>NC_053040.3:448620651-449224162 GCF_002575655.3 Aegilops tauschii subsp. strangulata
CCTTGCAAAAACAAGTTAGACGTCCTCTACTTTGTTGTTGCAAGTTTCACGTGGCTGCTGCGGGCTTCTAGCAAGAACCGTTCTTACCTACGCATCAAAACCACAACGATTTTTCGTCAAGTGTGCTGTCTTAGCCTTCAACAAGGACCGGGCGTAGTCAAACTCGATTCAACTAAAGTTGGAGAAACAGACACCCGCCAGCCACCTGTGTGCAAAGCACGTCGGTAGAACCAGTCTCATGAACGTGGTCATGTAATGTCGGTCCGGGCCACTTCATCCAAACAATACCACCGAATCAAAGTAAGACGTTGCTGGTAAGCAGTATGACTATTATCGCCCACAACTCTTTGTGTTCTACTCATGCATATAACATCTACGCATAGACCTAGCTCGGATGCCACTGTTGGGGAACGTAGTATTTCAAAATGTTTCCTATGATCACGCAAGATCTATCTAGGAGAAGCATAGCAACAAGCGGGGAGAGTGTGTCTACGTAAACTCGTAGAACGAAAGCGGAAGCGTTTATTAACGCGGTTGATGTAGTCGAACGTCTTCACTATCCAACCGGTCCAAATACCAAACGTACGACACCTCCGCATTCAGCACACATTCAGATCGATGACGTCCCTCGATCTCTTGATCCAGTTGAGGGCGAGGGAGAGTTCCGTCAGCACGAAGGTGTGACAACGGTGATGATGAAGTTACCCGCGCAGGGCTTCGCCTAAGCACTACGACGATATGACCGAGGTGTGTAACTGTGGAGGGGGCACCGCACACGGCTAAGAGAAGACTTGGTGTGTTCTAGCGGTGCCCCCCACATATATATAGGTGGGAGGGGAAGGGAGCAGTAGTAGGCGCGTCCCAAGTAGGAGGAATCCTACTTGGGGCCTAATCCTATTCGCCCCCCCCCCCCCCTTTTACATGTTTTCCGGAGGGAGAAGGAAAGAGGAGGGGGAGAGAAGGAAAGGGGAGGCTGAATTGCCCCTTCCTTTCTCTCCTCTCCCTTTCCTCGCCCACCCCCTTATTCGGCCATGTATGGGGCGCACCAGCCCACTAGGGGCTGGTCTGTCGCGCCCTAGGCCCAATAAGGCCCATATCTTGGCCGGGGGTGTCCGGAACCCCTTTCCGGTGACCCGATACGTACCCGGTACCCCCAGAAGACTTCGGGTGTCCAGATACTATCGTCCTATATATGAATCTTTACCTCTCGACCATTTCGAGACTCCTCGTCATGTCCGTGATCTCATCTGGGACTCCAAACAACATTCGGTCATCAAATCACATAACTCATACAATATAAAATCGTCATCGAATGTTAAGCGTGCGGACCCTACGGGTTCGATAACTATGTAGACATGACCGAGACACCTCTCCGGTCAATAACCAATAGCGGAACCTGGATGCTCATATTGGCTCCCACATATTCTACGAAGATCTTTATTGGTCAAACCGCATAACAACATACATTATTCCCTTTGTCATCGGTATGTTACTTGCCCGAGATTCGATCGTCGGTATCTTCATACCTAGTCCAATCTCATTACCGGCAAGTCTCTTTGCTCGTTCCGTAATGCATCATCCCGTAACTAAATCATTAGCCACATTGCTTGCAAGGCTTATAGTGATGAGCATTACCGAGAGGGCCCAGAGATACCACTCCGATACACAGAGTGACAAATCCTAATCTCGATCTATGCCAACCCAACAAACACCTTTGGAGACATCTGCAGAGGATCTTTATAATCACCCAGTTCCGTTGTGACGTTTGATAGCACACAAGGTGTTCCTCCGGTATTCGGGAGTTGCATAATCTCATAGTCAGAGGAACATGTATAAGTTATGATGAAAGCAATAGCAATAAAACTAAACGATCATTATGCTAAGCTAACGGATGGGTCTTGTCCATCACATCATTCTCTAATGATGTGATCTCGTTCATCAAATGACAACACATGTCTATAGTCAGGAAACATAACCATCTTTGATTAACGAGCTAGTCAAGTAGAGGCATACTAGGGACACTCTGTTTTGTCTATGTATTCACACATGTACTAAGTTTTCGGTTAATACAATTCTAGCATGAATAATAAACATTTATCATGATATAAGGAAATATAAATAACAACTTTATTATTGCCTCTAGGGCATATTTCCTTCAAGCTCTTACTTAGACTCTATTGAATAAGTTGAATTGCAATTGGTTGGTGACTGAGAACATAGGTTGTTGAGTTTCAAGAGAATTCATTGTTTGAACCTTAACATGTGAATTGCTTGCCACTTTAACATGAGAAGTTGTATAAGAAAGAATTGTTGTTATGATGCTAGGAAAAGTGATTGAAATTGTCATTGATCAAACCTGTGCACTTTGCTAGCATTCACACTTCATAAATTATTTCTTTTATCATTTACTTACTCAAGGACGAGTAGGAATTAAGCTTGGGCATGCTGATACGTCTCCAACGTATCTATAATTTATGAAGTATTCATTGCTGTTATATTATCATTCTTGGATATTTTACAATCATTTTATAGCAACTTTATATCATTTTTTGGGACTAACCTATTGACCCAGTGCCCAGTGCCAGTTGCTGTTTTTTGCTTGTTTTTTACTTTGCATGAAAACAATATCAAACGGAGTCCAAACAATGCGAAACTTTTTGTGGATTTTTTATGGACCAGAAGACATCTAGTGGGCCGGAGAAGCACCTGGGGGTGCCCCGAGGGGGCACAACCCACCAGGGCGCGCCTGGGGGCCCAGGCGCACCCAGGTGGGTGCTACCTCCTGACCATGCGTTGGTTTTCCCTTGAAGAGGAAAGGGTGATGCAGCAAAGTAGCGTAAGTATTTCCCTCAGTTTTTTAGAACAAGGTATCAATCCAGTAGGAGGTTACACGCAAGTCGCCTTGTACCTGCACAAACAAATAAGAGCCTAGCAACCAACGCGATAAAGGGGTTGTCAATCCCTTCATGTCCACTTGCAAAAGTGAGATCTGATAGAGATAATAAGATAAATATTTTGGGTATTTTTGTGATATAGACTGGAAAGTAAAGATTGCAAAATAAAATAGATCGGAAACTTATATGATGGAAAATAGACCAGGGGGCCATAGGTTTCACTAGTGGCTTCTCTCAAGATAGCATAATCTACGGTGGGTGAACAAATTACCGTCGAGCAATTGATAGAAAAGCGCATAGTTATGAGAATCTCTAGGCATGATCATGTATATAGGCATCACGTCCACGACAAGTAGACCGAAACAATTCTGCATCTACTACTATTACTCCACACATCGACCGCTATCCAGCATGCATCTAGAGTGTTAAGTTCATAAGAACAGAGTAACGCATTAGGCAAGATGACATGATGTAGAGGGATAAACTCAAGCAATATGATATAAACCCCATCTTTTTATCCTCGATGGCAAAAATACAATACGTGCCTTGCTTCCCCTGCTGTCACTAGGAAAGGACACCGCAAGATTGAACCCAAAGCTAAGCACTTCTCCCATTGCAAGAAAGATCAATCTAGCAGGCCAAACCAAACCAATAATTCGAAGAGACTTGCAGAGATATCAAATCATACATATAAGAATTCAGAGAAGAACCAAATATTGTTCATAGATAATCTAGATCATAAACCCACAATTCATCGGATCTCGACAAACACACCGAAAAAGAATTACATCGAATAGATCTCCAAGAGAATCGAGGAGAACTTTGTATAGAGATCCAAAGAGAGAAAAGAAACAATCTAGCTAATAACTATGGACCCGAAGGTCTGTGGTAAACTACTCACACATCATCGAAGAGGCTATGGCGTTGATGTAGAAGCCCTCCGTGATCGATTCCCCCTCCGGCGGAGCGTCGAAAAAGGCCCCAAGATGGGATCTCACGGGTATAGAAGGTTGCGGCGGTGGAAATAGGGTTTCATGGTGCTCTCAGATGTTTTCGGGGTATATGAGTATATATAGGCGAAGGAAGTAGGTTGGTGGAGCCACGAGGGGCGCCTACCCCCCTAGGCACGCCTCCCTGCCTCGTGGCGGCCTCGTTGCTTCCTTGACGTCCACTCCAAGTCTCCTGGATCACGTTTGTTCCAAAAATAACTCTCCTGATGGTTTCATTCCATTTGGATTCCGTTTGATATTCCTTTTCTTCGAAACACTGAAATAGGCAAAAAAACGCAATTTGCACTGGGCCTCCGATCGGTAGGTTAGTCCCAAAAATAATATAAAAGTGCATAATAAAGCCCATTAAACATCCAAAACAGATAATATAATAGCATGGAACAATAAAAAATTTATAGATACGTTGGAGACGTATCAAGCATCCCCAAGCTTAATTCCTGCTCGTCCTCGAGTAGGTAAATGATAAAAATAGAATTTTTTATGTGGAATGCTACCTAGCATAATTCTCAATGTAATTTTCTTTATTGTGGCATGAATGTTCAGATCCAAAAGATTCAAGATAAAAGTTTAATATTGACATAAAAATCATAATACTTCAAGCATACTAATAAAGCAATCATGTCTTCTCAAAATAACATGGCCAAAGAAAGTTATCCCTACAAAATCATATAGTCTGGCTATGCTCTATCTTCATCACACAAAATATTCAAATCATGCACAACCCCGATGACAAGACAAGCAATTGTTTCATACTTTTGATGTTCTCAAACCTTTTCAATCTTCGCGCAATATATGAGCATGAGCCATGGACATAGCACTATATGTGGAATAGAATGGTGGTTGTGGAGAAGACAAAAAGGAGAAGATAGTCTCACATCAACTAGGCGTATCAACGGGCTATGGAGATGCCCATCAATAGATATCAATGTGAGTGAGTAGGGATTGCCATGCAACGGATGCACTAGAGCTATAAGTGTATGAAAGCTCAACAAAAGAAACTAAGTGGGTGTGCATCCAACTTCCTTGCTCACAAAGACCTAGGGCAATTTGAGGAAGCCCATCATTGGAATATACAAGCCAAGTTTAATAATGTAAAATTCCCACTAGTATATGAAAGTGACAACATAGGAGACTCTCTAATATGAAGATCATGGTGCTACTTTGAAGCACAAGTGTGGTAAAAGGATAGTAACATTGTCCCTTCTCTCTTTTTCTCTCATTTTTTATTATTTTTTATTTGGGCCTTTTTCTCTTTTTTTTATGGCCTATTTTTTCTTCTTCTTTTTTTTCGTCCGGAATCTCATCCCGACTTGTGGGGGAATCATAGTCTCCATCATCCTTTCCTCACTTGGGACAGTGCTCTAATAATGATGATCATCACACTTTTATTTACTTACAACTCAATACTTAGAACAAAATATGACTCTATGTGAATGCCTCCGGCGGTGTACCGGGATATGCAATGAATCAAGAGTGACATGTATGAAAGAATTATAAGGGTGGCTTTGCCACAAATACGATGTCAACTACATGATCATGCAAAGCAATATGACAATGATGGAGCGTGTCATAATAAACGAAACGGTGAAAAGTTGCATGGCAATATATCTCGGAATGGCTATGGAAATGCCATAATAGGTAGGTATGGTGGCTGTTTTGAGGAAGGTATATGGTGGTGTATGATACCGGTGAAAGGTGCGCGGTATTAGAGAGGCTAGTAATGTTGGAAGGGTGAGAGTGCGTATAATCCATGGACTCAACATTAGTCATAAAGAACTCACATACTTATTGCAAAAATCTATTAGTTATCGAAATGAAGTACTACGCACATGCTCCTATGGAGATAGATTGGTAGGAAAAGACCATCGCTCATCCCCGACCGCCACTCATAAGGAAGACAATCAATAAATAAATCATGCTCCGCCTTCATCACATAACGGTTCACCATACGTGCATGCTACGGGAATCACAAACTTTAGAACAAGTATTTCTCAAATTCACAACTACTCAACTAGCATGACTCTAATATCACCATCTTCATATCTCAAAACAATTATCAAGTATCAAACTTCTCATAGTATTCGATGCACTTTATATGATAGTTTTTATTATACCCAACTCGGATGCTCGTCATATTAGGACTAATTTTATAGCCATAGAAAATTACCATGCTGTTTTATAGGACTCTCAAAATAATATAAGTGAAGCATGAGAGATCAATAATTTCTATAAAATAAAACCACCACCGTGCTCTAAAAGATATAAGTGAAGCACTAGAGCAAAATTTATCTAGCTCAAAAGATATAAGTGAAGCACAAAGAGTATTCTAATAAATTCCGATTCATGTGTGTCTCTCCCAAAAGGTGTGTACAGCAAGGATGATTGTGGTAAACTAAAAAGCAAAGACTCAAATCATACAAGACGCTCCAAACAAA
This sequence comes from Aegilops tauschii subsp. strangulata, assembly GCF_002575655.3. Classification (NCBI taxonomy): domain Eukaryota; kingdom Viridiplantae; phylum Streptophyta; class Magnoliopsida; order Poales; family Poaceae; genus Aegilops; species Aegilops tauschii. The sequence continues at coordinate 448,626,991 of NC_053040.3, forward strand.
ACACATATCATGTGGTGAATAAAAATATAGCATCAAGTAAAGTTACCGATAGACGAAGACGAAAGAGGGGATGCCTTCCGGGGCATCCCCAAGCTTAGGATTTTGGTGTCCTTGAATTTTACCTTGGGGTGCCTTAGGCATCCCCAAGCTTAGGCTCTTGCCACTCCTTATTCCATAATCCATCAAATCTGTACCCAAAAACTTGAAAACTTCACAACACAAAACTCAACAGAAAATCTCATGAGCTCCGTTAGCAAAATAAAACAAACCACCACTTTAAGGTACTGTAATGAACTCATTATTTATTTATATTGGTGTTAAACCTACTGTATTCCAACTTCTCTATGGTTCATACCCCCCGATACTAGCCATAGATTCATCAAAATAAGCAAACAACACACAAAAAACTGAATCTGTCAAAAACAGAATAGTCTGTAGTAATCTGTATCAAACGCAAACTTTCTGTATCTCAAAACTTCTGCCAAAATAGGAAAACATAAATAATTTGTTAATTGATATACTGAAATTGGAATCAGTATTTTATCACGTTCTGGTGATTTTTAACAATTGTTTTTGTGAGCAGAAAGTTTCTGTCTTTTTCAACAAGATCAAATAATTATCATCCAAGAAGATCCTATAAGTTTTACTTGGCACAAACACTAATTAAAACATAAAACCACATATAACCGGAGGCTAGATGAATTATTTATTACTAAACAGAACCAAAAATCAAGAAACAAAAATAAAATTGGGTTGCCTCACAACAAGCGCTATCGTTTAACGCCCCTAGCTAGGCATAAAGGCAAGAATAGATCTAGGTATTGTCATCTTTGGTATGCAAATCATAAGTGGCTCTCATAATAGATTCATAAGATAATTTAATTTTCTTTCTAGGAAAGTGTTCCATGCCTTTCCTTAATGGAAATTGGAATCTAATATTCCCTTCCTTCATATCAATAATTGAACCAATCGTTCTAAGGAAAGGTTTACCAAAAATAATAGGACATGTAGGATTGCAATCTATATCAAGAAAAATGAAATATACGGGCACATACTTCCTATTTGCAACAATAAGAACATTATTAATCCTTCCCATAGGTTTCTTAATGGTGTAATCCGCAAGATGCAAGTTTAAAGAACAATCATCAAATTCATGGAAACCTAGCACATCACACAAAGTTTTTGGAATCGTGGAAACACTAGCACCCAAATCACACAAAGCATAGCATTCATGATTTTTAATCTTAATTTTAATAGTAGGTTCCCACTCATCATAAAATTTTCTAGGGATAGAAACTTCTAATTCAAGTTTTTCTTCATAAGATTGCATTAAAGCATCAACGATATGTTTGGTAAAAGCTGTATTTTGACTATAAGCATGAGGAGAATTTAGCACGGATTGCAACAAGGAAATACAATCTATCAAAGAGAAATTATCATAATTAAATTCCTTGAAATCCAAAATAGTGGGTTCATCGCTATGTAAAGTTTTGACCTCTTCAATCCCACTTTTACCAATTTTTGCATCAAGATCTAAAAACTCCGAATCATTAGGACGCCTTCTAACTAAAGTTGACTCATCTCCAGTCCCATCATTATCAAGATTCAAATTGCAAAACAAAGATTTAATAGGAGACACATCAATCATTTTTAGATCTTCATCCTTATTATCATGAAAACTAGAAGAACATGCTTTCATAAAGCAATCTTTTTTAACACGCATCCTAGCGTTTCTTTCTTTGCACTCATCAATGGAAATTCTCATAGCTTTGAGAGACTCATTGATATCATGCTTAGGTGGAATGGATCTAAGTTTCAAAGAATCAACATCAAGAGAAATTCTATCCACGTTCCTAGCCAACTCATCAATCTTAGGCAATTTTTCTTCAAGCAAAGCATTGAAATTCTTTTGTGAAATCATAAATTCTTTAACACTAGTCTCAAAATCAGAGGGCATCTTATTAAAATTTCCATAAGAGTTGTTGTAGGAATTACCATTATTATTAGAGGAATTACTAGGAAACGGCCTAGGATTAAAGTTTCCTCTATACGCGTTGTTACCAAAATTGTTCCTACCAACAAAATTCACATCCATAGATTCATTATTATTCTCAATCAAAGTAGACAAAGGCATATCATTAGGATCAGAAGAAACATTCTTATTAGCAAACAACTTCTTAAGTTCATCCATCTTTCCACTCAAGACATTAATCTCTTCTATCGCGTGAACCTTTTTACTAGTAGATCTTTTGGTGTGCCATTGAGAATAATTAACCATAATATTATCTAGGAGTTTAGTAGCTTCTCCTAAAGTGATTTCCATGAAAGTGCCTCCCGCGGCCAAATCTAAAAGATTTCTAGAAGCAAAATTCAATCCGGCATAAAATTTTTGTATAATCATCCATAAATTCAAACCATGTGTAGGGCAATTACGTATCATTAATTTCATTCTCTCCCAAGCTTGTGCAACATGTTCATGATCAAGTTGCTTAAAATTCATAATATTATTTCTAAGAGAGATGATCTTAGCGGGAGGAAAATACTTAGAGATAAAAGCATCTTTGCACTTATTCCATGAAACAATACTATTTTTAGGCAAAGACGAAAACCAAGTTTTAGCACGATCTAGCGAAAACGGAAATAGCTTCACTTTAACAATATCATTATCCACGTCTTTCTTCTTTTGCATATCACACAAATCAACAAAGTTGTTTAGATGAGTAGCGGCATCTTCAGTAGGAAGGCCAGAGAATTGATCTTTCATGACAAGATTCAACAAGGCAGCATTAATTTCACAAGATTCAGCATCGGTAATAGGAGCAATCGGCGTGCTAAGAAAATCATTGTTGTCGGTATTGGAAAAGTCACACAATTTAGTATTGTCTTGAGCCATCATGACAAACAATCCAACACACAAGCACACAAGTGTGATGCCCCCGATTTGACCGTACACTAATCATGCACGCAAATGTGTACGATCAAGATCAGGGACTCACGGGAAGATATCACAACACAACTCTAGAACATAAATAAGTCATACAAGCATCATAATACAAGCCAGGGGCCTCGAGGGCTCGAATACAAGTGCTCGATCACAGACGAGTCAGCAGAAGCAACAATATCTGAGTACAGACATAAGTTAAACAAGTTTGCCTTACGAAGGCTAGCACAAAAGTAGCAACGATCGAAAAGGCAAGGCCTCCTGCCTGGGACCTCCTAACTACTCCTCGAAGCCGAACTCCACGTAGAATCATCCTCGGGATATCTAGCTCCTGGACTCCAGCATCTGGTTGCGTCAATCAGGTATAGAAAGGGGAAAAGAGGGAGAAAAGCAACCGTGAGTACTCATCCAAAGTACTCGCAAGCAAGGAGCTACACTACATATGCATGGGTATATGTGTAAAGGGGCATATCAGTGGACTGAACTGCAGAATGCCAGAATAAGAGGGGGATAGCTAGTCCTATCGAAGACTATGCTTCTGGCCATCTCCATCTTGCAGCATGTAGAAGAGAGTAGATTGAAGTCCTCCAAGTAGCATCGCATAGCGTAATCCTACCCGGCGATCCCCTCCTCGTCGCCCCGTTAGAGAGCGATCACCGGATTATATCTGGCACTTGGAAGGGTGTGGTTTATTAAGTATCCAGTTCTAGTTGTCATAAGGTCAAGGTACAACTCCGGTTCGTCCTTTTACCGAGGGACACGACTATTCGAATAGATAAACTTCCCTGCAGGGGTGCACCACATAACCCAACATGCTCGATCCCATTTGGCCGGACACACTTTTCTGGGTCATGCCCGGCCTCGGAATATCAACACGTCGCAGCCCCACCTAAACACAACAGAGAGGTCAGCACGCCGGTCTAGCCCTATGCGCGCAGGGGTCTGGGCCCATCGCCCTATGCACACCTGCACGTTGCGTACGCGGCCGGAAGCAGACCTAGCCTAGTGGTGTTCCAGTCCAATCCGGCGCGCGCCACTCAGTCGCTGACGTCACGAAGGCTTCGGCTGATACCACGACGCCGTGATACCCATAACTACTCCCGCGTAGATGGTTAGTGCGTATAGACCAAATGGCCAGACTCAGATCAAATACCCAGAACTCGTTAAGCGTGTTATTTATCCACGAACGCCGACCAGGGCCAGGCCCACCTCTCTCCTAGGTGGTCTCAAACTGCCCTGTCGCTCCGCCATAAAGTAACAGTCGGGGACCGTCAGGAACCCAGGCCCACCTCTACCGGGATGGAGCCACCTGTCCTTTCAGCCCCCTCATCAGAATCACTTGCGGGTACTCAACGAGCCGACCTGACTTTAGTCACCACATGTGTCATGTATATAAAGTATATAGTATATACCCGTGATCACCTCCCAAAGTGATCACGGCCCAGTAGTATAGCATGGCAAATGGACAAGAGTGTAGGGCCACTGATGGAACACTGGCATCCTATACTAAGCAGTAGGATAGCAGGTAAGGGTAACAACTGTAGCAACAATGACAGGCTATGCATCAGGATAGGATTAACGGAAAGCAGTAACATGCTACACTACTCTAATGCCAGCAGTATAGAGAAGAATAGGCGATATCTGGTGATCAAGGGGGGGGCTTGCCTGGAAGCTCTGTTGTACAAGAAGAAAGGTCGTCGGTGACGTAGTCGTACTCAGCGGCATCAACGCCGGTCTCGGGGTCTACCGGAGAGAAGAGGGGGAAGAAACAGTAAATATAAAGCAAACATGACATCACAAAGCATAACGTGGCAATATGTTGTGCCAGGTGTGACCTAATGTATGTCTACACGAATAGGTGAAGGGGAAATTCAACCGGGAATGTTTTCCCGGTCCCGGACCTGTGCCAGACAGATGACCGGAGGGGGAAAGTTCCATGTTCTGTGACAATTGAACGGACCGCGTATTTGGATTCGTTGGATTTCTCTGAGCAACTTTCATATAGAAAACATTTTCATCCGAGCTACGGATTATTTTATATGATTTTTGAAAGATTTAACAATATTCTGGAATTATTTATATTAACAGAAAAGGAATATGACGTCAGCATTGCGTGGGGATGACGTCAGCAGTCAACAGACTCGCTGACCAGGGTCAAACCGGGCATGTGGGTCCAATGGGACCCACATGTCAGCCTCTGTTAGTCTAACAGTAATTTAAACTAAACTAACAGTCTAATTAGAGGGGTGGGCCCCATATGTCAGTGAGTGTTTAGGCTAGTATAGTTACTTGTTTTTATAAAAACGTTTATTAAACTAATTATCAGAGTGGGGGCCCACATGTCTGTGATAGAAGCCGGCCCAGTCAGCGTTGACCTCAGTCAACTGGTCAAAGTGGGGCACCTGGGCCCACCAGTCAGTGGCTGGGGCCTGCCCAGTCAGTAGTTGACTAAAGTCAACAGGGCAGCCGGGTCCCAGGGGCCCACGGGTCAGCGACCCAGGGGCGGGGCCCATCGAGCCACGTCGGCGTCGGCGCCGGAGAGAGCTCCGGCGACCAAAAACACGGCGGAGCTCGCCGGACTTCGCCGGAAAAACACTACGATGCTCCGTTCGGGGCGTGCTTAGGCTCGTTCGAACGAGCGCTCAACGCCGCATCCATCTACAGGAGCGGTGCGGCCGTAAACGGCAGGAAGCTACGGCGGCAAGCGGCGGAGCGGACGCCGGAGTTTGGCCCTCACGCGAACTGCGGCTAGACGGCACGGCAAGACTACTGGGGAGGCTCTACGGGGTCCTGGCGAGGCCTAGAGCACGGTGGTGAGCTCGGGTGAGCACGACATCGACGAGGACGACGGTGACGAGCTCCGTTGCGGAGTGGGCTTCGGGCGGCGATGGCAACGGCGGCTACGGTGATGAATCCGTGCGGGGGAGCGAGGGGGAGACGTGGTGGCTCACCGGGAGCCGTAGGGAAGTGGTAGTGTGCTCGGGGAGGCGCGGAGCATCCGGAATCGACGGCGATAGACGGCGGCGACCCGAGGAAGGAGAAGAAGATGGCGGCGGCGTGGAGGCCTCCCAGCTCGTTCCGTTCGGCGTAGTCGACGTAGTCGACGGCGGGGAGCCGTTCGGGCACGGTGGCCGCGGGATCGAGCGTCGCGGTGGCGAGCTCTCGGGCAAGCTCGCAGCGGGAGCGATAGAGTGAGCGAGGGGGAAAACTGGAGGTAGCTAGGGTTTCCCGGGGGTACGGGGGCGGCCTTAGCCGTGCGGGGGGCTCGGCGGATGGTCGCCGCGTGGCCATCCGCGGCCTGGACGAGCGCCCGGCGGCCACCGAGCTCGGATGAGCAGTAGGAGGAAGGAGGGGACTCCAGGTGGGCCGGGCCGCACCTGTAGCTAGTAGGCCTAAGTGCACAGCAGAACTTAGGCCCCTTTTTATTTTCTTATTTCTGTGTTCTGTTTTTCTTTTACTGTTTTATTTTAGTTCCTCTTTTATTTAGTTGTATAAATTATAATGTAAAATCCTAAATTAGCGATATTAATTATGCTACTTCCCCATTATCTTTTTGGCAACTAAATGAATAGTTTAATATTTTATAAAATACGAAAGGCATTTATTTAATTGTTTTAACTACTATTTTAATTATCTTAGAGCCTTTAAGCATTCTATAAAAGTGTGGTTTCTCCACCATAATTATCTGTGTAATATTTGGTTCACTCCGAACATTTTAGTTCTAAGATTTGTAAACTTTTATTATTTGCTTTTATTTAAATTTTGAATTTGTTTCGGTTCTGAACTATCGAGAGTTTATCAACGGTAAACAGGGTGACGTGGCATCGTTAACGTGGGATTACTGTAGCTTAATTATCCGGGCGTTACAATTCTCCTCCACTACAAGAAATCTCGTCCCGAGATTTAAGAGGGGAGTACGGGGGAAGTTCTCGTTACGGAATTCTAACGAATCTTCTCGGTCTTGGTTGCTCTTCTCGAAGAAGTTGATCCGTTACGTTGATGTCTTCATTTTTCTGCTTCAAGTCATCATGACGAAGTCGACATCCTTTCTTCGGGAACTACATCGCACTTACGAAAGAATAAAGGGTGGGTATATTCCAGGAGAACGGACCTCTGAAAGGTTGACTATCTGGTAGCTAACATCGGGGAAGGTGGCGGAAAGTAACTCTCGAATTGAAACTTACGGAAATATCGAGAGCAAAGTAAGGAGGTATCCTGGGAAGTTTCGAGCGGGTAGGCAATCGTTCGATGCCTGTTACAGAGCGTGAAAGGGGTTCAAAGCAACGGGAATAAGTATTGTGTCTGATATCAGACTTGAAGGTGGCTCGTGAATTACATACGAGGCCACGCGCGATGAATTAATTTGGGAACGGGGGGGTGCACAGGAGAGTCAGGTTTTGATCCTGTGGAACTGTGGGTTATGGGCCCACCATGTGGTTAAAGTAGGAAGGGCGGTGACATCTTGCACGATCATGATAGCAAGGCATGTCAGAGGGTAGCCTGTCAGCAACATTGTCGGTACCAAGGGCGAGGGACGAAGAGAACCATTTTTCCTGCTCGTTGAAACGAGGCGGATCAATAGGCAAAGTTCTCATCCATCGGTGGCTACCGAAATGTCATCAACAAAAGTAACATGGTCTACTGAGAGAGTGGTACAACGAGGTGCTCAACTAAGCAGGGAATTAGCTCTGCTCAGCTAAGTCAGATTACAAGAAAGGTTAAACAAAACAATGGAAAGGAAAATATGATTATCAGAGTAAACAGAACACTGGAAAGGAAAATGTGTTTAAACACATATTTCAAGGGTATATCCTTCCCAAGGACAAGCAGAGCATGATATCCATGACAGGATATAATGTAGAAAACCCTTTAGGTAAGGGGAGAGAAATTTCATGACATTACCCATACAACGGTGTTTGGATAATTGAGCAGGAAACAATTAGCTTTGGGGCTTCAAATGTTCCTGTTGAAAATCGGAGTACCATAGACATGCTTCGAGATAGCATTGACATGAGCTTCAGGCAAAGGACAGACTTTGGAAACAAAAAGGATCCATCAGGAACAACTTATAGAATAAGTCTTACAATTTCCTCGTGGAAGAATGGCTAACCTTGCTAAAAAGGAAACTATAACAATAGGTCCCCCGGGCAGGTGTGTTAAGCATGGCATCACCTTACCGGGTCTTATAAAGACCAATGTTATAACTCTTGGAAAAATGTTCCAACCATCATATCTGACCAAGATTCAGATCTGATTGGTGTCAAGATACCTCAGACTTAGGATGCCTGAGAAGAAAAGGTGCGGCACAATTTGACGAGATGACATTGTAAGATTCTCGGGAAATGAACTATGGAAGCGAGTTCCGAAACAAGAGTCCCTCAGTAAACCAACGAGAGGATGAGGAGGTGGCTAATTGAATCAGCGACAATTCATCGAGATTAACAAAAGGTGGATTTCCACAACTATGTGAACAATGAGATAACATTTGTCAGATCGAATGGTATAATGATGTATGCTCGAGGAAAACATACACAATTAAACATTGGTTGAAAGGGGCACCCGAAATATGGGCTGGGTTGCACGACCAACGTCGGAATGGAAATTTAGCAACCAGCACACTACATTGGAATTATTGTCCATTAACTCTGAAGTAACAAGGTTGCTAGAGATATTAAATTATCATAACAGAGTTCACTCAACACGGGGACCAAGAGAAGAATGATGATGGTGAGAAGCATCATTGTATCAAGAATTTCTTAAGAGGTGGTGAAACTCTCACGACATTCTTGGCATAAAAGATGGTAATATTCCAAGGTAAAGAAGAACAATTGCTGGATAGCAAGGAACTCAAGGTATAACACCAAACACGAACAAGCTTGTGTTGGTGGGAAGGCAATAAGGTGGTCGATGATAACACAGATCATCGAGGGCAAGGATGGTATTTCTCATCATGAACTCAATTGATATCCTGGAAGAGCTCATAAGGTTGATGATGATCACGACACATTTGCCGAGAGATTTCATGAAGGTGTAATCGATCGGCGATGACATCAAGTCAAAGGAATGATGAAGCGAAAGGTTATTGAAACCACGGGTACGACACAAACTCGAGACCAAGCTTGTTGCCCAAGGCGAAATGATAAGACGAGGAAGGTCTGCGTAAGCTTAGCTCATCGTCGAAAATCGTGCTTCGGAAAGAAGGACCAGATAGCACAGTTAAAAAGTTGCATGATAATGACATAGCCGAGCAGGCTAGGGATGACTTGAAGGATTATTAAACTCGTAAGCAACAAAAATTACTTAGAGTTATTGAATCGGAGTGCGGAATTGATTCACTTATCGGTGTCCTTGAGGGGTTCTAACAACTCAGAACCCGTTGGAAAAATGGAATCGGCAAGAATATTAGTTGATGAAGAACTCATAAGAAGTTAAGTAGTTCCTTGTCATTCTCGAGATACCACGGGGGTAATACTCGACGACAGACCAAACTAGAGGTTGGACGGGGGTATTGCTCTGCAGAGGACAAGTGCTTAAACTTGCACGAGAAATGGTATTTAAAGGAGAACATGGTCGGAACCACGATTGCAAAAGGACCAATACACAGATACTAGTCGATATCATATCAAGGAAATAGTTATTATTACAAGAAGCTTCTAAGATAGGATCTACATCGTGTCCATGGGCATGAACACAAAGTTCAAGGTCGACTCCCACTTCTCCAATGCATAACCTTTCATTCACTTCTCGCATTCGATAAAGGCATTAGTGTTGAAAGTTTTACCTGGTGAAATACCAGATGAGTATGGCCCGTGAAACCTTTCGGGCTCACATAGATTAGGTAAGGCATTGGTTCAACCCATCGAGGCATCTTAGGAACATATACCACAAATTTTTTTTGGAGTAATTAACACAAGCTCGAAAGTAGAGCATGCTTCACAAAGCAGAGGATACAATTTACCAAAGGCATCATGTATCCGAGGAAAAGCTCACAAGCTTATTTAATATGAAGGACATTGTCGGATAAGATCCGACAAAAGGGTCTGGTGGTCCACAAGGGATCTGATGTGAGCATCAGTACTCAACCAGAGGAAGAAAGAATGCCAGGAGATCAGATTATAGAAACAACTGACTAACTCAAAGCTCAATGCAAAGGAATTATAATTCCAAATTCAAGGGATCAGAAGCAAACGCTCTGATTAGGGATGGATAAGTTGAGTAGACTTAGGGGTACAATCGATGGCAAATTTGATTGGTTGAGATCCAGCTCACGTTTAAAATGACGTCTGAGCCGGAAAGATAATTTTAAAAGGATCAACTGATGATTGCGTGCATTCGCACTCATGTTGAATTAAAAGGATCAAAATGACAGTGCCTAAGGATACTAACGAATATTGCCAGACATATGGAAAGCATCCATCATGCAAGCAGACAAGTATTGCAGAGCAATAAGCTTCTAAGGATTTTTGGAGGATCGAATAGTATTTCGAAGACCATTGTGAAACACATGAACAACTGGGGAATGAGCGGATACTCGATAGGTGCGAGAATTATCCGTAAGGGTATTCAGGTGACAAAGAACATCAAGGCAGTAAGCTCAAAGGATTCTCCGAGCAGCAAAGAGAATTTCGGGGTATCTTGTAATAACAAGATCAACTGGGAAGCATTTTATGAATGGCGAGTATACGTGGTTATCCACAGGGGTTTATCGGTGGAAGGGAATTGCAAAAGCGACACCATAAAGTCTCAAGAGAACATCGGAGAGTATCTTCGGATCTTTCAGGTGCAGCAGACGATCATCTGTAATAAGGGGCTCTCCGGGTGAAAGTGATAACGAGATCCTAATGTTAGATTTAGCAAAATTCATTTAACCCGAATAGGAGAGAGATCAGAGTCCCAGAGTAAAGGTCGAGGAGTAAAAGATCCTAGTACCACCGAATGGCGACGTGGGCCCGTAAGACACACAACCATGTTAGTAAAAGTTTTGCAACGACTAGACTCAACTTCGGCCAAGGAGTTGGAAAGGGGGATTCCTACAGGCAGTCGGCTCTGATACCAACTTGTGACGCCCCCGATTTGACCGTACACTAATCATGCACGCAAATGTGTACGATCAAGATCAGGGACTCACAGGAAGATATCACAACACAACTCTAAAACATAAATAAGTCATACAAGCATCATAATACAAGCCAGGGGCCTCGAGGGCTCGAATACAAGTGCTCGATCACAGACGAGTCAGCAGAAGCAACAATATCTGAGTACAGACATAAGTTAAACAAGTTTGCCTTAAGAAGGCTAGCACAAAAGTAGCAACGATCGAAAAGGCAAGGCCTCCTGCCTGGGACCTCCTAACTACTCCTCGAAGCCGAACTCCACGTAGAATCATCCTCGGGATCTCTAGCTCCTGGACTCCAGCATCTGGTTGCGTCAATCGGGTATAGAAAGGGGAAAAGAGGGAGAAAAGCAACCGTGAGTACTCATCCAAAGTACTCGCAAGCAAGGAGCTACACTACATATGCATGGGTATATGTGTAAAGGGGCATATCAGTGGACTGAACTGCAGAATGCCAGAATACGAGGGGGATAGCTAGTCCTGTCAAAGACTACGCTTCTGGCCATCTCCATCTTGCAGCATGTAGAAGAGAGTAGTTTGAAGTCCTCCAAGTAGCATCGCATAGCGTAATCCTACCCGGCGATCCCCTCCTCGTCGCCCTGGTAGAGAGCGATCACCGGGTTATATCTGGCACTTGGAAGGGTGTGTTTTATTAAGTATCCAGTTCTAGTTGTCATAAGGTCAAGGTACAACTCCGAGTCGTCCTTTTACCGAGGGACACGGCTATTCGAATAGATAAACTTCCCTGCAGGGGTGCACCACATAACCCAACACGCTCGATCCCATTTGGCCGGACACACTTTTCTGGGTCATGCCCGGCCTCGGAACATCAACACGTCGCAGCCCCACCTAAGCACAATAGAGAGGTCAGCACGCCGGTCTAACCCTATGCGCGTAGGGGTCTGGGCCCATCGCCCTATGCACACCTGCACGTTGCGTACGCGGCCGGAAGCAGACCTAGCCTAGTGGCGTTGCAGTCCAATCCGGCGCGCGCCACTCAGTCGCTGACGTCACGAAGGCTTCGGCTGATACCACGACGCCGTGATACCCATAACTACTCCCGCGTAGATGGTTAGTGCGTATAGACCAAATGGCCAGACTCAGATCAAATACCCAGAACTCGTTAAGCGTGTTATTTATCCGCGAACGCCGACCAGGGCCAGGCCCACCTCTCTCCTAGGTGGTCTCAAACTGCCCTGTCGCTCCGCCATAAAGTAACAGTCGGGGACCGTCAGGAACCCAGGCCCACCTCTACCGGGATGGAGCCACCTGTCCTTTCAGCCCCCTCATCAGAATCACTTGCGGGTACTCAACGAGCCGACCCGACTTTAGTCACCACATATGTCATGTATATAAAGTATATAGTATATACCCGTGATCACCTCCCAAAGTGATCACGGCCCAGTAGTATAGCATGGCAAACGGACAAGAGTGTAGGGCCACTGATGGAGCACTAGCATCCTATACTAAGCAGTAGGATAGCAGGTAAGGGTAACAACTGTAGAAACAATGACAGGCTATGCATCAGGATAGGATTAACGGAAAGCAGTAACATGCTACACTACTCTAATGCAAGCAGTATAGAGAAGAATAGGTGATATCTGGTGATCAAGGGGGGGCTTGCCTGGAAGCTCTGTTGTACAAGAAGAAAGGTCGTCGGTGACGTAGTCGTACTCAGCGGCATCAGCGCCGGTCTTGGGGTCTACCGGAGAGAAGAGGGGGAAGAAACAGTAAATATAAAGCAAACATGACATCACAAAGCATAACGTGGCAATATGTTGTGCCGGGTGTGACCTAACGTATGTCTACACGAATAGGTGAAGGGGGAAATTCAACCGGGAATGTTTTCCCGGTCCCGGACCTGTGCCAGACAAATGACCGGAGGGGGAAAGTTCCATGTTCAGCATGCTAGAGGCATGTGACAATTGAATGGACCGCGTATTCGGATTCGTTGGATTTTTCTGAGCAACTTTCATATAGAAAACATTTTCATCCGAGCTACGGATTATTTTATATGATTTTTGAAAGATTTAACAATATTCTGGAATTATTTATATTAACAGAAAAGGTATATGACGTCAGCATTGCATGGGGATGACGTCAGCAGTCAACAGACTCGTTGACCAGGGTCAAACCGGGCCTGTGGGTCCAATGGGACCCACATGTCAGCCTCTGTTAGTCTAACAGTAATTTAAACTAAACTAACAGTCTAATTAGAGGGGTGGGCCCCATATGTCAGTGAGTGTTTAGGCTAGTATAGTTAATTGTTTTTATAAAAACGTTTATTAAACTAATTATCAGAGCGGGGGCCCACATGTCTGTGACAGAAGCCGGCCCAGTCAGCGTTGACCTCAGTCAACTGGTCAAAGTGGGGCACCTGGGCCCACCAGTCAGTGGCTGGGGCCTGCCCAGTCAGCAGTTGACTAAAGTCAACAGGGCAGCCGGGTCCCAGGGGCCCACGGGTCAGCGACCCAGGGGCGGGGCCCATCGAGCCACGTCGGCGTCGGCGCCGGAGAGAGCTCCGGCGACCAAAAACGCGGCGGAGCTCGCCGGACTTGGCCGGAAAAACGCTACGGTGCTCCGTTCGGGGCGTGCTTAGGCTCGTTCGAACGAGCGCTCAACGCCGGATCCATCTATGGGAGCGGTGCGGCCATAAACGGCCGGAAGCTACGGCGGTGAGCGGCAGAGCGGACGCCGGAGTTTGGCCCTCGCGCGAACTGTGGCTAGACGGCACGGCAAGACTACTGGGAGGCTCTACGGGGTCCTGGCGAGGCCTAGAGCACGGTGGCGAGCTCGGGTGAGCACGACATCGATGAGGATGACGGTGACGAGCTCCGTTGCGGAGTGGGCTTCGGGCGGCGATGGCAACGGCGGCTACGGTGATGAATCCGTGCGGGGGAGCGAGGGGGAGACGTGGTGGCTCACCGGGAGCCGTAGGGAAGTGGCAGTGTGCTCGGGAAGGCGCGGAGCATCCGGAATCGACGGCGATAGACGGCGGCGACCCGAGGAAGGAGAAGAAGATGGCGGCGGCGTGGAGGCCTCCCAGCTCGTTCCGTTCGGCGTAGTCGACGTAGTCGACGGCGGGGAGCCGTTCGGGCACGTCGGCGGGGCAATCGGGGCACGGTGGCCGCGGGATCGAGCGTCGCGGCGGCGAGCTCTCGGGCAAGCTCGCAGCGGGAGCGATAGAGTGAGCGAGGGGAAAACTGGGGGTAGCTAGGGTTTCCCGGGGGTACGGGGGCGGCCTTAGCCGCGCGGGGGGCTCGGCGGATGGTCGCCGCGTGGCCATCCGCGGCCTGGACGAGCGCCCGGCGGCCACCGAGCTCGGATGAGCAGTAGGAGGAAGGAGGGGACTCCAAGTGGGCTGGGCCGCACCTATAGCTAGTAGGCCTAAGTGCACAGTAGAACTTAGGCCCCTTTTTATTTTCTTATTTCTGTGTTCTGTTTTTCTTTTACTGTTTTATTTTAGTTCCTCTTTTATTTAGTTGTATAAATTATAATGTAAAATCCTAAATTAGCGATATTAATTATGCTACTTCCCCATTATCTTTTTGGCAACTAAATGAATAGTCTAATATTTTATAAAATACAAAAGGCATTTATTTAATTGTTTTAACTACTATTTTAATTATCTTAGAGCCTTTAAGCATTCTATAAAAGTGTGGTTTCTCCACCATAATTATCTGTGTAATATTTGGTTCACTCCGAACATTTTAGTTCTAAGATTTGTAAACTTTTATTATTTGCTTTTATTTAAATTTTGAATTTGTTTCGGTTCTGAACTATCGAGAGTTTATCAACGGTAAACGGGGTGACGTGGCATCGTTAACGTGGGATTACTGTAGCTTAATTATCCGGGCGTAACAACAAGAAGCAAGCGAAAAGAGACGAACGGAAAAAGAGGGCGAATAAAACGGCAAAGGTGAAGTGGGGGGGAGGAAAACGAGAGGCAAATGGAAAATAATGTAATGCGAGGGATAAGAGTTTGTGATGGGTACTTGGTATGTCTTGACTTGTGCGTAGATCTCCCCGGCAACGGCGCCAGAAATGGCTAGTTGCTGGGATATCAAATCTTGACTTGACTTGGCGTAAGCCTCCCCGGCAACGGCGCCAGAAATCCTTCTTGCTACCTCTTGAGCATGCGTTGGTTTTCCCTTTAAGAGGAAAGGGTGATGCAGCAAAGTAGCGTAAGTATTTCCTCAGTTTTTGAGAACCATGGTATCAATCCAGTAGGAGCTTACACGCAAGTCGCCTTGTACCTGCACAAACAAATAAGAACCTTGCAACCAACGCGATAAAGGGGTTGTCAATCCCTTCACGACCACTTGCAAAAGTGAGATCTGATGGAGATAATAAGAAAAATATTTTTGGTATTTTTATGAAATAGACTGGAAAGTAAAGATTGCAAAATAAAATAGATCGGAAACTTATATGATGGAAAATAGACCCGGGGGCCATAGGTTTCACTAGTGGCTTCTCTCAACATAGCATAATCTACGGTGGGTGAACAAATTACTGTCGAGCAATTGATAGAAAAGCGCATAGTTATGAGAATATCTAGGCATGATCATGTATATAGGCATCACGTCCGCGACAAGTAGAGCGAAACGATTCTGTATCTACTACTATTACTCCACACATCGACCGCTATCCAGCATGCATCTAGAGTATTAAGTTCATAAGAATGGAGTAACACATTAGGCAAGATGACATGATGTAGAGGGATAAACTCAAGCAATATGATATAAACCCCATCTTTTTATCCTTGATGGCAACAATACAATACGTGCCTTGCTGCCCCTGCTGTCACTGGGAAAGGACACCGCAAGACTGAACCCAAAGCTAAGCACTTCTCCCATTGCAAGAAAGATCAATCTAGTAGGCCAAACCAAACTGATAATTCGAAGAGACTCGCAAAGATATCAAATAATACATATAAGAATTCAGAGAAGAACCAAATATTGTTCATAGATAATCTTGATCATAAACCCACAATTCATTGGATCTCGACAAACACACCGCAAAAAGAATTACATCGAATAGATCTCCAAGAGAATCGACGAGAACTTTGTATTGAGATCCAAATAGAGAAAAGAAGCCATCTAGCTAATAAATATGGACACGAAGGTCTGTGGTAAACTACTCACACATCATCGGAGAGGCTATGGTGTTGATGTAGAAGCCCTCCGTGATCGATTCCCCCTTCGGCGGAGCGCCGGAAAAGGCCCCAAGATGGGATCTCACGGGTACAGAAGGTTGCGGCGGTGGAAATAGGGTTTCGTGGTGCTCTCGGATGTTTTCGGGGTATATGAGTATACATAGGCGAAGGAAGTAGGTCGGTGGAGTCACGAGGGGCCCACGAGGGTGGGGGCACGCCTCCCTGCCTCGTGGCCGCCTCGTTGCTTCCTTGACGTCCACTCCAAGTCTCCTGGATCACGTTTGTTCCAAAAATAACTCTCCCGAAGGTTTCATTCCATTTGGATTCCGTTTGATATTCCTTTTCTGCGAAACACTGAAATAGGCAAAAGCAACAATTTGCCCTGGGCCTCCGGTTAGTAGGTTAGTCCCAAAAATAATATAAAAGTGCATAATAAAGCCCATTAAACATCCAAAACAGCTAATATAATAGCATGGAACAATCAAAAATTATAGATATGTTGGAGACATATCAGTGGGTTGTGCCCACCTCGGTGGCCTCCCACACCCCCTCTTTACCCTATAAATTCCCAAATATTCAAAAAAACCTCGGGGTTAACCTAGATCAGAAGTTCCGCCGCCGCAGGCCTCTGTAGCCACCGAAAACCAATCTAGACCCCGTTCCGGCACTCCGCCGGAGGTGGGAATCATCAATGGTGGCCATCTTCATCATCCCGGCGGCCACCGCGATGGGGAGGGAGTAGTCCACCCTCGGGGCTGAGGGTTTGTACCAGTAGCTATGTGTTTCTCTCGTGTTCTTGAGATGTCACAATCTTGATGTATCGCGTGCTTTGTTAATATAGTTGGATCATATGGTGTTTTCCCCTCTCCATCTTGTTGTGAATTTAGTTTTCCCTTTGGGATTTCGTTTTATCGGATTGAATACTTTTATGGATTTGAGAGCACTTGATATATGTCTTGAATATGAATACTCGTGGTGACAATGGGATATCATATTGATTCACTTGATATATGTTTTGGCACTCAACTCGCGGATTCCCCAGGTGACATTGGGGTAATCTACGCATAGGGGTTGATGCACGTTCTTGTCTTTGTTTCTCCAGTAGAAATCTTGGGGCACTCTTTGAGGTTCTTTGTGTTGGATTGAGTATTATGAATATGAAATTATTTGGTGTTATTTTAGTACGAACTCTTCGATAGATCGATCGGAAAGAATAGCTTTGAGGTGGTTTCATACCCTACAAATAATTTCTTCTTATGTTCTCCGCTAGATAGGAACTTTGGAGTGATTCTAAATTGCACTTTGAGGGGTGGTTATATGATCCAATTATACTAGCACTATTGAGAGATTGCACTAGCAATAGTACGGACCCTAGGCCTCGTTTTCAAGCATTGCAATACCGTTTGTGCTCCGTTTTATCAATTGCTACCTTGTTGCTTTTTATTGTTCCTGTTACAAAAATCAATATCTACTATCATTACTACACTTGTATCACCATCTCTTCGCCGAACTAGTGCACCTATACAAATTACCATTGTATTTGGAATGTTGGGGATACAAGAGACTTTTTATTATTTGGTTGCAGGGTTGTTTGAGAGAGACCATCTTCATCCTACACTATTTTTGGCGTTAATATTATGAATATGTGTATCACTATGATCGAGATTCAATAAACCATTTACATTGGTTGTATGACCATGGAAGGTTTTATTCATGTAAAAAGAACAACAATTACTCTCTGACTTAAATGAATAACTGTATCGCAATAAACATGATCCAATCATATTCATGCTCAACGCAAACACCAAATAACATTTATTTAGGTCCAACACCAATCCCGAAGGTAGAGAGAGTGTTTGATGGTGTATCAACCTTGGAATTACCTCCAACACAAATCGTCACCTCATCCTTAACTAGTCTCTGTTCATTCTGAAATTTCCGTTTCGAGTTACTAATCTTAGCAACTGAAACGGTATCAAATACCCTGGGGTTACTATGAACACTCGTAAAGTACACATCAATAACATGTATATCAAATATACCTTTGTTCACTTTGCCATCCTTCTTATCCGCCAAGTATTTGGGGTAGTTCCGCTTCCAGTGACCATTCCCTTTGCAGTAGAAGCACTCAGTTTTAGGCTTAGGTCTAGCTTTGGGCTTCTTCATGGGAGTGGCAACTTGCTTGCCATTCTTCTTGAAGTTCCCTTTCTTTCCCTTGCCCTTTTTCTTGAAACTAGTGGTCTTTTTAACCATCAACACTTGATGCTATTTCTTGATTTCTACCTTTGACGATTTCAACATCGCGAAGAGCTTGGGAATCGTTTTCATCATCCCTTGAATATTATAGTTCATCACGAAGTTCTAGTAACTTGGTGATAGTGACTAGAGAACTTTGTCAATCACTATCTTATCTGGAAGATTAACTCCCACTTAATTCAAGCGATTGTAGTACCCAGACATTCTGAGCACATGATCACTGCCTCAGCTATTCTCCTCCATCTTGTAGGCAAAGTACTTGTGAGAGTTCTCATACCTCTCGACATGGCCATGAGTCTGAAATACCAATTTCAGGTCTTGGAACATGCCATATGCTACGTGGCGTTCAAAAGGTTTGTGAAGTCCTGGTTCTAAGCCGTTAAGCATGGCGCACTAAACTATCAAGTAGTTATCATATCGAGCTTGTCAAACATTCATAACGACTGCTTCTGCTCCTGCAATAGATCTGTCACCTAGTGGTGCATCAAGGACGTAATTCTTCTGTGCAGCAATGAGGATAATCCTCATATTAGGGACCCAGTCCGCATCATTGCTACTATCATCTTTCAACTTAGTTTTCTCTAGGAACATATCAAAAATATATAGGAGCTATATCGCAAGCTATTGACCTACAACATAGATATGCAAAAATATCAGGACTAAGTTCATGATAAATTAAGTTCAATTAATCATATTACTTAAGAACTCCAACTTAGATAGACATCCCTCAAGTCATCTAAATGATACGTGATCCAAATCAACTAAACCATGTCTGATCATCACGTGAGATGGAGTAGTCATCAATGGTGAACATCTCTATGTTGACCATATCTACTATACGATTCACGTTCGACCTTTCGATCTCCAGTGTTCTGAGGCCATGTCTGTACATGCTAGGCTTGTCAAGTTTAACCCAAGTATTCCGCATGTGCAAAACTGTCTTGCACCCGTTGTATGTGAATGTAGAGCCTATCACACCCGATCATCACATGGTGTCTCAGCATGAAGAACTATCGCAATGGTGCGTACTCAGGGAGAACACTTATACCTTGACATTTTGTTGAGGGATCATCTTATAATGCTACCGCCGTATGCTACCTCTTGAGCTTGTGTTGGTTTTTCCCTTGAAGAGGAAAGGGTGATGCAGCAAAGGAGTGTAAGTATTTCCCTCAGTTTTGAGAACCAAGGTATCAATTCAGTAGGAGACTACGCAACAAGCCACCGAATACTTGCACAAACAAACACCAACTTGCAACCAACGCGACAAAGGGGTTGTCAATCCCTTCACGATTATTCGCAAAGTGAGATCTGATAGAGATGGAAAAACGGTAGAGTAATATTTTTGGTTTATGGAACGGAAAGTAAAGATTGCAGAATAAGAGAATGGCGACAAAAATTGGGAAGTTGAAGGAAAATTAATATGATGTAAAATAGACCCGGGGGCCATAGGTTTCACTAGAGGCTTCTCTCAAGATAGAAATTATTACGGTGGGTGAACAAATTACCGCCGAGCAATTGATAGAAAAGCGCAAAGTTATGACGATATCTAAGGCAATGATCATGAATATAGGCATCATGTCCGTGTCAAGTAGACCGACTCCTGCTTGCATCTACTACTATTACTCCACACATCGACCACTATCCAGCATGCATCTAGAGTATTAAGTTCATAAAGAACGGAGTAACGCCTTAAGCAAGATGACATGATGTAGAGGAATTAACTTAAGCAATATGATGAAAACCCCATCTTTTTATCCTCGATGGAAACAATACAATACATGCCTTGCTGCCCCTACTGTTACTAGGAAAGGACACCGCAAGATTGAATCCAAAGTTAAGCACTTCTCCCATTTCAAGAAAAACCAATCTAGTAGGCCAAACGAAATCGATAGTTCAAAGAGACTTCCAAAGATATCAAATCATGCATAAAAGAATTCAGAGGATATTCAAATAATATTCATAGATAAGCTGATCATAAATCCAAAATTCATCGGATCTCGTCAAACACACCGCAAAAGAGTATTACATCGAATAGATCTCCAAGAACATCGAGGAGAACTTTGTATTGGGAATCAAATAGAGAGAGAAGAATCCATCTAGCTACTAGCTATGGACCCGTAGGTCTAAAGTAAACTACTCACGCTTCATCGAAGAGGCAATGCTGTTGATGTAGAAGCCCTCCATGATTGATTCCCCCTCCGGCAGGATGCCGGAAAAGGCCCCAAGATGGGATCTCATGGGTACAGAAGGTTGCGACAGTGGAAAAGTGGTTTCGTGGCTCCCCTGTATGTTTTGGGGGTATAAGAGTATATATAGGTGAAAGAATTAGGTCAGGGGAGCTAGGAGGGGCCCACAAGGTCGGGGCGCGCGCCCTGATACGTCTACAACGTATCTATAATTTTTTATTGTTCCATGCTGTTATATTATCAATCTTGGATGTTTTATAATCATTTTATATCATTTTTTGGTACTAACCTATTGACATAGTGCCAAGTGCCAGTTGCTGTTTTCTGCATGTTTTCTACATCGCAGGAAATCAATATCAAACGGAGTCCAAATGCAACGAAACATTACGGAGATTTTTTTGGACCAGAAGGAACATAATGGGCCCTGGCTGCACCTGGGGGGTGCTCCAAGGAGAGCACAACCCACCAGGGCGCGCTAGGAGGCCCAGGCGTGCCCTGGTGGGTTGTGCCCACCTCGGGTGCCTCCCGGACCGCCTATTTGCTCTATAAATACCCCAATATTCCAAAAACCCTAAAAGCATCGACGAAATATTCATCTAGACGCCGCAGAGTGCAGAACCACCAGATCCAATCTAGACACCATCTCGGATGGGGTTCACCACCTCCATTGGTGCCTCTCCGATGATGCGTGAGTAGTTCTTTGTAGACCTTCAGTCCGTAGTTAGTAGCTAGATGGCTTTCTCTCTCTCGCTGAATTCTCAATACAATGGTCTCTTGGAGATCCATATGATGTAACTCTTTTGCGTGTGTTTCTTGGGATCGATGAACTTTGAGTTTATGATCAGATCTATCTTTTTATATCCATGAAAGTATTTGAGTTTGTTTGATCTCTTTTATGCATGACTGCTTATAGCCTCGTATTTCTTCTCCGATATTTGGGTTTTGTTTAGCCAACTTGATCTATTTATCTTGCAATGGGAAGGGGTGCTTTGTAGTGGGTTCGATCTTACGGTGCATGATCCCAGCGACAGAAGGGGAACCGACACGTATGTATCATTGCTACTAAGGATAAAACGATGAGGTCTATCTCTACATAGATAGATCTTGTCTACATCGTGTCATCGTTCTTATTGCATTACTCCGTTTCTCCATGAACTTAATACACTAGATGCATGCTGGATAGCGGTTGATGTGTGGAGTAATAGTAGTAGATGCAGGCAGGAGTCGGTCTACTAATCTTGGACGTGATACCTATATAATGATCATTGCCTGGATATTGTCATGAGTATTTGAAGTTCTATCAATTGCCCAACAGTAATTTCACCGTCCGCTATTTTTCTCGAGAGAAGCCACTAGTGAAACCTACGGCCCCCGGGTCTCTTTCTCATATTATTTGCCTTTGCGATCTACTCTTCCTTTGCATTTATTTTCAGATCTACTAAACCAAAAATACAAAAATACCTTGCTGCAATTTATTCTTATTTATTTTATTTGGAGTTCGATCTATCAATCTACTACAATTTTATCGCACGTCCGTTTGCCTATCTTGAAGCGCCGTACCTGAAAGGGATTGACAACCCCTTTACACGTCGGGTTGCGAGGATTTGTTATCTGTGTGCAGGGGCTGTTTACATTGTGTTGCTTGGTTCTCCTACTGGTTCGATAACCTTGGTTTCATATTTGAGGGAAATACCTACCGCCGCTGTGCTGCATCATCCCTTCCTCTTTGGGGAAATACCGACGTAGCTTCAAGCGACATCAAAAGGAATTTCTAGCGCCATTGTCGGGGAGGATCTTCAACATATACTAGGTTCCTAATCATAAATCTCATCTCCATGCAATTTACATTATTTTCGATTTGCCTCTCGTTTTCCTCTCCCCCACTTCACAAGAATTTGCCGTTTTATTCACCTCTCTTTTCGTTCGCCGTTTTCTTGCCGGATCTGTTTTTAGTGCAATCTTGTTGCGTAGTCATCATGACTCAAGAGAACACCAAGTTATGTGATTTCTCAAATACCAAGAACAAAGATTTTATTGGCACTCCGATTGCTCCTCCCGGCCACTAGTGCGGAATCTTGTGATAGTAATACTGCTTTGCTGAATCTTGTTCTGAAAGATCAATTTTCCGGTACTCCAATTGAGGATGCCGCGTCCCATCTTAATACCATCGTGGAATTATGCGATATGCAAAAGGAAAAAGATGTGGACAATGATGTGGTGAAGATGAAATTATTTCTGTTTTCTTTGCGTGATTCTGCAAAAATTAGGTTCTAGGTTCTCTTCTTTGCCTTGCAGTAGTATCGATTCTTGGAATAAGTGCAAAGATGCTTTTATCACTAAGTATTTTCTGCCCGCAAAAATTATTTCCCTTAGAACCCAGATCATGAATTTCAAGCAACTTTAACATGAGCATGTTGCACAATCTTGGGAAAGGATGAAAATGATGCTAAGGAATTTCCCAACTCACGGGTTAAATCTTTGGATGATCATACAAATTTTTTATGCGGGATTGAATTTTGTTTCTCATAATCTTTTAGATTCCGCCGCGGGTGGGACTTTTATGGAAATTACTTTGGGTGAAGCCACCAAATTGCTTGATAATATCCTGGCAAATTATTCACAATGGCATACCGAAAGAGCTCCTACTAGTAAAAAGGTTAATTCAGTTGAAGAAATTTCTTCTTTGAGTGAAAAAGTTGATGCTCTTATGAAATTGGTTGCTACTAAAAGTGCTCCTACTGATTTTAATGATATGCCTTTGTATACTTTGATTGAGCAAAATAGTTATGCCATAGATGTGAATTTTATCTTTCGAAATAATTCCAATAACAATGCTTATAGAGGTAATTTTAATCCTAGGCCTTTTCCTAGTAATTCCTCTAATAATTATGGTAATTCCTATGGAAATCAATCTTATAATAATAATAGGGACACCTCTGATCTTGAGAACAATATTAAAGAATTTATCAACACGCAAAAAGTTTTCAACACTTCCATAGAAGAAAAGTTGAGTAAGATTGATGATTTGTCTAGAAGTGTTGATAGAATTGCTCATGATGTGGAAAATCTCAAGATAATTTTTTTCCTAAAGTAGATGAATCAATTAAAGCTCTTTATGTTTCTATGGATGAAAGTAAGAAAAGAACCGCTATGCTTAGAGCTAAAAGAGAATTTTTAGAAAAAGCGTTTTCTAGTGATTTCTTTCGCAAAAGTGATGAAGATTTTAAAATGATTGGTGTTTCTTATATTGATTCCTTGTTTAGTAAATTTAAGATTGATGAAAAAGGTACTAGAGAAGAGTCATCTTTAGGTAGAAGGAGTCCCAATATTTCGGAGGGTGAAAATCTTGTTGAGAAAATTGATGAAAGTGGGTTTGAAGAGGTCAAAACTTTAACTAGTGATGTGCCCACTCTTTTGGATTACAAAGACTTTAATTATGATAGTTGCTCTTTGATTGATTTTATTTCTTTGTTGCAACCCACGATAAATTCACCCCATGCTTATGAACAAAACAAAGCTTTTACTAAACATATTTGTTGATGCTATGATGAAAGCTTTTGAAGAAAAATTGGAATTAGAAGTATCAATTCCTAGAAAATTGCATGATGAGTGGGAACCTACTATCAAATTCAAGATTAAAAATTATGAATGTTTTGCTTTGTGTGACTTGGGTGCTAGTGTTTCTACAATTCTGAAATATTTATGTGATGTGCTTGGTTTTACCGATCTTGAAGATTGTTCTTTAAATTTGCACTTGGCGGATTCTAGTATTAAAAATCCTATGGG
This sequence comes from Aegilops tauschii subsp. strangulata, assembly GCF_002575655.3. Lineage (NCBI taxonomy): Eukaryota > Viridiplantae > Streptophyta > Magnoliopsida > Poales > Poaceae > Aegilops > Aegilops tauschii. Next base: position 448,651,428 of record NC_053040.3, read on the forward strand.
AAGAATTAATGATGTTCTTTTTCTTGCAAATAGGAATTATGTGCCCATAGATTTTATTGTTCTTGATATTGATTGCAACCCGTCTTTGCCTATTATTCTTGGTAGACAGTTTCTACGCACTATCGGTGCCATGATTGATATGAAAGAAGGCAATATTAAGTTCCAATTTCGTTTGAGGAAGGGTATGTAACACTTCCCTAGAACAAGAATTAGGACACCATATGAATCAATCATGAGGGCATCTTATGGATCTCAAACCAAAGATGACAAAACCTAGATCCTTGCTTTATGCCTAGCTAATGGTGTAAAACTATAGCGCTTGTTGGGAGGCAACCCAATGAATAAAATTTATTTTTGCTTTTTGCTTTCTGTTATTGAGTGTTTGCACAATTATGCTACTATTATGATTGTGTTTTTTGTGTTTTAGTTAGTGTTTGTGCCAAGTAAAGCCTTTAGGATCTTCTTGGGTGATAATTGTTTGATCTTGCTGAAAAAACAGAAACTTTTACGCTCACGAAAACAATTCTCATTTTTTACCAGAGCGTGATAAAATAGCAATTATTTTTGCAGAAGATTAACATACAAATTGCTCAGGTCGTCCTAATTTTTCAGAATTTTTGGAGTTCCAGAAGTTCTCGAAATAGTCAGATTGCCACAGATTGTTCTGTTTTGACAGATTCTGTTTTCTTTGCATTGTGTGCTTATTTTGATGGCTCTATGGTTTTCTTTGATGAGTTTTTGCCATAGAAAAGTTGTAATACATTATATATAATGCAAAAATAAAATATGAATTGGTTCGGTACAGTACTTATAGTAGTGATTTGCTTTCTTACACTAACGGATCTCACGAAGGTTTTGTTGAGTTTTGTGTGATTGAAGTTTTCAAGTTTTGGGTTACCTTACGATGGATGAAGGAATAAGGAGTAGAAGAGCCTAAGCTTGGGGATGCCCCAACATCCCAAGATATTATCCAAAATTGAGCAACCAACTAAGCTTGGGGATGCCCCCGAGTGGTACCCCCTCTTTCTTCTAACGACCATTGGTATTTTACTCGAAGCTATATTTTTATTCATCACATACTATGTGTTTTGCTTGGAGCGTCTTGTATGATATGAGTCTTTGCTTGTTTTATTTTGTTTTTTAAGTCTTCATCCCTTTCTGGACACACCTATTTGGGAGAGCCAAAATTATTTCTTGACTTGTTAGAATTGCTCTATATGCTTCACTTAAATTTTTATGAGCAATGGACTTGCTCTAGTGCTTCACTTATATCTTTTTGAGCATGGTGTGCTTTAGTATTTTTGAAGAAATGCTCTCTTGCTTCACTTAGATTTATTTGAGAGTTAGTAAAATTTTCAATAAATTCTCTCTTGCTTCACTTAAATTAATTTGAGAGAAAGAAAAAAGTTATGCTCATGATCTTCACTTATATTTGTTTGAGCTTATGAAAAGCAACACATGAAAATTAGTCCCAAAGTGATAGATATCCAAGAAGGATATAATAAAAAACTTTCATGAAGATCATTGGACAAAATAAACTTGATTCTTAGTAATAGTTTTGAGATATGATGATATTATATGTGAGTTATGTTGATGAGTAATTGTGCTTTAGTAAGAATATTGGTGTTAAGGTTTGTGATTCCCTATGCAAGCACGAATTCAGTAGTCATGCAATGAAATTATATCCTACTTGTGGTGCATTATTCAGTGTTAATTATGCTTACTACTTGCTTATGAGATTATCCGTTTCTTGGTTGGTCGCTTCTCAATCTTTTGCTAGCCTTGATTTTGCACTAAGTATGATCTCTACTTGTGCATCCAAAATCCTTTAAACCAGTTTTGCCACATGAGTCCACTATATCTACCTATATGCGGTATTATTTTGCCGTTCTAAGCAAATTTGTATGTGCCATCTCTAATTTTCAAAATAAACTTCTCTTTTGTGTGTTCGTTTCGCTCGCGGAGCGGTGAGGGGTGGCTAATATTTTCCATGCTAGATGTGTTATTCTCAAGATGAGTGTTTATTCACTTGTCATTGCACGAGAGTAAGGCAAAGGTATTAGGGATGCCCAGTACCGAAATGAAAAATGAATTTACTTTATGTTGTCAAATAATAAATTCCTTGGGAAGTGTTGGTATGGAAGGCACCCGTGGATACGGTTAACCATGTAAAGTGAAAGTATGGTGGAAAAAGGAATAAACTTTATTTTCTATTTGGGAACCGCCTATGATATATCTAGCATGGAAAGTGTTGGGAACTCTAAGTCGTTTTCGTTGGTGGGATGGATACACCTCCCAAAATATTTTTATCTCTAAGTTTTTCGCTTTGAGCTCTGGCACCTCTACAAATCCCTACTTCCCTCTACGAAGGGCCTTTCTTTTACTTTATGCAATTTTTATTTTTGAATTTGAGTCTCCATCTTCTCTTATAAAAGCACCAACTAGGAGGCAATATGATCGTACTTGAGTATTGGGTGTAGCTAATATGCGAGTGTGTTTCATGAATGGATCAATGATTGAGCATGATTGGCTAGGGATAACTTATTTTAGCGTTGATATTTTGAAAGACATGGTTGCTTGTTGATATGCTTGAGTATTTAAATTATCATGTCAAAACTAGACTATTGCTTTGATCAATATAAAAGTCCAAATGTCCATGCTATAAAGAAAGAAATATGATATGACATGTTAGACAGCATTCCACATCAAAAATTCAGTTTTTATCACTTCCCTACTCGAGGACGGGTATGAGTTAAGCTTGGGGATGCTGATACGTCTCCAACGTATCTATAATTTTTGATTATTCCATGCTGTTATATTCTCAATCTTGGATGTTTTATAACCATTTTATAGTCATTTTATATCATTTTTTGGTACTAACCTATTGACATAGTGCCAAGTGCCAGTTGCTGTTTTCTGCATGTTTTTTACATCGCAGGAAATCAATATCAAACGGAGTCCAAACGCAACGAAAATTTACGAAGATTTTTTTGGACCTGAAGGAACATAATGGGCCATGGTTGCGCCTGGGGGTGCTCCGAGGAGAGCACAACCCACCAGGGCAAGCTAGGAGGCCCAGGCGCGCCCTGGTGGGTTGTGCCCACCTCGGGTGCCCCCGGATCGCCTCTTTTTCTATAAATACCCCAATATTCCAGAAACCCTAAAAGCATTGATGAAATATTCATCCAGACGCCGCAAAGTCCAGAACCACCAGATCCAATCTAGACACCATCTCGGATGGGGTTCACCACCTCCATTGGTGCCTCTCTGATGATGCGTGAGTAGTTCTTTGTAGACCTTCGGGTCCGTAGTTAGTAGCTAGATGGCTTTCTCTCTCTCGCCGAATTCTCAATACAATGGTCTCTTGGAGATCCATATGATGTAACTCTTTTGCGGTGTGTTTGTTGGGGTCGATGAACTTTGAGTTTATGATCAGATCTATCTTTTTATATCCATGAAAGTATTTGAGTTTCTTTGATCTCTTTTATGCATGATTGCTTATTGCTTATATCCTTGTATTTCTTCTCCGATGTTTGGGTTTTGTTTGGCCAACTTGATCTATTTATGTTGCAACTGGAAGAGGTGCTTTGTAGTGGGTTCGATCTTACGGTGCTTGATCCGAGTGACAGAAGGGGAACCGACACGTATGTATCGTTGCTACTAAGGATAAAACAATGAGGTCTATCTCTACATAGATAGATCTTTTCTACATCATGTCATCGTTCTTCTTGCATTACTCCATTTCTCCATGAACTTAATACACTAGATGCATGCTGGATAGCGGTCGATGTGTGGAGTAATAGTAGTAGATGCAGTCAGGAGTTGGTCTACTAATCTTGGACGTGATGCCTATATAATGATCATTGTCTGAATATCGTCATGAGTATTTGAAGTTCTATCAATTGCCCAACAGTAATTTGTTCACCCATCGTTCGCTATTTTTCTCGAGAGAAGCCACTAGTGAAACCTACGGCCCCCGGGTCTCTTTCTCATATTATTTGCCTTTGTGATATACTCTTCCTTTGCATTTATTTTCAGATCTACTAAACCAAAAATACAAAAATAGCTTGCTGCAATTTATTCTTATTTATTTTATTTGGCGTTCAATCTACTACAATTTTATCTCATGTCTGTTTGCCTATCGTGAGGCGCCGTACCCGAAAGAGATTGACAACCCCTTTTACACGTGAGTTGCGAGGATTTGTTATCTGTGTGCAGGGGCTGTTTACGTCGTGTTGCTTGGTTCTCCTACTGGTTCGATAACCTTGGTTTCATATCTGAGGGAAATACCTACCGCTGTTGTGTTGCATCATCCCTTCCTCTTTGGGAAAATACCGACGTAGCTTCAAGCGACATCACGCCCCACCCCCTGGGTGCGCCCTTCACCCTTGTGGCCGCCTCGAGGCTCCTCTGACTTGCACTCCAAGTCTCCTGGGTGTCTTCTGGTCCAAGAAAAATCATGGCGAAAGTTTTATTCCCTTTGGACTCTGTTTGGTATTCCTTTTCTGCGAAACTCTAAAACAAGGAAAAAACAAAAACTGGCACTGGGCTCTAGGTTAATAGATTAATCCCAAAAATCATATAAAATAGCATATTAATGCATATAAAACATCCAAAACAGATAATATAATAGCATGGAACAATAAAAAATTATAGATACGTTGGAGACGTTTCAAGCATCCCCAAGCTTAATTCCTGCTCGTCCTCGAGTAGGTAAATGATAAAAACAGAATTTTTGATGTGGAATGCTACCTATCATATTTATCCATGTTATTATCTTTATTGTGGCTTGAATGTCCAGATCCTTAAGATTCAAAAAAAATGTTTAATATTGACATAAAAACTATAATACTTCAAGCATACTAACAAAATAATTATGTCTTCTCAAAATAACATGGCCAAAGAAAGGTTATCCCTACAAAATCATATAGTCTGGCTATGCTCCATCTTCATGACACAAAATATTTAAATCATGCACAACCCCGATGACAAGCCAAGCAATTGTTTCATACTTTTGACGTTCTCAAACCTTTTCAACTTTCACGCAATACATGAGCATGAGCCATGGACATAGCACTATAGGTGGAATAGACGGTGGTTGTGGAGAAGACAAAAAGAAGGAGATAGTCTCAGATCAACTAGGCGTATTAAAGGGCTATGGAGATGCCCATTAATAGTTATCAATGTGAGTGAGTAGGGATTGCCATACAACAGATGCACTAGAGCTATAAGTTTATGAAAGCTCAAAAAGAAAACTAAGTGGGTGTGCATCCAACTTGCTTGCTCATGAATACCTAGGGCGTTTGAGGAAGCCCATCGTTGGAATATACAAGCAAAGTTCTATAATGAAAAATTCCCACTAGCATATGAAAGTGATAACATAGGAGACTCTCTATCATGAAGATTATGGTGCTACTTTGAAGCACAAGTGTGGCAAAAAGGATAGTAACATTGTCCCTTCTCTCTTTTTCTCTCATTTTTTGGGCCTTCTCTTTTTTGGCCTTTCTCTTTTTTTCCTCACATGGGACAATGCTCTAACAATGAAAACTTATCACACTTCTGTTTACTTACAACTCAAGAATTACAACCTGATACCAGAACAAAAATATGACTCTATGCGGTGTACTGGGATGTGCAATGAATTAAGAGTGACATGTATAAAAAATATGATGAACGGTGGCTTTGCCACAAATACGATGCCAACTACATGACCATGCAAAGCAATATGACAATGATGATGTATGTCATAATAACGGAACGGTGGAAAGTTGCATGGCAATATATCTCGGAATGGCTATGGAAATTCCATAATAGGTCGGTGGTGGCTGTTTTGAGGAAGGATATGTGGTGGGTTTATGGTACCGGCGAAAGTTGTGCGGTACTAGAGAGGCTAGCAATGGCGGAAAGGTGAGAGTGCGTATAATCCATGGACTCAACATTAGTCATAAAGAACTCACATACTTATTGCAAAAATCTATTAGTCATCGAAGCAAAGTACTACGCGCATGCTCCTAGGGTGACAGATTGGTAGGAAAAGATAATCGCTCGTCCCCGACCGCCACTCATAAGGAAGACAAACATCTCATGCTCCAACTTCGGTACATAACGGTTCACCATACGTGCATGCTACGGGGCTCAAAAACCTTAACACAACTATTTCTCCAATTCACAACTACTTACTAGCATGACTCTAATATCACCATATTCATATCTCAAAACAATCATAAGGAATCAAACTTCTCATATTATTCAATGCACTTTATATGAAAGTTTTTATTATATCCCTCTCGGATGCCTATCATATTAGGACTAAATTTATAACCAAAGTAAATTACCATGCTGTTTAGAGACTCTCAAAATAATATAAGTGAAGTACGAGAGTTCATCAATTTCTATAATAAAACCACCGCCGTGCTCTAAAAAGATATAAGTGAAGCACTAGAGCAATTTTGCCTAGCTCAAAAGATATAAGTGAAGCACATAGAGCATTCTGATAAATCACGATTCATGCGTGTGTCTCTCAAAAGGTGTGTACAGAAAGGATGATTGTGGCAAACTAAAAAGCAAAGACTCAAATCATGCAAGATGCTCCAAGCAAAACACATATCATGTGGTGGATAAAAATATAGCCTCAAGTAAAGTTACCGATAGACGAAGACGAAAGAGGGGATGCCTTCCCGGGGCATCCCCAAGCTTAGGCTTTTTGACATCCTTGAATATTACCTTGGGGTGCCTTGGGCATCCCCAATATTAGGCTCTTTCCACTCCTTTTTCCATAGTCCGTCAAATCCTTACCCAAAACTTGAAAACTTCACAACACAAAACTCCAACAGAAAATCTCGTAAGCTCCGTTAGTATAAGAAAATAAATCACTACTTGTGGTACTGTTGTGAACTCATTTTTTATTTATATTGCTGTAATATCTACCGTATTCCAACTTTTCTATGGTTCATACCCCCGATACTAGCCAAAGATGCATCAAAATAAGCAAACAACACGCAAAAAACAGAATCTGTCAAAAACAGAACAGTCTGTAGCAATCTGAATATTTCGGATACTTCTGTAACTCCAAAAATTCTGAGAAAATAGGAAGTCCTATAAAATTTGTTTATTAATATTCTTCAAAAATAATCAACTAAAAATCACTCTATGGCTAAAAAATGAGAATTGTTTTCGTGAGTGCAAAAGTTTCTGTTTTTCAGCAAGATCAAATTAACTATCACCGTAGGTTATCCCATAGGTCTTACTTGGCACAAACACTAATTAAAACACAAAAACACATCTAACCAGAGGCTAGATTATTTATTCAAAGCAAAATAGGACCTAAAAAGCAAGAACAAAAATAAAATTGGGTTGCCTCCCAACAAGCGCTATTGTTTAACTCCCCTAGCTAGGCATAAAAACATGGATAGATCTAAATGTTCTCATCTTCGGTATTCAATTCTTTTCTCATCAAGTCTTCCAAAACTCGTCTAAGTTATTCTATTCTTTCTTTTATCTCCCTACTAGTAGATGAACTTAGATCGTGAAAGGGACTTTGGTTGGTAATCTTAACATTCATAAAACCACAATCAGGATCATCCCCGTAAATATCATCATATAAAATACGTAGCTCGTTTCTAACGGGTTCCACCATCATTTTATTCAACTAATCCCTATTAAATCCTACATAAATTCCTCTAGTTACCCAATCAAATTCTTCAAAAGTTTCAAGATACAAAGCTTGAGAGATCTCAGAATGGGGAACCCTTTTCTTATGATTTTCACTATAAGATTGATAATCCCTAGATTCCAAACTACGCATAGTTTCTTTATCATGAAGGATGTCTATGATTGGAGGGTGTTCAACATCCTTTTTATAGAAAGCAAAAATATCCCTAGCTTCTTGGATAATAAAATCAAATTCACTCATAAGAATAATAGTGGCAATCTTTTTAGCTATAGGGTGATTGATTTTAGGGAGTTCATAAAACACTATTTGCAAAGCAGTATGAAGATGCACAAATTTTCTTTCTAATTTCTCAACAAACATCACAATAGCATCAGCATAACAATTTGTCTCAAGAAGGATAGTTCTTTTATTAATAGGCAAGGATTCAGTACAATCAAAGAATTCTTGAATAATACTTTTCCATATAATATTACCGTCTCCTATACGAAAGATTTTCGTTTTGTAATTAGGAGGCTTTTCAGCTCCGGGATCCAAAGAGCAAGTTTCAAGATTCTCCTGAAGATTTTCAGCGATAACAACCCCAGTTTCAGACATGATGGCAACAAACAAGCAAACGGAAAAGACGAACGAAAGAGGGGCGAAGAAAAGGCGAGTCTTTTTGAAAATCATTTTAGAAGTGGGGGAGAGGAAAACGAGAGGTGAATGGCGAATAATGTAATGCGAGGGATGAGAGTTTATGATGGGTACTTGGTATGTCTTGGCTTGGTGTAGATCTCCCGGCAACGGCGCCAGAAATCCTTCTTGCTACCTCTTGAGCTTGCGTTGGTTTTTCCCTTGAAGAGGAAAGGGTGATGCCGCAAAGGAGCGTAAGTATTTCCCTCAGTTTTGAGAACCAAGGTATCAATCTATCAGGAGACTACGCAACAAGCCACCAAATACCTGCACAAACAAACACCAACTTGCAACCAACGTGACAAAGGGGTTTTCAATCCCTTCACGGTTATTCGCAAAGTGAGATCTGATAGAGATGGATAAACAGTGGAGTAATATTTCTGGTATTTTTGGTCTATGGAACAAAAAGTAAAGATTGCAAAATAAGAGAACGGCGACAGAAATTGGAAAGTTGAAGGAAAACTAATATGATGTAAAATAGACCCGGGGGCCATAGGTTTCACTAGAGGCTTCTCTCAAGATAGAAATTATTACGGTGTGTGAACAAATTACTGCCGAGCAATTGATAGAAAAGCGCAAAGTTATGACGATATCTAAGGCAATGATCATGAATATAGGCATCACGTCCGTGTCAAGTAGACCGACTTCTGCCTGCATCTACTACTATTACTCCACACATCGACCGCTATCCAGCATGCATCTAGAGTATTAAGTTCATAAAGAACGGAGTAACGCCTTAAGCAAGATGACATGATGTAGAGGAATTAACTCAAGCAATATGATGAAAACCTCATCTTTTTATCCTCGATGGCAACAATACAATATGTGCCTTGCTGCCCATGTTGTCACTGGGAAAGGACACCGCAAGATTGAACCCAAAGCTAAGCACTTCTCCCATTACAAGAAAAACCAATCTAGTAGGCCAAACCAAATCGATAGTTCGAAGATACTAGCAAAGATGTAAAATCATGCATAAAAGAATTCAGAGGAGATTCAAATAATATTCATAGATAAGCTGATCATAAATCCACAATTCATCGGATCTCGGCAAACACACCGCAAAAGAGTATTACATCAAATAGATCTCCAAGAACATCGAGGAGAACTTTGTATTGAGAATCAAAGAGAGAGAAGAAGCCATCTAGCTATTAGCTATGGACCCATAGGTCTGAAGTAAACTACTCACGCTTCATCGGAGAGGCAATGTTGTTGATGTAGAAGCCCTCCGTGATCGATTCCCCCTCCGGCAGGATGCCGGGAAAGGCCCCAAGATGGGATCTTACGGGTACAGAAGGTTGTGGCGGTGGAAAAATGGTTTCTTGGCTCCCATGGATGTTTTTTGGGTTATAAGAGTATATATAGGCGAAAGAATTAGGTCAGGGGAGCTACGAGGGGCCCACAAGGTCGGGGGGCGCGCCCCACCCCCCTGGGCGCGCCCTCCACCCTTGTGGCCGCCTCGAGGCTCCTCCGACTTGCACTCCAAGTCTCCTGGGTGTCTTCTGGTCCAAGAAAAATCATGGCAGAAGTTTTATTCCGTTTGGACTCCGTTTGGTATTCCTTTTCTGCGAAACTCTAAAACAAGGAAAAAACAGAAACTGGCACTAGGCTCTAGGTTAATAGGTTAGTCCAAAAAATCATATAAAATAGCATATTTACAACAACAACAACAACAACAACAACAACAACAACAACAACAACAACAACAAAGCCTTTAGTCCCAAACAAGTTGGGGTAGGCTAGAGGTGAAACCCATAAGATCTCGCAACCAACTCATGGCTCTGGCACATGGATAGCAAGCTTCCACGCACCCCTGTCCATAGCTAGCTCTTTGGTGATACTCCAATCCTTCAGGTCTCTCTTAACGGACTCCTCCCATGTCAAATTCGGTCTACCCCGCCCTCTCTTGACATTCTCCGCACGCTTTAGCCGTCCGCTAAGAAAAATAAGATGCATAAAAGATAAACATCACATGCAATCAAAATATGTGACATGATATGGCCATCATCATCTTGTGCCTTTGATCTCCATCTCCAAAGCACCGCCATGATCTCCATCGTCACCGGGTTGACACCTTGATCTCCATCGTAGCGTCGTGGTCGTCTCGCCAACTATTGCTTCTACAACTATCGCTAACGCATAGTGAGAAAGTAAAGCAATTACATGGCGTTTGCATTTCATACAATAAAGAGACAACCATAAGGCTCCTGCCGGTTGCGAGTGACTTTTACAAAACATGATCATCTCATACAATAACGTATATCACATCATGTCTTGACCATATCACATCACAACATGCCGTGCAAAAACAAGTTAGACGTCCTCTACTTTGTTGTTTGCAAGTTTTACGTGGCTGCAACGGGCTTCTAGCAAGAACCGTTCTTACCTACGCATCAAAACCACAACGGTGATTTATCAAGTTTGTTGTTTTAACCTTCAACAAGGATCGGCCGTAGTCAAATTCGATTCAACTAAAGTTGGAGAAATAGACACCCGCCAGCCACCTTTATACAAAACTAGTTGCATGTCTGTCGGTGGAACCGGTCTCATGAACGTGGTCATGTAAGGTTGGTCCGGGCCACTTCATCCAACAATACTGCTGAATCAAAATAAGACATTGGTGGTAAGCAGTTTGACTATCACCGCCCACAACTCTTTGTGTTCTACTCATGCATATCATCTACGCATAGACCTGGCTCTGATACCACTGTTGGGAAACGTAGCATGCAATTTCAAAAATTTCCTACGCTCACGCAACATCTATCTAGGAGATGCATAGCGACGAGAGGGGGAGAGTGTGTCTACGTACCCTCGTAGACCGAAAGCGGAAGCGTTTGACAACGCAGTTGATGTAGTCGAATTTCTTCTCGTTTCGATCGATCAAGCACCGAACATACGGCACCTCCGAGTTTTGCACACGTTTAGCTCGATGACGTCCCTCGAACTCTTGATCTAGCACAGTGTCGAGGAAGTAGATGAGTTTCGTCAGCACGATGGTGTGGTGACGGTGATGGTGAAGTGATCCACGCAGGGGCCCAAGCACTACGAGAATATGACCGAGGGTGTAATCTGTGGAGGGAGGCGCCGCACATGGCTAACAGATGTTGTTTTGTGTTCTAGGCACCTCCCCCCTCATATATATAGGTGGGAGGGAGAGGGAGCAGCCAAAGGGCGCCCCAAGTAGGAGGAATCCTACTTGGGGCCTTGTCCAATTCGCCCCCCCCCCCTACCATATTCACCGAAGGAGGGAGGAAAGAGGAGGGAGGAGGGAAGGAAGGGGGAGGCTGAATCCCTCCCCTTCCTTCTATCTTCCCCCCCTTTCCTTCCTCCTAAGGTGCGGCCCATATGGGGGGCACAGCAGCCCCTGCTGGCTGCTATGTTTCCCCTCTTCTCCCATTAGGCCCATATCTTTGCCGGGGGTCCCCGGAACCCCTTTCGGTGACCCGATATGTACCCGGTACTCTCGAGAACACTTCCGGTGTCCGAATACTGTCGTCCTATATATAAATCTTCACCTCTCGATCATTTAGAGACTCCTCGTTATGTTCGTGATCTCATGCGAGACTCCAAACAACATTCGGTCACCAAATCACATAACTCATATAATACAAAATCGTCATCGAACATTAAGCGTGCGGACCCTACGGGTTCGAGAACTATGTAGACATGATCGAGACACCTCTCCGGTCAATAACCAATAGCGGAACCTGGATGCTCATATTGGTTCGTACATATTCTACAAAGATCTTTATCGGTCGAACCGTAATGACAACATGCGTTATTCCCTTTGTCATCGGTATGTTACTTGCCCGAGATTCGATCGTTGGTATCTTCATACCTAGTTCAATCTCATTACCGGCAAGTCTCTTTACTCATTCTGTAATACATCATCCCGCAACTAACTCATTAGTCACATTGCTTGCAAGGCTTCTTATGATGTGTATTACTGAGAGGGCCCAGAGATACCTCTCCGATACTCGGAGTGACAAATCCTAATCTCTATCTATGCCAACCCAGCAAACACCTTCGGAGATACCTGTAGAGCATCCTTATAATCACCCAGTTATGTTGTGACGTTAGATAGCACACAAGGTATTCCTCCGGTATCCGGGAGTTGCGTAATCTCATAGTCGAAGGAATATGTGTTTGAAATGAAGAAAGCAATAGCAATAAAACTGAACGATCGATATGCTAAGCTAACGGATGGGTCTTGTCCATCACATCATTCTCCCAATGATGGGAACCCGTTCATCAAATGACAACACATGTCTATGGTTAGAAACTTAACCATCTTTGATTAACGAGCTAGTCTAGTAGAGGCTTACTAGGGACACGGTGTTTTGTGTATGTATCCACACATGTATCAAGTTTCCGGTTAATACAATTCTAGCATGAATAATAAACATTTATCATGATATAGGGAAATATAAAATGACAACTTTATTATTGCCTCTAGGGCATATTTCCTTCAGTCATCACCTCCCACAAGGTCTCCAGGTCCCATTGTTTTGCAGGTCCACAAACAACTACAAAACAGGCCTGGAGAACTCAAAGTGCCCTCTCGACATCCTTTGTAGCTGCTTCTTGTCTTTGGCAAAGTGAGCCTTTTTCTGGCCAACTGGTTTGAGATGGCGCTAACAAAGGTAGCTCATGGAGGATAGACACCATCAACCAGATAGTAGCCCATGTTGTACTCATGTCCATTGACAGTGTACTAGCAAGGAGGAGTTTTTCCTTCAGTCAGCCTCGCAAACAAAAATGATCGTTGCAGCACATTGTGTTGGGGAACGTAGCAGAAATTCAAAATTTTCCTACGTGTCACCAAGATCAATCTAGGAGATGCTAGCAACGAGAGGGGAGGAGTGCATCTACATACCCTTGTAGATCGCGAGCGGAAGCGTTCAAGAGAACGGGGTTGATGGAGTCCTACTCGCCGTGATCCAAATCACCAATGATCCTAGCGCCGAACGGACGGCACCACCGCGTTCAACACACGTATGGAGCGGGGACGTCTACTCCTTCTTGATCAAGCAAGGGGGAGGAGAAGTTGATGGAGATCCAGTAGCACGACGGCACGGCTTCGCCAAGCGCAAGCGGGGAGGAAGAGGTGTCACGGGAGGGAGGGAGGCGCCAGGGCTTGGGGTGCTGCTCCCATGCGCCTCCCCACTATATATAGGGGTGGAGGGGGCTGGTTTCTTGCCCTCCAAGTCCATTGGGGCGTTGGCAAAGGTGGGGGGAGAAATCCCATCATTTCCCTTCCCCACCGATTGTTATCCCCCTTTTTTAGGGATCTTGATCTTAACCATTCGGGATATGATCTTATTCCTTCTAAGGTGGGATCTTGGTGCGCCTTGACCAGGGGTGTGGGGCCTTGCCCCCACTACCCACGTTCATGTGGGTCCCCCCATGCAGGTGGGCCCCACTTCGGAACCTTCTAGAACCTTCCCGGTACAATACCGAAAAATCCCGAACATTTTCCGGTGGCCAAAATAGGACTTCCCATATATAAATCTTTACCTCCGGACCATTCCGGAACTCCTCGTGACGTCCGGGATCTCATCCGGGACTCCGAACAACTTTCGGTTAACCGCATACTAATATCTCTACAACTCTAGCGTCACCGAACCTTAAGTGTGTAGACCCTACGGGTTCGGGAGACATGCAGACATGACCGAGACGACTCTCCGGTCAATAACCAACAGCGGGATCTGGATACCCATGTTGGCTCCCACATGTTCCACGATGATCTCATCGGATGAACCACGATGTCGAGGATTCAATCAATCCCGTATACAATTCCCTTTGTCAATCGGTACGTTACTTGCCCGAGATTCGATCGTCGGTATCCCAATACCTTGTTCAATCTCGTTACCGGCAAGTCACTTTACTCATACCGTAACGCATGATCCCGTGGATAACTCCTTAGTCACATTGAGCTCATTATGATGATGCATTACCGAGTGGGCCCAGAGATACATCTCCGTCATACGGAGTGACAAATCCCAGTCTCGATTCGTGCCAACCCAACAGACACTTTCGGAGATACCTGTAGTGCACCTTTATAGCCACCCAGTTACGTTGTGACGTTTGGTACACCCAAAGCATTCCTACAGTATCCGGGAGTTGCACAATCTCATGGTCTAAGGAAATGATACTTGACATTAGAAAAGCTCTAGCAAACGAACTACACGATCTTGTGCTATGCTTAGGGTTGGGTCTTGTCCATCACATCATTCTCCTAATGATGTGATCCCGTTATCAATGACATCCAATGTCCATGGTCAGGAAATCATAACCATCTATTGATCAACGAGCTAGTCAACTAGAGGCTTACTAGGGACATGTTGTGGTCTATGTATTCACACATGTATTACGGTTTCCAGTTAATACAATTATAGCATGAACAATAGACAATTATCATGAACAAGGAAATACAATAATAACCATTTTATTATTGCCTCTAGGACATATTTCCAACAGTCTCCCACTTGCACTTGAGTCAATAATCTAGTTCACATCACCATGTGATTAACACTCAAAGTTCACATCGCCATGTGACTAATACCCAAGAGTTTACTAGAGTCAATAATCTAGTTCACATCACCATGTGATTAACACTCAATGAGTTCTAGGGTTTGATCATGTTATGCTTATGAGAGAGGTTTTAGTCAACGGGTCTGCAACATTCAGATCCGTGTGTGCTTTACAAATCTCTATGTCATCTTGTAGATGCAGCTACCACGCGCTACTTGGAGCTATTCCAAATAACTGCTCTACTATACGAATCCGGTTCACTACTCAGAGTCATCCGGATTAGTGTCAAAGTTTGCATCGACGTAACCCTTTACGACGAACCCCCTTTCCACCTCCATAATCGAGAAAATTCCTTAGTCCACTAGATACTAAGGATAAGTTCGACCGCTGTCATGTGATCCCTTCCTGGATCACTATTGTACCCCTTGACTAACTCATGGCAAGGCACACTTCAGGTGCGGTACACAGCATAGCATATTGTAGAGCCTACGTCTAAAGCATAGGGGACGACCTTCGTCCTTTCTCTTTGTTCTGCCGTGGTCAGGTCTTGAGTCTTACTCAATACTCACACCTTGTAACACAGCCAAGAACTCCTTCTTTGCTGATCTAGTTTGAACTCCTTCAAAATCTTGTCACGGTATGTATTCATTTGAAAGTACTATTAAGCGTTTTTGATCTATCCTTATAGATCTTGATGCTCAATGTTCAAGTAGCTTAATCCAGGTTTTCCATTAAAAACACTTTTCAAATAACCGTGGATGCTTTCCAGAAATTCTACATCATTTCTGATCAACAATATGTTAACAACATATACTCATCAAAAATTCTATAGTGCTCCCACTCACTTCTTTGGAAATACAAGTTTCTCATGAACCTTGTATAAACCCAAAATCTTTGATCATCTCATCAAAGCATTCATTCCAACTCCGAGATGCTTACTCCAATCCTTAGAAGGATTGCTGGAGCTTTGCATACTTGTTAGCATCTTTCAGGATTGACAAAACCTTCTGGTTGTATCACATACAACCTTTCCTCAAGAAAATCATCGAGGAAACAATGTTTTGACATCCTATCTGCAAGATTTCATAAATAATGCAGTAACTGCTAATATAATTCTAACAGACTCTTAGCATCGCTACGAGTGAGAAAGTCTCATCGCAGTCAACTCCTTGAACTTGCCGGAAAACATCTTAACGACAAGTCGAGCTTTCTTAATGGTGACACTTACCATCATTGTCTGTCTTCCCTTTAAAATCCATCTGTACCCAACAGCCTTACGACCATCAAGTAGTTCTTTCAAAGTCTATACTTTGTTTTCATACATGGATGCTCTCAGATTTTATGGCCTCAAGCCATTCGTCGTAATCCGGGCCCACCATCGCTTCTCCATAGCTCGTAGGTTCATTGTTGTCTAGCAACATGACTTCCAAGACAGGATTACGTACCACTCTGAAGTAGTACGCATCCTTGTCGTCCTATGAGGTTTGGTAGTGACTTGATCTGAAGTTTCATGATCACTATCATAAGCTTCCACTTCAATTGGTGTAGGTGCCACAGGAACAACTTCCTGTGCCCTGCTACACATTAGTTGAAGTGACGGTTCAATGACCTCATCAAGTCTCCATGATCCTCCCACTCAATTCTTTCGAGAGAAACTTTTCCTCGAGAAAGGACCTGTTTCTAGAAACAATCACTTTTGCTTCCAGATCTGAAATAGGAGGTATACCCAACTGTTTTGGGTATTCTATGAAGATGCATTTATCCGCTTTGGGTTCGAGCTTATCAGCCTGAAACATTTTCACATAAGCGTCGCAGCCCCAAACTTTTAAGAAACGACAGCTTAGGTTTCTCTAAACCATAGTTCATACGGTGTCGTCTCAACGGAATTGCGTGGTGCCCTATTTAAAGTGAATGCGGTTGTCTCTAATGCCTAACCCATAAACGATAGTTGTAATTCGATAAGAGACATCATGGTATGCACCATATCCAATAGGGTGCGGTTATGATGTTTGGACAGGCCATCACAATATGGTGTTCCAGGCGGTATTAGTCGTGAAACAATTTCCACAATTTCTTAATTGTGTGCCAAACTCGTAACTCAGATATTCATCTCTATGATCATATCACAGACATTTTATCCTCTTGTCACGATGATCTTCAACTTCACTCTGAAATTACTTGAACCTTTCAATAATTCAGACTTGTGTTTCATCAAGTAAATATTCTCAAATCATCTGTGAAGTAAGAACATAACGATATCCACTGCGTGCGTCAGCACTCATTGGACTGCACACATCAAATGTATTACTTCCAATAAGTTGCTCTCTTGTTCCATCTTACTGAAAACGAGGCCTTTCAGTCATCTTTCCCATGTGGTATGATTTGCATGTCTCAAGTGATTCAAAATCAAGTGAGTCCAAATGATCCATCTGTATGGACTTTCTTCATGCATATATACTAATAGACATGGTTCGCATGTCTCAATCTTTTCAAAAACGATTGAGTCCAAAGATCCATCCACATGGAGCTTCTTCATGCGTTTTATACCAATATGACTCAAGTGGCAGTGCCACAAGTATGTGGTACTATCATTACTATCTTATATCTTTTGGCATGAACATGTGTATCACTACGATCGAGATTCAATAAACCATTCATTTTAGGTGCAAGACCATTGAAGGTATTATTCAAATAGACAGAGTAACCATTATTCTCCTTTAATGAATAACCGTATTGCGATAAACATAATCCAATCATGTCTATGCTCAACGCAAACACCAAATAATAATTATTCAGGTTTAACCCCAATCTCGATGGTAGAGGGAGCATGTGATGCTTGATCACATCAACCTTGGAAACACTTCCAACACATATCGTCATCTCACCTTTAGCTAGTCTCCGTTTATTCCGCAGCTTTTATTTCGAGTTACTAACACTTAGCAACCGAACCGGTATCTAATACCCTGGTGCTACTAGGAGTACTAGTAAAGTACACATTAATATAATGTATATCCAATATACTTCTGTCGACCTTGCCAACCTTCTCATCTACGAAGTATCTAGGGTAGTTCTGCTTCAGTGACCGTTCCCCTCATTTTAGAAGCACTTAGTCTCGGGTTTGGGTTCAACCTTGGGTTTCTTCACTAGAGCAGCAACTGATTTGCCGTTTCATGAAGTATCCCTTCTTGCCCTTGCCCTTCTAGAAACTAGTGGTTTTACTAACCATCAACAATTGATGCTCCTTCTTGATTTCTACTTTCGCGGTGTCAAACATCGCGAGTTGCTCAAGGATCATCATGTCTATCCCTGATATGTTATAGTTCATCACGAAGCTCTAATAGCTTGGTGGCAGTGACTATGGAGAACCATCACTATCTCATCTGGAAGATTAACTCCCACTCGATTCAAGTGATTGTAGTACTCAGACAATCTGAGCACATGCTCAACGGTTGAGCTTTTCTCCCTTAGTTTGCAGGCTTAAGAAACTTGTCAGAGGTCTCATACCTCTTGACGTGGGCATTAGTCTGAAATCCCAATTTCAGTCTTTGGAACATCTCATATGTTCTGCGACGTTTCAAAACCGTCTTTGGTGCCACAATTTTAAACTGTTAGCATCACACACTGAACTATCACGTAATCATCAAAACGTGTATGTCAGATGTTTCGTAACATCTACAGACGACGCTCGAGGTTCAGCACACCGAGCGGTGCATTAAGGACATAAGCCTTCTGTGCAGCAATGAGGACAATCCTCAGTTTACGGACCCAGTCCGCATAATTGCTACTATCAACTTTCAACTAAATTTTCTCTAGGAACATATCTTAGTAGAACTAAAGCGTAAGCTGCGACATTATTTGCAAAGACCTTTTGACTATGTTCATGATAATTAAGTTCATCTGATTATTTAATGAACTCCCACTTAGATAGACATCCCTCTAGTCATCTAAGTGATACATGATCCGAATCGACTAGGCCGTGTCCGATCATCACGTGAGACGGACTAGTCATCGTCGGTGAACATCTCCATGTTGATCGTATCTACTATACGACTCATGTTCGACCTTTTGGTCTCTTGTGTTCCGAGGCCATGTCTGTACATGCTAGGCTCGTCAAGTCAACCTAAGTGTTTTGCTTGTGTTCCGAGGCCATGTCTGTACATGCTAGGCTCGTCAACACCCGTTGTATGCGAACGTTAGAATCTATCACACCCGATCATCACGTGGTGCTTCGAAACAACGAACCTTCGCAACGGTGCACAGTTAGGGGGAACACATCTCTTGAAATTTTAGTGAGGGGTCATCTTATTTATGCTACCGTCGTTCTAAGCAAATAAGATGTAAACATGACAAACATCACATGCAAATCATAAAGTGACATGATATGGCCAATATCATCTTGCGCCTTTTGATCTCCATCTTCGAGGCGCGGCATGATCACCTTCGTCACCGGCATGACACCATGATCTCCATCATCGTGTCTTCATGAAGTTGTCTCGCCAACTATTACTTCTACTACTATGGCTAACGGTTAGCAATAAAGTAAAGTAATTACATGGCGTTTTTCATTGACACGCAGGTCATACAATAAATTAAGACAACTCCTATGGCTCCTGCCGGTTGTCATACTCATCGACATGCAAGTCGTGATTCCTATTACAAGAACATGATCAATCTCATACATCACATATATCATTCATCACATCCTTTTGGCCATATCACATCACATAGCATACCCTGCAAAAACAAGTTAGACGTCCTCTAATTGTTGTTGCATGTTTTACGTGGCTGCTATGGGTTTCTAGCAAGAACGTTTCTTACCTATGCAAAAGCCACAACGGTGATATGCCAATTTCTATTTACCCTTCATAAGGACCCTTTTCATCGAATCCGATCCGACTAAAGTGGGAGAGACAGACACCCGCTAGCCACCTTATGCATCAAGTGCATGTCAGTCGGTGGAACCTGTCTCACGTAAGAGTACGTGTAAGGTCGGTCCGGGCCGCTTCATCCCACAATGCCGCCGAATCAAGATAAGACTAGTAACGGTAAGCAAATTGAACAAATCGTCGCCCACAACTACTTTGTGTTTTACTCGTGCATAGAATCTACGCATAAACCTGGCTCATGATGCCACTGTTGTAGAACGTAGCAGAAATTCAAAATTTTCCTACGTCTCACCAAGATCAATCTAGGAGATGCTAGCAACGAGAGGGGAGGAGTGCATCTACATACCCTTGTAGATCGCGAGCGGAAGCGTTCAAGAGAACGGGATTGATGGAGTCGTACTCGTCGTGATCCAAATCACCAATGATCCTAGCGCCGAACGGACGGCACCTCCGCGTTCAACACACGTACGGAGCGGGGACGTCTCCTCCTTCTTGATCCAGCAAGGGGGGAGGAGAACTTGATGGAGATCCAGCAGCACGACGGCGTGGTGGTGGAAGTAGCGGGATCCCGGCAGGGCTTCGCCAAGCGCAAGCAGGGAGGAAGAGGTGTCACGGGAGGGAGGGAGGCGCCAGGGCTTGGGGTGCTGCTCCCATGCGCCTCCCCACTATATATAGGAGTGGAGGGGGCTGGTTTCTTGCCCTCCAAGTCCATTGGGGCGTTGGCAAAGGTGGGGGGAAGAAATCCCATCATTTCCCTTCCCCACCGATTGTTATCCCCCTTTTTTAGGGATCTTGATCTTAACCATTCGGGATATGATCTTATTCCTTCTAAGGTGGGATCTTGGTGCGCCTTGACCAGGGGTGTGGGGCCTTGCCCCCACTACCCACGTTCATGTGGGTCCCCCCATGCAGGTGGGCCCCACTTTGGAACCTTCTAGAGCCTTCCCGGTACAATACCGAAAAATCCCGAACATTTTCCGGTGGCCAAAATAGGACTTCCCATATATAAATCTTTACCTCCGGACCATTCCGGAACTCCTCGTGACGTCCCGGATCTCATCCGGGACTCCGAACAACTTTCGGTTAACCGCATACTAATATCTCTACAACTCTAGCGTCACCGAACCTTAAGTGTGTAGACCCTACGGGTTCGGGAGACATGCAGACATGACCGAGACGACTCTCCGGTCAATAACCAACAGCGGGATCTGGATACCCATGTTGGCTCCCACATGTTCCACGATGATCTCATCGGATGAACCACAATGTCGAGGATTCAATCAATCCCGTATACAATTCCCTTTGTCAATCGGTACGTTACTTGCCCGAGATTCGATCGTCGGTATCCCAATACCTTGTTCAATCTCGTTACCGGCAAGTCACTTTACTCCTACCATAACGCATGATCCCGTGGCTTACTCCTTAGTCACATTGAGCTCATTATGATGATGCATTACCGAGTGGGCCCAGAGATACTGTGACGCCCGGATAATTATGCTACGGAAAACCTACGCTAATGATGCCACGTCACCTCTGTTAGTGTTGATAATCTCGCGTTAGTTTAAAATCGGATCAAAATTCAAATTCAAAATATGGCAAACAACAAATTTTTTCAAAAATTAAAACTAAAATGTTCGGGTTGTTTCAAATAAATCGTAAGCAATTATGGTGGAGAGACCAAGCTTTGATAAAATGTTTAAAGGCTCTAAAGTAATTAAAACAGCAGCTATGACAATTAATTAAATGCCTTTAAAAAATAATAATAATGCAAACTATTTTAATCAGGTGTCAAACCTTTTGGGGCAGTAGAATAAATTATAACATTAATTTAGGAGTTGTATTTATATTTTATAAAACAGGAATTAAAAGAATAAAATAGAAAAGAAAATATATAAAGAAAAGAAAACAGAAAACAAAACTAAAAAAAGAAAAGGAGAAAGCAAACCCCCCGGGCCGTGGCCCAACTTGGCCGAACGGCCTCGGCCCACTGGGCCACCACCTAGGCCGCCCAGCCGGTGCCCCCTTAACCTCCCAAACCCTAACCCCCGCACCCCCTGATCCCCACTCCCCTCGCTCCTCCTCCCCCCACGTTCTGGATCGGGGGCGGCGCCCCTGCGCTCGCTGTGCCCCGACCCTGTCGCGCCCGTCGCCCCGCTCCCCGCCGTCGTTCGACGCCAACACGCCGGCGCCGCCTCCCCACCGGACTGCCTCGTCTCCTCCTCGCAGCTCCTCCCTCCTGCCCCGATCTGGAGCGCTGGACGCCCGCTCGCCGACGCCATCGCCGGCCTGCCTCCTCCTCCCCACCGGCCTGCTTGCTCTCCGTCGTCGTCCCCGTCGACCACCCGACCCCCGCTGCCCCCGTCCCTACGAATCACGGTGAGGCCCCAGGCCTCTTCCTTCTCTGTCCCCGCGGTCACCGTGCGCCCGCGCCATCCCGTGCCCGTGCACGAGCTCACGTGGCCGCGCGCGCCCGTGCGTCGCATCCACCGCGCCTCCCCGCGCTAGCGCACGCGCCCTCGCGTCTGCCTTGCACCCCCCTCTGCTCCCCGCGCCGACGTCCGCGCTCGTCGCACCCCTGTGCGCATCCCCAGCCGTGCCCCACCACTGCTAGCCGACGGCCGCCCCCTGCCCCGCGCCAGCACCCCCCGCGACAACGACGGCCGACCGCACCTCCGCCGCCCTGTTCCCCTGCAAGCGTAGCGCCCTGCTGCTGTCGCGCGGCCCCTGGCCGCCGGCGCTCGTGCCCGCGAGCCCCATGGCTCTGCTCCGCTCCACCCCCCCCCCCCCCGTTAACCCGCGCCACGCCGGCGCCCAGCCATGCCTGCGCGGCTTCCGCCGGGTCGGGCTACCGCAAGCCCCTGCGCCCGTAGCCGCCCAGCGCCCGTTTGGCCCCTCTAGGCCAAT
Organism: Aegilops tauschii subsp. strangulata; assembly: GCF_002575655.3. Taxonomy (NCBI): domain Eukaryota; kingdom Viridiplantae; phylum Streptophyta; class Magnoliopsida; order Poales; family Poaceae; genus Aegilops; species Aegilops tauschii. The sequence continues at coordinate 448,674,093 of NC_053040.3, forward strand.
GGCAAACGGGGCCCACGCCCAGAGAACGTGTTAAAAAAGAAAAGGGAATTAAAAAAATAATAAATAATAATAATAATAAATAATATAAATAAAGCAAATAATGAAAATAAATTTAATTAATTAACTAAATTAATTAAGTTAATTAATCATGTTTAAATTAATCTAATTAATTAGTTAATTTAATTAAACAGTAATTAATTAGATAAACCCTAATTAACCTAAACAGAGAATGACAGGTGGGTCCCATTGGACCCACATGTCAGTTTGACTTAGTCAACCCCTGTTGACTGCTGATGTCAGCATGACATCATGCTGATGTCATAAATCCAATTTCGAATTAAATTAAATGATTAATTAAATTCCAGAAATTAGTAAATCTTTAGAAAATCATATCTTTTAAACCGTAGCTCAGATGAAAATACTTTCTACATGAAAGTTGCTCAGAACGACGAGCCGAATCCGAATACGCAGTCCGTTCGTCCGCCAGACGTCCCTAGCATAGCAAACTTGCAACTTTCCCCCTCCGTTTCATCTGTCCGAAAAATGCAAACTTCGGGAAAACTTTCCCGGATGTTTCCCCCCTTTGCCGATATCACCTACTACCGCGTTAGGGCACACCTAGCACCGTGTATTGTCATGTTACGCTTTGTGTTGTTTTGATTACTCTGTTATTTATTGTGTTCCCCTCCGTTACTTCTTTCCGGAAGACTCCGAGACTACCGGCGACCCCCAGTTCGACTACGGAGTTGACGACCCCTACTTGCCAGAGCAACCAGGCAAGCCCCCCCCCCTTGATCACCAGATATCGCCTATTCTTCTCTATACTGCTTGCATTAGAGTAGTGTAGCATGTTACTGCTTTCCGTTAATCCTATCCTGATGCATAGCCTGTCATTGTTGCTACAGTTGTTACCCTTACCTGCTATCCTACTGCTTAGTATAGGATGCTAGTGTTCCATCAGTGGCCCCACACTCTTGTCCATCTGCCATGCTATACTACTGGGCCGTGATCACTTCGGAAGGTGATCACGGGTATATACTATATACATTATATACATGACACATGTGGTGACTAAAGTCGGGTCGGCTCGTTGAGTACCCGCAAGTGATTCTGATGAGGGGGCTGAAAGGACAGGTGGCTCCATCCCGGTAGAGGTGGGCCTGGGTTCCTGACGGTCCCCGACTGTTACTTTATGGCGGAGCGACAGGGTAGGTTGAGACCACCTAGGAGAGAGGTGGGCCTGGCCCTGGTCGGCGTTCGCGGATAAATAACACGCTTAACGAGTTCTGGGTATTTGATCTGAGTCTGGCCATTTGGTCTATACGCACTAACCATCTACGCGGGAGTAGTTATGGGTATCCCGGCGTCGTGGTATCAGCCGAAGCCTTCGTGACGTCAGCGACTGAGTGGCGCGCGCCGGATTGGACTGGAACGCCACTAGGCTAGGTCTGCTTCCGGCCGCGTTCACAACGTGCAGGTGTGCAATGGGCGATGGGCCCAGACCCCTGCGCGCATAGGGTTTAGACCGGCGTGCTGACCTCTCTGTTGTGCCTAGGTGGGGCTGCGACGTGTTGATCTTACGAGGCCGGGCATGACCCAGAAAAGTGTGTCCGGCCAAATGGGATCGAGCGTGTTGGGTTATGTGGTGCACCCCTGCAGGGAAGTTTATCTATTCAGTCCACTGATATGGCCCTTTACACATATACCCATGCATATGTAGTGTAGCTCCTTGCTTGCGAGTACTTTGGATGAGTACTCACGGTTGCCTTTCTCCCTCTTTTTCCCCTTCCTTTTCTACCTGGTTCTCGCAACCAGATGCTGGAGTCCAGGAGCCAGACGCCACCGTCGACGACGACACCTTCAACACTGGAGGTGCCTACTACTACGTGCAGCCCGCTGACGACGACCAGGAGTAGTTAGGAGGATCCCAGGCAGGAGGCCTGCGCCTCGTTTGATCTGTACCCCCAGTTTGTGCTAGCCTTCTTAAGGCAAACTTGTTTAACTTATGTCTGTACTCAGATATTATTGCTCCGCTGACTCGTCTGTGATCGAGCACTTGTATTCGAGCCCTCGAGGCCCCTGGCTTGTATTATGATGCTTGTATGACTTATTTATGTTGTAGAGTTGTGTTGTGATATCTTCCCGTGAGTCCCTGATCTTGATCGTACACATTTGCGTGCATGATTAGTGTACGGTCAAATCGGGGGCGTCACAAGTTGGTATCAGAGCCGACTGCCTGTAGGAACCCCCCTTCCACACTCCTTGGCCGAAGTCGAGTCTAGTCAGTGAAAACTGTTTTACTAACATGGCTGTGTGGCTTACGGGCCCACGTCGGCATTGGGTGGTATTAGGATCTTTTACTCCTTGCCTATACTCTGGGACTCTGATCTCTATTATATTCGGGTTAAGTGAATTTTACTAAATCTAACATTAGGATCTCGTTGTCACTTTCACCCGGAGAGCCCCTTATTACTGATGATCGTCTGCTGCACGTGAAGACCCTGAAGATACTCTCCGCTGATAACCCGAGAACTTGTGTTCATCGCTTTTGCAATTCCCTTTTCATCGATAAACTCCTATGGATAGCCACGTATACTCGCCATTCATACAATGTTTCCCAGTTGATCTTGTTATTACAAGATACCCCGAAATTCTCTCTGTTGTTCCAAGAATCCTTTGAGCTTACTGCCTTGCTGTTCTTTGTCACCTGAATACCCCTACGGATAATTCTCGCACTTACCGAGTATCCGGTCATCCCCAGTTGATTCAAGTATTCCACAATAGTCTTCAAAATACTATTCGATCTTCCGAAAATCCTCAGGAGCCTATTGCTCTTGAAATTCTTGTTTGCTTGCATTATGGTTAATCCCATAAGTCTCGTAATCTTATTGGCATCTCTTGTCATTATCATTTTGAGTCCGTTGATTCAATTTGTTGTGAATGCTCGCAATCCTCAATCATATCCTAGAATTCATTCTTCCGGCTCAGACGTCATTTTAAACGTGAGCTGGATCTCGACCTATCAAATTGCCATCGATTGTACCCCTAAGCCTACTCAACTTATCCATCCTTGATCAGAGCGTTGCTTCTGACCCCCTGATTTGGAAATCATAATTCTTTTGCATTTGAACTTTGAGTTAGTCAGTTGTTTCTATAATCAGATCTCCTTGCATTCTTCTTCCTCTGGTTGAGTACCGATGCTCACATCAGATCCCTTGTGGACCATCGGTTCCTTTGTTGGATTTTATCCGACAGTGTCCTTCATATTGAATAACCTTGTGAGCCTTTCCATGGGTATATAATGCCTTTGGTAAATTGTATCATCTGTTTTTGAACAATGCTCTTCTTTCGAGCTTGTAATATTTACTCCGAAGTTTGTGGTATATGTTCCTAAGATGCCTTGATGGGTTGAACCTATGCCTTTCATAATATGTGTGAACTCGAAAGTTTTCATGAGTCATACTCTTCTGGTATTTTGCCAGATAAAAAATTTCAACACTGCAACTTCATCAAACGCGAGAAGTGAATGAAAGGTTATGCATTGAAGAAGTGGGAGTCGACCTTGAACTTTGCGTTCATGCCCATGGACATGATGTAGATCTTATCATTAAACCTTTTCTTAAATTAATTATTCCCTTGGTATAAGTTCATCTTATATCTGGGATCTGGCCTTTTGCAATCGTGGTTCCGACCATGTTCTCCTTTAAACACCATTTCTCGTACAAGTTAGGCACTTGTCTTCTGCAGAGCAATACCCCAGTCCAACCTCTACTTTGGTTTGTCGTCGAGTATTACCCCCCTGGTATCTCGAGATTATCACGGAACTGCATAACTTCTTATGAGTTCTCCATCAAGTATTACATTCTCATTGATTCCAATTTTTCACTGGCTCCGAGTTATTAAACACTCAAGGACATCGATAACTGAATCGAGTCCGCATCACGATTAAACAACTCTTAGTAATCTCCTTTTTTTACGAATTCGTACTCGATCACGTCATCCCTAGCCTGCTCGGCTATGTCATTATCGTGCCGATTTTAACTGTGCTACCTGGTCTTTATTCCCGGAGCACCACTTTCGACGCTGAGCTAAGCTTACGTCGATTTTCCTCGTCATATCATTTCGCCTTGAACAGCAAGCTTGATTTCGAGTTTGTGTCGTACCCCTGGTTCCAATAACTTTTCGCTTCATCATTCCTTTGACTTGATGTCATCGCCAATCGATTACCTCTTCATAAATTCTCGCTACAAATGTGTCGTGAACATCATCAACATTCTGAGCTCTTCCAAGATATCTATCGAATTCTGGATGAGAAATACCATCCTTGCCCTCGATGATTTGTTTTATCATCGACCATTTTATTGCCTTCCATTCAACACAAACTTGTTCGTGTTTTGTGTTGTACCTTGATTTCCTTGCTATCTAGCTTATGATATGTTCTACCTTGGAGTATTACCATCTTTTATGTCAAGTATGTCGTAAGAATTTCACCACCTCGTATGACATCTTGGTACAGTGATACTTCTCCCCATCACCATTCTTTCTTGGTCCCCGTGTTGTTTCTAAAAGGAATACCGACCAATGGTCTGTGATGTGTAAATTCTAAACTTCTAGCAACCCTATTGCTTTGAAGTTATTGGTCTATAGTTTCATTCTACGTCTATGGCTTAATGAATCATCATTCGAACATTGATTGTGCTACCTAGCCAATATTTCGGGTGCACATTTCAACCAATGTTTAACTGTGTATGTTTTCCTCGAGCATACATCATTAAGTCATTCGGTCTAGCTAATGTTATCTCCTTGTTCACATAGTGGTGGAAATCCATCTTTTGGAAATCTCAATGGATTGTCGCTGAGTCAATCAGTCACCTCCTCACCTCTCCTTGATGTAATGATGAACCCTTGTCCGGAACTCGCTTCCATAGTTCATCTCCCGAGAATCTTCGATGTCGTTTCGACAATTTGTGTTGCACCTTTCTTCTCAGGCATCCTGAGTCTGAGTTATCCTGACACCAATCAGATCTGAATCTCGGTCAGATATGATGGTTGGAACATATTTCCAAGAGTTATAACATTGGCCTATTTATGACCCGGTAAGGTGATGATACCCAGCACACCTGGCGGGAGGACCTATTGTTATAAGTTTTCCCTTTTAGCAAGGTTAGCTATTCTTCCATGAGGAAATTGTAAGACTTATTCTATAAGTTGTTCCTGATGGATCCTTTTTGTTTCCAAAGTCTGATCTTCACCTGTTGACCATGTCAATGCTATCTCGAAGCATGTCTATGGTACTCCGATTTTCAACAGGAACATTTGAAGCCCAATGCTAAATGTTTCCTGCTCAATTATCCAAACACCGTTGTATGGGTAATGTCATGAAATTTCTCTCCCCTACCTAAAGAGTTTTCTACATTATATCCTGTCATGAATATCATGCTCAGCTTGTCCTTGGGAAGGATATACCCTTGAAATATGTGTTTAAACACATTTTTCTTTCCATTCTTCTGTTTAATCTGATAATCATATTTTCCTTTCCATTGTTTGGTTTAACCTTTCTGGTGATCTATATGATCTAAGCAGTAATATTCTCCTGCTTATGTAAACACCTCGGTGTACAACTCTGTCAGTAAGACCCTGTTACTCTTGTTGGTGACATTTCGGTAACCACCAATGGATGAGAACTTTGCCTAATGGTCCGCCTCGTTTCAACGAGCAGGAAAATGGTTCTCTTCGTCCCACGCCCTTGGTACCGACGATGTTGCTGACATATAACTGACAGGCTACCCTCTCACATGCCTTGCTATCATGATCGTGCAAGATGTCACCGCCCTTCCTACTTTTAACCCACATGGTGGGCCCATAACCCACAGTTCCACAGGATCGAAACCTGACTCTCCTGTGCACCCCCTGTTCCCAAATTTATTCATCGCGCGTGGCCTCGTATGTAATTCACGGATCACCGTCCTACTGATCTATACTGGCATCAGACATAATACTTATTCCGATTGCTTTGAACCCCTTTCACACTTTGTTTCAGGCTTCGAACGATTGCCTACCCGTTTGAAACTTCTCATGGTACTTTCTTACTTGCTCTCGGCTTTTCTTAAGATTTAGTTCGAGAGATACTTTCCGCCACCTTCCCTGAAGATATTGACCAGATAGTAAACCCTGCAGAAGTCCGTTCTTCCAGAATACCCCCTTACTCTGTCGTAAGTACGATGGAGTTCCCGAAGAAAGGACGACAACTTTATCATGATGACCTGAAACAGCAGAATGAAGACATCAATGTAATGGATCAACCTCTTCGAGAAGAACAACCAAGACCAAGAACGCTCCCTAGAATTTCGTAACCCGAACCTTCCCCCTTTACTTCCCTCTTAAATCTCGGGACGAGATTTCTTGTAGTGGAGGAGAATTGTGACGCCCGGATAATTATGCTACAGTAAACCTACGCTAATGATGCCATGTCACCTCTGTTAGTGTTGATAATCTCGCGTTAGTCCAAAACGGGATCAAAATTCAAATTCAAAATATGGCAAACAACAAAAGTTTTCAAAAATTAAAACTAAAATGTTCGGGTTGTTTCAAATAAATCGTAAGCAATTATGGTGGAGAGACCAAGCTTTGATAAAATGTTTAAAGGCTCTAAAGTAATTAAAACAGCAGCTATGACAATTAATTAAATGCCTTTTAAAAATAATAATAATAATGCAAACTATTTTAATCAGGTGTCAAACCTTTTGGGGCAGTAGAATAAATTATTACATTAATTTAGGAGTTGTATTTATATTTTATAAAACAGGAATTAAAAGAATAAAATAGAAAAGAAAATATATAAAGAAAAGAAAACAGAAAACAAAACTAAAAAAGAAAAGGAGAAAGCAACCACCCCCCGGGCCCTGGCCCAGCTTGGCCGAACGGCCTCGGCCCATCGGGCCACCACCTAGGCCGGCCCAGCCGGCGCCCCCTTAACCTCCCAAACCCTAACCCCCGCACCCCCGATCCCCACTCCCCTCGCTCCTCCTCCCCCCACGTTCTGGATCGGGGGCAGCGCCCCTGCGCTCGCTGTGCCCCGACCCTGTCGCGCCCGTCGCCCCGCTCCCCGCCGTCGTTCGACGCCAACACGCCGGCGCCGCCTCCCCGCCGGACTGCCTCGTCTCCTCCTCGCAGCTCCTCCCTCCTGCCCCGATCTGGAGCGCTGGACGCCCGCTCGCCGACGCCATCGCCGGACTGCCTCCTCCTCCCCACCGGCCTGCTTCCTCTCCGTCGTCGTCCCCGTCGACCACCCGACCCCCGCTGCCCCCGTCCCTACGAATCACGGTGAGGCCCCAGGCCTCTTCCTTCTCTGTCCCCGCGGTCACCGTGCGCCCGCGCCATCCCGTGCCCGTGCACGCGCTCACGTGGCCGCGCGCGCCCGTGCGTCGCATCCACCGTGCCTCCCCGCGCTAGCGCACGCGCCCTCGCGTCTGCCTTGCACCCCCCTATGCTCCCCGCGCCGACGTCCGCGCTCGTTACACCCCTGTGCGCATCCCCAGCCGTGCCCCACCACTTCTAGCCGACGGCCGCCCCTGCCCCGCGCCAGCACCCCCCGCGACAACGACGGCCGACCGCGCCTCCGCCGCCCTGTTCCACAGCCAGCGCAGCGCCCTGCTGCTGCCGCGTGGCCCCTGGCCGCCGGCGCTCGCGCCCGCGAGCCCCGTGGCTCTGCTCTGCTCCACCCCCCCCCCCCCCGTTAACCCGCGCCACGTCGCCCCCCAGCCATGCCTGCGCGGCTTCTGCCGGGTCGGGCTACCGCGAGCCCCTACGCCCGTAGCCGCCCAGCGCCCGTTTGGCCCCTCTGGGCCAATGGCAAACGGGGCCCACGCCCAGAGAACGTGTTAAAAAAGAAAAGGGAATTCAAAATAATAATAATAAATAATAATATAAATAAACCAAATAATAAAAATAAATTTAATTAATTAATATTAACTAAATTAATTAAGTTAATTAATCCTGTTTAAATTAATCTAATTAATTAGTTAATTTAATTAAACAGTAATTAATTAGATAAACCCTAATTAACCTAAACAGAGAATGACAGGTGTGTCCCATTGGACCCACATGTCAGTTTGACTTAGTCAACCCCTGTTGACTGCTGATGTCAGCATGACATCATGCTGATGTCATAAATCCAATTTTGAATTAAATTAAATGATTAATTAAATTCTAGAAATTAGTAAATCTATAGAAAATCATATCTTTTAAACCGTAGCTCAGATGAAAATACTTTCTACATGAAAGTTGCTCAGAACGACGAGCCGAATCCGAATACGCAGTCCGTTTGTCCGCCAGACGTCCCTAGCATATCAAACTTGCAACTTTCCCCCTCCGTTTCATCTGTCCGAAAAATGCAAACTTCGGGAAAACTTTCCCGGATGTTTCCCCCCTTTGCCGATATCACCTACTACCGCGTTAGGGCACACCTAGCACCGCGTATTGTCATGTTACGCTTTGTGTTGTTTTGATTGCTTTGTTATTTATTGTGTTCCCCCTCCGTTACTTCTTTCCGGTAGACCCCGAGACTACTGGCGACCCCCAGTTCGACTATGGAGTTGACGACCCCTACTTGCCAGAGCAACCAGGCAAGCCCCCCCTTGATCACCAGATATCGCCTATTCTTCTCTATACTGCTTGCATTAGAGTAGTGTAGCATGTTACTGCTTTCCATTAATCCTATCCTGATGCATAGCATGTCATTGTTGCTACAGTTGTTACCCTTACCTGCTATCCTACTGCTTAGTATAGGATGCTAGTGTTCCATCAGTAGCCCTACACTCTTGTCCGTCTGCCGTGCTATACTACTGGGCCGTGATCACTTCGGGAGGTGATCACGGGTATATACTATATACATTATATACATGACACATGTGGTGACTAAAGTTGGGTCGGCTCGTTGAGTACCCGCAAGTGATTCTGATGAGGGGGCTGAAAGGACAGGTGGCTCCATCCCGGTAGAGGTGGGCCTGGGTTCCTGACGGTCCCCGACTGTTACTTTGTGGCGGAGCGACAGGCCAGGTTGAGACCACCTAGGAGAGAGGTGGGCCTGGCCCTGGTCGGCGTTCGCGGATAAATAACACGCTTAACGAGTTCTGGGTATTTGATCTAAGTCTGGCCATTTGGTCTATACGCACTAACCATCTACGCGGGAGTAGTTATGGGTATCCCGGCGTCGTGGTATCAGCCGAAGCCTTCGTGACGTCAGCGACTGAGTGGCGCGCGCCGGATTGGACTGGAACGCCACTAGGCTAGGTCTGCTTCCGGCCGCGTTCGCAACGTGCAGGTGTGCAATGGGTGATGGGCCCAGGCCCCTGCGCACATAGGGTTTAGACCGGCGTGCTGACCTCTCTGTTGTGCCTAGGTGGGGCTGCGACGTGTTGATCTTACGAGGCCGGGCATGACCCAGAAAAGTGTGTCCGGCCAAATGGGATCGAGCGTGTTGGGTTATGTGGTGCACCCCTGCAGGGAAGTTTATCTATTCGAATAGCCGTGTCCCTCGGTAAAAGGATGACCCGGAGTTGTACCTTGACCTTATGACAACTAGAACCGGATACTGAATAAAATACACCCTTCCAAGTGCCAGATACAACCCGGTGATCGCTCTCTAACAGGGCGACGAGGAGGGGATCGCCGGGTAGGATTATGCTATACGATGCTACTTGGAGGACTTCAATCTACTCTCTTCTACATGCTGCAAGGTGGAGGCTGCCAGAAGCGTAGTCATCGACAGGATTAGCTATCCCCCTCTTATTCTGGCGTTCTGCAGTTCAGTCCACTGATATGGCCCTTTACACATATACCCATGCATATGTAGTGTAGCTCCTTGCTTGTGAGTACTTTGGATGAGTACTCACGGTTGCCTTTCTCCCTCTTTTTCCCCTTCCTTTTCTACCTGGTTCTCGCAACCAGATGCTGGAGTCCAGGAGCCAGACGCCACCGTCGACGACGACACCTTCGACACTGGAGGTGCCTACTACTACGTGCAGCCCGCTGACGACGACCAGGAGTAGTTAGGAGGATCCCAGGCAGGAGGCATGCGCCTCGTTCGATCTGTACCCCCAGTTTGTGCTAGCCTTCTTAAGGCAAACTCGTTTAACTTATGTCTGTACTCAGATATTATTGCTTCCACTGACTCGTCTGTGATCGAGCACTTGTATTCGAGCCCTCGAGGCCCCTGGCTTGTATTATGATGCTTGTATGACTTATTTACGTTTTAGAGTTGTGTTGTGATATCTTCCCGTGAGTCCCTGATCTTGATCGTACACATTTGCGTGCATGATTAGTGTACGGTCAAATCGGGGGCGTCACAGATACCTCTCCGTCATACGTAGTGACAAATCCCAGTCTCGATTCGTGCCAACCCAACAGACACTTTCGGAGATACCTGTAGTGCACCTTTATAGCCACCCAGTTACGTTGTGACGTTTGGTACACCCAAAGCATTCCTACGGTATCCGGGAGTTGCACAATCTCATGGTCTAAGGAAATGATACTTGACATTAGAAAAGCTCTAGCAAATGAACTACACGATCTTGTGCTATGCTTAGGATTGGGTCTTGTCCATAACATCATTCTCCTAATGATGTGATCCCGTTATCAATGACATCCAATGTCCATGGTCAGGAAACCATAACCATCTGTTGATCAACGAGCTAGTCAACTAGAGGCTTACTAGGGACATGTTGTGGTCTATGTATTCACACATCTATTACGGTTTCCAGTTAATACAATTATAGCATGAACAACAGACAATTATCATGAACAAGGAAATACAATAATAACCATTTTATTATTGCCTCTAGGGCATATTTCCAACACATTGATGTCATTATGAGACCCGGGCATGCCAAAGAAAGCGTGCCAAAATCCAAAGATCCAGTGATGCAACTGCTTCAAGAATGATGGTGGGCTTCTTAACATGACCCTGATATTGCCCTTGTAAAGCCTTCGGCCAATTCTTGCATTTCCAATGCATGCAGTCAAGAGATCCAAGCAAACCTGGCCACCCTCTTGCTTCTGAGATTGCTAGGAGCCTCTTAGTGTCTGCCACAATTGGTTCTCTCATGTACTGAGGTCCCAACACCTCGACCACGGCAGTTGCAAACCTGACCATGGCATCTCCGCATGTGCTCTAAGACATCCGTATGTACTCGTCCCATGAATCCGCGTCTGTGCCATATGCAAGCATCCGGAGTGTGGCCATGCACTTCTAGTAACTAGAGAAGCCAATCATTCCCACGGCGTCCTTCTTCAGAATGAAGTAGTCATCGTAGGACAGGACGCCATGGTAGAAATGATCGAAGACTGTCTTGCGCATCCGAAAACGCCGACGAAAATGGTCAGCAAATAGTGCATCAGGGGCAAAGTAGTCGGCCATCAGTGTCAAATGTCCGCGTACCCTGTTGCGGTTGAGCGCTCGATGACCCTTGATCGAGCCCTTGAAATTGAGAACATGCTCCTCCGCACGCTCAACGTCTTCAAGGACCGTCTGCATCATCACCGTCTCATCGGAGTACTCCTCCTCGTCCGACGAGCCAATGGAGGAATCAACATACTGCTATATATGCACTCGAAACTGGAATCCATTGCTACAAATAAGAAGGGACAACTATTTTCAGCTCCGACGGTTCATCGAACAGTTGCCGGGCATGGTAGAGGATGGTATCTGGCGGGGCGGTCAAAGGACACGGGGTTGACCGAAGATGGAGGAGAAGCAGTGGGGAGCCCGCTGGATCACCGAAGGTGACAGAGACGCAGATTTCCAACAGGGGTGTGGCGTGGTGGCCGGGGTGGTGGAGCGGCGGCGACAACAAGAGAGAAAGAAGGAAGGAGAGAAAATGGGGAGGATGGAGTTGCGGGGTCCGGGAAGGGTTTTGGGTGGGCTTGGGGTGTCGGATTTGTATGTTTCGCGTGTCCAAACTCCCGCAAACCTCCCCCACTTTTGTCTCCGTTTTGCGGAAGAAATCGCGTCCGGTTCGCGGACCAATACAGGACCGCGTTGTATGGCTTCCGCGGTTCAACGTGGTCCGTATGGTTACGGGAGGTTTACGGGTCCGCCTTGGAGATGCCCTAAAACTAACATTGCAGTGGGAAGCGAGCGCTTTCCTACATGATCTTTGCTCACCTATGACATTGATCAACCAATCTTCTACTGAATTTTTGATTGGCCGTTGGGTTGGGTGCATATATTGCTTCACGGTAGTCTAGATCCCTATTGTGTATCAACATTGAAAGAGGAGGTGAGCCGAAGTCCCCGTGAATTGCTTGTAGAGGGGCACATGCCACAATTTAGTCAACCACATCTCGAAGACGGTTAGCCATCCAAACCATATATATTGCATGAGCATCCATATGCACATTAGTCTGAATCCCTATCGTGTATCATGATCTTCTAGATTCGATGGGATGGCGTGTTGCTGAAAAAAAATGATGGCGGTGACATGGCAATGGATGTGCTGAAAGATGTGATCACCTAATTAGTTATTTCCGATATAGTATGTCTTACAACGTTGAGATCCGCTTTGACAATAACTTTTCTACCCATCATGGTAACATGATTCCCACGCCATGCAGTGAGCTTACTAGCGATTTTTTTCTTCAAGATGCTGGAGGTCGACTCTCTTGAGGCGCGTCACATAAGGGAGGGAGGTCGAAGTAGCCCATAGGGAAATCGGTGTGGATTGCCGGGAGCTATTGAGGACATTATCAGTATTCATACCATCGCATCTAATTGTCGCAACATGACTTTTGCGACAGTTTCTATGCAAGCCGACGGAGAAGTTGCGAGTGTTTTTCTTAAAATTTCACATTGACCGGAGCAAAAAAAAAGGACAACGGGTCATCCGCATATAAAATAATTTTAATTGTTAGCGCTCACCCATGCATCATGTGGAGATGACCTTGGTCAGCGACCTTTTTCGAGGATGTGATGCATCGAGTTAATGGCCAGGACGAAAAGGAGCGGCATAAGAGGATCCCTTTGCCTTAGGCCCTAGCCATTCTTGATGGTGTGACCAGCCAGGCCAGTTAGGAGAAATCTAGAGTACGGTGTGGAAAGAAGAGTTGGCACCCAATTGAAAAAATTGCTCGAAAATCCTATGTGTCTCATACGGTCCATAAGGTAGTCGTCTCACTGGAAAGAAGAGCGGAGACCCTCTTAAGCTTACATAAGACTACCGGATTATCTAATATCAAGCTTTAATAGGAGTGTTGTAGTATATATGTGGTTAAAACTTCTCGCCATGTTGCAAACATACTCCTACACAAAGTTGTCATGGACACTTCTCTTCCCTATGAAGGCATATTTTGCATTTGATACCAAATCATTCATGAATGACGGGTGGCGAGGTCATTCTAGCCGCATGTTCGTCATAGTATGTTAATATTAGTGATATCTTTGGTGCCATAGTTCATTGGGGTCAACCAATATTAACCGAGTTTATCCATTGGAGGTGATTAACTTGGAGGTTGGAGAAAACGCCAATGACCATCATGTCTCGTTCGATCGAGCAATAGATCCCTTGAGGTATTCAGGTGAAAACCCTATATTCAAAATTTTAAAACTAGGCAATGACAATGTCATCAGTGACATCGCTCCTTCGAAAGCATTGCCTCTGATACCATGACTTTTGGTGACCGGTATGGCTAGGGGTTGAGTGTCTGGTTTGAGTTAGATGGTGGTGAAGCTGATGAGTGCAACTTCAAGTTGCACGAGCATCTCTATATACGAATTGCGTGGAAGAACCATTGTCCTCGGGTAAGAGAGGTGCACTTGTGCCTCTCTTTGAATTTCTTTTATCATTTAGGCATTAAAGAGGTCGGTAGGCGTGTCTGTGCCAGCTTGGTTTCGGTAGAAAGGTGAGGAGTTCTTCTTATCGTGGTGTGACCGTTGGTGACATTTGTCGGCGACTACAATGCATAGCGGGTTGAGTATGTCGGATCTGCTTAGCCCGTTCTTTTAGAAACACGATATAAATGCGGGCGCTCAGATAAACATGGTATAAATGCGGGCGCTGCCATGTTTGTTTTATACGACACATATCTATATTTTATCTAAATGTATTGCTAAGTTTGTCGAATCAATTTTGCCAGTTTTTCTGTAATTAGCAAGGGGTCTCTATCATCTTTCTTCCTTCCTTGGTTTCCTAGAGACTAGAGAGGTTGCAACCATACCCATCGCACCGGGAAAATGAAGACGAAGATGCAACAATCTAATCTATGCCTAACTTAGAAGATCGTGCAACAAACAAAATCTGCTTGATCGTGACCGCTAATCGCGTGTAAAGCCGAGGAATACAGAGGGAAATGGTACAGTAGTTAGTTGCACCCGTGACTCGGCCTCGCCTGTTAACGTCGTACCAAAATAGGTGCCTGTAGGCCATCAGACCATGACAGTGCGTCAACCGTCCGGGCTAAAACTTGCTAAAAGACACGATGTTTTTACAGAAATAGCAATCGCGTAGTGGCACGCCTGCTTTCGGCCGAATGCTACTGGGTCACCAAGCAACCATGATGAACTAAAAAGCTCTCCAAGCTCCAGCAAGGCAGAGTGTCCATATCATTAGGCTGTACGTACCAAATCATCATCATCATCGCACCAACACTATATAAACACGAGGTCCCATGCCAAGATGTTGTGTAATCCTTCCTGCGCTTCAACAGGCACAAGCAAAGAAAAACAGGCGCAGGTGAGCAAGCGACGGTCCAGTGGCCACACACGCGCGCGCGCGCTCACCGTCTGTCGGTGCACTGAGCGAACCTGAACGCCCTGCTCAACTCTGGAGGCCTGAGGCCTGAGCTGTACGTTCCACCGGCCGGCCGGACCCCCTGCGATCGATCTGGACAAGCTGATCGACCAGCCGGGTCGAGAACGTCGTGATCGCAACAGCAGCAGAAGACGACGTTCTGATCGCCTCTCCACAGATTAACTAACCGGCGAACGCGAAAGGTGCACCGGTCTGTGGACCGATCTCGCAACGGCGAAACGGTAACAGGAGATCCAAGTTGAGTGCGGCCGAAGCAAATGAAGCACGTGAGTGGTGGTCGCTGGTCCGGGGTCAGACGCTGTCATGTCACGCATGAGGGGTGTGTGTGACTGTGGGTGGCGAATAACCGGGCTATCCTGGCAACAGGGTTGCGCATCGACTTCGTACCAGTGACAGCCATGGTCTCCGGCGAACCCTGGCCATTGATGGCGCGCTCCACTGCTAGCCTGCTACCACCCGACTACATGCCTTCAGTGCGCGGCTAGAGTTCTTGCGAAACATGAGCAACAAACCTTTGTTGCAGACCTCTAAATCTAAAGCCCCGTAGATCATATCTTTGCTAGATATGTACTGACTTTCGGCTAAAAGGTCCTTTCATAAATAAAGTGATATAAAAGATGATGACGAGCCTCGACTTAGTTGTCAACATTTCAGGACGATGCAGCCGTCTTGTTCTCACCGGGGCAAAGGGGGAGAATATGAGGATGAAGATGCAACTACTTAAATGAGCTGCTTCAGGGGATCACGCACGCAACAAACACAATCATCTCGATCGTGACACTTAATCAACGCGCAGCGACAGCAAATATAATGGGAAACAGTAGAGCAGTTGGACCAATGAGTTCATCTGTTTAGCGCCACACACACGCGCATAAATGCATTCGTACTATCGGCCCATCACAACGTCAGGACTAAAAATTCGTTGATGGAAATATTGCTCTCTCTCTCTCGCCGAATAAAAAATTGCCTACGAACTTGCTGTGAACCATCATTCGACAGCCATCAACATGAACTGCTGCAAAGCTCTTCGGCAAGCAAAAATGGCAATGTCCCCGTTTTGAAAAAGAAAAATGTCCGCAACATCGTTTTGAAACAGGCTCTCGTCCCGCTTTATAGATAAAGCATCAAACAAAGTACACGGCTGAAAGATACTCCCTCTGTTCCTAAATATAAGTCTTTTTAGACATTCCAATATGAACTACTCCCTCCTTTCCTAAATATAAGTCTTTGTAGAGATTCCACTATGGACCACATACGGATGTATATAGATGCATTTTAGAGTGTAGATTCACTCATTTTGCTCCGTATGTAGTCCATAGTGGAATCTCTACAAAGACTTATATTTAGGAACGGAGTGAGTACATACGAAGCAAAATGAGTGAATCTAGCCTCTAAAATACATCTATATACATTCGTATGTAGCACGTATTAAAATCTCTAAAGTGATTTATATTTAGAAATGGAGGGAGTACTAAATGATAGAGCGGTAGGCCTCTTACAGAGTGGATCCTTATATATCGGGAGCACGACTACGCTATCGAAAGAGAACAAAGGGATGCCAAAGTACAACGCCATGCCACGCCCTAACACACCTAGGCTCCCGACAACGCCCTCAAGAGGAAGAACGATGCTAAGTGCACCCGCTGTTGAGTCCGAAATGGAAGGGGTATTCACCCGAAGTCTTGACATGGATAGGAGAACCACAACAACTTCTTCAAGAAGATAGCAGCGCTCCAGGCGTCGCCGCCGTTTGCACCAAAGCGCGTAACTTTCGCTCGACGGCTCACCCATGCCACTACGGGGTCTTCAGGCCATTCACACCGTGGGAATATACGCACAGTGGACCTAATAACTTACGTACAAAAATGGTGATAACTTTAATTAAGGGAAAAATTTGTTGAAAATATATACCCAGTAACCTATGTGTAAATAGCATGGTAATATACACAGCACATAATTGATAACTTATGCACAAACACCTAGGGGGGGGGGGGGAGATTGTTGAGAAACACACCTCCGGTAACTTTTTTGAAAGTAGTATGATAATATACACATCGTAGCCCCGATAATCCATGTACAAACACCGTGGGTATGTTTCGAATGTGGGAAGAGGGATCGTTAAAACTAACCCTGGTGATCTCTAAACAATGTGGTAACATACCCTATGCATGTGTGGTAACTTGTACAATGTGTGATAACTTTTGACACAAAAAGAAGTTAGTCGAAAGATATCAACATGCAATCCAGTTTCAAATGTCTCGTCGCGGCGATTTTTTATATGTCGAACCGTTTTTTCTGTCCGACCAACGGTTGGAGCAACAAAACATTTTGAAGTTTTGAAATGAAGAGAGTCTTTTGATGACATCATCACATTTAATATTAGTTTTCATGCATGTGGCAATGCATTGCATGCCCCGGCTGCGTGCACTCGCTTTCGCTTAGTGACGTGGGGCTGCATGCACATGTGCTCATGACGCGTGATTTAGTTAGGCTAGGATGCGTTCGGATCTATTGTTTAAAATCAGAACAGTCGGAATAAGTATGAAGAAAAGTACAAAAATAAAGCACAAACGGGAAAAGAAATCAGGAAAAGACACACAAAAAAAGGGTCGTGGCCTGCCGTGCGTGTCGGCCATCCCATCTCGCTCTCCTTTCAGTGAGTCGGAAGCTGAACTCGCTGATGACGAGATATAGAGGCGCCCGAAACAAGCCGTGCCTCCTGGCAAATCCTAAATGGAGCGGCTCCTATTTGGTGGATAGGGCGCTGTGTAGTGCCCTAGTGCGAACCCCCCACCCTGGATCGTTCGCATAGAGGGCCGGCCCATTTTTTCCGCGATTTTCACATCCATTCTCGACCGGTTTTGAGAAGGTTCTAGGACCTTCCCTGGACCGGGTTTTTTCTTCTTGCTTTCTTGTTTGGGTTTTCTTTCCTTTTTGTTTCTTTTCTATTTTTATTTTGTTTTCGTTTCCCCTTTTCTTTTCTATCTTTCCTTCATTACTTTTTCATTCTTTCGAAATTTATATTGAAATTTGCGAACATTATTTTGTTCATCAAATTCAAAAGATGTTCGACAATGTAAAAAACTGTTCTCAAATTTAAAATTTGCTAATAAAATTTAAAAATTGTTCATAAAATGTAAAAAATGTTCATCAAATTCGAAGTTTGTTAATCCTTTTTTCAAAAATTTTGCATAAAATAAAAAATTTGTTCAGCAATTTTACGAAAAATGTTCATTGAATTCAGCGATTGTTCATCCGTTTGTTAAAAAAATGTTCTTCAATAAAATTTTTGTTCATAAAGTTCAAAACTGTTCATCAAATTTTGAATTAGCAAACATGTTTTTGAAAAAATGAACAGCTTTTTAATTTGTGATTTTTTTTCAATATACGAACATTTGTTTTCAAAAACATGTACATTTTCTAATACAACGAACATTTTATGATTTCTGGAACATTTCCCAAAATTCCCTTTTTTTCCTAAATTTTCACCTTTTCTGAAATTACAAACTGTTGTAAAGAAGAAAAAACAATTTAAAAACAAAAAACGTAATAAAAAATCTGGGGCGCCTAACCCCGCTTATAGGCCGGCCCAATAGGGTGGGAGGGGAGCGGGTGCACGCTAGCATGTCATGCACGAAATAGGAGCTCCTCCTAAATGGAGCGTTATGCGCGGCAAACCCTATTCGGCGCCCGTTCGCCCGTTTCTTCGGTTTGCGCAAACGGGCGCATACCCCCCACGCTTGCTGGGCCGGCCCGTTTCATTTTTTTAAGGATGCAGCGCACTGACCACCAGGACGAGAGCTCCTATGTGACGCTCTCTGCGTCAAGCCGTCGAGCGATCGCATAGGGGATCGAGAGACTGGGCCGGCCCACCTCTCTCGCGAACAGTACCTCACGGTGGAATAAAAAAAGAAGCGGTGGGAGGAATCGAACACTAGACCTGCTGCTTCCGACCATACGATTCGAAACAGTTGAGATAGCAAGCTTTCTTGTTCACGGAACATTGCAAAGCCTTAAGAAACATCAAACGCCGATCCGAACATCTTTCAAAAATTCGAACGTAAAACATTTTTTCAAAAACAAAACGTGAATGTTGTATCAAACGCGAACATTATTTGTTTTCACAAATTTTGAGAAAGCTCAAACAATATTCGACACACAAACGAAATTTGGAGACGCGAACATATTTTTTAGAACGGAAACATTTTTTAAACTACCCAAAAAACTGAACAGGAACAATTTTTCAAATTTCAAAACAAAATTTGGAAACATGAACAACTTTTGCAGGCGAACAATTTCTGAAGCTCCAGAACAAATTTTTTATAAACGAACATTTTTTAAAATTTGCAAACAGTTTTGGAAACAGAACAATTTTCGAAACTCCGAACAAAACTTTTAAATAAGAACATTTTTTGAAATTTGCGAACAAATTTTGAAACAAGAATATTTTTTGAAACTCCCAAAAAAATTATGGAATTTACGAACATTTTTCAATTTGTGAACAAAAATTGAAAACATGAACATTTTATAAATTTGTGAACAAATTTGGAAAGCTGGAACACTTCTTGAAATTCCTAAACATTTTTCGAATGCAAACAAAATTAAAAACATGGACAATTTAGAAAAATAGGAACATTTATTCAAATACACGAACAAAAATTGAAAAACGAACATTTTTCTTCAATTTGCGAACAAATTTTGCAAAGTTGTGAAATTTTGAAAAAAAACATAAAGAAAAGAAACAGAAACTAAAAAAAGAAAAGAAACAGAAAAGAAAAAACGAAATAAAAAATAACAGAAAGCCGAAAAAACCAGAAAAAAACGATTCAGAAAAAAACCAGGTTCAGGGAACCTTCTAGAAGGTTCCCAAAACCGGTTGGACGCACTATGTATAAGTGGGCCGGCCCGTGTCGTCGCTCGCGGTGCTCCTCTGTGCGATCCCTCGACGCAGAGAGCGGCGAATAGGATTTTCCCACCAGGACAACGAAGAAGAGAGCTCCTGTTCGCCGCCCGCGAGCGGCAAACGATTGAGCCTTCGCTGAAACGAGCGCGCGTACGGGCTGGCCCATTCGCAACGCCGAAGGAAATATCAAGAAAAAAAAAAAGGGATGTGGAGTCGAACCCAGTACCTCAATAGCGACAGCAGCAAGCAACACCAGTCGACCAATCGACCATTGACAGCTAAACTGCAGCGTTAAAATCAAAGTAGTATTTAGTACAGCGGCAGATCTGGTTTTATTTCTCCATTTCCTGTAGAAAATGTGAATAAATTTTCTTAAAATATGAATAATGTTTGAAAATTGTGAAAAAAATTAAACTTCAACAATTTTTTGGAAAAGTGAAAACAAATTTAACAACATGAACACAAATTTGAAATTCTGAACAGTTATTGAAACTTTTTATATAGGATGAACAAGTTTTCTATAGACATTGAACATTTTGGTAATATATGTTGAACAATATTTAAATACACACCAACCATTTTTTATATACGCTGAACAATATTTAAATACACATTGAACACTTTGTGATATACGATGAACAATATTTAAATACATAGTGAACATTTTTGCGATATATGCTGAACAATATTTAAACACACATTGAACATTTCATGATATACGATGAACAATATTTAAATATGCAGTGAACATTTTTGGGTTATACGCTGAACAATCTTTAAATACACATTGAACATTTTGTGATATACAATGAATAATATATAAATACACAGTGAACATTTTTGGGATATACGTTGAACAATTTTGAAATACACATTGAATAATTTATAAAAGGTACAATGAACATTATTTTAGTATACAGAAAACATTTTCTTAAATGTATAACGAAATTTTTTGTAAATACGCGTGTCAGCTCTTTCTATAATACACAGAAAAGAGAAGAAAACGAAAATAATAAACAAAAAACCAAAAGAATAAACCAAAAAAAAGAAAATCTGAAAAAGGACAAATTCGGAACAAAAGCCAGTGGAGAAACGAAACCTGGAAGAGAGAAAAGCCCACAAAAACAGAGTAAAGAAAAATCTAAACAGAAAACGAAAGAAGAAAACCAGAGAAAGAAAAACAAAAGAAACGCAGCGGATAGCGTACGAAACAGAAGTGAGCTGCCCCCGAACAGCGAACGAAAAAGAACCCCGCACGTGAATCACGAAGTGGGCCGGCCCAACTGATATCGCACGTGAGCGTCGCGGCTTTCTTTGGACGCCTGCGGGCGTCAAATAGGATCCGCCCTGGGGGTGATTCCTATATGTTCAACGACGAACTTGTGTCTAACACTTCTTTCCTTTCTTTTATTTCATTTAGGTCGCGATCTCACTGGTTCGCTGATTTCTGGGAGGTTTTTTTTCTTTTTTTTCTTGTTCCTTTTTCATTTTATTTTCTTAAATGCGCGAACGTTTTTTCAAATGCGTGAACTCTTTTTTAAAAAATTCCATGAACCTTTATCAAAATCGATGAACTTCTTTTCAAACTCGATGAATTGTTTTTCATTCGATGAACTTTTCTCAAATTCGGTGAACTTTTTTCAGATTTGACAAACTTTTTTCAAAATTGACAAAAAAAATTCGAATTTGATGAACTTTTCTCAAATTCGATGAATTTTTTTCAAAGTTGATGAACATTTTTTGAAATTTCGATGAACAATTTTTGAAATTCAATGAACTTTTTTCAGAATCGACGAACTTTTCTCAAATTTGATGAACTTTTCTCAAAGTCGATGAATGCTTTTCAAACTGGATGAACTTTTTTGAATTTCTTTGAACTTTTTTCAGAATCGATGAACTTTTTTTCAAAGTCGATGAAATTTCTAAATTCAATGAACTTTTCTCAAATTCGATGATTTTTCCCAAATTCGATGAACTGTTTTTCAAAATGATGAATGTTCTCAAATTAGTCAACTTTTTTTCCATATTAATGAACATTGTGAATATGTGAACGTTTTCTAATTCGTGAACTTTTTTTTAGTAGACTAATGTTTATTTGCTTGTTCATGATTTTTTTTACGAAAATCATGTTTATCCAAATTGACTTTCCTTCGTTTAAAAGAAAATCACGTTTATCCAAATTGTTATCAAATAATTTCAAAAATATAATTGATACACAGATAGCGCGGCTACTACCATTCTAATAATGTTCGCGCTGATTTGAGACAGAAGTATGTGGGTAGTCCAGTGGTTCGCAAGATGCTTCAGAAATCTAGTGTGCTGGTTTGATTCCTCGTACGGCATCTTTTTGGAGTGTTTTTGGTTTTTGGTGTGAGCAGCGAGCGCTTCCGTTTTTGCCACGTGATGGGCCAGCCAATATCAGGAAGTGCGTGGGCGCCCAACGATCAGCGTCACTTGACACGCTCTCAGCCATTCGCCACGTGTGGCGCTCTGGACGCTCCTTTCAGATTTTTTTTATTTTATTTTTCCGCACGCATTTTCGGCTTTTTAAACCGTTTTTTTGGATTTTTTCGATGTTTTGGTTTTCCCCCGGTCTTCCTTAGCTTCTCGACCAAAAAACAAATTTCGGAAAAAAAAAATTACACGAAAAAACGCGTTTTTTTCGCGAAAAGTCACGGTTTTTCTTTCGTGAGACGCACGGTTGTGCTTTAGCGAGAGTCACGGTCGCGCCTTTCGGAAACAAAAAAAACACGTATTCTGTTTATTTTTTTTCGCGAGAGTCACGGTTTTACTTCCGCGAGAGGCACGGTTGTGCTTTCGCGAGAGTCACGGCCGTGCCTCTCTGAAATGGAAAAACAAAACGCGTTTTCTGTTTTTTTTTTCCGCGAGAGTCACGGTTTTGGCTTCCGCGAGAGGCACGGTTGTGCTTTCGCGAGAGTCACGGCCTATCCTCTCAGAAAGGGAAAAAATACGCGTTTTCTTTTTTTTTCGCGAGAGTCACGGTTTTGCTTTCGCCAGAGGCACGGTTGTGCTTTCGCGAGAGTCACGGGCGTGTCTCTTTCGGAAAGGGAAAAAAACGTGTTTTCTGTTATTTTTCCTTCCACAAGAGCCACGGTTTTGCTTCCATGAGAGGCACGGTTGTGATTTCGCGAGAGGCACGGGCGTGCTTCTTTCAGAAAGGGGAAAAACCGTGTTCCCGGTTTGGTTTTTTCTTCCGGTATTTTTCATGAAAAAAAGTTCGTCAAAACCTATCAACATGGGATCTATTTTTAAAGATCTCCACACGAGGAATTCAATGGTGAAAACGGTTTGAGATTTGAACGCACGGTTTAAAAGATAAAACGTTTTGAATAAACGGATCTATGAAAAAAAGGAAAACTCCCAGGTTGCGACAAGTGGCGCGCTGCATGTGCGCCACTTGTCGTGACCTGGGAAGATGGAGTGTTCTTTTGCAACGAGTACTCCTTAATTACTAATTTCGCAGAAACTCCAGCCGGCGCTGAAGGTAGGGCTGCAAGAAAAGCTCGAGGCTCGTGAGCCGCTCGAGATCGACTCGTATTTTAGCTTGACTCGAGATCGACTCAAAAAGAAATGAGCTGAGTATGAACACTTTATGTAGCTCGATCGAGAAACGAGCCAATCTTGATCCAGCATTGGCTCGCTTGATTTTAGCTCGATAGCTCAATATCATATAAGTATATTAAATAACCTTCATACCAATCTCCAAGAATTAGGATCATTCATTTCCATATATGTTCTATACGATTTTTTTCTTCACTTTACCTACTAGCAAACATGGAAATTAAGAATGGAGAAAATTTATTCTCATCACGTGGCCAACCGTGTGTTCAATATCTTGTTATTTTGGCCAAAGCTTGAGAGCTAGAGCACCTTCGTCGCCTTCTATCCATGATCTCTTGTTATTAAATACTAATCTTCACTTGAGAAAGAATAAGTCGAATTTATAGTAATTTTTATGTTCTGTTGTGGCCTATCTAGTTCTAAAATTTGCCTTAAAATGATTTCAAAAATCATCTTATGTAGCTCGAAACTAGCTCGAGATCAACTCGAGATCGTTACAAGCTGAGCATGAGCCACTTTCTACAGCTCGACCTTGAGCTTCGCATATTTTGAGCTCGCTCAAATTTTAGTATGAGTTGAGTTGAGCCTAGGCCAACTCGCTCAAACTCGACTCGTTTACGGCCTTAGCTGAAGGCGCCGGTTAGGAGCTCTCGTTATGCGCACACCTCCCGTCGCGCAAGGCCGACCCGTTTTCCCTTTTTATGGTTCAAAGAGGAGCGCAATAACCACTAGGACATTTCGCTACTTCTGCCTACATGTTTTTTTATTCTTTGTCCCAGTGGCAGAATCCTTTGGTTTTGGAAACCCCCCAAACCATTTTTTTGGAACGGTTTGTTCGGTTTTCTCTTCTTTTCCATTTTTTCCATTTTGTGTTTCTTTTTCTTTTACTAAATGCACGAACTGTTTTAAAATTCATCATTTTTCAAATCGATAAACCTTTTTGGAAATTGATGAACTTATTTTCAAATTCGATGATTTTTTTCAAAATTGACAATTTTTTTCAGAATTGATGAACTTTTTCATAATTCATGATTTTTAGATTTTTTTATCGATTTTTTGAACTTTATTAAGCCCACGAACATTTAATAAATCTATGAATTTTTTATTTCAGAAACATATTCAAAATCACAAAAACCAGCGGACGTTTTCTTTCCTGAACCAGTAGGACAACAAAACCGAAAAAATGCGGGCAAGCGTGTTAATCAAGCGAACGAAGCGGGAGCGAGCATAAAAGTGATGGTTGAATCGGCCGACCCATCAAGGGGGCGCGCGTGGCCGCCTATTCCTTAGGGCATTTACAACGCTCGGCGCCAATACAGGCACCAGGTTTATATTCCTGGCCGTTACAACAAAATCCTGCCTAATTCCCTGATTTTTGTTAGCGTCGGAGCAAAGGTAGACAGCGGGCTCTAGCGGACCTTTACGTTAATTTTTTAGTTCAAGTAGCGGATGTATGCTACCGCTAGCGTTGGAGAATGAGACTCCAGCACGGACGCTAAACGTATATTTTTGCACTAAGCGCCTGCATAAGCACCTTCGCATTGGAGATGCCCTTAGGAGCTCCCGCGCCTTATGCGCCGGTGTTTCCCTACGCGACGCACACCGCCTTCCATCGATCGTTGTTCTGTGAGCCGGCCCATTAAGAGGTTTTTATCGGAAGTTCTGGTGCTCGTATTGGGAAGCTTCTAGGCCGGTTTTGGGAAGCTTCTGGTTGTTTTTTACCTGGTTTTGTCTATTTTCACGTGTTTTTCTTTTTTTTTATTTGTGAAGTTTTCCCAAATTCACAATTATTTTCGTTTTTTGTGATTTTCCCAATTATTTGAACTTTTCCCCTCAAAATATGTGAATTTTGGAATTCCTGAACATTTTCCAAATTTATAAACTTTTTTTTGCATTTGTGAACTATTTTTAAATTCACAACTTTTGTTCAAGTTTGCAATATTTTTTATAATTCATGAACTATTTTTAAAACTCAGAACTTCTTAAAATCGATGAACAATTTTTAATTAAAAAACCACTAAACGATTTTTTTCAAATTCATGAACTATTTTTTTAAACTTAGAACTTCTTAAAACTTAGAAGAAAAAACAAAGCAAATGAAAAAAAAGTAAGCGGCCGATAAGGAGATATGCGGGCGCCAGGATGCTTCGATGGCGCTGAACGCGTGGATTTGGAGGTCTCCTCCTCATGTCTCTAGACAAAGAATACGAATCTCGGTGCATTTCTGATTGAACGGTCGTTGAAGTGAATGAGACATAGTATACGAAACATAGTTAGCTGAGTTTTAGCAAGTTCCTATACACAAACGTGTGAAAGTTGAGAGTGGCGTTTTGGCACATGGGAGCACGCGCTCCTGGTTTTTAAAATGTGCTTTGAACGTATTTTGAAATATCAAAAGATTTCAAACAAAAAATTGACGTGTACATCTCGATATTGTACATGCTCAGAAAGTCGTTTCGCGAAAAACCGACAAGTTATATGTCGCGTGTAAAAAAGGTAAAATCCGGTGTAAAAAGTGCTTTTCACAACACATATTTTTGTCTCTTTTACACAAGCCACAAATTTTTTTGGTTTTCTTCAAAACTTGACGTGCACACATATAATATCGACATGTATGCACCAAATTCTTGTTTGGAATTTTTTCACACTTTAAAATACTTTTTCCCGGTGGCAGGAGCGCGCGCTGCCATGTGCCAAAGCGAATTTCTGAAAGTTAGTTGTGTCAATAAAAAATAAAATAAAAAGGTTAGTTGCATGCATCGGATGCCAAAAAATCCGTAGTCAAAGGTGTTGATTGTTTGGCAGTTAATATAAGCCATATATATAACTCACACGTGAAAAAAAAAAAGAGATTTGCAGTTAAGCCCACGTCAAAACAACAACCATCCTCGTTTTACATGGGGCTGAAGCAGGGATCGAGCGTTGCCCGTATATACTAGGTACTTTTGTCAAACTAACACGTAAACATCCTTGTTGAAGCTTCAGACACCACGCAGGCCGGCGCGCCTCGCAACGTATTCAGCGTAACGGGTGAACTCAACTCTAACTGGGAAAGGCTTCTTCGATGACTAGTCAATGTGTACGTGCAATGCACGTTAATTTGGAAGTATATTAAGTGTATGCGAATATTAAGTATGATATCATTTGTGTGTTATTATGTAATTAGTACTATTTTTGGCATGAAATTAACTGCATGCTAAACATGTTAAGCGCTCGACATTGAAGCAGTTTAGATCGTTGGATTGACATGATTTGATGGCCGAGATGAATTGGATCTATCCATTTAGATTTTTTTATATATTGATATAGATATAGATATAAATGAGAGGGGTGTGCCACCTCACAGACGAAGAGGTCGCCATACCAAGCACCTCCAAGTGATCCAACTTGCGATCCAGAGGAAGAGACCGTACCAGTAGCTTTGTAGCTCACCATCGACAACGAGAGGAAAGACGTGTTGGGTTGTGAACAATATATCTTTTCTACTCATAAAAGGATTAGTACAAAACAATCACCTTAAGTGCTTTCTAATCTAATACGTTTAGTATCAAGTATGGACTTAGTCAGAATTGTTAGAAGGGAGAGAGAGGAATTGTTGCGGAATATAATGAATGTATTATTGAGCTTCGAGTGCAAGTATATATTGAGTACAAGACTTGAAAGGCAAGACGCCTCTCCTGGAGATAAGGTAGGAGACAGATTACAAATCCGAGACTACCAAATACATGTATCCCAAATATATCTCTAACAAGAATCCATGCTTAGAAGTACATATCTTCAGAGAGCGGTAACAGATCAATCGTATATATCAAGAGAGCGCTCTTTTAGTCTTGTTCTAACACCAAAGCTTAGAGCGTCCCTACTTGTTCGGCAACCCAGCGCATCCGGCAATTGTGGTTTGGCCCAAGCGCCGGCGCTTTTTTGGCCTTGGGGGCGATCCAGTTCCCAGCTATGCCCCAGGTTTCGGCCCCAAGACGCGCATAAATTCAAACTTGCCATTTCCTGCTACCCAAAAAATGCCACAAGTTTGGCGATCAACGGCTGCCACAAAGTTCGGCGGTCATCATTACAGTTCGGCGATCAAACATACTCGAAAGTTCGGCGGTCAAAAGGAAGGACGCGTAGGCAACGCATCAAATGACGGCGGGCTCCTCCAGCGTCAGACTAGCGGGCGTAGGCGTGCTTGGCGTCTGTGTGGCTTCTGTGCTCGGGCTGATCGGCGTCGGCGTGGCTTCTGTGTTGGGCGTCGTTGCGGCATCATCACTCAGTCTTGGTGGCGGCGTTGGGGTTGACGTGGGAGTTGGCGCGGTCGTCGACGTCATCTGGTTCAAGATGAGGCCCCGCTCGGCCAGGTACCACGCCTTGACCTGCTCGTCCATCGTCGACATGTCCGCCCCCATCAAGAACGCCATGTCGGTGTTCCTCTTCTTCGCGACGACGTTGGTCCGGAGTAGGTCTAGCTTGACGTCGATGTTCGTCATCAACGCCGACCACCATGCCTCGAATTTCTCTTCCCTCTGGGCGGCGTGGTTCTTGGCGCTGGCTCCTCCTCCTCCTCGTCCTCCTCCTCCTCACCGTCGTCGAGCTCCTCGTCCATGTCGCCGGTGAGGTCCATTGTATCGTCTTGCGCGTGGAACCCGGGGGAGGCGGCGACGGCGACCGAGCCGCTCACGATGATCTCCTCTATGTCGGCTTCCGTCGCGTCGGGGTTGCCGAAATGTGACGCCGAGGCTTGCGAGAAGGGCAGGGCGCCACGGCGCAGATGCGGCGTCGGGGAGGCTGCATACGCCAGCGGTGAGTAGTTTTACGGGGGCTACTGGACGTCGGCAAACACAGGCGAGGAAGTGTGCTGGTCAGCGGTCAGGCCGGAAGATGAGGTGCACTGGGCATGTGGAAAGGTGATGTTGGGGTTGAATCCACCATGCGCGTCGCCGTCGGCGTAGCCAGGCGAGGGTGCGTACCCCCATGGCGTAGCCGGTGGCGGCGACGAGAAACTGGCTGGCGACCAGACGCTCTGCTGGCTCCAGGCAGCTTGCGGACCGTGGCCGCCGGGTGGATTCATCATCCCCGCGCGAGAAGCCTCTGCCTCCGCCGCCGCCGCCGCGTCCCGCGGCCTCTTGGCGTTGAGCCTGTTCCGCCAGTCGGTGGCGACAGCCTCCTGGCGCTGAACCTCCGCCCTCCAGTTGGCATTTGACATGCCCGGTGGTTTTGCCGGTGGCGCCCTCAGCTTCCTCTGCTTCGGCTGGGTGGCAGCGGCGCGAGGGGCCGAATACTTCTTCGGCGGCATGGCGGTCGGATGGCGGGGAGAGGGAGGAGAATGGCGGGAGAAGAGGGGAAGAGGGGGGAAGCAATGGGAAATGGAGAGAAAAGTGGGGGATCGGCAGTAAAAGGCCCGTCTCTCGCCGACAGAGCGGACCCACGTACCTTTTGGCTTCAACCGGCGCCCCCAGGCGCCACCCGGGGGCTTGGGTTCGGCTCGGGATCGCCGGCTGTTATTTTGGCCCAAACCGGCGATAAACAAGGTCCTAGGGCGCGACTGGGCCGATTTTTCGGCGCCGACGCTAAAAAAAGAGCCGTGGGGGCATTTTGGGGGGCGAGTGGAGTTGCTCTTAGTCTCATTGCCGCTGAGCATGGGCGATCCTAACTTGGGAGTTTCTTCTAGAGTGTTTATAGGTGATGAAAATGATCCAAAGAAGAAGAAAAACAACAGGATTTTAAGCCGCTTCCTCCCAATCCTTCATAGTGGAGAGAAGCTTATGTATGTGTGCACATCAACAGTTTCCATTTTTAAGGCATAAGTCTATGGTCGATGATAGAATTACTGTAGGATACATGTGTTGATGTATAAATGATCACTCTGTGTGTTTGGTTTATTCGGTTTACATGGTTCGGTTTATACAGTTTTTCGGTTTGTATGGTATTAATACTTCGGTAAATACGGTATGAAATTAAAATATGGTTCGGTTTTGGTATATACCAAATTATTTCGGTATGGTTTCGGTATATACCATAATAACAAAAGTTGACACGAATTTGAAAATGACGTAATAATAATATGCAAATTTATGACTCAAAACACATACTATTTTCAAAAATAGTATATAACTATATATATAAATATATATGCATGCATTGACTCATCTGTTGATGGTTATGGACGTGCTTAGCATTTTAAAAAGAGAAAAATGACTATGTTACAAGAAAAATTTACGTGCTTACTAGAGTGAATTTGACTCATGTACAAGAAAAATAACAACTTGTATGGTTGTTCATATCAAGAAATACAAATTTATTTTGTTCTTCGGTTTATTCGGTTAACCACTCGGTTTTTGGTATATACCATCAAAACCAAAGTTCAAATCGGTATGAAAAGTTCATACCATACCGAAACTAGAAACCATAAAAACCATAAAATTGGTTCGGTTTGGTTTATTTTCGGTATGGTTTTTGGGTTCGGTTTTCAAATGCACAGAGTGAATAAATGCATAGTTCATCTTTCCCGATCAGTTTAAGCTTTTGGGTGAACTGTCTGGTGCATGCAGTCCTACATCATATTGGAGCCAAGTCTTGTATTCAAAACCCTGCTGACGCAATTTTAAAATAAAAAATTGCAGTCTACTTTTGGTCCATGTTTAGGTTTGACGGAGCCACACGTGAGGGGGTTGTTGATGTATAAATGCATAGCTCACTTTTTCCATCAGTTTAAGCTTTTGGGTGAACTGACTGCTGCATGTAATTCTACAATATTCACAAGACTTTTGGGTGAACTGGCTGTTGTATGCAATTCTACAACATACACAAGGTAGGCACATCTCTACATTGAAGATACCACACATGTATTTGTGTTTGCCTAAACCACCATAAGAGCTAGTGACATTTTAATAATTGCACTCCCACCAGAGTTTATTTTAGGATCCAATAAAGGTATTGTGG
Organism: Aegilops tauschii subsp. strangulata; assembly: GCF_002575655.3. Classification (NCBI taxonomy): domain Eukaryota; kingdom Viridiplantae; phylum Streptophyta; class Magnoliopsida; order Poales; family Poaceae; genus Aegilops; species Aegilops tauschii. The sequence continues at coordinate 448,704,315 of NC_053040.3, forward strand.
TGTGTCTCTATTTATCTACACTAGAATCCATTCTTCGCAATTACTCACATGTCAGTGTGTTAGACTTTTGTACATATACACAACAACAGTTCCACATTTTAGGAAGAAATGTTGCGGTGGATGACAATGGGCCTGTTTGGATGCAGGACACACAGGCAGCAATCACAGCCTCAAGCTTGAGAAATCCAACGCGTGAGATTCCTTCCTGAGCCAGGCAGCTTTCTCAGAAAGCAAACCAAACAGGCCCAATATCTTCTCATCTGGCTCGGGTGTGTTGCCACGTTGCACATTGCATACGCATATGTTGACGACTCACAAACTACTCGTTTGCCATTGTGATAGACTTTTGTTTGTACCCATATAGCAGTTCCATTTTATACGAAAAAGTACGTGGATGACGATAGACTATGCATAACTTGCTTGGATGTGTTGCCATGTTGCACAGTGTATATGCACGTGTCAACAAAACTCTTCCCAATGCATAACCGATGGACACGTCGGTCTTTGTTCCATGCACGCAAGCTTATCTGGCGAAAGCACCGCAAAACACTATCCTATTAAAACTTTCAATAGCAACACCGACACGACACCGCGGGACCTCTATAAAACTCGAGGTACCCTGTTGATCTCTTCCAACAATCCAAGCCCTCAATCGACATCGACTTTCATCCACAACTACAATGAGGATTAGGCAAGTATTGCGCACTGCCGTTACCCTTATGCTGGTGATATCCTCATCTGGTATGTTTCTCACAAAGAATCAAATTAATTTGGTTCTCTTGCACATAGTACCATCGTGCGTTTTCAAAATACTCTTCTTATGCATGATTATGCATGTTCACTTTCAGGCATGGCGATGCAACCAGCTCAGAGACGAACCATGAGACGAATTCGGCCATCAGGGACGGGTCATGCGGTGCCAACCAGTGCACGGCGTACTGCCAAAGCAAGTAGCAAGGGGCAGGTGTAACACCCCGAGAATCATGCTACAGTAACTCTCTGAGATTAAACTAATCATGTTGCTAAACAGGGCTTGATCACAATTACATCACATTTCTTTTCAAACTCCTAGTTCAAACTTCAATTAAAATCAAAGTGGAAAATAAAAGTTTTCAAAAATTTAAACAAAAATGTTCGGTGGGTGCCAAATAATACACTGGTAATTATGGTGGAGAAAACACATTTTTATAAAATACCTAAATACTTTTAAATGAAATAAAACAGAAAAGAAAATAAATAAATAAAAAGAAAATACAACAGAAAACAGAACAGGCAAAGAAAAAAGAAAAAAAGGAGAAGGCCCTCCCCCCACTGGACCCCTGGCCCGACTGGGCCGACCCCCGGCCCAGCCCACCTCTCCCACTCGCCCCCTTCCCTGTTCCCCCGACCGGGGTCGGAACAGGGGCAGTCCCCGCCGCACCCCCTCGCCGGCGACGGGGAGGATAAGGGCGCCAGCACCCCCCGCCTCCTCGGGCCTCTCTCCCACTCACCCCCGCTAACCTCTCGGCCCCTGCGCCTCTCTCTTCCCTCCCCCCAGATCCGCGCCGCTCTCTCCTTCCCCACGCCCGACGCGGTCGCCGCCGTTCCCGTCGTTCACACGGCCACCGTGCCCACCTCGCCGCCCCACGTTGTCTCCAAGGACCGCCGTCGTCCGCTGCTTCGGCTGGTGCAGCCCGTTGGAGATCGGAGCCCCTACAACAGCACACCGAGCTCGTCTTCAACTTCGGACGCCGGCGACCCCCTTCTTCCCCGGCGCCGACCTGCTGCTCCTAAGCCTCTCACCGGCCTCCGTGTGCCGCGCGGTGAGCCTCTCCCCCCTCCTCCCCTGTCCTTTGTCTCTCGCGCGCCCCCTAGCTTCTTCCCCACGCGCGCCCGAACGCCGCGCCGCGGAGCTCGCCGCCGGCGGGTCTCCGGTGACCATTTGGTCATGGGCGTAGGCCCGTTAGCTCGACCGCATCGTGCCGCACCCGCCTAGCTAGTTAGTTCGGCCGCTCGCGCGCTCTAACGCCGCACCCGCTCCAGCCCGAAGCACCTCGCCGCCGGCGAGCTCGTAGCGCTCGCCCCCGCCCGTTCCAGCCACTCCGGCCACCACCGTTGGACGCGCGGCGCCGAGCCGCGTCGAACGCGCCCAGCCACGACCCCGCAGACCCCCTGTGCGCGAAACCCGCGCCCCTCCCGAGCCGCGCCGCCGCGTTTGGCTCGTCGGAGTTGCTCCGGCGCCGGCCGCCGACGTGGCTGGCCTGGGGCCACCCAGTGCCACTGCCAGTGGGCCCCGTTGACTGGGTCAACCCAGTCAACGTGCTGACTGGGCAGACCCAGCCACTGACATGCAGGCCCCGCCGCAAAATTAAAAAAAAGAGAAAAGAAAAATATTTTTATAATTAAAACTAATTAATTAATCTAATCACTCACTGACAGGTGGACCCAGTAGTTAATTAACTAAAAATTAATTAGTTTAATCTTCTGATTAGCCCACTGTCTATGACAGATGGGGCCCACTGGTCAGTTTGACCTGGTCAGCCGCTCTGTTGACCTGCTGACGTCAGCATTGCCTCATCCTGACGTCATAATTCATTTTTGCTTAATTCAAATAATTCCAGAAATTCAAATAAACTTTGAAAATTCATATCTTTTAAACCGTAACTCGGATGAAAATGTTTTCTATATGAAAGTTGCTCAGAACGACGAGACGAATCCGAATACGCAGTCCGTTCGTCCACCACACCTCCCTAACCTATCGAACTAGCAACTTTCCCCCTCCGGTCCGTCTGTCCGAAAACGCAAAACATCAGGAATACTTCCCGGATGTTCCCCCCTTCGCCGGTACCACCTACTGTCGCATTAGGACACACCTAGCACCGCTCATTGTCATGTCACGCATCGTCATGCTTATGTTTGCATTGTATTTACTGTTTCTTCCCCCTCTTCTCTCCGGTAGACTACGAGACCGACAGTGCTGCTGCCCAGTTCGACTACGGAGTTGACGACCCCTCCTACTTGCCAGAGCAACCAGGAAAGCCCCCCCTTGATCACCAGATATCGCCTACTCTTCTCTATACTGCTTGCATTAGAGTAGTGTAGCATGTTACTGCTTTCGATATCCTATCCTGATGCATAGCCTATCCTTGCTACTACTGTTGTTACCTTTACCTGCAACCCTACATGCTTAGTATAGGATGCTAGATTTCCATCAGTGGCCCTACATTCTTGTCCGTCTGCTGTGCTATACTATCGGGCCGTGATCACCTGGGCGTGATCACGGGTATATACTTATATACTATATACATGACACATGAGATGACTAAAGTCGGGTCGGCTCGTAGGAGTACCCGCGAGTGGATCTTTGTGGCGGAGCGACAGGGCAGGTTGAGACTGCCTAGGTGAGAGGTGGGCCTGGCCCTGGTCGGCGTTCGCGGTTACTTAACACGCTTAACGAGATCTTGGTATTTGATCTGAGTCTGGCCATTTGGTCTATACGCACTAACCATCTACGTGGGAGTAGTTATGGGTATCCCGACGTCGTGGTATCAGCCGAAGCTCTTTTGACGTCAGCAACTGAGTGGCGCGCGCCGCATTGGACCGTAAGCTCGCGCTTGTATTAAGTGGGCTAGGTCTGCTTCCGGCCGCGTACGCAACATGCAGGTGTGCATAGGGCGATGGGCCCAGACCCCTGCGCGCATAGGTTTAGACCGGCGTGCTGACCTCTCTGTTGAGCCTAGGTGGGGCTGCGACGTGTTGATCTTACGAGGCCGGGCATGACCCAGAAAAGTGTGTCCGGCCAAATGGGATCGAGCGTGTTGGGTTATGTGGTGCACCCCTGCAGGGAAGTTTATCTATTCGAATAGCCGTGTCCCTCGGTAAAAGGACGACCCGGAGTTGTACCTTGACCTTATGACAACTAGAACTGGATTCTGAATAAAATACACCCTTCCAAGTGCCAGATACAACCCGGTGATCGCTCTCTAACAGGGCGACGAGGAGGGGATCGCCGGGTAGGATTATGCTATGCGTTGCTACTTGGAGGACTTCAATCTACTCTCTTCTACATGCTGCAAGATGGAGATGACCAGAAGCGTAGTCTTCGACAGGACTAGCTATCCCCCTTTTATTCTGGCATTCTGCAGTTCAGTCCACTGATATGCCCCTTTACACATATACCCATGCATATGTAGTATAGCTCCTTGCTTGCGAGTACTTTGGATGAGTACTCACGGTTGCTTCTCTCCCTCTTTCCCCCTTTCCTATCTATCTGGTTGTCGCAACCAGATGTTGGAGTCCAGGAGCCAGACGCCACCGTCGACGACGACACCTACGACACTGGAGGTGCCTACTACTACGTGCAGGCCGCTGACGACGATCAGGAGTAGTTAGGAGGATCCCAGGCAGGAGGCCTGCGCCTCGTTCGATCTGTATCCCAGTTTGTGCTAGCCTTCTTAAGGCAAACTTGTTTAACTTATGTCTGTACTCAGATATTGTTGCTTCCGCTGACTCGTCTAGGATCGAGCACTTGTATTCGAGCCCTCGAGGCCCCTGGCTTGTATTATGATGCTTGTATGACTTATTTATGTTTTAGAGTTGTGTTGTGATATCTTCCCGTGAGTCCCTGATCTTGATCGTACACATTTGCGTGCATGATTAGTGTACGGTCAAATCGGGGGCGTCACAGCAGGCACGTGTTTTCCGAAGGGATGGAAGTGCTCGTTCTTCAAGGATATTCATCCCCCGAGGAACTAGATATAGCTAGTTGCATCGCATACCATGTATAAAGTTTTTTCGTACAAGAAAAGGTCCAACTAAATAAATAAGGAAAACAATGTTTCCTTTTGGAAAATCAATTTATCTCGCTATATCTTTGTGGCGTAAGTGTTGAATGTGTTACATGTTGTTGGTTCTAGGCAGTGGCCATGCGTCCTGTGAGTTTCACCGATTATCTCCTTTCCGTTTTCCAGCAACAACCTCCCTAATCTCTTCCCAGCCCATCGGATCTGGCTGAGCCACATACTAATCCCTGCCATCCTCCACCCACCATGCTTTCCTTCCATCTGGTCCCTCCACCATGATTTCCTTCTGCCTGGCCCCCATGGCATGCTCTCCTTCCGCCTGGTCCCCATGGCATGCTCCCCTTCGACACTTCCTGACATAGGCGAGGTGATTTGTCTCGAGGCGACCCGATTTATCGGCCCCGTGCGTTAAATTCCACAATGAAGCTTCAATTGGGGGGCACCATGAAGGTCAGTAGCCGCGGGGGAAGCTTGATTCACGTTCGCCAGTTTGTTGAGTAGGAACAACCTTGCTTACGATCAATGCCATCACCTTGTTGGGATTGGGTGAACTTGATCCAAAGTGGTTGAAGATGCATAGGTGTAATACTCCGGAATTTACAAGGTTTGATTCTATAATAATTCAGGGATGTTGACCAAGCTTTGACCTTGTAATTATATACCTTATGGAAAATCCAAGACCGTGGTTCAGTTCGCCTCGTCGAGGAGCCACAAAATGAGTATTAATTTGTCCAAAATGGAGTTTGGATGAATATTTGATGAGCCGGTCAATTCTAGCCTATGGATAATTTCGAAAAGAAAATTCAACTCCTGTTTGGATAAGCGTAGAGGAAATAAAGGAAGGAAATATATGTATCTCTGTATCCCCATACTCACGCAGGAATAGAGCTAGTCCCAAATCCTTAACTACTGCTCCCGAGCACTAATCCCTCGCCATCGGGCGTTGCTCCGTTGTTGTCGTCAAGTGCTGCTTCTTCATTGTCATCCTCAACTTACACATCGCCGGAGGCTGGCACTTCCCTAGTCTTTCTTCAGTTCGCCTCTTCTTTGCAGGTTTGTATTGCTGGTCCGAGAGCTCCACTTGTCGAGGATAGTTCTTCAGGTTAACCGTGGTGTTGAGGAAAGTGCATGAGGGTCATTTTCTCCCTATAATTGATTGTATTGTTTTTTGTGTTTTCAGAGTGTTGGGGAACGTAGTATTTCAAAAAAATTCCTACGATCACGCAAAATCTATCTAGAAGAATCATAGCAACGTGCGGGGAGAGTGTCTCCACGTACCCTCGTACACCGAAAGTGGAAGCATTTAAAAACGCGGTTGATGTAGTCGAAAGTCATCGCGATCCAACCGATCAAGTACCAAACGCACGGCACCTCCGCGATCTGCACACGTTCAACTCGGTGACGTCCCTCGAACTCTAGATCCAGCTGAGGCTGAGGGAGAGTTTCGTCAGCACGACGGCATGGTGACGGTGATGATGAAGTTACCGACGCAGGGCTTCGCCTAAGCACTACGACAATATGACCGAGCTGGAAAACTGTGGAGGGGGGCACCGCACACGGCTAAGAAATCAACTTGTGTGTCTATAGGGTGCCCCCTCCCCCGTATATCAAGGAGGGGAGGAGGGGGCCGGCCGGCCTCAAGGGGCGCACCCAAGGGGGAGGGGGGGGAATCCTACTCCTACTAGGAGTATGTTCCCCCTTTTCCTAGTCCAACAAGGAGGGGAAGGAAGGAGGAAGGGGAGAGAAGGAAGGATGGGGGTGCCGCCCCCACCCCTTGTCCAATTCGGACTGGGGGGGCGCCACCTCCTGGCCGGCCCTCTCTCCTCTAAGGCCCATGGTGGCCCATTAACTTCCCGGGGGGGGGGGGGGGTCCGGTAACCCTCCGGCACTCTGGTTTTATCCGAAACTCTCCGGAACACTTCAGTGTCCGAACAACATGGTCCAATATATCAATCTTTATGACTCGACCATTTTGAGACTCCTGGTCATGCCCGTGTTCTCATCCTGGACTCCGAACAACCTTCGGTACATCAAATCACATAAACTCATAATACCAATCGTCATCGAACGTTAAGCGTGCGGACCCTACGGGTTCGAGAACTATGTAGACATGACCGAGACACTTCTCCGGTCAATAACCAACAGCGGAACCTGGATGCTCATATTGGTTCCTACATATTCTAGGAAGATCTTTATCGGTCAAATCGCACAACAACATACGTTGTTCCCTTTGTCATCGGTATGTTACTTGCCCGAGATTCGGTCGTCGGTATCATCATACCTAGTTCAATCTCGTTACCAACAAGTCTCTTTACTCGTTCCGTAGTGCATCATCCCGCAACTAACTCATTAGTCACATTGCTTGCAAGGCTTATAGTGATGTGCATTACCGAGAGGGCCCAGAGATACCTCTCCGACAATCGGAGTGACAAATCCTAATCTCGATCTATTCCAACTCAACAAACACCATCGGAGACACCTGTAGAGCATCTTTATAATCACCTAGTTACGTTGTGACGTTTGATAGCACACTAAGTGTTCCTCCTGTATTTGGGAGTTGCATAATCTCATAGTCATAGGAACATGTATAAGTCATGAAGAAAGCAATAGCAATAAACTAAACGATCATAGTGCTAAGCTAACAGATGGGTCTTGTCCATCACATCATTCTCTAATGATGTGACCCCGTTCATCAAATGACAACACATGTCTATGGCTAGGAAACTTAGCCATCTTTGATTAACGAGCTAGTCTAGTAGAGGCATACTAGGGACACTATGTTTGTCTATGTATTCACACATGTACTAAGTTTCCGGTTAATACAATTATAGCATGAATAATAAATATTTATCATGATATAAAGAAATATAAATAACAACTTTATTATTGCCTCTAGGGCATATTTCCTTCAGTCTCCCACTTGCACTAGGGTCAGTAATCTAGATTACATATTAATGATTCTAACACCCATGGAGTCTTGGTGTTGATCATGTTTTGCTCGTGAGAGAGGCTTAGTCAATGGGTCTGCAACATTCAGATCCGTATGTATCTTGCAAATCTCTATGTCTCCCTCCTTGACATGATCGCGGATGGAATTGAAGCGTCTCTTGATGTGCTTAGTTCTCTTGTGAAATCTGGATTCCTTTGCCAAGGCAATTGCACCAGTATTGTCACAAAAGATTTTCATTGGATCCGATGCACTAGGTATAACACCTAGATCAGATATGAACTCCTTCATCCTGATTCCTTCATTTGCTGCTTCCGAAGCAGCTATATACTCCGCTTCACACGTAGATTCCGCCACGACGATCTGCTTGGAACTGCACCAACTGACAGCTCCACCATTCAATATAAACACGTATCCAATTTGTGACTTAGAGTCATCCGGATTAGTGTCAAAGCTTGCATCGATGTAACCATTTACGACGAGCTCTTTGTCACCTCCATAAACGAGAAACATATCGTTAGTCCTTTTCGGATATTTCAGGATGTTCTTGACCGCTGTCCAGTGATCCACTCCTGGATTACTCTGGTACCTCCTGCTAAACTAATAGCAAGGCACACATCAGGTCTGGTACACAGCATTGCATACATGATAGAACCTATGGCTGAAGCATAGGGAATAACCTTCATTTTCTCTCTATCTTCTGCAGTGGTCGGGCATTGAGTCTGACTCAAATTCACACCTTGCAACACAGGCAAGAACCCTTTCTTTGCTTGATCCATTTTGAACTTATTCAAAACTTTATCAAGGTATGTGCTTTGTGAATAATTAATTGTCTTGATCTATCTCTATAGATCTTGATGCCCAATATATAAGCAGCTTCACCGAGGTCTTTCATTGAAAAATTCTTATTCAAGTATCCTTTTATGCCATTTAGAAATTCAGTATCATTTCCGATCAACAATATGTCATCCACATATAATATCAGAAATGCTACAGAGCTCCCACTCACTTTCTTGTAAATACAGGCTTCTCCAAAGTCTGTATAAAACCGTAATGCTTTGATCATACTATCAAAGCGTATATTCCAACTCCGAGAGGCTTGCACCAGTCCATAAATGGATCGTTGGAGCTTGAACACTTTGTTAGCCCATTTGGATCGACAAAACCTTCTGGTTGCATCATATATAACTCTTCTTTAAGATATCCATTAAGGAATGCAGTTTTGACATCCATTTGCCAAATTTCATAATCATAAAATGCGGCAATTGCTAACATGATTCGGACGAACTTAAGCATCGCTACAGGTGAGAAAGTCTCATCGTAGTCAACTCCTTGAACCTGTCGAAAACCTTTTGCAACAAGTCGAGCTTTGTAGACAGTAACATTACCGTCAGCGTTAGCCTTCTTCTTAAAGATCCATTTATTCTCTATGGCTTGCCGATCATAGGGCAAGTCAACCAAAGTACATACTTTGTTCTCGTACATGGATCCCATCTCAGATTTCATGGCCTCAAGCCATTTCGCGGAATCTGGGCTCATCATCGCTTCTGTCGGCGTTCTGGGAACGGGGGTCCCCAGACTTGCCTGCCTGCGGCCTACGGCGTGGCTCTGCGAGCGGGCCCGTACGGCTCATCTTCACCAACAAGCATTCAAGACCCTCGCGAGGGGCCAAGCCTCACGGCGGATGACACAAGACCCCTTCGGGAGTGGCCTCACCAGGTTGGCTCGCGAGGGGCGGAGAGATAAAGGCAAGGCAAACCTCGCGAGGTTCTCGTGACATGAGCCATGACGACCGAGGCCAGGCGGGTGCCAGCGCGCACAATGTCCTTTTTTCCTCTTTGGTGCTAAGGAAGCAAGCGCAGGCGCGGAGAACCGAGGCAGCAAGCAAAGGTTTCCATATCGGTGCAACAAGACCAAGACTAGCAGGATGGCAAGACGGAGGTCACCATGGAGCCCAAGGCGGCGTCACCACCAGAGCCTTTTGCAGGCGAAGACTGCTTTTGTCAGGATAAGCTATACTAGCTGTCCCCTTTCAAATTGGCCGTTGTTGGATCCCTTCCCGCTCAATATTTGGGGAGAGGACCAGGGCCTGTATAAATAGGACTAGCCACCACAGTAGGAGGGAAACTGGTCTCGAACTCATCCAGTTCATCCTCACACCCACCAAGCACAAGAACACCTCGCCTCAGGAGGCTGTTCTTCCCCTTGTACTGTTCATCCTCAGCCCAAGAGGCAATCCACCACCACCACACTGGAGTAGGGTATTACACCACAGCGGTGGCCCGAACCAGTATAAATCTTGTGTCCCTTGTGTCGCGAGTTTGTCGAGTTAGCCCTTGAGATCTTAGCGAAGCTAGGACGTGGATCGGATGGGGGAGGTCTTCGTGCGCACCCCAGTGTTCGAACCTTGAGGGTTTTGCCAGAACCCATGATCCGACATTTGGCGCGCAGGGTAGGGGTGCGCCGAAGCTTCCCTTCCGTCGCTCCGCGTCCCGTTGCTTCATCGTCTCCATGGCAGACGCACGCCGCCCTCGCGCTGAGCGCCGGGCTGCCCTCGCCGCCCACGTCGCTCAGTCGGCTCCTGTCGGCGGGCTACCCCATCGTTCTCCGTCGCCTGCCGCCAACGCCGCCACCGGCCCGGCGGGGAACGAGCAGCAAGCATCCTCGCCGAACCCCTCGGCGCGGCGGGACGGCCGCACCGCCACTCCATCACTGACCTCGGCCGGTTCGTCATCCCACGCTCGTCACGCTCCCGTGGACGCGCATGCCGCGCTGTGCATGGCGCGCGAGCTCCTGTGCTACCGACCCGTCGACGACCTCTACAAGGACTGGCTCGACCGCATCGCCGAGCTTGTCAGCGCCGCAGGGGGCTCCCCTGCTCCGTCCTTTTCGCTGCCTCGCCCTCCGCCAGCCGCGGGTGGCATAGCCCATGGAGCGCCTCCACCACCTCTGCCCCAAGACGGAGTCTTGGCGCCAAGGCGCGCGGCCCCATGGCGCGACCTGCCACGTCCGGCGCCCGTGCAGGAAGAAAGAAGCTGCCAAGAAGTCCCTCGGCCATGAGAAAACACCCCCGCGCTCCCTGCGCCACCGCGGCAAGACCGCGTGCCGCCTGCAGTGGCGGTGCACAGACCCCATAAAGGACAAGTTCCCCACCAACGCAGAGTCCTAGTGACCACGGCAGGCTGTCGCGCCTTCACCCCTGGGCTGCGCAGCGTCGCCTGGCCGGACAAGTTCAAGCCGGATCTGCCTCCTCGCTACGACGGCACCCCCGACCCCGCGGAGTTCCTGCAGCTCTACGAGCTGAGCATCGGGGCGGCCAACGGCGACGAGAAAGTCATGGCGAACTGGTTCCCCATGGCTCTCAAGGATGGTGCCCGCTCCTGGCTCCTGAACCTGCCTCCAGGCTCGATCTCCTCCTGAAACGAAATGCGCGACCGTTTCGTTGCCAACTTCCAGGGCACTCGCGACCGCCCACCGGCCGCAGGTGACCTACGCCGCGTCAAGCAATAGCCAGGAGAGACCCTCCAGAAGTACATCCAGCGCTTCAACAACGTTCGCCTCAAGATCCCCAAGGCGACGGACGAGGCCATCATCTCCGCGTTCTCTGATGGCGTCCGCGACGTCAAGATGAAGGAGGAGCTCGCCATCCACGAGGAGCTGTGCACATCCCTGGAGCTGTTCAACCTGGCGACCAAGTGCGCAAGAGTTGAGGAGGGGCGCCTCTCCCTCCTCGAGCTCCCGGCTGCGGACCCGGAGGAGAAGAAAGCCAAGGCCAAGGACGTGAATCGCAAGGGAGCAACCGTGCTAGCGGCGGAGCCAGACACCAAGTGCGGCAGAGACCAGCTCGAGTCATCCAAGAGCAGCTGACCATTCTGCGCCTTCCATAACCTGCATAGCCATAACACTAGCGACTGCCAAGAGCTCACAGCCATTCGAGAAGGACACTTTGGTCGACGCCCCGAGCGCAACGACCGGGGCTACGGCCGAGGAGGAGGACGTGGTGGCGGACGCTGGGATGACCGTGGCCCGCGCTAGGAGTGGCGCGACCGGCCTCGTGAGGACCGCTGGCAGGATCAGCCTCGTGAGGATCGTCCTCAGGGAAACGCCGGTCTTCCTCCACTACCTCCACCACCAAGAAGGAATGATGATCACCATCAAGACGAGGGGGCTGGGGGCTTCCAGGAGCCGCGTGCTATCGTCTGCATCTTGGGCGGAGCTCAAAACCCAGCCTCGCAGTGTATCTTCAAACATTTTGCTCGTGAAGTGAATGCGGTCCTGCCCAAGCTCGAGGCCACGCGCCCGCTCAGATGGCCAAGTGCGCCATCACGTTCAGCTCGGCAGATCAGCTCAAGTGCGCGGCTACCACTGGCGCCCTCCCGATGCTTTGTTCGCCAGTCATCAGCAACGTGCAAGTTACCAAGACTCTCATCGATGGCGGCGCAGGGCTCAACGTCCTGTCCGTCGACACGTTCGACAACCTCCAAGTGCCGTATGACCAGCTTCGGCCCACCAAGACTTTCTTAGGGGTGACCGACGGCTCCACTACCCCGATCGGGCAGGTCCACCTTCCCGTCACCTTCGGAGAACGCAACAACTACCGCACCGAGCTCATCGACTTCGACATCGCACACATCCGTCTGCCGTACAATGCCATCCTCGGGTATCCAGCCCTGGCCAAGTTCATGGCGGTGACGCACCACGGCTACAATGTCCTCAAGATGCCAGGAAGCGGCGGAATCATCACAGTCCCGTGCGAAGAAAGAGACGCGGTGTGCTCCCTCGAGCGTGCCTTCCAAGCTGCAGCAATCGACAACCCCAACAGCAAGGGCGAGTGCCCTCCTGAGGCCACCCCCAAGAAGAAGAAACAGCTACTCCATGCAGGACCTCAGGAGGGTGGCGTCGCGAGTGGTACCTCGTCAGGATCAGCACCCGCACCTGGGGCGCCTCCCTCCATCGCATAGGAAAGCACGCCCGGCGCCCTCCTTGGGCAGGGCTCGGGGTCTCTCTTCTGGAGGGCCTCAGACCTTGCCAACATCACGAGGGAGGTGCTCGGGCACCACTTGGAGGCGTGCTTCGCGACACATCTCCCTCAGAAGGACACAGGGCGGGGAGAGCCCAACGCTCAGGAGTTCATCGCCAAGACCACTCAGGAATTACAAGACGCGAGAGCCATGCGTGGCGACCGCCGCTCACCGGGCGCAGCTCCCCATCCAGGCGAGGATGCCGGGCTGCGCGTCTGCATCGACGTCCCAGGACTCAACAGGGCCGCGTCTCAGGAGCCCTTCTGGCCTTCGCACGTGGACGCTGCGAGGGCCCACCGCACAGCTACGTTTGCATGCCTTTTGGCCTGCCGAGCGTGGCGTCTGCCTATCAGCGCAACTTGAAGCGTGCCCTGGCGACTCAGGAGGCCAGGCACCATGCCGTCCTGACGGAGATGGAGACGGTCCTCAAGGAACCGCCTGGATCCCCAGAGCCTCCTGAGGCTCATGGCCCCGGTGGCTCCTGAGGAGCGACCCCTTCGCCGCGTATCTTCAGCTGCCCCAACACCCCTTCATCAACAGAACCAGGTGACATTTTCCAAGTTTATTTAGCTGGGAGCGCCCCTCAGGCTGCATCATTCCCAGGCCACGTGGGTCCGTCCCTGTGGCATGTATCCATTTTCATGTCTTTAGCTTACCTTGCTGGGGGCGCCCCTCGGGCTGCATCATCCCCAAGCCGCACGGGCCTGGCCCAGTGGCATGTATCTTCCCTGCATTTACTCAATCCAGTATGCTTTCCATGCTTAATCTACCTATGACTATCACCTGCTTGGTTCTCACCCGCCACGGGGGCTACTCACGCTGGCACGACGCTTGTGCTCGGGTCCGTCCCTGCAACGTCGACAAACCTGGGCGGTCGAGCGCTGACTCGCGGCACGCCCCGCGCACGTCACCTCACCAGGCCCTCAGTGCCTTCATCTCTTCGCGGAGAAACCAGCGGCAGACCGGCAACCATAATGGCAAACTATGTCTCCCCTTGTGCTGGCTCGCAGGAATCTCCTGAAGATGCCGGCAGGCGGAACCGCGAGCTCCTTCTTCTCCCATGCAATCCGCTTGCGCGTTAAAAGGGGGGGTTCCTGAGCATCACGACTTAGGAGCTCCTACTGGCTCTCCAGCCCTCACCCCCTCGCCTTGACCATGACACGCGACCTAGAATACCAGCGGCGGCTGAGCTCGCTCGAGGGCCGGGACCTGAGGACGTAGAGCACGAAGGAGAGCGTGGAGAAGGGGGGGGGCTCGCATGGACCTGGCTTAGTTGTGCTTCGGACGCCTATACACGAATCCGGCGCATCGTGAGGAATCGACCCCGGACCGTCCAGATAAGTCCCGAGCCCGGGTTGGCTAAACCGCTAAGGATTATGAACCGTACTAACCGCAGCCCTGCAGCAGCAACGTCACCCCCCTTTCTTACCTCTTGACGGCTGCTTGAGCACTAAAGGGGACCTCCTGAGCATCGCGCCTCAGGAACTCTTACTGGACCTCGGGCCGCTCACCTCCTGGCCTTGACCACGGCACGCGACCTGGCATATCAGCGACGACTGCAGCCTGCCTGGGGACCGGGACCTGTCAGCGTAGAGCACCAAGTCGTCGCGAGGTCGGAAAGGGAGACCGAGTTGAAGCAGGACTCACGCTCGCGCAAGTTCATAATAAAGACAATACTGACAAGAGACATTACAAAACCTTTACACGCCCCCACGGGGCACTTCTTGATTCCTCGCAGGGAGCAAAAGGCAAGAACTTAGGGAATCCTATCTACACGCGCCCCTGTGGACGCCGCCATCATCAACAGTGGGCCACCAAAGGCCGGCGCCAACCTCATCCAGATCGGCGGCGGCGGCCAGACGCTGCAGCCCTGCTCCGGGCTCGGCGAGAGCTTGGGGGCACGTAGCTATCATCGCTCGTCTCCGGGGTCTCGTAGATCTCGGGAGAACTGCTGGACTCCCAAGTGTCGCCGCGGCTTCCAGAGGATCCGCCGGCGACATGGGCAGCAGACCCTGCCCCAGCCGCGGCACCAGCCTGATGGCTCCACCTGGGGCAACACTCTAGACGATGGCCTTCTGCGTCGAAGACCTTGAAGAACAGCGTGGAGGCGCCGTCATACGCGAAATGGATCGCGAGGGCGCCCTCCGCGCGACACACTCGGGCGACCTCACCCCAGCCTCGGGTCATGAAGATCTTCCCCGAGGAGACGGCCTCAACCTCCGCTCCAGTCGCCGGCGTGTCACAGTCGGCGTGATGCAGCCAAAGCTCAAGGGGCCCCCTCGGCGGCATCTCAGCTGAGAAGAAGGAAGGGAAGCGGATCCAAGTGCTCGGGGGCATCGCCGCCCACAGCACGAGCTCGCGTGAGGAGTCCAAGGCGTGGACTCCAGGGGCGGCGACGCACGCCACCGCGGCACGTCGACCATGGCCATGGCGCGCGGGCCGATGCTCGTCGCCTCTCCCTCCTGAGCCCCCGGCTTGGGCGTACAAGGGTAACGGATACCCAGGAGGAGGCCGCTCGCACCAAGGCCTCATCACCACCTGCATCGTCGCCGCGTCGCGGCGGTGAACCGGCCTCTTCTTCGGCGGGAGCGGCACCGACCCGTCGAGGGGAGACTTTCCTTTCTCCGCTGCGGAAAACCTTTGGATGGGCACCATTGGTGTCGGCGGTGGAGCGGAGGAGAAGAAGCAAGCGGATGGGAAGAGATGGGCGATGGGGGCTCCGCCCCCTCCCCATTTATAGCAAGAGAAGGCCAACCAGCGCCCCCCACGATCGCAGGTAATGATGGTTTTTCCTTGCATGTCGCAGGGACTTGTCAAGTCAGGCAGTTGCCGAGGCAGCGTGGGGAAGCGGAGACGCCCACATCCAATCAACCGCCACGCGTAGACCAAGGCCGCAGGCTATTGGGGCCCGCGGCGCTCCGCACTTGGCCTTTGGATTCGCCTCGAAGCCAAGCCCGAGCGCGCCTTGGGCCCAGGGGCTATTGTCGCCGTTCTGGGAACGGGGGTCCCCAGACTTGCCTGCGTGCGGCCCACGGCGTGGCTCTGCGAGCGGGCCCGTACGGCCCATCTTCACCAACAAGCATTCAAGACCCTCGCGAGGGGCCAAGCCTCGCGAGGTGGACGACACAATATCCCTTCGGGAGTGGCCTCACCAGGTTGGCTCGCGAGGGGCGGAGAGATCAAGGCAAGGCAAACCTCGCGAGGTTCTCGTGACGTGAGCCATGACGACCGAGGCCAGGCGGGCGCCAGCGCGCACAGTGTCCTTGTTTCCTCTTTGGTGCTAAGGAAGCAAGCGTAGGCGCGGAGTACCGAGGCATCAAGCAACGGTTTCCATATCGGTGCAACGAGACCAAGACCAGCAGGACAGCAAGACGGAGGTCACCATGGAGCCCAAGGCGGCGTCACCACCAGAGCCTTTTGCAGGCGAAGACTGCTTTTGTCAGGATAAACTATACTAGCTGTCCCCTTTCAAATTGGCCGTTGTTGGCTCCCTTCCCGCTCAATATTTGGGGAGAGGACCAGGGCCTGTATAAATAGGACTAGCCACCACAGTAGGAGGGAAACTGGTCTCGAACTCATTCAGTTCATCCTCACACCCACCAAGCACAAGAACACCTCGCCTCAGGAGGCTGTTCTTCCCCTTGTACTGTTCATCCTCAGCCCAGGAGGCAATACACCACCACCACACTGGAGTAGGGTATTACACCACAACGGTGGCCCAAACCAGTATAAATCTTGTGTCCCTTGTGTCGCGAGTTCGTCGAGTTAGCCCTTGAGATCTTAGCAAAGCTAGGACGTGGATCGATAGGGGGAGGTCTTCGTGCGCACCCCAGTGTTCGAACCTTGAGGGTTTTGCTGGAACCCGTGATCCGACGGCTTCCTCATAGTTCATAGGTTCGTCATGGTCAAGTAACATGACTTCCAGAACAGGATTACCGTACCACTCTGGTGCGGATCTTACTCTGATTGACCTACGTGGTTCGGTAGTAACTTGATCAGAAGTTTCATGATCATCATCATTAGCTTCCTCACTAATTGGTGTAGGAATCACTGGAACTGATTTCTGTGATGAACTACTTTCCAATAAGGGAGAAGGTATAATTACCTCATCAAGTTCTACTTTCCTCCCACCCACTTCTTTTGAGAGAAACTCCTTCTCTAGAAAGGATCCATTCTTAGCAACGAATATCTTGCCTTCAGATCTGTGATAGAAGGTGTACCCAACAGTTTCCTTTGGGTATCCTATGAAGACACATTTCTCCGATTTGGGTTCGAGCTTATTAGGTTGAAGTTTTTTCACATAAGCATCGCAGCCCCAAACTTTAAGAAACGATAACTTGGGTTTGTTGCCAAACCACAGTTCATATGGCGTAGTCTCAACGGATTTAGATGGTGCCCTATTTAACGTGAATGCAGCCGTCTCTAAAGCATAACACCAAAACGATAGCGGTAAATCAGTAAGAGACATCATAGATCACACCATATCTAATAAAGTACGATTACGACGTTCGGACACACCGTTACACTGTGTTGTTCCAGGTGGCATGAGTTGCGAAACTATTCCGCATTGTTTCAAATGAAGACCAAACTCATAACTCAAATATTCTCCTCCACGATCAGATCATAGAAACTTTATTTTCTTGTTACGATGATTTTCCACTTCACTCTGAAATTCTTTGAACTTTTCAAATGTTTCAGACTTATGTTTCATCAAGTAGATATACCCATATCTGCTCAAATCATATGTGAAGGTTAGAAAATAATGATACCCGCCGCGAGCATCAACACTCATCGGACCGCATACATCAGTATGTATTATTTCCAACAAGTCTGTTGCTCGCTCCATTGTTCTAGAGAACGGAGTCTTAGTCATCTTGCCCATGAGGCATGGTTCGCAAGCATCAAGTGATTCATAATAAAATGATTCCAAAAGCCCATCAGCATGGAGTTTCTTCATGCGATTTACACCAATATGACCTAAACAGTAGTGCCACAAATAAGTTGCACTATCATTATTAAACTTATATCTTTTGGCTTCAATACTATGAATATGTGTATCACTACTATCGAGATTCAATAAAATAGACCACTCATCAAGGGTGCATGACCATAAAAGATATTACTCATATAAATAGAACAACCATTATTCTCTGATTTAAATGAATAACCGTCTCGCATCAAACAAGATCCAAATACAATGTTCATGCTTAACGCTGGCAGCAAATAACAATTATTCAGGTCTAAAACTAATCCCGAAGGTAGATGTAGAGGTAGCGTGCCGATGGCGATCACATCGACTTTGGAACCATTTCCCACGCACATCATCACCTTGTCCTTAGCCAATCTTTGCTTAATCCGTAGCCCCTGTTTCGAGTTGCAAATATGAGCAACATAACCAGTATCGAATACCCAGGCGCTACTACAAGCATTAGTAAGGTACACATCAATAATATGTATATCAAATATACCTTTCACTTTGCCATCCTTCTTATCCGCCAAGTACTTGGGGCAGTTCCGCTTCCACTGACCAGTCCCTTTGCAGTAGAAGCACTCAGTCTCAGGCTTAGGCCCAGACTTGGGCTTCTTCAATTGAGAAGCAACTTGCTTGCCGTTCTTCTTGAAGTTCCCCTTCTTCCCTTTGCCCTTCTTCTTGAAACTAGTGGTCTTGTTGACCATCAACACTTGATGCTCCTTCTTGATTTCTACCTCCGCAGCCTTTAGCATTGCGAAGAGCTCGGGAATTGTCTTATCCATCCCTTGCATATTATAGTTCATCATGAAGCTTTTGTAGCTTGGTGGCAGTGATTGAAGAACTCTGTCAATGACACTATCAACTGGAAGATTAACTCCCAGCTGAGTCAAGTGATTGTGGTATGATAATACCCAAGTGCAGGGAATCATCGTAGCAATTTCCAAAGGTGGAAGTGATAAGTATGGAGTGTCGAACCCACAAGGAGCTAAATGTAAGATCAATATTCTCTCAAGTCCTATCTGCCACTGATACAACTCTACGTACACCGAACGTTTGCTTCCAACTAGAAACGAGAAATAAAACTACGTTGTGGGTATGAAGAGGATAATTTTGCATGGTATCAGAGAGCTAAAATATAAAAGTAGGTGCTGTTATCATAAAGTTAGAATATATTACTAAATATTATAAATAGCGAGTGTGGAATAATGATGGGTCGGTGTGCGGAATTGTCCTAGGCAATTGTTAACAAGAACGGTAGTCGTCATTGCAATTTCATATGAGGGAGAGGCATAAGCTAACATACTTTGTCTTCTTGGATCGTATGCACTTATGATTGGAACTCTATCAAGCATCCGCAACTACTAAAGATCATTAAGGTAAAACCCAACCATAGCATTAAAGCATCAAGTCCCCTTTAACCCATACGCAACAACCCCCTTACTCGGGTTTATGCTTCTGTCACTCAGGCAACCCACTATAAGCGAATCATAAACGTATTGCAACACCCTACAGCAGGAATCCCTCACGCTTGCGCGACACGGAGGGCACCATAGGACAGCACCAAAATAAAACATACAACTCGTACCAATCTAGATCATCAATCAACCCAAAGACAAAGGATATCTACTCAAAACATCATAGGATGGCAACACATCATTGGATCATAATATGCGGCATAAAGCACCATGTTCAAGTAGGGATTACAGCGGGGTGCGGGAGAGTGGACCGCGTAAAAGAGATGAGGATGGTGATGATGATGGTGATGTTGATGAAGACGATCACCGCGGCGATGAGTCCCCTCCCAATGGCACTCCGGCGCCACCGAGAGAGAGGAGGAGAGGTTCTCCCCCTTGTGCTTCCTCCTCCATGGCCTCCCCCTAGATGGGGAGAGGTTCTCCCTCTGGTCCTTGGCCTTCATGGCGATGATGGCCCCTCCGGGATCCTCCTCCATGGCCTCCGGTGATGATGGCCCCCTCCGGCAGGGTGCCAGAGAGGGCCTAGATTGATTTCTCATGGCTACAGAGGCTTGCTGCGGCGGATCTTCCGATCTAGGTTATTTTCTAGGGGTTTCTGTATTTATAGGAATTTTTGGCGTTGGTTTCACGCCAGGGGGGTCTCCGAGTCGTCCACGAGGCAGGGGCCCACGCCCGGGGGGGGGGGGGGGGGGGTGGGCGCGCCCCCACCCTCGTGGACAGCCCGGGACTCTTCTGGCCCAACTCTTTTACTCCAGGGGCTTCTTTTGGTCCATAAAAATCATCAAAAATTGGCATGTCAATTGGACTCCGTTTGGTATTCCTTTTCTGTAAAACTCAAAAACAAGGAAAAAACAGAAGCTGGCACTGGGCTCTAGGTTAATAGATTAGTCCCAAAAATCATATAAAATAGCATATAAATGCATATAAAACATCTAAGATGGATAATATAATAGCATGAATACTTCATAAATTATAGATACGTTGGAGACGTATCAGCATCCCCAAGCTTAATTCCTGCTCGTCCTCGAGTAGGTAAATGATAAAAGAAATAATTTATGAAGTGTGAATGCTAGCAGGTGCACAAGTTTGATCAATGATAATTTCAATCACCTTTTCTAGCATCATTATATGTCATAACAGTAGCTCATCTCATAAAACTTTTCATGATCAAGTACCAAGCTATTCACATGTTAAAGTATAGATCATAAACTTTCTTGAAAACTAACAAACAGTGCTCTTAGTCATCAAACAATTGCAATTCATCTTATTTTTGGGAAGGGTCTATGTAAGAGCTTTGATTCAGCAAACTCCACATACTCAACTATCATTTAATCTTTCACAATTGCTAACACTCATGTGATATTTATGGGTTCAAAGTTTTAATCGGACACAGAGAAAGATAGGGACTTATAGTTTCGCCTCCCAAACTTTTACCTCAAGGGTAATGTCAATAATATTAATTTATGAAAACCTACATCCAAGTGGATATATATATATATATATATATATATATATATATATATATATATATATATATATATATATATATATATATATCCGGATCGCTCCAACACAAAGTTCTTGCCAAAGGAAAAAGTGTAAAAAGGAAAGGTGATGATCACCATGACTTGTATAAGGGTAGAAGATAAAAGTAAAAGATAGGCCCTTCGCAGAGGGAAGCAGAGGTTGTCATGCGCTTTTATGGTTGGATGCACAAAATCTTAATGCAAAAGAAAGTCACTTTATATTGCCGCTTGTGATAAAGACCTTTATTATGCAGTCCGTCGCTTTTATTTCTCCCCTATCACACGTTCGTATAAAGCTTATTTTCTTCGCACTAATAGATCATACATATTTAGAGAGCAATTTTTATTGCATGCACCGATGACAACTTACTTGAAGGATCTTACTCAATCCATAGGTAGGTATGGTGGAATCTCATGGAAAAATTGGTTTAAGGAATGTTTGGAAGCACAAGAAGTATCTCTACTTGGTGCAAAGAATTTGGCTAGCATGAGAGGGAAAGGCAAGCTCAACATGTTGGATGATCCAAGACAATATAACGTTTCGGATATAGGAAAACACAACCCATTAAGTTGTCTTCCTTGTCCAACATCAACTTTTTAGCATGTCATATTTTAATGAGTGCTCACAATTAAAAAAGATGTCCAAGATAGTATATTTATATGTGAAATCTCTCTTCCTTCAATATTCTTTCATGAATTGTTCAAGTGACCAATTTTGTGTTTGCTAACTTTCAATAAGTTTACTACCTATACTTATTCTGTGTGAAGTCATTACTCCCCATGGTATAAGCATATGAAACATATATAAATTCATAGTTATGATATTCAATTAATTCAACCATTTACTCATAGGATATATGTGAAGCACGTCAGTAAATCACAAACTACTCCAAAAAGATATAAGTGAAGAACACTGAGTAGTCAAATAATTAACTAGCCATGGGAGGATTCTTTTTCATTCAAGATTTCAGATCCAAAGATTTTATTCAAACAGCAAGTAAAATTTAAAATACGCTCCAAGAAAAACACATATCATGTGACGAATAAAAATATAGCTCTGAGTAAGGTATACCGATAGTTTTGAAGACGAAAGAGGGGATGCCTTCCGGGGCATCCCCAAGCTTAGGCGCTTGAGTCTTCCTTGAGTATTACCTTGGGGTGCCTTGGGCATCCCCAAGCTTAGGGTCTTTCCACTCCTTATTCTCCTCATATTGATATCTCACCCAAAGCTTGAAAACCTCAATCACACAAAACTTAACGGAACTTCGTGAGATAGGTTAGTATGATAAAGAGTAAACCATTCACTTTGGTACTGTCAAATGAAAGGTTCATAATTGTTCACGCACAATGCCTACTGTACCATATCATTTCTACAATTTATATTGAGAAATATAAGCCATAGAAACTAGAAAACAAGCAAACTATGCAATGAAAACAGAATCTGTCAGAAACAGAACAGTCTGTAATGATCTGAACAGCAACCATACTTCTGCTACTCCAAAAATTATGAAATAAATTGGTGGACGTGAGTAATTTGTCTATTAATATTCTTCAAAAAGAATCAACTCAAAAGCACTCTTCTGTAAAAAAAATGACAGCTAATCTCGTGAGCGCAAAGTTTCTGTTTTTTACAGCAAGATCACGTTAACTCTCACCCAAGTCTTCCCAAAGGTCTTACTTGGCACTTTATTGAAACAAAAAGCTATAAAACATGATTACTATAGTATATTAATCATTTAAACACACAAAAACAGTAAGGTTAAATATTGGGTTGTCTCCCAGCAAGCGCTTTTCTTTAATGCCTTTTAGCTAGGCATGATGATTTCAATGATGCTCACATAAAATAAAAGAATTGAAACATAAAGAGAGCATCATGAAGAACATGACTAGCACATTTGAATCTAGCCCACTTCCTATTCCTAGGGATTTTTTGGACACATAATTTATAGGAACAAGAATCAACTATCATAGGAAGGCAAAACAAGTATAACTTCAAAACTTTAAGCACATAGAGAGGAAACTTGATATTATTGTAACTCCCAAAATTATGAAATAAATTTTAAAATTTGAAACATTTGTACATAAGTAATGTGCAAAAAGTTTCAGACCCATTTGATCTTCCAGTAAGAAATTTAAAATCACGCGCTACAGCCAAAGTTTCTGTTTTTGTTCCGCACATAGTAAACAAGCAATCTAATCATCCTAAAACCAAAGGTTGGCACATTATTTTTATAATGCAATGGATATATACAAGGGGATAATTATTTACAGATAAACTTCCATGAAAAATTATACATTGTTTCCGTGAGCATGAACACAAGTGCTCAAGGTCGACCCTCACTTCTTCAATGCATAACTTTCCAATCACTTCTCTTTTTGAAAAACTTTTTTAGGCATGAGAGGCAAGTAATTTTTTTTGTATTTTAATTCTTTTAATCTTTTTTGTATGTTTCACCCACAACTAAAAAGAAACAAAAAGGAAAAACAAAATCTACTTAGTGAAGAAAGCAAACAAGCACACACGAGAATATCAACCCCACGCTATTGCTCCCCGGCAACGGCGCCAGAAAAGAGCTTGATAATCCCCAAGTGCAGGGAATCATCGTAGAAATTTCCAAAGGTGGAAGTGATAAGTATGGAGTGTCGAACCCACAAGGAGCTAAAGGTAAGATCAATATTCTCTCAAGTCCTATCTGCCACTGATACGACTCTACGTACACCGAACGTTTGCTTCCAACTAGAAACGAGAAATAAAACTATGTTGTGGGTATGAAGAGGACAATTTTGCATGGTATCAGAGAGCTAAAATATAAAAGTAGGTGCTGTTATCACAAAGTTAGAATATATTACTAAATATTATAAATAGCGAGTGTGGAATAATGATGGGTCGCTGTGCGGAATTGTCCTAGGCAATTGTTAACAAGACCGGTAGTCGTCATTGCAATTTCATATGAGGGAGAGGCATAAGCTAACATACTTTCTCTTCTTGGATCATATGCACTTATGATTGGAACTCTAGCAAGCATCAGCAACAACTAAAGATCAGTAAGGTAAAACCCAACCATAGCATTAAAGCATCAAGTCCCCTTTATCCCATATGCAACAACCCCCTTACTCGGGTTTATGCTTATGTCACTCAAGCAACCCACTATAAGTGAATCATAAACGTATTGCAACACCCTACAGCGGGAATCCCTCACGCTTGTGCGACACGGAGGGCACCATAGGACAGCACCAAAATAAAACATACAACTCGTACCAATCTAGATCATCAATCAACCCAAAGACAAAGGATATCTACTCAAAACATCATAGGATGGCAACACATCATTGGATCATAATATGCGGCATAAAGCACCATGTTCAAGTAGGGATTACAGCGGGGTGCGGGAGAGTGGACCGCGTAAAAGAGATGAGGATGGTGATGATGATGTTGATGAAGACGATCACCGCGGCGATGATTCCCCTCCCGATGGCACTCCGGCGCCACCGAGAGAGAGGAGGAGAGGTTCTCCACCTTGTGCTTCCTCCTCAATGGCCTCCCCCCTAGATGGGGATAGGTTCTCCCTCTGGTCCTTGGCCTTTATGGCGATGATGGCCCCTCCGGGATCCTCCTCCATGGCCTCCGGTGATGATGGCCCCCCTCTGGCAGGGTGCCAGAGAGGGCCTAGATTGATTTCTCATGGCTACAGAGGCTTGCGGCGACGGAACTTCCGATCTAGGTTATTTTCTAGGGGTTTCTATATTTATAGGAATTTTTGGTGTTGGTTTCACGTCAAGGGGGTCTCCGAGTCATCCACGAGGCAGGGGCCCACGCCCAGGGGGGTGGGCGCGCCCCCACCCTCGTGGACAGCCCGGGACTCTTCTGGCCCAACTCTTTTACTCCAGGGGCTTCTTTTGGTCCATAAAAAATCATCAAAAATTGGCACGTCAATTGGACTCCGTTTGGTATTCCTTTTCTGTAAAACTCAAGAACAAGGAAAAAACAGAAACTGGCACTGGGCTCTAGGTTAATAGATTAGTCCCAAAAATCATATAAAATAGCATATAAATGCATATAAAACATCTAAGATGGATAATATAATAGCATGAATACTTCATAAATTATAGATACGTTGGAGGCCAGCTGATACGTCGGTGGGCCAGCTGATGCGTCTCCAACGTATCTATAATTTATGAAGTATTCATGCTATTATATTATCCATCTTAGATGTTTTATATGCATTTATATGCTATTTTATATGATTTTTGGGACTAACCTATTAACCTAGAGCCCAGTGCAAGTTTCTGTTTTTTCCTTGTTTTTGAGTTTTACAGAAAAGGAATACCAAACGGAGTCCAATTGACGTGCCAATTTTTGATGATTTTTTATGGACCAAAAGAAGCCCCTGGAGTAAAAGAGTTGGGCCAGAAGAGTCCCGGCTGTCCACGAGGGTGGGGGGCGTGCCCACCCCCCTGGGCGTGGGCCCCTGCCTCGTGGACGACTCGGAGACCCCCCTGACGTGAAACCAACGCCAAAAATTCATATAAATACAGAAACCCCTAGAAAATAACCTAGATCGGAAGTTCCGCCGCCGCAAGCCTCTGTAGCCACGAGAAATCAATCTAGGCCCTCTCTGGCACCCTGCCGGAGGGGGCCATCATCACCGGAGGCCATGGAGGAGGATCTGGAGGGGCCATCATCGCCATGAAGGCCAAGGACCAGAGGGAGAACCTCTCCCCATCTAGGGGGAGGCCATGGAGGAGGAAGCACAAGGGGGAGAA
This sequence comes from Aegilops tauschii subsp. strangulata, assembly GCF_002575655.3. Lineage (NCBI taxonomy): Eukaryota > Viridiplantae > Streptophyta > Magnoliopsida > Poales > Poaceae > Aegilops > Aegilops tauschii. The sequence goes on from NC_053040.3 coordinate 448,729,801, forward strand.
CCTCTCCTCCTCTCTCTCGGTGGCTCCGGAGTTCCATCGGGAGGGGAATCATCGCCGCGGTGATCGTCTTCATCAACATCACCATCATCATCACCATCCTCATCTCTTTTGCGCGGTCCACTCTCCCGCACCCCGCTGTAATCCCTACTTGAACATGGTGCTTTATGCCGCATATTATGATCCAATGATGTGTTGCCATCCTATGATGTTTTGAGTAGATATCCTTTGTCTTTGGGTTGATTGATGATCTAGATTGGTACGAGTTGTATGTTTTATTTTGGTGCTGTCCTATGGTGCCCTCCGTGTCGCGCAAGCGTGAGGGATTCCCGCTGTAGGGTGTTGCAATACGTTTATGATTCGCTTATAGTGGGTTGCTTGAGTGACATAAGCATAAACCCGAGTAAGGGGGTTGTTGCGTATGGGATAAAGGGGACTTGATGCTTTAATGCTATGGTTGGGTTTTACCTTAATGATCTTTAGTAGTTGCGGATGCTTGCTAGAGTTCCAATCATAAGTGCACATGATCCAAGAAGAGAAAGTATGTTAGCTTATGCCTCTCCCTCATATGAAATTGCAATGACGACTACCGGTCTTGTTAACAATTGCCTAGGACAATTCCGCACACAGACCCATCATTATTCCACACTCGCTATTTATAATATTTAGTAATATATTCTAACTTTATGATAACAACACCTACTTTTATATTTTAGCTCTCCGATACCATGCAAAATTGTCCTCTTCATGCCCACAACATAGTTTTATTTCTCGTTTCTAGTTGGAAGCAAACGTTCGGTGTACGTAGAGTCGTATCAGTGGCAGATAGGACTTGAGAGAATATTGATCTTACCTTTAGCTCTTTGTGGGTTCGACACTCCATACTTATCACTTCCACCTTTAGAAATTGCTACGATGATTCCCTGCACTTGGGGATTATCAAGCTCTTTTCTGGCGCCGTTGCTGGGGAGCAATAGCGTGGGGTTGATATTCTCGTGTGTGCTTGTTTGCTTTCTTCACTACGTAGATTTTGTTTTTCCTTTTTGTTTCTGTTTAGTTGTGGGTGAAACATACAAAAAAAAGCACCAGCTGGAGAGCACCACTTGGTTAGTATGCTTGAAGTATTATTATTTTTATGTCAATATTAAACTCTTATCTTGAATCTTTCGGATCTGAATATTCATACCACAATTAAGAGAATTACATTGAAAATTATGCTAAGTAAGCATTCCACATCAAAAATTCTGTTTTTATCATTTACCTACTCGAGGACGAGCAGGAATTAAGCTTGGGGATGCTTGATACGTCTCCAACGTATCTATAATTTTTGATTGTTCCATGCTATATTATATTCTATTTTGGATGATAAACATGCTTTATTATACACTTCTATATTATTTTTTGGACTAACCTATTAACCGGATGCCCAGCCCGAATTGCTGTTTTTTTGCCTATTTCAGTGTTTCGCAGAAAAAGAATATCAAACGGAGTCCAAACGGAATGAAACCTTCGGGAACGTGATTTGGATGATCCATGACAATTCATAGGTAGGTATGGTGGAATCTCATGGCAAAACTAGGTTTAAGGGTATTTGGAAGCACAAGTAGTATCTCTACTTGGTGCAAAGAATTTGGCTAGCATGAGGGAGAAAGGCAAGCTCAACATGTTGGATGATCCATGACAATATACTTTATTTCAGATATAACAAAACATAACCCATTACGTTGTCTTCCTTGTCCAACATCAACTCTTTAGCATGCCATATTTTAATGAGTGCTCACAATCATAAAAGATGTCCAAGATAGTATATTTATATGTGAAACCTCTCTTTCTTTATTACTTCCTATTAATTGCAACGATGACCAAAACTATGTTTGTCAACTCTCAACAACTTTTAATCATCATACTCTTCATATGTGAAGTCATTACTCTCCATAAGATCAATATGATCTCTTTTTATTCTTTCTTTTGCTTTTATTCACTCATAATCATAGTAAGATAATCAAGCCCTTGACTCAACACTAATCTTTATTATATAGCTCACGGACTCTATTACATAGAGGAATCATAAAGCAAAACTCACAACTAAATCGTACTAAAACTTATTCTACTAAATCAAGATATTACTAAAAGGATCGAACTAAGAAAAACGGTAAAGATAGGAATGTGATGGTGATACGATACAGGGGCACCTCCCCCAAGCTTGGCAGTTGCCAAGGGGAGTGCCCATACCCATGTGATTATGTCTCCTTCTTCGGAGGTGGTGATGATGGAGTTGTTGATGATGTAAATTGTGCTTTCAGCTTCTTCATATTGTAATTGAGGAGAGCAATTTCCTCCTTTAAATCATCGACCTCTGATTCCAGCTTCAAGATCTTGTCACATAAATCTCCTTTGCTTTTCTGTCGAAAACGAGAAGGAATAGATCGATTGTTAGATAGTTTAGCCCTCTTAGGGAGACTAGACTTCTTGAACTTCATGTGCATATCCCCAGGTTGAGGTAGAGGGACATCCTCCTCCCCTGAGCTTGAATTGTTAATCCTCATCAAATGGGCATCCTCCTCCTCATCCGTAGTTCGACCACAAGGAGATAGATCCCCATAGGTCTTTGGGTCAGCAACGAGGTGTGAGACATAGCTCTCTCGGTCGGAATCCTGAGATGACATCTTGCTCCAAATCTGCTACAGAAACAGCTCGGAACAAAAGCAGAGGATATTTGCGTGATACGGTGGTCAAAACTTTCGGGAGATTATATAATGAATTTTTACCGACCAAAATACGTATCGTGCAAGAAAACGGAATCCGGAAAGCGCACGAGGTGCCCACGAGGCAGGGGGCGCGCCCTGGTGGGTAGGGCGCGCCCTCCACCCTCGTGGAGGCCTCGTGTCCTTCCCGGACTACTTCTTATTTTCCTATTTTTCTAAATATTCCAATAAATTATAGATACGTTGGAGACGTATCATGGTACCCAGACATTCTGAGTATATGCTCACTGTCAGAACTATTATCCTCCATTTTGCAGCTGTAGAACTTATTAGAGACTTCATATCTCTCAATCCGGACATTCGCTTGAAATATTAACTTCAACTCCTGGAACATTTCATATGCTCCATGATGTTCAAAACGTCGTTGAAGTCCCGGTTCTAAGCCGTAAAGCATGGCACACTGAACTATCGAGTAGTCATCAGCCTTTGCTCTGCCAGACGTTCATAACAGCTGGTGTTGCTCCTGCAGCGGGTTTGGCACCTAGCGGTGCTTCCAGGATGTAATTCTTCTGTGCAGCAATGAGGATAATCCTCAAGTTACGGACCCAGTCCGTGTAGTTGCTACCATCATCTTTCAATTTAGATTTCTCTAGGAACGCATTAAAATTCAATGGCACAGTAGCACGGGCCATTTATCTACAACAACATAGACATGCAAAATACTATCAGGTACTAAGTTCATGATAAATTAAAGTTCAATTAATCATATTACTTAATAACTTCCACTTAGATAGACATCCCTCTAATCATCTAAGTGATCACGTGATCCATATCAACTAAACCATGTCCAATCATCACGTGAGATGGAGTAGTTTTCAATGGTGAACATCACTATGTTGATCATATCTACTATATGATTCATGCTCGACCTTTTGGTCTCAGTGTTCCAAGGCAATATCTGCATATGCTAGGCTCGTCAAGTTTAACCCGAGTATTCTGCATGTGCAAAACTGGCTTGCACCCGTTGTATGTGAACGTAGAGCTTATCACACCCGATCATCACGTGGTGTCTCGCCACGACGAACTGTAGCAACGGTGCATACTCAGGAAGAACACTTATACCTTGAAATTTAGTGAGAGATCATCTTATAATGCTACCGCCGTACTAAGCAAAATAAGATGCATAAAGGATAAACATCACATGCAATCAATATAAGTGATATGATATGGCCATCATCATCTTGTGCCTTTGATATCCATCTCCAAAGCACCGTCATGATCACCATCGTCACCGGCTTGACACCTTGATCTCCATCAAAGCATCGTTGTCGTCTCGCCAACTATTGCTTCTATGACTATCACTACCGCTTAGTGATAAAGTAAAGCAATTACATGGCGAATGCATTTCATACAATAAAGCGACAACCATATGGCTCCTGACAGTTGCCGATAACTGTTACAAAACATGATCATCTCATACAACAATTTATATATCATCACGTCTTGACCATATCACATCACAGCAAGCCCTGCAAAAACAAGTTAGACGTCCTCTACTTTATTGTTGCAAGTTTTACGTGGCTCCTACGGGCTTAGCAAGAACCATTCTTACCTACGCATCAAAAACCATAACGATTTTTTGTCAAGTGTGTTGTTTTATCCTTCAACAAGGATCGGGCGTAGTCACACTCGATTCAACTAAAGTTGGAGAAACAGACACCCACTAGCCACCTGTGTGCAAAGCACGGTGGTAGAACCAGTCTCATGACTGTGGTCATGTAATGTCGGCCTGGGCCGCTTCATCCAACAATACCGCCGAATCAAAGTATGACATGCTGGTAAGCAGTATGACTATTATCGCCCACAACTCTCTGTGTTCTACTCGTGCATATAACATCTACGCATAGACCTGGCTCGGATGCCACTTTTGGGGAACGTAGTATTTCAAAAAAATTCCTACGATCACGCAAGATCTATCTAGGAGAAGCATAGCAATGAGCAGGGAGAGTGTGTCCACGTACCCTCGTAGACCGAAAGCGGAAGCGTTTAGAAACGTGGTTGATGTAGTCGAACGTCTTCGCGATCCAACCGATCAAGTACCGAACGCACGACACCTCCGTGATCTGCACACGTTCAGCTCGATGATGTCCCTCGAACTGTAGATCCAGCTGAGGCCGAGGGAGAGTTTCGTCAGCATGACGGCGTGGTGACGGTGATGATGAAGTTACTGACGCAGGGCTTCACCTAAGCACTACGACAATATGACCGAGGTGGAAAACTGTGGACGGGGGCACCGCACACAGCTAAGAAATCAACTTGTGTGTCTACGGGGTGCCCCCTCCCCCGTATATCAAGGAGGGGAGGAGGGGGCCGGCCGGCCTCAAGGGGCGCGCCCAAGTGGGGGGAATCCTACTCCTACTAGGAGTAGGTTCCCCCTTTTCCTAGTCCAACAAGGAGGGGAAGGAAGGAGGAAGGGGAGAGAAGGAAAGAGGGGGGTGCCGCCCCCACCCCTTGTCCAATTCGGACTGGGGGGGCGCGCGCTACCTCCTGGCCGGCCCTCTCTCCTCTAAGGCCCATGGTGGCCCATTAACTTCCTGGGGGGTTCCGGTAACCCTCCGGCACTCCGGTTTTATCCGAAACTCTCCGGAACACTTACGGTGTCCGAACAACATAGTCCAATATATCAATATTTATGTCTCGACCATTTTGAGACTCCTCGTCATGTCCGTGATCTCATCCGGGAGTCCGAACAACCTTCTGTACATCAAATCACATAAAATCATAATACCAATCATCATCGAACGTTAAGCGTGCGGACCCTACGGGTTTGAGAACTATGTAGACATGACCGAGACACTTCTCCGGTCAATAACCAACAGCGGAACCTGGATGCTCATATTGGTTCCTACATATTCTACGAAGATCTTTATCGGTCAAACCGCACAACAACATACGTCGTTCCCTTTGTCATCGGTATGTTACTTGCCCGAGATTTGATCGTCGGTATCATCATACCTAGTTCAATCTCGTTACCGGCAAGTCTCTTTACTTGTTCCGTAGTGCATCATCCCGCAACTAACTCATTAGTCACATTGTTTGCAAGGCTTATAGTGATGTGCATTACCGAGAGGGCCCAGAGATACCTCTCTGACAATCGGAGTGACAAATCCTAATATCGATCTATGCCAACTCAACAAACACCATCGGAGACACCTGTAGAGCATCTTTATAATCACCCAGTTACGTTTTGACGTTTGATAGCACACTAAGTGTTCCTCTGGTATTCGGGAGTTTCATAATCTCATAGTCATAGGAACATGTATAAGTCATGAAGAAAGCAATAGCAATAAACTAAACGATCATAGTGCTAAGCTAACGGATGGGTCTTGTACATCACATCATTCTCTAATGATGTGATCCCGTTCATCAAATGACAACACATGTCTATGGCTAGGAAACTTAGCCATCTTTGATTAACGAGCTAGTCTAGTAGAGGCATACTAGGGACACTCTGTTTGTCTATGTATTCAGACATGTACTAAGTTTCCGGTTAATACAATTCTAGCATGAATAATAAACATTTATCATGATATAAGGAAATATAAATACCAACTTTATTATTGCCTCTAGGGCATATTTCCTTCACAGAGTACTTAGTTTTCATACTTGATTTTCCTTTGAATCCTAGACTTTCAGTATCACAGAAAGGGTTGTAGGTTGGTTATTCCGCGCCAACCCTACTATTGGTTGTTCAGTCCGCCCCCACACTGACGCATGTTGGTCAGTCCATGCCACATGGCTTAAAACCAGGATTTAGCTTTCAGTTGAATCTTATTGTTCTGGCTATAGATGAATTTGTTTCTATGACATTGATTTTTTTCTTTCTTTTTGTTGGGTTATGTGGTGTAGAGCTATGTCGCCAAGACGGCGTCGTAGTTAGTGTACTCGTGTATATGAAGAAGTTGAGCAGAGCCATCATGAGGAGGAGTCAAATGTGAGCCAATCGGCTAACCATGCAAGCAACATATTGGCTTAGTACCATTGAGATGTATATGGATGCTTTGGAGTTGTCGCCGCAAGAGAGAGTTATTTTTGTGTCATTCCAGCTTAAAGGTCTGGGTAGTGCATGGTGGAGAGGAGTCTGTGTGGCTCATGATATTGTTCGTGGGGAAACTACCTAGAAATTCTTTGTGGAGCAGTTCTCCACTAGGTATTATCAAGAATCATTGAAGGAGGAAATGTTAGTGGTGATCAAAAATATTCAACAAGGACATAGGAGTGTGGATGACTACGAGACGGAGTTCAGTAAGATAGTGCTCTTTGTAGAAACGATGAATAATATTGAGGGAGCTAAGGCAGGGCTATTCTTAGAGTCAAGATATAGGCAAGTGTTAGGAGGAAGACAACATACTAGGTACTTTGAAGTGATTGATTGCTGACTCTCGTAGGAGTTGTTGGTATTCCCGTAGGTTGCTCCAAAATAAGGGCATAGACAATACGTGTGGCCCAGCATGATGCCCTGCAGCGCCACGTAGGCTTAGACTCCACTGTGGTGGTTCAGCAGATGCCTCGCAGGTGTCAGAGGATCCTGCAGATGCCTCACATATAGAATCTGCAAAATACCACATGCATGTCATGATTTTTGTCCCACCTCGCCAAGACAAGGTGTGGAGACATATAAGGTGGACTTGTCTTTGTCTTCTATAGTGCTAGAACCAGATGAAGAAGACTTGTGATACACTTGTATAGCATGTGTGCTAGCTTCAATTATACGCGACTTATGACTTTAGACTGACGCGATGTGGCCATGCTTAGCAAATAGAACTACTTTTTTTATGACAAATTAAACTCCACTTATATTAAAGCCAGGACTCAAAAGACTCCGCATGTTCCTATTTGTGAGGCATGTATTTGCGCATAGGGTATATGCTTGTGCTTCTATATCAAATTGATGGTTAACCAATGAGCTCCAACCAACAGCCTTACAGTAAAGTAAAACACACAGGCAGGGGAACCACAAGCTAAGCTAGCTTATAAACACCGAATTGTTGGTCGACCAATGAGCTCCAACCAACAACATTATTAAAAGAAAGCAAAACACCAAGGCACGGCAACGGCAAGCTAAACTAGCTTATAAAAGCAAGCAAACTTTTTTAAAAAATTCATGAACTTTTCTGAAAACCACGAACAATTTCCAAATACATAAAATGTTTAGAAAGCTACGACCACTTTTCAAATTCATAAACTACTTTTAAAAACAGAGCACAATTTGCAAATTCATGTTTTTAAAATGTGTGAACATTTTCCAAATACACGAACTTTTTTTAAATCATGAACACTTTTTTGCACTTGTGAACATTTTTTAATTTTTTGACAAAAGATTAAATTCAGGAACATTTTTTAAAATCCTAAAAAAATGAACATGCGAATATTTATAGAAATTTGTTAACATCTTTCAAACACTCATGATGTTTTTGAAATTCATGAACATTTCTGAATTCGCAAACATTTTTTAAGTTCAAGAACATTATTTAAATTCATGTTTTTAATTTGAGATAATATTTTGAATCACAAACATTTCTGAATTTGAGAATATTTTGCGAACTAACAAATATTTCTAAAAACTGTCAACATTTTTCAAAATTTTAAATATTTCTTGAAATTCAAATTTTCTGGAATTCTAAATAATTTTTAATGAAGCCAAAAAAATGAAAGCACAAAAACAAAGGGCGCCCGCCCTGCACATGGGAAGTCCATATCACGCTCAACACAGTTATATGGCGGCTACTTCTCTAACAGGCTGACCCATATAACTGTGTTGTTTATTTTTGGTTTTGGAAACATTCAAGAATGTTCTTTAGCCTGGTTTGTCTGGTTTTCTTGGTTGAGTTTCTCTGTATATCAATATTATTTTTTGATCGTTTCTTTATTTTTCGTTTTCCTTTTTTAGAAAAAAATAAATAATGTTTTTAGTATGGTTTTTGGTTTCCTGTTTGTTTTTTCTTTTCACTATTCCTTTTATTTTTTATTTTCCCTTTTTTCTGCTGTGAAGGGAGCCTTGGAGAGTGGTAAAACTGTTGCCTTGTGACCATGAGGTGTCGTGTTTAAGTCCTGGAAATAACCTGTTGCAGGAATGTGGGAAAAGACTACGTACAAAAGACCCAAAGTGGTTGGACCCTTCTCCGCACCCTGCGCAAGTGGGATCTACATGCACCGGGCTGTCCTTTTAGATTCGGTTTTATTCAAAATTCATGGACTATTATTAAAATAAATTCATTAACTTTTTCACATTCATCAACTTTTTTTTTGAACTACATGGTTTTTTTGGACCATAAACTTTATTCAAATGTGCGAACATGTTTTCAATTTGTGGTCAATTTTGCAAACATATTTTTTTTTAAATTTGGGGAAAAATTAATTCATGAACTTCTTTCCAATTTGTCAAATCTGCGGAAACAATTTCAATTTTTCGACATTTTTAAAAAATTCATGAACAATTTTTTGAATATGCAAACTTTTTTAGTTCTGATTTTTTAACTTCGTGAAATATTTTCAAATAACTACTATTTCGAATTCACAAAAAATTGAAATCCGTGATTTTTAAAAACTTTAACTGAAGAAAAGCAATGTTTTTTTCTCTAAAATAGTAAACAAGTGAGCAAAAGATGAACGAAAAAAAACAAGGTCAACCAATCGATAAGCGACCTAGCTCAGTGAATATGAGTTAACGCATTACTGGGCCAAGGCCCACATGAGCAATCATACTGTAACACCATCCATGTATTAAGCTACAGTGGGGAAAAACAAACCTAATTCCCCTCTCGTTAGGGTTTTCCTACTCTCGGCGATGGCAGCGACCCTCCCGTGGAGATCTTACCTACCCTGCCCTTCCAAACCCGTCGACGATTGTTGGGCCTCCTCGGGGCCTCGTCTATGGTGGGGTTTTGGTAACGGCGTTAGGGACCATACCGCTCGCGGCTCAAACAACCTCGGGCAAGAGAATCATTGAGGAGACTGCGTCAAGTTCAGGCACGGCCAATTCCGATCTGGAAGCAATGATGGCAGAATTGGGGTTGAAAGAGGACGAACTCTAGGATGTGGTGGTGGACGAAGGTGATCTGCTGGAGGAGGCAACACGCTGGATGGCGATTGCTTGGGTACACACCGAAAAACCCTATAGCCAGTATTGGTTCTATAAGAATATGAGGGTGGCCTGGGACTTGGCACAGGAAAGATCAGACCGCTCGAGGAGAATCTCTACTCGATGCAATTTTCCTGTCTCGGTGATTGGGAAAGAGTGATGGAGGATGGACCATGGTCCTTTAAGGGGAAGGCAGTGGTTATTGCTCCGTATGATGGGTTCACAAAGCCTACGCTAATTGAGCTAAACAAAATTGAAATATGGATATAGATCCATGATCTTCCAGATGGTTACTTCCCCAAAGTTAAGGCCTTGTCAGCAACGGTGGGCGAGTTCATATTTGCCGAACCCAAATCACAAGACTTTGAAGGGAATTTTTTTCGAGTTCGTGTAAGGATTGATGTCACCAAGCATCTCAAGAATGCTGTTTCACTCGTGATTAGGAAGAAGGACACCATGGAACGAGTAATCTTCAGGGTGAAATATGAGAGACTGCCTGATTGGTGCGCTGTATGTCGTAATTTGGAACATCTGTTTAAGGAGTGCGGAGATGGGGTCCACCCTCCCAAGGCGCTGGTTTTCAAGGATCTCAAGGCAAACTGGTTCAGAGGACCGGGCAGAGGGCCTGGAGAAGGAAGCGGATCTAGGGGAGGCCGTGGCAGAGGCCGCAAAGGAAGAGGAGGTGGTCGTGCTACCACGCAATATAACCCCTTCAGCAGCCAGGAACACAAAGATACAGATTTCTCATAGAATGATGTCTCCATGCAGGATGCAGAAAAGAACAGGAAGAGGGGAGCAATAGTTGCAGCAAATCCGAAGAATGTCTAGAAGGATCCAACCACGGCGGGTGCAGCGAAGTCTTTAATGCTCCTTCCACCGGAGTTACCTTCAAGTCCTCCGCCTAAATAGGAACCGAAGAGGAATAAGCCCAGTCCAACTACGAACGAAGGTGTTACGGGGAAGAATCCAGTCCTCAACATAAACTCTGATGCGCATGTGGCGGGCCTCCCAGGGGGTCGCGCCAAGCGCAATGAGTCTGCTTGTTTGGAACTGTCGTGGGGCTGGTAAACCCGCGATAGTTCGTGAGCTTCGTGACTTCACGAGGCAACTTGCCCCCTCTATAGTATGTATTCTTGAAACTCAATTAGAGGGATCTCGTGTTAAGAACATGGTAGGCACTTTAGGTTTCAATAAAAGTTTTGTTGTTGGAAGCTCTGGTAGGAGCGGAAGATTAGGCATTTTCTGGAATGAGGAAATAAAGCTTGAGATTATTGGTTACTCCGAGTATCATATTGATGTGATGGTTGATGAATTAACACAAAAAAGAACTCGCATAACCTTCGTATATGGGGAAGCTCAAGTCCCTGAAAGATACAAAACGTGGGATATGCTCCGGGGAATTGCAGGAACAGGAAACGATCCCTGGATGGTGATAGGGGATTTTAACGAGGTCTTGCATGGACATGAACATGTTGGAGTTGGTAAGAGAAGCCAGGCGCAAATGGATGGGTTCCGTGATGCGCTTGATACATGTGGCCTATCTGATATTGGTTACACAGGGACTGATTGGACATTTGAGAAAAAAGTTGCAGGTGGTACGTTCACGAGAGTGAGATTAGACAGGTGTGTAGCAAATCCAGAATGGGCGCTATCCTACCCATCAGCTACACTAGAGCACAAAGCAACTGCAAGCTCAGATCACGTAGCGTTGCATCTACGTCTTGATGGTTTGCATGCATGCAGGGGGGCCCAAAGCCATTTAAATATGAGGTGTGTTGGAAACGGGATCCATCATTGCCATCAGTGATCAAAGAGGGATGGGAGAAAACGAATGGTGATTCGCTGCCGGCGGTACGCGCCAAGCTACAGGGCCTGTCGGACGATCTAATGCACTAGGAATGGACCCACTTTGGCAGTATTCGGAGGGAGATCGCTCGTTTAAAAAACGAATTAAAGATTTTGCGGGAGATCCCAGGACGAACTGGACCGAGCCGGGAGGAAACTAAGGTAGCTGACCGTTTAGTCGAGCTGTTCCATAGAGAGGAGATCCTCTGGCGGCAGCGAGCGAGAGTTGAGTGGCTGGTGCACGGCGACAAAAACACTTACTTTTTCACTTGCGAGCCTGCCGTCGCCACCGGAAAAACCAAATAAAATCGCTACAGTTGCCAGATGGGAGGATGACAGATGATATAGGGGAGATGGAGGGGCTAGCGACAAACTTCTATAGCAACCTGTATACATCAGAGGGTTTTAATAAAATTGATCAGGTCCTCCAAACTGTCCCAGTCAAAGTAACTCTGGCCATGAATAATATTTTGAATGCTCCCTATTCGCATGAGGAGGTAAAGGTGGCTCTGTTTCAGATGTTCCCGACTAAGGCGCCGGGACCTGACGGTTTCCCGACCCTTTTCTTTCAACGTCACTGGGACGTTTGTGGAGAGGAGGTAACAGCTGCGGTCCTTCGTATAATTAATGGCACTGAGTCGGCAGAGTGCATAAATTATACACTGTTGGTGCTAATCCCGAAGGTAAAAAAACCCATCTTCTTTAGCACAGTTCAGGCCAATATCTCTCTGCAATGTTTTATATAAAATTGCGTCCAAGGTCATATCCAACAGATTGAAGGTGGAGTTACTTGATATCATCTCAGAGGAAAAATCTGCTTTTGTCCCAGGCAGACTCATCACAGACAACATAATAACTGCATATGAGTGTTTACATTTTATGAAGAGGAATAAAGCAACCAGAAACAGGTACTGTGCACTGAAGCTAGATATGATGAAAGCCTATGACAGAGTCGAATGGGATTACCTCCAAGCAATAATGGTGAAGCTGGGTTTCACAGAAAGATGGGTTGACATTGTTATGGGCCTGGTAAGGACAGTCAAATTTTCTGTGTTATTTAATGGTAAGAAGTTACAGGAGTTCCAACCTTCATGTGGAATACGTCAGGGAGACCCAATTTCCCCATATTTATTCTTGATAGCAGTAGAGGGCCTTTCATGCCTTTTAAAATCTATTGATGAGTCATCAAACTTGAATGGGATACATGTAGCTAATATAGCTCCGCCAGTAAACCATTTACTTTTCGCCGATGACAGCCTGCTGTTCTTCAAGGCTAACACAAATGGGGCTAATGAGGTAAACCAGGTGTTGAACACTTATTGTCAAACATCGGGACATCGGATAAACAATGAGAAGTCGTCAATATTCTTTAGTAAGAGCTATCCTGATAGTGTGAGACAGGAGATAAAAACCTTGCTGCACGTGCCAAATGAGGCATTGAGTGCTAAGTATCTTGGGATGCCAACAGAAGTAGGGGCTTGAAAGAATGGGGCTTTCAAATATTTAAAGGATTATTTATGGAGCAAAGTTCAGGGATGGATTGAGAAAACTTTATCATCGGCAAACAAAGAAGTATTGGTCAAATCGGTAGCCCAAGCAATACCAGTTTTCTCAGTGTCCTGTTTTAAGTTGCCTAGAGGATTGTGTGAGCACTTGAATATGATAATCCGTAAATTTTGGTGGGGCAACAAAGATGGACGTCACAAGCCAAATTGGATGTCCTGGGAATCAATGACCCAACCTAAAAGTATGGGTGGCTTGGGCTTTAAAGACTTTGAGTTATTCAACTTGGCATTACTAGCAAAGCAAGCATGGAGGCTTCTTCAATGTCCACATTCGCTGAGTGCAAGAATCCTCAAGAGTGTTTATTTTCCAAATGATTGTATTCTTGATGCAGAGTTGGGAAGTCATCCGAGCCAAATCTGAAGTGCGATTATTGAGTGTCGTGACTTACTGAAACAGGGCCTAATAAGGAGAATAGGAAATGGAGAAAATACCAACATCTGGTTGGACAACTGGATACCGAGGAAGGAGATGTTGAGACCATATGGGAGTCGTCAGAACAATCCGTCGGCTAATGTTATGAACTTATTGATCAAACAGCGGCGGTTTGGGACATGCATAGACTCGAGGAAATTTTCCTCCCAATTGATATTCCATCCATATTAAGTATACCTCTGTGTACCACAAACATACAGGATACATGGTCTTGGTTCTTAAAGAAAAATGGTTGTTTTTCAGTAAGATCAGCATACAGAATGTTGTTGGACAAGAAATTTAGAAGGGAGGCCTGGATTGATGGAACTGCAGGCTCCTCGAGCAATGAGCGAGACGTGGACTCATGGAAAATGCTATGGAAAACTCTAATGCCGGGTAAGATACGTATATTTCTTTGGAGACTTGCTAAACACTCATTGCCTACAGAAGATGTACATGCTCATAGGAAGATGGTGCCGTCTAGCACCTGCGGTTTGTGTGGTGCAAAGGACTCATGGAGGCACTCTCTGCTCGAGTGTTCGATGTCAAGGTGCATTTTGGGCCTTGGTGGATGGGGAACTGGCAGAACATTTATGTTAAACCACGGAGCCTAGCGCGAAACAATGGCTGTTTTCGATGATCGATACGTTATCCCATGTCGCGTTTGTTCGCCTAGCAGTCACTTTATGGCCTATTTGGTGGGCTCGCCGTAAGGCAATCCACGAGGAAATCTACCAGAGTCCGTCTTCGACACATCAATTCATTAGCAGGTATCTGGCTGACCTTGAGCTATTACCGAAGAGACTGGAGAGAACTATTCGTCCGTCAAGAGGAGTAACACTTCGCCCCAAGGCAACGCCCACTGGTTTCTCAAAGATTCATGTCGATGCTGCAGTTTCCAAACTACATAGTCGGGGTGCAGCTGCTGCTGTTTGTAGGGACAGCTCAGGTAACTATGTTGGTAGCTCTGCGCTAGTAATACATGGAATAACAGACCCGGCAGTCTTGGAGACAATTGCATGTTGAGAAGGTCTGACTCTTGCACAAGATCTTATGCTACAGAATTTGGTGCTAGCTTCTGATTCCAAACAGGTGGTGGATGACATCCAGAAATCGAGCCAAGGAGCTCAAGGAGCAATTATTAGTGAGATTAGACAACGTCTATTATTGTTTAATTGTAATATAACTTTTGAAGACAGATCCGCGAATAAGGATGCAGATAGGTTAGCCAAGTTTTCTCAATCATTAGATCAGGGACGCCACGTCTGGTTTGGCACACCCCATGATCCGTTTTGTATCCCACACCATGTGGACTTTGAGTAATAAAATTTGGCTTAACCCCTCAAAAAAAGTATTAAGCTACAGTAATCCAGTATGTTTATGCTAAGTCACTTTTCCTTGCAATGCTTGATCACTATGGATTCGTATCTCATTTCAAACTCCATCACGGAAATCAATTCAAATTGCAAGTGAAATTTAAAGTTTCACAAACTTATTTGCAAAATGTCCATCATTTAGAAAATATTTCATAACAATTATTTTTTAAGGAAAACAACATCACTTCTTTGCTTAATTTGGCTCTAGCAACTAAAACAGTACCAAATCAGCCTATTTATTCACCTTTCCATTTATGCAAAATTCAAATAGCTCCAAATATTTTCGAAACTTTTTTTGGCAGTGCCAAATATTGCAAATTAAATATTTGGCCAAGTCCCATATTTTATAAATGTCATTTGATGGCTAAATAAAATAAAAAACTCCTGCTATAAAACAAAACAGAAAATAAAATAACATAAAAAGGAAAAGGCCTAACTACTACTGTGCACTTGTAACCCATTGCTACAGTGCACAGTCCAGCCCACCAACCAACCATCCCCTTCTTCTCTGTACGGACTACGGAGGCTTGGCGTGGCAGCCATCCCACGGCGCCATGGCCGGATGGCCACCACGTCGCCTCCCTCGGTCTATAAAGGCGTCCACCGAAACCCTAGCCCCCGTCTCACTCAGTGCCCCCTCGATCCCCATCGCCCCTCCTCTTCTGCTCGAATTCGAGCTCGAACAACTCGCGGTTACCGCTGCCTCGCCATCATCGTCGCGGCCACAGCCGTCTCCGGCGTGCGGCAACACGTCCAGGAGGTCCACCGCGGCTGGATTCGTCCATCTTGGGGACTAGCTCAAGCCAGGATGTCCTCGAGCCGACGCCATCTTCATCTTCTTCGTTCGGCCGCCGCACATCATCGTCGTCTCGCCGTCACCACCGCCTCTCCGGCCAGTCCCCGGCCTCCCCGACCTCGCCATCGCGCTAGCGGTGAGCTCCGCCGTCCATTCCCCCTTTTCCCCTCTTCACCGTCGCCGTAGAGCCGCCGCCCCGCCATGCCCGAGCTCCCTGTGAGCTCGCACTCACCGCGTCCGTGCGTGCCCGTGGTCGCGCTCCCGTGCGCCGCCCACGCCCTGCCCTGCGCCCGGCCGCGCCTCCACGCCCGCCCGCCTGCGCACGGCCTCGCCCCGCTCGCCCCTCGAGTTGCTGCTGCTCTTGCCGCTTCTGCTGCTCCCTGCAGCTGCTTGCTTCTTGCCGCTGTTGCTGCTATTTTGTTGTTGCTCCTCTTGCCGATGTTGCTCCTCTTACCTGCTGTTGCTACTGCTTGCTGCCGCTCCTGCTCCCTGCTAGCGTCGCTGCTGCCCGCTGCCATTTGCTGTTGCTGTTGTGGCCAGCTGGCTCTCTGGATGAGGCCGGCCCTTCGTTAGTTAGGGGCTAATTCCCTTTAAGCTAAACCCCCTCCTAATTAGTCTAATTTCCCTATGACATGTGGCCCCACCTCTAATTAACCAATTAAAAGAAAATGTTAAATCTGTGTCCTGGGCCCCATTGAATAATAATAGTTAACCAGTCAAATGTTGACTGGGTCAACTGGGCCCTCTGGACCCACCTATCATCCACTGTGCCTAGCCCAGAGTGTGTAGCCATAGCATTTTACTGTTATAATTCGAAATTTAAATAAATTCCAGAAATTTTAGAAAATCATTAAAACTTGAAAAATCATATAAAATAAACCATAACTCAGATGGAAATAATATATATATATATATATATATATATATATATAATGATCAAGAAAATAAGACAAATCCGAAAATGTCATCCACATAACTGCCACATGCCTCTAACACTGCAAACATGGAACCTTTCCCCTCCGGATCGTTAGACAAATAAATGCCTAAAGCCAGGAAAATATTTCCGGATATCTTTCCGCTCCGTCTATAACACTTAGCACTGCACTAGGTCACCCCTAGCATAGCATATCACATTGTCATGCATTGTGCTACATCTGTGTGCTTTATATTCTCCCCCCTCTTCTTCTCTGGAAGACCGCGAGACTGACGCTGACGCCGCTGTGTACGACTACGCTCCTGACGACCAGCCCCTTTCAGCAGAGCTTCCGGTCAAGCAAAACCCCCTTGATCATTCCATGTCGCCCATTCTTTCTCTCTCATGCTTGCATTTGATTTTACTACTGCTATTCGATAGCTCGTATTCTGATGCATAGCCTAATTTTGTAACCTGCTTTGATAATTCACCTATTGTCCTATATGCTTAGTATAGGCTGGTTAGTGATCCATCAGTAGCCCCACACCCTTGTCCTTCTTGCCATGCTTTACTACCGGGTGTCTCGATCGATGTGATCGATGTACGCAGACCGAACACACCACCAGCACCCCCCTTAGTTGTACGACTCTGCAGAGCTACTATCGAGTGCCGAGGGTGATGCCTCCTTTCTCACTTCCGATGATATCTCTGTAGTGTAGCACCTCAGTTGTGGTTTATCGAGGGTGATTCTTCACTCACCACTCCCGAGGATGACTCTGTTGTGCAACACCTCAAGCGTGAACCCATTGAGGGTGATTCCTCCGAGTTCACCTTGACATTTTACATCGAATGAGAACTAATGAGGATGATTCCTCAGATTCCCTTGATGTTATGGACACACTATTACTTTGAATATTACTACCGTCCTGTGTAGAAGTCGGGTCGACCCCAAGGGTACCCGCGAGAGTTATTGCAGTCCTCTAATGAAGACGGGTTGCCCCTAATGGTACCCACGAGAGTTAATGACGCCGCATGACCTGGCAGGCAGAGACCGCCCTAGGAGAAGGATGGGCCTGGCCCTTGTTGTAAGTCTGCGAGACGGGGCGACAGGATCACTGGTCGTCGCCGCGAGCTCCCAATACACTAACGGTTTGGATATGTGATCTGAGTAGGCCTCTGGCCATTTCGCACTAACCACCACGCGGGAATAAGTATGGGCACTCGACGTCGTACTATTCTTTCGAAATCTCACAGATATCAGCAGTTGAGTGGCGCGCGCCCGGGTGGACGGTAACTGCCTGCGCTTGTATAAGGAGGTCGGTCTGGTCCGGACCGCGTACGCAACACGTAGGAGTGCTTAGAACGATTGGCCCTTGACCCCTTCGCGCTTAGGATGTAGACTGGCGTGCTGACCTCTTTGTTGAGCCTAGGTAGGAGCACGGTGTGTCGATTAGCCGAGGCTGGGCATGACCAGGAAAAGTGTGTCCGGGCGAAGTTAATCGAGCGTTTTTGGTAAGCTGGTGCACCCCTGCAGGGAAGTAATCTATTCGAATAGTTGTGTCCATAGTAACGGACGCTCGGAGTTGTATCCCGATCTACTACAACTAGAACTGGATACTTGTGATGCTAAACTGATATGATAGCTCCGGGATCATTTTCTCACAAGGAGTCGAGGAAGGATCTCTGGGCATGGCTAATATATACTTGTTACTATATGTTATGTTACTCTACTCTCTTCTGTTGCTGCAAGACTCTGCAAGATGCTAGTCTTCAATAGGCTAGGCCTTACCCCTCTATTCTAACATTCTACAGTATAGTCCACACATACAACCCCTTCCATTCATGCTGATGCATACTTAGTTTATATCTGATATAAGTTTTGCGAGTACTTTGGACGAGTACTCACGATTGCTTTGCTACCTTTTTTCCCTTTACCGGATTGCTGCGATCAGATGACGGAGCCCAGGAGCCAGCTGATCCCGTCGATGACTACTACTACACCGACGGAGCCTAGTACTACATGGAGACAGACGACCAGGAGTAGTTAGGAGGCCCCAGGCAGGAGGCCTGCGCCTTTTTGATCTAGTTGTCGTTGTTTTGCTAGCCTTCTTAAGGCAAACTTGTTTAATTATATTTGTACTCAGATATTGATGCTTTCGCTGACTTATGTATCCGGGTCCTCGTGACCCTTGGTTTGTAATATAACTCCCTTATGTTTGAATTTCTGTCTAGAGTTGTGTTGTGATATCTTCCCGTGAGTCTCTGACCTTGATCGTGCGCATGTGCGTGTATGATTAGTGCACGGTCGAGGCAGGGGCATCACACATACGTGTTTGGACATGTTTTTGTCTCTTTTCATGATTTTCATATTTTGCCTATTTTTTCTTTTTTTCCCAAAAGAAAATCTTTTTCTCTCTCTCATGAATCACACCATGTGAAAAAGCATATATGTGCTTCTCGAAAAGAGAAAAGGCACACAATGTGCTTTTTGGTTTTTTTGTTCCCACTTTTTTTGGTTTTCATTTTTTCAAAGAAAGTTTGCCCATGCCTATTAACATGGGATCTAGTTTCGAAGCTTGACGCAAGAAACACAACGGTGAAAACGGTTCATGATCCGGATCCACGATTCAAAAGATAAAACATTATGAAAAAACGAATGTATAAAAAAATCCAAGGTTATGGCAATTGTCGCACATGCAATGTCACTTTCACCACTATAGGAGATGAGAGTGGTCTTTACAAAGAATACCCTTAATTAGTTTGTGACAACCTGGATTTTGCCTTCTCTCTTTTTACCGGACTTGCCTTCTCTCTCTTTCCGGACTTGATTTTCATCGTGGTTTTTGCCCTGATTTGATTTGGATTTTTGGATCAATTCAAATGGACTTGTCACTTGGGCATATCCTTGGCTTTCACCCAAGTGACCTATCTACCTTATTCCTCCCAAAAATTCCCAATATAATAAAATGAATATTTTTCCTAAAAGGAAAATATTCATTTTTCTCTCTTAAGCTCATTTCAGAACTTTGTGCTCCAAAGCAACCTCAATTTTTCTTGCTCAGAAAAATCTAAGATAATTCCTAAATATTCTTAGGACAATGGCACATATTCCCATGCAAAAATATTGCATCACTTTTTGTAATATTTTTTCTGTAGAAAATCTTTTCACTTCTGGACCAGAAATGCACTTTGTACAGCAAGTGCATTTTTCCTTGAGCTTTTGGCCTTGAGATTTCTTGAGCTTAAAGACCTTCCTAAGAAACCCTAAACCCCAGGAGATTATCCCTAATGGCCTTCTAGAAGGTGGCAAACTTGGCGACCAAGTTTTTGACCAGAAACTTGCCAGCTTGGTAGAGTCGCGTCTGGTCGTCCTGGGTATGATCCATCACCTCTCCTAGACGTAGCACTGCACGGTCAAGCTTGTAGACAAGGTTTGGCCGCTCCTGGCCGTCGTTTTGGCCATGCCAGCTTGGTGACCGTGCGAGGACACGGCGCCTGGCAGCGTCTCGACGTGCTCTAGCTGGCGCTTTGCGTTCTGTTTCGCGCGTGTGAATGCAAGCGCTCGCCTCCGACTGCCGCAACGTGCCACAACCCTCGACCCATCACCCATGACCCCTCCCTGGCGCTCGCCGACGCCGGAGCCACCGCAGCAAGCCTGGTCAAGTCGCGGCCAAAACGGCACAGTGCGCGCGTGTGCTTGTCCCCATCTCAAACCGCCTCCTGTGCTCGTCCGCGAGCGTGGGCAAGCGCCGGCGTTGACGCTGCACCCTGTCCCCTCACGTTGGAGCCTCTCGTCGACGTTCGCCGCGTGTCCAAAGCGCTCCGGCGGCGACACGTCCCCCCTGCTCCGGCTATATAAAGCCACCCCGCCTCCCTCGCTAGCCACGCACCACTCCACACCACCTCCACGAACACGTAGATGAGCAGAAGCCCGGTCGGGCAGGCCTCTGGCCGTCGCCCCGACCCGAGGACTCCAGTGATCCCCGCAAGCCAGCTGCCGCCTCCAGGGCCTCTCGAGCTCAAGCAGCTACTTGGGCAGGGCCTTGGTGGTTTGCTGGAGCTGCCTGGACCCCGCCAAGCCCTCGGAGCTGCCTCTAGCCACCGACTTCCACCTCTCCGGCGAACCCCGTTCGCCACCGAAGCTTGCGAGCTTGACTGCGACCAGCTCCGTCCACCTTTCGCCAAGCCACGGGTACGGGCAGGTGCGCCGCGAGCCCCGCTTCCGATCTATCCCTCTAGCCTAGCCCCAAACCCCCTCGTCGCCGGCATGAGCTCTGGCGAAGCACCGCCTCCCCTCTGATCTCGATCCCCTTGCCTCTCTCCTGACTGGTGGGGCCCAGTGTCAGCCTCACCACTCGCGCCTGAAGCGGTACGAGTGGAGGCGCACTCCCACTTTACGCCTTCGACGTCACCCCCAAGGATTTTCTATTTATTCAAATTTATTTCATAAATTTGACTAAACTTTGACCAGCCACCATTTCTAAACCATAAGTCCAAATGAATTGATTCTTTTTGCATTGTCTTTGTTACAGAAAGCTCTAGCATCACACCAAAAGGTGGATTTTTCCTTGCTGTCTAGAATTTCTGGTGATTTTCAGAATGTGTTTTGACATTTATTTTTGTGTTTTAAAATATTTTCAAAAGGAGGATCTTGCCTTGAAGCTAACCAGGAGGAGTGTGACCCTTCTCTGCACTAAGGCAAGCCACAACATCATTTGATGGTGTTATTTCAATATGTATGATTTTCTACTTGAATATGAGTCTTTATTTGCATTTAAAATTTGATAAATTAATATGGTTAATTGCTAGTTGTTTCATGATGCTTGATATGCTTGTTTTAGCTTCTGGTTGAGTTCATAGAATTGTTTGGCTAAGTAGAGTAAGATTTTGCACTAGATATTTTGTTATGGAAAGTTATGGTATCTATTTTTTTGCTAGTAATAGTTTTCAACTAAATGATGAACTAATAAAAATGTTGTTTGTAGATAAAAATGAGTTATAACCAGAGAAGTTTCTGATCTTAGTATTGCAAGATAGTTATGTTGCTTGTTTTGATCCATGCTTAAGAGTTGCTTGCTCTGTGTGACGAGTAGTTGCATGATTTCCGGTATGATGCCATGTTAGTAATAAAAAGTTTTTCTGAAAGTTAATACTTGATTAAGTTCAACCTGAATATGATGTTGATCACATCATGGTGCCACTGAATCGGGTTTTTAATTCAGTGCGACCACATTTACCTAATGGGAAGGTCTTGATTCGGTCCTTTGTCGTGGCTCTCAGCGGTGCCTCCCGCGAGGGAAGGTTATGGGCGTGCATACCCTGGCCCGGTAGGCAGACATAACCTTGTGTGCTCATTTTGTTTTTATGGTACCTTGTCCCCGTTTGGGACCGTTTTGCCACGACGGTGGCCGTTGGTGTCTTTGGTAAACACGGGGCCACCCAAGACCTAGCCCTGAGAGGGAGATGGTCGGAGTGGCCGGGGAGAGTGCATGGCAAAGGGAGGGTTTCATCAGAATACTTTGGTCCACCCGAATGGGAGTACGAGGCCAGGTATTTCGTAGTGTGGGCAAAGTGCGCTACCTCTGCAGAGTGTATTTAATCTATCAATAGCCGCGCCCTCGGTTATGGGCAAGACTCGGGAGTAAGTCACACCATGGATCAATTTTTATAATTAATCTTGCAAACTAGTAATTGTTGTGATGCATTGTTTCGTGGTGAACACACTCGAGGTGTTCATGAGTGATTGGTTTCAGGTGTGACCCCGGTGTGGTCACCGTTTGGTTACGAGGTAACCGTCTGGTAAGCGAGTCCGTGTGACTCGGTGCGCTGTTTGGTTGCTTTGCATAGCTTTGCATTTGTAGTAATTTCTTGCATTAATTTAACTTGATTAATTATCATGATACTGTCTGTCATCATGCTTATGTTTGTTGTGAGCTTGCAAGTACATTCAATGTACTGACCTGGCGTGTCATGCCAGCTTTCAGGCAAGTTGATTTGCATCGGAGCGCATCTCGTGTCTAGGCCGTGTCCACGTCGGTGTCCCTGTGCCATGGAGTTCCGCTACGTCGTTCTTCCGCTGCCGCGTAGTTTCGTGTGATCGAGGCCCCAGCCATGTTCATTAAATAATGTACATACTGTCTAGCAGCACCGTGTGTGCCGCTTGGCCTCGAATCTCGATGTAATATCAGACCTTTGTACCACGCTAGTATCAATAAAGCGGTTATTTCTGTACCATGTTGTTGTGTATTGCCAGAAGACTCGATCTCTGGGCTGGCAATGCAGGGTAAACCGGTTGCTCTGAGCCGGGGTGCCACAACGCCTGGTATCAGAGCTGCGCTGATTGTAGGACACGCTAGACCGGTAGTGCGTTAGTAAAACGGTGGGTAGTTTCGTTTGAGTGCCGGTAGACATAGGAATTGGTTGTTGCATTGCATGCATAACTTATTGTTGTTATTACTAACCGTATGGTTTGTGAGTGTAGATGGCACCAGTACCGATCTTGTACCATCCTGAGCCAGCTCCGTGCACATCACCGCACCTGCTTCAGAACGTGTGGCGACGACTCTATCCAGAGGGTGCTGATCCAGAGTATCGGGTGTATTGCGAGCATCTGGCCGGTGCATTGTATGAGTATTATGCTGAGGTCACTCTACACCACAGTTCCCCATCCGGCGCTTACACTCATTCGTCTAAGGGTGGTCTTGCTTCTACGTCATCTCAGGCGGTCCAGTTTGCTGCTATCGAGGCTCTTGTAGACTTGCGCTACAATGAGGTTCGCATGCACACCCACCCTGGACTTTTCTTCTACCCATCTCTGCACGAGAATGGGCATATCCGCTTTCCTTTGATTAATCCGGCGTGCGATCGTCCCACTAGCCACCTTGCATGCTACATCACCGCTATCCATCTCCTTAACCACAAGTTAGCTCGGGAGCTCTCACGCGCTCGCGCCGCTCTCGCTGCTGCTCGTATAAGGAACCCTCTTCCCGCTGTCATCTACACTTCTGCTCCTCCCACCTCTGTTCCTACGATGACCTCGCAGGGTACCGTTAACCCTTTGACGGTGAACCCTCGCAGCGCTCCTGCTGCATGGTCTTCTCTTGTCGCTACTCCTGCCACTCCTATGCTTAGATCCCATCCCCCGCCTGCCCCTGAGGGAGAGCCCTCAAGGCAGCGCCAGCGCACCTCTCTTCCCCCGGAGGTCTCTACTATCAGTTCAGGATCTGGGTCCGGCTCAGGAGACGAGCCTGCAGCAGCACCATCCGAGCAGTAGATCGTTAGAGTATCGTGGTAGTCATGAGCATGATGTATGGCTGTAATCGCACTTGTCATGATGCGTAGTTTCATGTACGAGGGTAGTAGACCCATTGCGATGTTTATTTTCATGTTGGACTCTTTTTTGACTTGGTTTTATTCGTTGCTTTCTTCTGGGATTTGTCATTGGTTTTTCCCCCATTTTGGAATTTTCTCATCATGGTTGCTATGTATTGGGAAAACGAAAAATAGGATGCCGCGTGGAGGCAGCAGCAGTCAAGCTGGTGAGGATGTCCCTGTCCGTCGTTCCGCAAGACAGGCAGGACATTCCCCTGAACCATTCCAGCCATCTCTGCCTCCACCGCCACAACCGCCTTCCACCGAGCAAATCCTGCGAATGTTTGAAGAAAGAAGGAGCAACGATCTGCTGGAAATACTGAAAAGTATACAAGTTATGGTTGGGCAGAATGGAAACCAGAATGGCTATCATTCCAAGCTATCAGATTTTCAGTGAACCAAGCCTCCCAGTTTCAGCCATGCTACTGATCCTTTGGACGCCGACGACTGGCTAAGGACTATTGAAAGAAAACTAGAAATTGCTCGCACAGATGACGGAGACAAGGTTCCCTTCGCAACGCATTATCTCGAAGGAGCTGCCGCTATATGGTGGGATAATGCCAAAGCAATATGGCCTGCCGACGAGGAAATTACTTGGACAAAATTCAAGGATCATTTCCGCAAATATCATATTCCCACCAGAGTCATGAAGCTCAAGCAACGGGGATTTCTCGCTCTCACTCAAGGCAGCATGACCGTCGTCGAGTATCTGAATAAATTCAACCATCTGGCCCGCTATTCTCTCCATGATGTGGCCACAGAAGAGTGGAAGATCGACCGATTCCTTGGAGGCCTACATCAACATCTCCGGTGCACTCTCAGTATGTTTGATTTCCCGGACTTCCTGACTCTGGTGAACAAGGCCCTCATCGCCGAGAGGGAACACAAGCTCCTGCACGACAACAAGCCAGCTGCTAATGAGCACAAGCGCAAATTCGAGCCCAAGAAGGATATGCAACCAGTGCAAAAGGCTCGTACATGGCAACAGACTCAGGTGGAGTACAAACCCAATTGGCAGCAGAACGTCAACAAGACTGCTACACAAGTCAAGAATGTCGTGACCAGCCCGGTGCGCGATGATTGCCAGCGCAACAATTCGTGCTTCAGCTGTGGTCAAACCGGACACTACGCCCGACAATGTCCCAAGAACACCAAGCACGTCGCCCCATTTCGGCCGCAAGTCAACTACATGGAGCAGTATTCCGCCCCCGATATAATCCAAGGGCAAGTTCATCACATCTCCGCAGACGAAGCCCAAGAGGACCCGGAAGTCGTCATTGGTATGTTTCTCGTTAACGACATACCCGCCGTAATGTTATTTGACTCTGGGGCTTCCCACTCTTTTATTTCGTGGAGTTTTGCTTCCCAAAACAATTTTTCTTGCTCGCTTTTGGGAAAACACATGCTGGTACAATCCCCGGGATCCCTCCTCAGAAGCAATCTCGTTTGCCGAAATTTGGAGATTGACATCAAGGGCGTCAAGTTTTGAACATCGTTGATAATCATCGATTGCAACAAATTGGATGTCATTCTGGGCATGAATTGGTTAACCCAATACCAAGTCTGCATCAGCTGTGCGACCAGAGAAGTTACCGTGAAAAATATGGAAGGTCGCACTACCAGTTTTTATGCCCGCAAGCGCATCCCCACGAAGGATATGGTTTTCGCAGCCGTGACAGAAGAGGTGGAATTAATCCCAGTGGTCAGTGAGTATCCAGATGTATTTCCTGAAGAATTGCCCGGCATGCCACCAGACCGGGAATTGGAGTTCGCTATTGACCTAGTGCCTGGAACCACCCCGATACATAAGAAATATTATCAGATGCCCTCCTCAGAATTGGTGGAATTGAAGAAACAACTGGATGAGATGCTGCAAAAAGGATACATTCGTCCAAGCTCTTCCCCGTGGGGATCACCAGCAATCTTCGTGGACAAAAAGGATGGCAGTCTACGAATGTGTGTAGACTACCGACAGCGGAATGACGTCACCATTAAAAACAAGTATCCACTGCCGAGGATTGACAATCTATTTGATCAACTCAGTGGGGCCAAAGTATTCTAAAAGATTGATTTGAGGACGGGATATCATCAACTCAAGATTAAGAAGGAAGATATTCCTAAGACCGCGTTCACCACTCGGTACGGTCTTTACGAATACACTGTTATGTCCTTCGTGTTGGGGAACGTAGTAATTTCAAAAAATTTCCTACGCACACGCAAGATCATGGTGATGCATAGCAACGAGAGGGGAGAGTGTTGTCCACGTACCCTCGTAGACCGACAACGGAAGCGTTATCACAACGCGGTTGATGTAGTCGTACGTCTTCACGATCCGACCGATCAAGTACCGAACGTACGGCACCTCCGAGTTCTACACACGTTCAGCTCGATGACGTCCCTCGAACTCCGATCCAGCCGAGTGTTGAGGGAGAGTTTCGTCAGCACGACGGCGTGGTGACGATGATGATGTTCCACCGACGCAGGGCTTCGCCTAAGCTCCACAACGGTATTATCGAGGTGTAATATGGTGGAGGGGGGCACCGCACACGGCTAAGAGATCTCAAGGATCAATTGTTGTGTCTCTGGGGGTGCCCCCTGCCCCCGTATATAAAGGAGCAAGGGGGAGAGGGCCGGCCAAGGGGAGGAGGCGCGCCATAGGGGGGAGTCCTACTCCCGGTGGGAGTAGGACTCCTCCTTTCCTTGTGGGAGTAGGAGAAGGGAAGGGGAAAGGAGAAAGAAAGAAGGGTGCGCCCCCCTTCCCTAGTCCAATTCGGACCAGACCAAGGGGAGGGGTGCGGCCACCCTTGAGGCCCTTTTTCTTCTTTCCCGTATGGCCCAATAAGGCCCAATACGTATTCCCGTAACTCTCCGGTACTCCGAAAAATACCCGAATCACTCGGAACCTTTCCGAAGTCCGAATATAGTCGTCCAATATATCGATCTTTACGTCTCGGCCATTTCGAGACTCCTCGTCATGTCCCCGATCTCATCTGGGACTCCGAACTCCTTTGGTACATCAAAACTCAATAAAACTGTCATCGTAACGTTAAGCGTGCGGACCCTACGGGTTCGAGAACTATGTAGACATGACCGAGACACATCTCCGGTCAATAACCAATAGCGGGACCTGGATGCCCATATTGGCTCCCACATATTCTACAAAGATCTTTATCGGTCAGACCGCATAACAACATACGTTGTTCCCTTTGTCACCGGTATGTTACTTGCCCGAGATTTGATCGTCGGTATCTCGATACCTAGTTTAATCTCGTTACCGGCAAGTCTCTTTACTCGTTCCGTAACACATCATCCCGCAACTAACTCATTAGTCACAATGCTTGCAAGGCTTATAGTGATGTGCATTACCGAGTGGGCCCAGAGATACCTCTCCGACAATTGGAGTGACAAATCCTAATCTCGAAATACGCCAACCCAACAAGTACCTTTGGAGACACCTGTAGAGCACCTTTATAATCACCCATTTACGTTGTGACGTTTGGTAGCACACAAAGTGTTACTCCGGTAAACGGGAGTTGCATAATCTCATAGTCATAGGAACATGTATAAGTCATGAAGAAAGCAATAGCAACATACTAAACGATCGAGTGCTAAGCTAACGGAATGGGTCAAGTCAATCACGTCATTCTCCTAATGAGGTGATCCCGTTAATCAAATGACAACTCATGTCTATGGCTAGGAAACATAACCATCTTTGATTAACGAGCTAGTCAAGTAGAGCCATACTAGTGACACTCTGTTTGTCTATGTATTCACACATGTATTATGTTTCCGGTTAATACAATTCTAGCATGAATAATAAACATTTATCATGATATAAGGAAATAAATAATAACTTTATTATTGCCTCTAGGGCATATTTCCTTCAGTCTCCCACTTGCACTAGAGTCAATAATCTAGTTCACATCGCCATGTGATTTAACATGAATAGTTCACATCACCATGTGATTAACACCCATAGTTCACATCTTTATGTGACCATCACCCAAAGGGTTTACTAGAGTCAGTAATCTAGTTCACATCGCTATGTGATTAACACCCAAAGAGTACTAAGGTGTGATCATGTTTGCTTGTGAGATAATTTTAGTCAACGGGTCTGTCACATTCAGATCCGTAAGTATTTTGCAAATTTCTATGTCTACAATGCTCTGCATGGAGCTACTCTAGCTAATTTCTCCCACTTTCAATATGTATCTAGACCTAGACTTAGAGTCATCTAGATTAGTGTCAAAACTTGCATCGACGTAACCTTTTACGACGAGCCTTTTGTCACTTCCATAATCGAGAAACATATCCTTATTCCAGTAAGGATAATTTTGACCGCTGTCCTGTGATCTACTCCTAGATCACTATTGTACTCCCTTGCCTAAATCAGTGTAGGGTATATAATAGATCTGGTACACAGCATGGCATACTTTATAGAACCTATGGCCGAGGCATAGGGAATGACTTTCATTCTTTTTCTATCTTCTGCCGTGGTCGGGTTTTGAGTCTTACTCAATTTCACACCTTGTAACACAGGCAAGAAACTCTTTCTTTGACTGTTCTATTTTGAACCACTTCAAAATCTTGTTAAGGTATGTACTCATTGAAAAAAAACTTATCAAGCGTCTTGATCTATCTCTATAGATCTTGATGCTCAATATGTAAGCAGCTTCACCGAGGTCTTTCTTTGAAAAACTCCTTTATGCTTTGCAGAATAATTCTACATTATTTCCGATCAACAATATGTCACTTACATATACTTATCAGAAATGTTGTAGTGCTCCCACTCACTTTCTTGTAAATACAGGCTTCACCGCAAGTCTGTATAAAACTATATCCTTTGATCAACTTATCAAAGCATATATTCCTACTCCGAGATGCTTGCACCAGTCCATAGATGGATCGCTGGAGCTTGCAGATTTTGTTAGCACCTTTAGGATTGACAAAACCTTCTGGTTGCATCATATACAACTCTTCTTTAATAAATCCATTAAGGAATGTAGTTTTGTTTATCCATTTGCCAGATTTCATAAAATGCGGCAATTACTAACATGATTCAGACAGAGTTTAAGCATAGATACGAGTGAGAAACTCTCATCGTAGTCAACATCTTGAACTTGTCGAAAACCTTTTTGCGACAATTCTAGCTTTGTAGATAGTGACACTACTATCAGCATCTGTCTTCCTCTTGAAGATCCATTTAATCTCAATGGTTCGCCGATCATTGGGCAAGTCAATCAAAGTCCATACTTTGTTCTTCATACATGGATCTCATCTCAGATTTCAGGGCCTCAAGCCATTTTGCGGAATCTGGGCTCACCATCGCTTCTTCATAGTTCGTAGGTTCGTCATGGTCTAGTAACATAACATCCAGAACAGGATTACCGTACCACTCTGGTGCGAATCTTACTCTGGTTTACCTACGAGGTTTGGTAGTAACTTGATCTGAAGTTACATGATCATCATCATTAACTTCCTCACTAATTGGTGTAGGAGTCACAGGAACAGATTTCTGTGATGAACTACTTTCCAATAAGGGAGCAGGTACAGTTACCTCATCAAGTTCTACTTTCCTCCCACTCACTTCTTTCGAGAGAAACTCCTTCTCTAGAAAGGATCCATACTAAGCAACGAATGTCTTGCCTTCGGATCTGTGATAAAAGGTGTACCCAACTGTCTCCTTTGGGTATCCTATGAAGACACATTTCTCCGATTTGGGTTTGAGCTTATCAGGATGAAACTTTTTCACATAAGCATCGCAACCCCAAAATTTTAAGAAACGACAACTTTGGTTTCTTGCTAAACCTCAGTTCATAAGGCGTCGTCTCAACGGATTTTGATGGTACCCTTTAACGTGAATGTAGCTGTCTCTAATGCATAACCCCAAAACGATAGTGGTAAATTGGTAAGAGACATCATAGATTGCACTATATCCAATAAAGTACGGTTATGACGTTCGGACACACCATTATGCTATGGTGTTCCAGGTGGCGCGAGTAGTGAAACTATTTCACATTGTTTTAACTGAAGGCCAAACTCGTAACTCAAATACTCTTCTCTACGATCAGATCGTAGAAACTTTATTTTTCTTGTTACAATGATTTTCCACTTCACTCTGAAATTATATGAACTTTTCAAATGTTTCAGACTTTTGTTTCATTAAGTAGATATACCCATATCTGCTCAAATCATCTGTGAAGATCAGAAAATAATGATACCTGCTACGAGCCTCAATATTCATCGGACCACATACATCTGTATGTATGATTTCTAACAAATCTGTTGCTCTCTCCATAGTTCCGGAGAACGGCGTTTTAGTCATCTTGCCCATGAGGCACGGTTCGCAAGCATCAAGTGATTCATAATCAAGTGATTCCAAAATCCCATCAGTATGGAGTTTCTTCATGCGCTTTACACCAATATGATCTAAACGGCAGTGCCACAAATAAGTTGCACTATCATTATTAACTTTGCATCTTTTGGCTTCAATATTATGAATATGTGTATCACTACGATCGAGATCCAACAAACCATTTTTGTTGGTGTGTATGACCATAAAAGGTTTTTATTCATGTAAACAGAACAACAATTGTTCTCTAACTTAAATGAATAACCGTATTGCAATAAACATGATCAAATCATATTCATGCTCAACGCAAACACCAAATAACACTTATTTAGTTTCAACACTAATCCCGAAAGTATAGGGAGTGTGCGATGATGATCATATAAATCTTGGAACTACTTCCAACACACATCGTCACCTTGCCTTTTACTAGTCTCTGTTTATTCTGCAACTCCCGTTTTCGAGTTACTACTCTTTAGCAACTGAACCAGTATGAATTACCGAGGGGTTGCTATAAACGCTAGTAAAGTACACATCAATAATCTGTATATCAAATATACCTTTGTTCATTTTTACTAGTCTCTGTTTATTCTGCAACTCCCGTTTTGAGTTACTACTATTAGCAACTGAACCAGTATCAATTACCGAGGGGTTGCTATAAACACTAGTAAAGTACACATCAATAATCTGTATATCAAATATACCTTTGTTCACTTTGCCATCCTTCTTATCCACCAAATAGTTGGGGTAGTTCCGCTTCCAGTGACCAGTCCCTTTGCAGTAGAAGCACTTAGTCTCAGGCTTAGGTACAGACTTGGGCTTCTTCACTTGAGTAGCAACTTGTTTGCCGTTCTTTTTGAAGTTCCCCTTCTTCCCTTTGCCCTTTTCTTGAAACTAGTGGTCTCGTCAACCATCAACACTTGAAGTGGTCTCGTCAACCATCAACACTTGATGTTTTTCTTGATTTCTACCTTCGTCGATTTCAGCATCACGAAGAGCTCGGGAATTACTTTCGTCATCCCTTGCATACTATAGTTCATCACGAAGTTCTACTAACTTGGTGATGGTGACTAGAGAATTCTGTCAATCACTATTTTATCTGGAAGATAAACTCCCACTTGATTCAAGCGATTGTAGTACCCAGACAATCTGAGCACATGCTCACTAGTTGAGCGATTCTCCTCCATCTTTTAGCTATAGAACTTGTTGGAGACTTCATATCTCTCAACTCGGGTATTTGCTTGAAATATTAACTTCAACTCCTGGAACATCTCATATGGTCCATGACGTTCAAAACGTCTTTGAAGTCCCGATTCTAAGCCGTTAAGCATAGTGCACTAAACTATCAAGTAGTCATCATATTGAGCTAGCCAAACGTTCATAATGTCCGCATCTGCTCCTGCAAAAGGTCTGTCACCTAGCGGTGCATTAAGGACATAATTTTTCTGTGCAGCAATGAGGATAATCCTCAGATCATGGATCCAATCCGCATCTTTGCTACTAACATCTTTCAACATAATTTTTCTCTAGGAACATATAAAAAATAAACACAGGGAAGCAACAACGCGAGCTATTGATCTACAACATAATTTGCAAAATACTATCAGGACTAAGTTCATGATAAATTTAAGTTCAATTAATCATATTACTTAAGAACTCCCACTTCGACAGACATCCCTCTAATCCTCTAAGTGATCACGTGATCCATATCAACTAAACCATGTCCGATCATCACGTGAGATGGAGTAGTTTCAATGGTGAACATCACTATGTTGATCATATCTACTATATGATTCACGCTCGACCTTTCGGTCTCCGTGTTCCGAGGCCATATCTGTTATATGCTAGGCTCGTCAAGTTTAACCTGAGTATTCCGCGTGTGCAACTGTTTTGCACCCGTTGTATTTGAATGTAGAGCCTATCACACCCGATCATCACGTGGTGTCTCAGCACGAAGAACTTTCGCAATGGTGCATACTCAGGGAGAACACTTATACTTTGATAATTTAGTGAAGGATCATCTTATAATGCTACCGTCAAACAAAGCAAGATAAGATGCATAAAGTATTAACATCACATGCAATCAATATAAGTGATATGATATGGCCATCATCATCTTGTGCTTGTGATCTCCATCTCCAAAGCACCGTGCTTGTGATCTCCATCTCCGAAGCACCGTCATGATCACCATCGTCACCGGCGCGACACCTTGATCTCCATCGTAGCATCGTTGTCGTCTCGTCAATCTTATGCTTCTACGACTATCGCTACCGCTTAGTGATAAAGTAAAGCATTACATGGCGATTGCATTGCATACAATAAAACGACAACCATATGGCTCCTGCCAGTTGCCGATAACTCGGTTACAAAACATGATCATCTCATACAACAAATTATATCACATCATGTCTTGACCATATCACATCACAACATGCCCTGCAAAAACAAGTTAGACGTCCTCTACTTTGTTGTTGCAAGTTTTACGTGGCTGCTACGGGCTTAGCAAGAACCATTCTTACCTACGCATCAAAACCACAACGATAGTTTGTCAAGTTGGTGTTGTTTTAACCTTCGCAAGGACCGGGCGTAGCCACACTCGGTTCAACTAAAGTGAGAGAGACAGACACCCGCCAGTCACCTTTAAGCAACGAGTGCTCGCAACGGTGAAACCAGTCTCGCATAAGCGTACGCGTAATGTCGGTCCGGGCCGCTTCATCTCACAATACCGCTGAACCAAAGTATGACATGCTGGTAAGCAGTATGACTTATATCGCCCACAACTCACTTGTGTTCTACTCGTGCAAAGCATCAACGCATAAAACCAGGCTCGGATGCCACTGTTGGGGAACGTAGTAATTTCAAAAAATTTCCTACGCACACGCAAGATCATGGTGATGCATAGCAACGAGAGGGGAGAGTGTTGTCCACGTACCCTCGTAGACCGACAGCGGAAGCGTTATCACAACGCGGTTGATGTAGTCGTACGTCTTCACGATCCGACCGATCAAGTACCGAACGTACGGCACCTCCGAGTTCTACACACGTTCAACTCGATGACGTCCCTCGAACTCCGATCCAGCCGAGTGTCGAGGGAGAGTTTCGTCAGCACGACGGCGTGGTGACGATGATGATGTTCCACCGACGCAGGGCTTCGCCTAAGCTCCGCAACGGTATTATCGAGGTGTAATATGGTGGAGGGGGGCACCGCACACGGCTAAGAGATCTCAAGGATCAATTGTTGTGTCTCTGGGGTGCCCCCTGCCCCCGTATATAAAGGAGCAAGGGGGAGAGGGCCGGCCAAGGGGAGGAGGCGCGCCATAGGGGGGAGTCCTACTCCCACCGGGAGTAGGACTCCTCCTTTCCTTGTGGGAGTAGGAGAAGGGAAGGGGAAAGGAGAAAGAAGGAAGGGTGCGCCCCCCTTCCCTAGTCCAATTCGGACCAGACCAAGGGGAGGGGTGTGGCCACCCTTGAGGCCCTTTTTCTTCTTTCCCGTATGGCCCAATAAGGCCCAATACGTATTCCCTTAACTCTCCGGTACTCCGAAAAATACCCGAATCACTCGGAACCTTTCCGAAGTCCGAATATAGTCGTCCAATATATCGATCTTTACGTCTCGGCCATTTCGAGACTCCTCGTCATGTCCCCGATCTCATCTAGGACTCCGAACTCCTTTGGTACATCAAAACTCAATAAAACTGTCATCGTAATGTTAAGCGTGCGGAACCTACGGGTTCGAGAACTATGTAGACATGACCGAGACACGTCTCCGGTCAATAACCAATAGCGGGACCTGGATGCCCATATTGGCTCCCACATATTCTACGAAGATCTTTATCGGTCAGACCGCATAACAACATACGTTGTTCCCTTTGTCACCGGTATGTTACTTGCCCGAGATTTGATCGTCGGTATCTCGATACCTAGTTTAATCTCGTTACCGGCAAGTCTCTTTACTCGTTCCGTAACACATCATCCCGCAACTAACTCATTAGTCACAATGCTTGCAAGGCTTATAGTGATGTGCATTACCGAGTGGGCCCAGAGATACCTCTCCGACAATTGGAGTGACAAATCCTAATCTCGAAATACGCCAACCCAACAAGTACCTTTGGAGACACCTGTAGAGCACCTTTATAATCACCCATTTACGTTGTGACGTT
The DNA here is from genome assembly GCF_002575655.3 of Aegilops tauschii subsp. strangulata. NCBI lineage: Eukaryota > Viridiplantae > Streptophyta > Magnoliopsida > Poales > Poaceae > Aegilops > Aegilops tauschii. Next base: position 448,764,431 of record NC_053040.3, read on the forward strand.
TGGTAGCACACAAAGTGTTCCTCCGGTAAACGGGAGTTGCATAATCTCATAGTCATAGGAACATGTATAAGTCATGAAGAAAGCAATAGCAACATACTAAACGATCGAGTGCTAAGCTAACGGAATGGGTCAAGTCAATCACGTCATTCTCCTAATGAGGTGATCCCGTTAATCAAATGACAACTCATGTCTATGGCTAGGAAACATAACCATCTTTGATTAACGAGCTAGTCAAGTAGAGCCATACTAGTGACACTCTGTTTGTCTATGTATTCACACATGTATTATGTTTCCGGTTAATACAATTCTAGCATGATGATAAACATTTATCATGATATAAGGAAATAAATAATAACTTTATTATTGCCTCTAGGGCATATTTCCTTCACTTCGGCCTCACGAACGCTCCTGTATTCTTTATGCATATGATGAACAAGGTGTTTATGGACTTCTTGGACAAGTTTGTGGTGGTGTTCATTGATGACATCCTCATTTACTCCAAAAGCAAGGACGAACATAAGGAACATCTTCGCACAGTTCTGCAACGGCTTCGCGATCATCAACTGTACGCCAAATTCAGCAAATGTGAGTTTTGGCTCCAGCAAGTGGGATTCCTCGGACATATCCTCTCGGCAGAAGGAATCTCGGTGGACCCAAGCAAGGAAAAAGATGTACTTGATTGGTCCGTACCCACCACCGTCTCAGAAATCCGGAGTTTCCTTGGACTGGCCGGATATTATCGCCGTTTTATCGAAGGATTTTCCAAGACCGCCAAGCCAATGACTGAGCTCCTCAAGAAGGACAAGAAGTTCGTATGGAGTGAAGACTGCGAACGGAGCTTCAATGAGTTAAAAACCAGACTGACATCAGCACCCGTATTAACTCTTCCAGATATCTACCGCAGTTTCGATGTTTACTGCAACGCCTCCAGAAAAGGACTGGGGTGTGTACTCATGCAAGATGGCAAAGTGGTGGCCTATGCATCTCGCCAACTGCGACAACATGAAGGAAACTATCCTACTCATGATTTGGAATTGGCCGCAGTGCTGCACACTTTGAAAATCTGGAGACATTATCTGATTGGAAAGAAGTGCCAGATATTCACCGACCATAAAAGTCTCAAGTATATATTCACTCAGCCCGACTTGAACCTTCGACAACGAAGATGGCTCGAGTTGGTTAAGGACTATGACCTCGGAATAAATTATCACCGGGGCAAAGCTAATGTGGTGACTGACGCCCTCAGCCGCAAACCAGCCAACCTCAATGCCCTAATGGATTCCTTGCCTCCAGAGCTCTATGAAGAAATCATGCAGCTAAAACTGGTAATCACCGACGCCCGTCTTACCAATATATTGGAAGTTGCTCCTACTCTTGAAGAAGAAATCCGCAGAGCTCAAGCGGATGATAAGGTGTTACGGATATATGTTCAGAAGCTGCACCAAGGGCAAGCACCGGATTTCACTACGGATCAGCAAGGTTCGCTAAGGTTCCGAGGAAGACTTTGCGTACCCAACTAAGACAGTCTGAAGAAGAAAATATTGGCGGAAGCACATGAAGCACCATACTCAATTCATCCCGATGGTACCAAGATGTATGAGGATCTTCGTCAGATATTTTGGTGGGATGGAATGAAGAATGACATCGCGTATTTTGTGGCCTGCTGCGATATCTGCAATAAGGTAAAGGCGGAACACCAAAAACCCGCCGGACTCCTCTAGCCTCTGCCGGTATCCCAATGGAAATGGGACGATATTTGCATGGATTTCATCACCGGATTACCAAGGTCTCATCGAGGAAACGACGCGATATGGGTCATAGTGGACACTCTAACTAAGGTGGCACACTTCCTACCCATCCGGACCACATACCGTGCAAATCAACTTGCACAGCTGTATGTATCAAGAATCGTCAGTCTGCATGGAGTACCCAAGACTATCACCTCCGACAGGGGATCTCTATTCACATCCGCATTTTGGTCCCGACTTCATCAAGCCTTGGGGACCGCTCTGAAGTACAGCACGGCTTACCATCCTCAGACAGATGGACAGACTGAGCGAGTAAATCAAATACTCGAAGATATGCTCCGGGCATGTACATTGGCCCAAGGAACCAAGTGGGAAGACTGTCTGCCCTACGCCGAGTTTTCCTACAACAACAGTTTCCAGGCCAGCTTAAAGATGTCACCCTATGAAGCCCTGTATGGCCGGAAATGCCGCACCCCATGAAATTGGTCTCTAACCGAAGATAGCCGTATTTTCGGGACTAATTTAATGCTCGAAGCAGAGAAGCAAGTCAAGGAAATCCGAGATAGACTGCAACTGGCGAAATCCCGACAGAAGAGCTACTATGATGCCAAACATCGTCAGATCAGCTTCGAACTCGGAGAACACGTATATCTCCGAGTCACCCCTATGAAAGGAGTCAAGAGGTTTCAGACCCGAGGAAAATTGGCACCTAGATATATCGGTCCATTCCCCGTCATGGCCAGAGTCGGAACAGTTGCCTACCAGTTGGAATTGCCACCAGAATTGTCAGAAGTACACAACGTGTTTCACATCTCACAGCTAAGAAGATGCATCTCGCCACCGGAGAAAAGGACTGATATGTCACAGATAGAATTGGCTAAGGATTTGACTTATGAGGAAAAGCCAATCAGAATATTGGATCAGACAGAAAGGGTCACTCGCAGCAAAGAGATAAGATTTTACAAGGTTTAGTGGGAGCATCACACAGAAGAAGAAGCAACCTGGGAAAGAGAGGAATTTTTAAGGACTGCATACCCAGAATGGTTTTCCCAAGCAACCGAATCTCGAGGACGAGATTCATCCTAAGTGGGGGAGGTTTGTGACAGCCTAGATTTTGCCTTCTCTCTTTTTACCGGACTTGCCTTCTCTCTCTTTCCGGACTTGGTTTTCATCGTGGTTTTTGCCCTGATTTGATTTGGATTTTTGGATCAATTCAAATGGACTTGTCACTTGGGCATATCCTTGGCTTTCACCCAAGTGACCTATCTACCTTATTCCTCCCACAAATTCCCAAAATAATAAAATGAATATTTTTTCCTAAAAGGAAAATATTCATTTTTCTCTTAAGCTCATTTCAGAACTTTGTGCTCCAAAGCAACCTCAATTTTTCTTGCTCAGAAAAATCTGAGATAATTCCTAAATATTCTTAGGACCATGGCACATCTTCCCATGCAAAAATATTGCATCACTTTTTGTAATATTTTTGCGGTAGAAAATCTTTTCACTTCTGGACCAGATATGCACTTTGTACAGCAAGTGCATTTTTCCTTGAGCTTTTGGCCTTGAGATTTCTTGAGCTTAAATACCTTCCTAAGAAACCCTAAACCCCAGGAGATTAGCCCTAATGGCCTTCTAGAAGGTGGCCAAACTTGGCGACCAAGTTTCTGACCAGAAACTTGCCAGCTTGGTAGAGTTGCGTCTGGTCGGCTTGGGTATGATCCATCACCTCTCCTAGAGGTAGCACTACACAGTCGAGCTCGTAGACAAGGTTTGGCCGCTCCTGGCCGTCGTTTTGGCCATGCCAGCTTGGTGATCGCGCGAGGACACGGCGCCTGGCAGCGTCTCGACGCGCTCTGGCTGGCGCTTTGCGTTCTGGTTCGCGCGTGTGCATGCAAGCGCTCGCCTCCGACTGCCGCAACGTGCCACAACCCTCGACCTATCACCCATGACCCCACCCTGGCGCTCGCCGACGCCGGAGCCGCCGCAGCAAGCCCGGTCAAGTCACGGGCAAAACGGCACAGTGCGCGCGTGTGCCTGTCCCCATCTCAAACCGCCTCCTGTGCTCGTCCGCGAGCGTGGGCAAGCGCCGGCGTTGACGCTGCACCTTGTCCCCTCGCGTTGGAGCCTCTCGTCGATGTTCGGCGCGTGTCCAGAGCGCTCCGGCGGCGACACGTCCCCCCCTCTGCTCCGGCTATATAAAGCCACCCCGCCTCCCTCGCTAGCCACGCACCACTCCACACCACCTCCACGGACACGTAGACAAGCAGAAGCCCGGTCGGGCAGGCCTCTGGCCGTCGCCCCGACCCGAGGACTCCGGCGATTCCCGCAGGCCAGCTGCCGCTCTCCAGGGCCTCTCGAGCTCAAGCAGCTGCTTGGGAAGGGCCTTGGTGGTCTGCTAGATCTGCCTGGACCCCGTGAAGCCCTCGGAGCTGCCTCTAGCCACCGTCTTCCACCTCTCCGGCGAACCCCGTAGGCCACCGAAGCTTGCAAGCTCGACTGCGACCAGCTCCGTCCACCTTTCGTCAAGCCACGGGTACGGGCAGGTGCACCGCGAGCCCCGCTTTCGATCTATCCCTCTAGCCTAGCCCCAAACCCCCTCGTCGCCGGCATGAGCTCCGGCGAAGCACCGCCTCCCCTCTGATCTCGATCCCCTTGCCTCTCTCCTGACTGGTGGGGCCCAGTGTCAGCCTCACCACTCGCGCCCGAAGCGGTACGAGTGGAGGCGCACTCCCACTTTACGCCTTCGACGTCACCCCCCAGGATTTTCTATTTATTCAAATTTAATTCAGAAATTTGACTAAACTTTGACCAGCCACCATTTCTAAACCATAAGTCCAAATGAATTGATTCTTTTTGCATTGTCTTTGTTATAGAAAGCTCTAGCAGCACATCAAAAGGTGGATTTTTCCTTGCTGTCTAGAATTTCTGGTGATTTTCAAAATGTGTTTTGACATTTATTTTTATGGTTTTAAAATATTTTCAGAAGGAGGATCTTGCCTTGAAGCTAACCAGGAGGAGTGTGACCCTCCTCTGCACTAAGGCAAGCCACAACATCATTTGGATGGTGTTATTTCAATATCTATGATTTTCTACTTGAATATGAGTCTTTATTTGCAGTTAAAATTTGATAAATTAATATGGTTAATCGCTAGTTGTTTTAGGATGCTTGATATGCTTGTTTTAGCTTCTGGTTGAGTTCATAGAATTGTTTGGCTAAGTAGAGTAAGATTTTGCACTAGATATTTTGTTATGGAAAGTTATGGTAGCTATTTTTTGCTAGTAATAGTTTTCAACTAAATGATGAACTAATAAAAATGTTGTTTGTAGATAAAGATGAGTTATAACCAGAGAAGTTTCTGATCTTAGTATTGCAAGATAGTTATGTTGCTTGTTTTGATCCATGCTTAAGAGTTGCTTGCTCTGTGTGATGAGTAGTTGCATGATTTCCGGTATGATGCCATGTTAGTAATAAAAAGTTTTTCTGAAAGTTAATACTTGATTAAGTTCAACCTAAATATGATGTTGATCACATCATGGTGCCACTGAATCGGGTTTTTAATTCAGTGCGACCACATTTACCTAATGGGAAGGTCTTGATTCGGTCCTTTGTCGTGGCTCTCACCGGTGCCTCCCGCGAGGGAAGGTTATGGGCGTGCATACCCTGGCCCGGTAGGCAGACATAACCTTGTGTGCTCATTTTGTTTTTATGGTACCTTGTCCCCGTTTGGGACCGTTTTGCCACGACGGTGGCCTTTGGTGTCTTTGGTAGACACGGGGCCACCCAAGACCTAGCCCTAAGAGGGAGATGGTCGGAGTGGCCGGGGAGAGTGCATGGCAAAGGGAGGGTTTCGTCGGAATACTTTGGTCCACCCGAATGGGAGTACGAGGCCAGGTATTCCGCAGTGTGGGTAAAGTGCGCTACCTCTGCAGAGTGTATTTAATCTATCGATAGCCGCGCCCTCGGTTATGGGCAAGACTCGGGAGTAAGTCACACCATGGATCAATTTTTATAATTAATCTTGCAAACTAGTAATTGTTGTGATGCATTGTTTCGTGGTGAACCTTGAACACTCGAGGTGTTCATGAGTGATTGGTTTCAGGTGTGACCCCGGTGTGGTCACCGTTTGGTTACGAGGTAACCGTCTGGTAAGCGAGTCCGTGTGACTCGGTGCGCTGTTTGGTTGCTTTGCATAGCTTTGCATTTGTAGTAATTTCTTGCATTAATTTAACTTGATTAATTATCATGATATTGTCTGTCATCGTGCTTATGTTTGTTGTGAGCTTGCAAGTACATTCAATGTACTGACCTGGCGTGTCATGCCAGCTTTCAGGCAAGTTGATTCACATCGGAGCGCATCTCATGTCTAGGCCGTGTCCACATCGGTGTCCCTGTGCCATGGAGTTCCGCTACGTCGTTCTTCCGCTGCCGTGTAGTTTCGTGTGATCGAGGCCCCAACCATGTTCATTAAATAATGTGCATACTGTCCAGCAGCACCGTGTGTGCCGCTTGGCCTCGAATCTCGATGTAATATCAGACCTTTGTACCACGCTAGTATCAATAAAGCGGTTATTTCTGTACCATGTTGTTCTGTATTGCCAGAAGACTCGATCTCTGGGCTGGCAATGCAGGGTAAACTGGTTGCTCTGAGCCGGGGAGCCACATAGTATTTTGTCGAATAAATAGGCGATGCTGGATGGGTTTCTACTCAATTGAAAGGGGGAAACCAGTCCATATGCTAAGGTACCAAATCACAAGTGCATTGTCTATACAAAAATCATTATATGGTCATATGTCTCACAAACTATTCACACAAGATTCATGTGGAATGGCACCCATGGAGTTAATCGACAAGACAGTTGAACCAAGCTATCTATTAGCATGCATAACTATAGCTTCATAGTTTTACCGTCTCCACTGCCACTGTGTTTGACTTTTGCTCTCTATGTTTCTGTTCATAATACCGAACTTAATGTCAGCTAATTAACTTATGTAATCTCTTGACTGTACTGAACTCAATGCTGCTTACTTGTGGAACGGATTAGCTTTTATAATCTCATGACCATTATGAACTCTATGATGTCATGCTTCTGGTGTATAGTGAATGTTCCTTCTTTCTTTTGAACCAGGGATGTACTCTATGATGTCATGCTTCTGTTATATAGTGGACATTCCTTCTTTCTCTTGAACCAGAAAATCGTTTGTTTGGGTCAAAACGGACAAAAGCGTTGACCCATACGTCGGCCCCCTATACGTCAGCGGGCGCGTCCACAGACAGCACCCGCCGACCGCTCATATGTTGCGCTGCACATTCACATACCTCAAATTCCGATCCTCAAATCCATGCAATTCAAGAACATCGATCATACGATACAAATAGTCCAAATTCAAGAGTTTGAAACAACGCAAATAAAATCATAGTTCAACAAACCGGACATGCCAAAATGAATTCAATGTCCGAGCGTCGCGAATGGCTTCGGATCACTGGTCGGGCGCCTGCTCCAACCGAAATGTGTCTTGCTCCAGGCGGAATGCGTCCTGCTCTTCCTAGTCCGTGTGCATTTGGACTGCTTGCTCCGCCTGCCTCCGAACTGCCTCCTCCGCCTGCATCCATGTAGCCGCCGCCCTCGCCGCCTCGTACTCCCTATGCTCGTTGATCTCCTTCTTCTTGTCCGGCAGCCACTTCTTCACATGCTCATCCAAGAGGATTCCATCCGCCAATATGATCATCGCATCCTTCGCATCATGTACGAGTTGCATCCTCTCCTTCTCAAGCTCTGTGTCACCAAATGTCTTGGCCTTCACGAGTTCCCATTTGATCGCAGCTCTTGCTTCTCCAAGTCAATCTTATCCCTCTCAGTTTTGAACTTCTTCTCCGCCCTATTCCGATCCCACTCCATCGTCTCCGGTTGCGCATCCAACATGAGATTGTACCTCTCCTCCTTCTTGTTCTCCCTCACCGGAAAAATGCCCATCCATGTGGATGACATTTTTGCAGCCGCGGCGTCACGGGAGGCACGTCCCTTCTCCCACTTGTTTCCATGATTTGGTGGTTATCCTTTGGCACTGTGGCTTTTCCATTCGTGACGACAACATTGTCCAAACCAATTGTTTGGTTGGAGCTTGAGCCATTATTCCTATTGTTGCCGGACTTGAGATCAGCTACAAGTTGGTTCCACTTCGGCTTGCCATTCAATTGTTGGGGACCGCAGTATTTCAAAAATTTTACCTACGATCACGCAAGATCTATCTAGGGGATGCATAGCAACGAGCGGGGAGAGTGTGTCCACGTACCCTCGTAGACCGAAAGCGGAAGCGTTTAGTAACGCGGTTGATGTAGTCGAACGTCTTCGCGATCCAACCAATCCAAGTACCGAATGTACGGCACCTCCGCGATCAGCACACGTTCAGCTCGGTGACGTCCCTCGAACTCTTGAACCAGTTGAGGCCGAAGGAGAGTTTCGTCAGCACGACGGTGTGGCGACAGCGATGATGAAGTTACCGGCGCAGGGCTTCACCTAAGCACTATGACGATATGACTGATGTGTGTAACTGTGGAGGGGGGCACCGAACACGGCTAAGAGAAACTTTGGTGTGTCTTTGGGGTGCCCCCCTCCCACGTATATAAAGGAAGGGGAGGAGGAGGCCATCCAAGGTGTGGCGCGCCAAGGGGGGAGTCCTACTTGGATTCCCGGTCCAAGTAGGATTCGCCCCCTTTCCTATTCCCACAAGGAGAAGGGGGAAGGAGGAGGAGGAGATAAGGAAAGCCCCCCTCCCCCAACTCTAGTCCAATTCGGTTTGGGCTTGGGGGGTGCGCCTCCACCTGGCTATTGCCTCCTCTCTCCACTAGGGCCTATGAAGGCCCATTAACTCCCCCAGGGGGTTCCGGTAACCTCCCGGTACTTCGGAAAATAGCCGAAACACTTTGGAACCATGCAGGTGTCCGACCTTCCAATATATCGATCTTTATGTCTCGACCATTTCGAGACTCCTCGTCATGTCCGTGATCACATCCGGGACTCCGAACAAACTTCGGTACATCAAATCACATAACTCATAATACAAATCGTCATCGAACGTTAAGCGTGCGGACCCTACGGGTTCGAGAACTATGTAGACATGACTGAGACACATCTTCGGTCAATAACCAATAGCGGAACCTGGATGCTCATATTGGCTCCTACATATTCTATGAAGATCTTTATCGGTCAAATCGCATAACAACATACGTTGTTCCCTTTGTCATCAGTATGTTACTTGCCCGATATTTGATCGTCGGTATCATCATACCTAGTTCAATCTCGTTACCGGCAAGTCTCTTTACTCGTTCGGTAATGCATCATCCCGCAACTAACTCATTAGTCACATTGCTTGCAAGGCTTATAGTGATGAGCATTACCGAGAGGGCCCAGAGATACCTCTCCGATACACGGAGTGACAAATTCTAATATCGATCTATGCCAACTCAACAAACACCATCGGAGACACTTGTAGAGCATCTTTATAATCACCCAGTTACATTGTGACGTTTGATAGCACACTAAGTGTTCCTCCGGTATTCGGGAGTTGCATAATCTCATAGTTAGAGGAACATGTATAAGTCATGATGAAAGCAATAGCAATAAAACTAAACGATCATTAATGCTAAGCTAACGGATGGGTCTTGTCCATCACATCATTCTCTAATGATGTGATCCCGTTCATCAAATGACAACACATGTCTATGGTCAGGAAACTTAACCATCTTTGATTAACGAGCTAGTCTAGTAGAGGCATACTAGGGACACTCTGTTTGTCTATGTATTCACACATGTACTAAGTTTCCGATTAATACAATTCTAGCATGAATAATAAACATTTATCATGATATAAGGAAATATAAATAACAACTTTATTATTGCCTCTAGGGCATATTTCCTTCAGTCTCCCACTTGCACTAGAGTCAATAATCTAGATTATATAATAATGATTCTAACACCCATGGAATCTTGGTGTTGATCATGTTTTGCTCGTGAGAGAGGCTTAGTCAACGGGTCTGCAACATTCAGATCTGTCGGGGATATACCCCGCGGTATGACCCGACCAGAGATATGATCCGGCTGGGACTTGGTGTTTCATTGGTAAGCCGGCAGATGTTAAGCCGACAGATGTTAAGCCGGAAGATGTTAAGTCCGATCGTAAGCCGGCAGATGTTAAGTCAGATGGTAAGCCGGCAGATGTTAAGCCTGCAGATGTTAAGCCAGATGTTAAGCCAGATGGTAAGCCGACAGATGTTAAGCCAGACGGTAAGCCAGATGGTAAGCTAGATGGTACGTTAGATTGTAATAGAGTCACCTGGTGTTAAGAAGCCCAAGACGTTAAGAAGCCCATGATGAGAAGCCCATGGAGAGAAGCCCGTGAAGAGAAGTCATAATAGTTTAAGTCTTAATCTGAGTTGGACTCTACATGTAACCCGCCCCTTCAACTTATATAAGGCGGGGCAGGGCACCCCAAGAGGGACAAGTTGAATAATCTCTAGGGTTAGACACAACTAGAGGAGAGCCGGTTTATACAGCGACTCCCTCGTGATGATAATGAGACCTAGCCACAAACAGCATGTAGGGTTGTTACCAGATGATGTTTCCCGGGGCCCGGAGCTGTCTAAACCCTTGTCTTGTGTTGCGTCTCTCATCCCGATCAACCCCTCTCAAGCTACCACATAGATGCGTTGGCCTCACGACTAAGTCCTCACACTAGGACATCTGCCGTGACAAATCCATGACAAGATCCGTATGTATCTTGCAAATCTCTATGTCTCCCTCCTTGACTTGATTGCGGATGGAATTGAAGCGTCTCTTGATGTGCTTGGTTCTCTTGTGAAATCTGGATTCCTTTGCCAAGGCAATTGCGCCAGTATTCTCACAAAAGATTTTCATTGGACCCGATGCACTAGGTATGACACCTAGATCGGATATGAACTCCTTCATCCATACTCCTTCATTTACTGCTTCCGATGCAACTATGTACTCCGCTTCACACGTAGATCCCGTCACGACACTCTGTTTGGAACCGCACCAACTTATAGCTCCACCATTCAATATAAATACGTATCCGGTTTGTGACTTAGAGTCATCCGGATCAGTGTCAAAACTTGCATCGACGTAACCATTTACGACAAGCTCTTTGTCACCTCCATAAACGAGAAACATATCCTTAGTCCTTTTTAGGTATTTCAGGATGTTCTTGACCGCTGTCCAGTGATCCACTCCTGGATTACTTTGGTACCTCCCTACTATACTTATAGCAAGGCACACATAAGGTCTGGTACACAGCATTGCATACATTATAGATCCTATGGCTGAGGCATAGGGAATGACTTTCATTTTCTCTCTATCTTCCGCAGTGGTCGGGCATTGAGTCTCACTCAACTTCACACCTTGTAACACAGGCAAGAACCCTTTCTTTGACTGATCCATTTTGAACTTCTACAAAATCTTATCAAGGTATGTGCTTTGTGAAAGTCCAATTGAGCATCTTGATCTATCTCTATAGATCTTGATGCCCAATATGTAAGCAGCTTCACCGAGGTCTTTCATTGAAAAATTCTTATTCAAGTATCCTTTTATGCTTTTCAGAAATTTAGTATCATTTCTGATTAACAATATGTCATCCACATATAATATCAGAAATGCTACAGATCTCCCACTCACTTTCTTGTAAATAGAGGCTTCTCCAGAAGTCTGTATAAAACAATATGCTTTGATCACACTATCAAAGCGTATATTCCAACTCTGAGAGGCTTGCACCAGTCCATAAATGGATCGCTGGAGCTTGCACACTTTGTTAGCACCTTTTGGATTGACAAAACCTTCTGGTTGCATCATATACAACTCTTCTTTAAGGTATCCATTAAGGAATGCAGTTTTGACATCCATTTGCCAAATTTCATAATCATAAAATGCGGCAATTGCTAACATGATTCAGGCAGACTTAAGCATCGCTACGGGTGAGAAGGTCTCATCGTAGTCAAATCCTTGAACTTGTCGAAAACCTTTCGCAACAAGTCGAGCTTTGTAGAAAGTAACATTACCGTCAGCGTCAGTCTTCTTCTTGAAGATCCATTTATTCTCTATGGCTTGCCAATCATCGGGCAAGTCAACCAAAGTCCACACTTTGTTCTCATACATGGATCCCATCTCAGATTTCATGGCTTCAAGCCATTTTGTGGAATCTAGGCTCATCATCACTTCCTCATAGTTCGTAGGTTCGTCAAGGTCAAGTAACATGACTTCCAGAACAGGATTACCGTACCACTCTGGTGCGGATCTTACTCTGGTTGACCTACAGGGTTCGGTAGTAACTTGATCTGAAGTTTCATGATCATTATCATTAGCTTCATCACTAATTGGTGTAGGAATCACTGGAACTGGTTTCTGTGATGAACTTCTTTCTAATAAGGGAGCAGGTACAATTACCTCATCAAGTTCTACTTTCCTCCCACTCACTTCTTTCGAGAGAAACTCCTTCTCTAGAAAGGATCCATTCTTAGCAACGAATATCTTGCCTTCGGATCTGTGATAGAAGGTGTACCCAACATCTCCTTTGGGTATCCTATGAAGACACATTTCTCCGATTTGGGTTCGAGCTTATCAGGTTGATGCTTTTTCACATAAGCATCACAGCCCCCAACTTTAAGAAATGACAACTTGGGTTTCTTGCCAAACCACAGTTCATATGGTGTCGTCTCAACGGATTTAGATGGTGCCCTATTTAACGTGAATCCAGCCGTCTCTAGAGCATAACCCCAAAACGATAGCGGTAAATCACTAAAGACATCATAGATCGCACCATGTCTAATAAAGTATGATTATGATGTTCAGACACACCATTTTGCTGTGGTGTTCCAGGTGGGGTGAGCTGCGAAACTATTCCGCACTATTTCAAACGAAGACCAAACTCATAACTCAAATATTCACCTCCACGATCAGATCATAGAAACTTTATTTTCTTGTTACGATGATTTTTCACTTCACTCTGAAATTCTTTGAACTTTTCAAATGTTTCAGACTTATGTTTCATCAAGTAGATATACCCATATCTGCTCAAATCATCTGTGAAGGTTAGAAAATAACGATACCCGCCGCGAGCCTCAACACTCATCGTACCGCATACATCAGTATGTATTATTTCCAACAACTCTGTTGCTCACTCCATTGTTCCGGAGAACAGAGTCTTAGTCATCTTGCCCATGAGGCATGGTTCACAAGCATCAAGTGATTCATAATCAAGTGATTCCAAAAGCCCATCATATGGAGTTTCTTCATGCGCTTTACATCAATATGACCTAAACGGCAGTGCCACAAATAAGTTGCACTATCATTATTAAACTTATATCTTTTGGCTTCAATACTATGAATATGTGTATCACTACTATCGAGATCCAATAAAAATAGACACTCATCAAGGGTGCATGACCACAAAAGATATTATTCATATAAATGGAACAACCATTATTCTCTGATTTAAATGAATAACCGTCTCGCATCAAACAAGATCCAGATATAATGTACATGCTTAAAACTGGCACCAAATAACAATTATTCAGGTCTAAAACTAATCCCGAAGGTAGATGTAGAGGTAGCGTGCCAACGGCGATCACATCAACTTTGGAACGATTTCACACGCGCATCATCACCTCGTCCTTAGCCAATCTTCGCTTAATCCGTAGCCCCTGTTTCGAGTTGCAAATATGAGAACCAGAACCAGTATCAAATACCCAGGCGCTACTATGAGCATTAGTAAGGTACACATCAACAACATGTATATCGAATATACCTTTCACTTTGCCATCCTTCTTATCCGCCAAATACTTGGGGCAGTTCCGCTTCCAGTGACCAGTCCCTTTGCAGTAGAAGCACTCAGTCTCAGGCTTAGGTCTAGACTTGGCCTTCTTCACTTGAGCAGCAACTTGCTTGCCGTTCTTCTTGAAGTTCCCCTTCTTCCCTTTGCCCTTTTTCTTGAAACTAGTGGTCTTGTTAACCATCAACACTTGATGCTCCTTCTTGATTTGTACCTCCGCAGCCTTTAGCATCGCGAAGAGCTCGGGAATTGTCTTATCCATCCCTTGCATATTATAGTTCATCACGAAGCTTTTGTAGCTTGGTGGCAGTGATTGAAGAACTCTGTCAATGACACTATCAACAGGAAGATTAACTCCCAATTGAGTCAAGTGGTTGTGGTAACCAGACATTCTGAGTATATGTTCACTGACAGAACTATTCTCCTCCATTTTGTAGCTGTAGAACCTATTGGAGACTTCATATCTCTCAATTCGGGCATTTGCTTGAAATATTAACTTCAACTCCTAGAACATCTCATATGTTCCATGACATTCAAAACGTCGTTGAAGTCCCGGTTCTAAGCCGTAAAGCATGGCACACTGAACTATCGAGTAGTCACCAGCTTTGCTCTGCCAGGCGTTCACAACGTCTGGTGTTGCTCCTGCAATGGGTCTTGCACCTAGCGGTGCTTCCAGGACGTAATTCTTCTGTGCAGCAATGAGGATAATCCTCAAGTTACAGACCCAGTCCGTGTAGTTGCTACCATCATCTTTCAACTTAGCTTTCTCTAGGAACGCATTAAAATTCAAAGGAACAGTAGCACGGGCCATTTATCTACAACAACATAGACAAGCAAAATACTATCAGGTACTAAGTTCATGATAAATTTAAGTTCAATTAATCATATTACTTAAGAACTCCCACTTAGATAGACATCCCTCTAGTCATCTAAGTGATCACGTGATCCATATCAACTAAACCATGTCCGATCATCACGTGAGATGGAGTAGTTTTCAATGGTGAACATCACTATGTTGATCATATCTACTATATGATTCACGCTCGACCTTTCGGTCTCAGTGTTCCAAGGCCATATCTGCATATGCTAGCACTACTGCAGGATGGTCCAAACGCGACACTACGATCAGAGACCCTTCGACGAAACTGTGTCCGATGCCATAATCGCAAACGGTGGTGTAAAAAAACGTCAAAAAGGTGCAAAACGTTTGCGATGACATATGCATCAAACACGGTTCAGAATTTAGTTGCGTGTGCGATGCAGGGCATACGGTTCAGCTCAACTAACTGTTTGGGATGAGGAGGAACAAAAGAAACGGGCAGCCAGATGAAGGCGTGTACGATATACAACATACGGTTCACTGGGATGTACTGTGTGTGATTAGGCAACATAATGGAAACGATTCAACTGAACAAGATGTGTGTGATACGCGGCAAACAGGTCCGTAATCAGAAATGTGTGCGAAGACCAATGGTAACACAGACGAATGCTGCTAATAAGCCGTGTGAATTGCTTTGTCTACAGTAGAATAACATGTATATATATAATTGAAATAAACATTCAATTACATAAGTGACTATAAAGATCATTCGCACACACCTCAATAAACAATTGCATGCATTCTAAAGTAGGAGAAACGATCGTCTAGTCATCTACTTCTTATGACGCTCCCGCCACTGCTACGTGGCTCGATCCCTCGTCCGAGTCAGGAAGAAGACAATTCCTCATGTCAACGATCTGCCTGTACATCTCGTAGCTTGTGTACGCGTCCATGGCCGTGTACTTGACATATTGTTCATCCAGTCTCTCATGCCACACACTGTGCCAGGCGTTCTTGTCCTTATTGCTCTCTTCCTTCATCTTCGCGTAGTAGTGGTCGATGATGGCCGAGGCGAGATCAACCAGGGAGTTTAGTTTGTTTTTGTCGCTGCCCCAGACCTTGTAGTGCTGCTGGATGTTGACAAGATTCGGGCATTTCAAGTCTGAAACCTTGAGCGCTTTTAGATCGTTGGTGGTGTCCACCGTAGCGAAACTATAGTCGGAGCTGTTGATAAACCTGGAGAAACGCTCACAAGGCCTTGTGGCAAGGTGGTAGTGGTAGACGAGGATATCATGTCGCACGCACAACTGGGTGACGACAACCTTCTGATCATGCCTTTTTGTACCCCTTTACCTGTGCACGGGCAGTCGGAGCCGCGCCCGCGGCCACACCAAGCAGAGCAGGGGAGGTGAGTCAAGGTAAGACCGAAGCCCAAGACAATCAGAGCAACGCCAAGGCCAAGACCACAAAGAGGAGGGGGATGAAGCAGGTTCCCCCGGCTATACCCTTGCCGGGGCAGCTCACCCCACACCAACAGAGCGAGCCACCCTTGAGCCCACGGTCCCCAACACCGTCATCCACGTGGGGCCAGGGGCTCGGGAGGCACCTCCGTGGTGGCATGTAGATCTTTGTGAAGACATATTCAAGATCAGATGAGGATTAGAAGACGACGATCCTCGACAAGATCCTTGCCGAGGAAGGCTACCCGACCCCCGGCAAGGCCCTTGCCGGGGACGACAGCGCGCCACGGCAAGACCCTTGTCGGGCCACCCGGCAAGGCCCTCACCAAGGACGCCAGCAGGGCCACCACTAGGCCCATGCCAAGCAAGCTTCCACCGCCATTCACATGCAGCTGCTAGCCCAACCAGCTGGGCGGGCCCCTGCGTGGCAACATGCAGCTCCCAGGCCAACTCATCGAGTGCCTGCGTGGCGGCATGCAGATCTTTGTGAAGGCTCCGCCATTGCGCCACCTCAGCTGCCTGCCTGCCTACATGGCACCACGCGCCTCACTGACCAGGGCGCGTGTCAAAGCGAGGAGGAGCGGCGATGGACGGGACGGGCCTCGCCCCCGTCCCCAATAAAGCAAGGGGACACCTAAGCTACGCATTAAATGCGTCTTGTCTTCTAATACGAGCGATAAGCTCAGGGCACTGTACGCCTTCCCACCTCCTGTGTGCCACTGTGGCAGCCCCTTCCGACTATAAAAGGAGGCCCATGGCATACTGGAGAAGGATTCGGCTCTTTCGAACCACGCACTCACCACAGCTAGTTCGAGAGCTCAAGAACTCTCTGAAATACACCCACCAAAGCAGGACTAGGGTTTTACGCATCCTCGCGGCCCGAACCTGGGTAAACGATTCTTGTGCTAGCTACTGATCCTGCTCTTCTCGCAACCCCGCGCCCCAGCAACCGTAGCAGGGATCGGGCCTGGGCCACACATAAGCGTGACACATTGTTGGGCCAGGCCCAAAACGGTGCGCGGGCAGGCGGGGCGGTTTTTACCGTGGTAAAACTTTTCGCGCGTTGCGCTTCCCACGACCCGCGCGCGCGGCGCGGCGTGGAGGGGTGTGCGTGATGTGGGCGGCATGCGTGGGGCGGTTTCCACACGCATGCGTCACATCACAGTAAAGAGGCGGCTCGTGCCTTCCCCGTAAAAAGAGGGAGGCGTGGAGGCGCGGCTCATTTACTAAACGGGGCCGGGGCGCGGTCTTCAAGGCGTCCACTCCCCACGATCACGGGGTGGGGAGAGGTCGCTTCGCCCGTCCCCTTGGTTCTGCGCGTCCGCCACGCGTCCTTCATGCACTTGGGGTGGCAAGCGGTGGAGGCGGGAAACTAGGCCGTCGATGGTTGGGGCAGCGGGTCGGTCCCGATTCCCTGCGCCTCTGGTGGCTGGATTGGCCGAGCGGGGCGGCCGAGCCCCGACCCCGCTCCCTTGTAAGGAGGGGGAAGGGGAGATGGCGTCCCGCACTCTTCTGTCATATATCTCCTCTTGCTTCTGCTTCTTCCTTTCACTCGCCATGGAGAAAGGGAATCCTGGTCCTTCGACGGTGGCGGCGAGGGTCGCCGCTCGACAACGCGTCCCTCCTTCTCCTGAGGCCGCGGTGGTGGAGCCGGCCGTGAGGGGAAGGGGGAGGGGGCGAGGCAGGGGCAGAGGTCGCAGTGCTCTGGGAAGAGGAGGACGGGGCGGCGCGCCGGCTCCGCCCCCGCCAATGATGCCTTTTCCGATGGAAGGCCATGTCGGAGACCAGCCCCGCGAGTTCTTCATCAGGCTGCACCGGCCCCCGCGTCGCCGCCTTCGTCTTCCTGCCCCGTTTGCTCGGGAGATGGAACGTGACCGGCCCCAGTCCCTCAGATTGCACATGAGGGGTTGTGGGAATGGGGGCACGCGGGTCGACGTCGACTTCCCGGCTCCTTGGTTCATGTACCTCCGTCGTGGGTGGAAGATGTTCGCTCGCATCCACAGCCTGACGGCGGCGCTCGTCCTCTACTTCAAATTAATGGAGGACGGCCTGCTCTCCGTCAAGGTCTTCGGAGAGTTCGGGACTCGCCTGAAATGCTGCGTGGAGAGCTCCTCCGATGGAGATTCCGACGATGGAAGCTCTTCCTCGAGCGAAAGTGATGAGGAGGACAGCGGGGCAGATGACGGGGATGAGTCCGACTAGGTGTCGGACGCCCTGCGCCTGGGAGGGTGCGGCAGCAGCAACATATGCACCTGGCCGCTCCTCCGGCAGGGTTTTGCCGGGGGCGTGGCCAGCTCCTTGAACTTCTCGGGGCCATCTCCTTGGGCGGCTGGCATCGGGAGGCTGCGGAAGAGGAAGAGGGCGGGCGGCAAGGCCGTCAACTCGGAGTACGCGGGCACCGACGCCTTCATCGCGTATTGCCGGTCCTGCCGCCTCGTCTTCCAGCTCCTTTCCCAGCACCGTCATCACCGGCCCACCCGTGGGCGGCCACCGAGGTGTTCTCTTGGTGCTTTCTGCCGCTCGTAGCTCGCCTAGGCGCCCCTTTTGCCCTCTCGCCTCCTTGACCTGCCTCCTGAGGAGAGGGACAAGAAAGGGATTATGGGCACCTTATCTCTTTTTTAATTTGTAAGCCTGCGGGCCTTTGTTAAATTTAGAACTTGTAATCCCCTTGCTCATGTTTTTCATTTCGTACGAACTGTACCCGTATGGGATGTTTTTAATGAAAAAGGGATGCTTGCCGGGTTTTTCGTTCGTGGGTAAACACCGCGACAAGGAGCAAATCCTTGTTATTGTTTAAGATAAACGTTTTTCGCCCGGCAACAAGCCTTGCCGTCCCCCACCCCACTCGACCATTCTCGCGCTCTTGGCGGAGGCAAGGATGAAGTGGGCTTTAGGCTCCTCGTTCTACCTCCTTGCCGCCGCGGCTACAACCAAATCCGGACCCAGGAAATAATCCCTAGGTATAGGAAAAAGGGAAGCACGACATCCTAGAGATAAAAGTGAGGTTTCACATGCCCCAGTTCGGTTTTGAAATGCACGACAGAGGATAAAAGACTTAGCTGGATCTGCAGCCCCCGGCAATCTCATCTTGCCGCGGTTGGACCCTTGTGCTTGCAGCCCCCGGCAACTCTGGTTTGCCGGGGTCGGGACGCCGGTCCGTTTTCTTTCTTCCAAGTAGCTCGGCAGAAGTGCCCATGTGCCCTGCGAACCAAAAGAGGACAGAAGAGAAACAGATAGACGCGCACTCGAACTCTAGGCTAGGGGTTAGTCGCCGCTAAGCACTATCAACCCTAACCAAGGAAGAGACTCGACCTGGCATGCATGCTATAACTTAGGGCGCCAGCGCTTCATTTATTTATGCTCAGGGTCTGCGCATGGCTTTGTACAAACGGTCACATGCCTTGCCGGCAAAGCTTGTACAAAAGGTGGCTTGCCAGGAGGCCCGACAAGCCGCGCCTTACGGGTAAAACTTGCGAAGATGCTCGATGTTCCAGGAGTTGCTCACTGGGGCAACATCTTCGGTCTCCAGGAGGACTGCGCCTGGTCTGGTGACTCGCATTACCCGGTAAGGGCCTTCCCACTTCGACGTCAACTTGTTGGTATTCTTGGCTGACTGAACGCGCCAAAGAACAAGGTCGGCTTCCTCAAAGCTTCGGGCATGAACCTTGCGGCTATGGTAGCGGCGCAAGGCTTGCTGGTAGCGCGCTGCTCTCATAGCCGCCCGAAGACGATCTTCCTCAAGGAGCGTCGTGTCATCTTGGTGCAACTGCTCTTGCTCAAGCTCATCATAAGTGAGCACTCGAGGTGACCCGTAATATGAGTTCCGTGGGGAGAACTGCTTCTGCCCCGTAGACCAGGGCAAAAGGTGTCTGGCTGGGGGCTCGATTTGGCGTCGTCCTGATCGACCAAAGAACCGCTGGCAACTCATCAATCCAGCGCCTTCCACTCTTGTGCAGCTTGTCAAAGGTCTTCGTTCTCAGGCCTCGCAACACTTCAGCATTTGCCCTCTCCGCTTGGCCATTGCTCCGTGGGTGTGCCACGGAAGCAAAACAGACCTTGCTACCCAGGTCTTGAATGTATTGCATGAAGGTGTGGCTTGTGAACTGCGTGCCGTTGTCGGTGATGACTCTGTTTGGCACACCAAAACGGCAGACCAGTCCCTTGAAGAACTTGACGGCTGACTGAGCAGTCACCTTTCTCACTGCTTCCACTTCCGGCCACTTTGTGAACTTGTCGATTGCAACATACAAGTACTCAAAGCCCCCGACAGCGCGGGGGAAAGGGCCCAGTATATCGAGCCCCCAGACCGAGAATGGCCAGGAGAGAGGGATTGTTTGAGGGCTTGACCTGGTTGATGAAGCTTCTTTGAATGGAACTGACACGCTTCACACTTGGTTACTAGTGCCGTCGCATCCTGGAGGGCTGTGGGCCAGAAGAAACCTTGCCGGAACGCCTTTTCGGCAAGGGCTCTTGACCCTACGTGGGAGCCACATATGCCTCCATGTATCTCCGCCAACAGCTCCGGTCCTTCCCCCCGAGGGATGCACTTTAGTTTCACACCGTTCCGCCTTCTCCTGTACAGGACGTCATCGACGAACTGGTACAGGGCGGACCGACGGGCTACTTTCTCCGCTTCTTCCTGCTCCTCAGGAAGCTCCCCTGTTTGGAGGAATTGGACGGTATGCTGCGCCCATGCCGGAGCCTGGGGCTCGACGGCAAGGACCAAAGGCATCTCTTCCGCCATGGGAGCGGTTGTCTCTACGGCCAGGGCTTGACGCATTGCCGGAGCCAGTTGCTCTTGGGCAGGCCCAGCGTCCGCGGCAACACCCTTGCCGGCGGCCCCAGGGGGCTCGGTAGGAAAGTACTTGCCGGGACCTGACTTCCTCCGCTTGTTCTGCCCCTATGACGGCTCGACGGATGGTTGAGTTAACCGGAGCAAAAAGGTACGTGGTTCCACAGGTAGCTTGAATGCAGCACGCTTTGACAGGTAATCACCGATGTCGTTCTCCATTCGGGGGACGCGCTGCGCTTGAATACCGTCAAAGCGTTCCTCCAGCTTCCTCACCTCATCTACGTAGGCCTCCATCAATGGGCTCTGGTAATCCTTGTTGACCTGCCTAACAACAAGCTGCGAGTCACCCCTGACGATGAGCTTCTTAACCCCGAGGTCTGCCGCGATCCTGAGACCGGCGAGCAATCCCTCATACTCAGCAGTGTTGTTGGTGGACATCTCCCTGGGGAAGTGCATCTGGATCACATACTTGAGGTGCTCTCCGGTGGGCGCGACGAGCAGCACACCGGCACCGGCGCCTTGCAACGAGAAAACCCCATCAAAGTACATGATCCAGTCGCGGTCTGCTTCCTTGCCGGGGAGAGTGGTCTCCTGGATTTCTTCGTCACGCGTTGAGGTCCATTCTGCAATGAACTCCGCCAAGACTCTGCTCTGGATTGTCGAGGTACTTCCAAACTTCAAACCGAAACTTGATAGCTCCAAGGCCCATTCCACAATCCTTCCGGTTGCATCTGGGCTATGCATTATCTGTTGCAACGGGAGGCGGGTGACGACAGTGATCTCGTGGGCTTGGAAGTAATGACGCAGCTTCCTCGAGGACATAAGGAGGCCGAAGAGCAATTTTTGCACACCGGAATACCTCGACCTAGCCCCCTGCAAGAGGGAGCTGACAAAGTAAACCGGGTGCTGCATCATTTTCTTCTTCTGCACCACCTCACTCAACTGCGCGGGCACTGCCTTGGTGGCATCAGACTCTGCCAGGGACCGCGCCTTGCCGGCACCAAGCCCTGCCGGGGGAATCTTTGGCTTGCCATCCGCTGGTTCTGCCGCCGTCACTGCCTCCTCGTCGACCTCCCTCTGTGCCACTAGTGCGGCGCTGACCACTTGATTCGTCGCCGCCAGATATAGCAGCAACGACTCTTGTGGTTTAGGCGCAACCAGTATTGGCGTGGAGGAAAGGTATTTCTTCAGATCCTGCAATGTTGCCTCGGCTTTTGGGGTCCACTCCATTGGGCCCGCCTTCTTAAAGATTTTGAAGAAAGGAAGGGCGCGCTCAGCGGACTTGGAGATGAACCGGCTCATGGCGGCGACGCAGCCGGTGAGCCGACGCACATCTTTGATCCGCTTGGGTGCCTCAATCTGCTCAATAGCCTTGATTTTGTCTGGGTTTGCCTCGATCCCGCGCTGTGACACAAAGAACCCGAGAAGCTTGCCGGACGGAACGCCGAAGACACACTTCTCAGGGTTCAGCTTGAGGTTGATCTTGCGGAGGTTGGCAAATGTCTCTTCTAGATCTTGCACAAGAGTTGGCCCGTCCTTGGTTTTGACCACTATGTCATCCATGTAGGCCTCCATATTTCTATGGAGCTGAGGTTCAAAACCAATCTGGACTGCTCTTGCAAATGTTGAGCCAGCGCTCTTCAACCCGAAAGGCATCCGTAAAAAGCAATACGTACCACATGGGGTGATGAACGCTGTCTTTTCTTCATCCTCTCTGGTCATGAAGATCTGGTGGTAGCCCGAGTAGGCATCGAGGAATGACAATAGATCACACCCGGCCGTGGAGTCAACAATCTGGTCGATGCGTGACAATGGGAAGGGGTCCTTAGGACAAGCCTTATTGATATCTGTGTAATCAATACACAGCCTCCACTTCCCATTCGCCTTGCGCACCACTACCGGATTGGCCAACCACGTCGGGTGGAGCACTCCCCTCACCAAACCTGCCGCTTCCAACTTCCTGATCTCCTCTGTGATGAACTCCTGCCTCTCCGGAGCCTGCTTTCTGACCTTCTGCTTGACGGGTCGTGCATGAGGGCAGACAACTAGGTGGTGCTCAATCACCTCCCTGGGAACACCGGGGATGTCGGATGCTTGCCACGCAAACACATCGACATTCGCCCGCAGGAAGGTGACGAGCACGCCTTCCTATTTGCTGTCGAGGGTGGAGCCTATGGTGAAGGCCCCTCCCGTGCCATCCTCCCTGACGGGCACCTTCTTGGTCTGCGGCGGGTCGGCTTTGGATCTCTTGCTCTTGTCAGTAGAGCTCTCTGGCACGTCCTCGACGGTAGCACAACACTTTGAGGAGGTGCGGTTGCCGGAGTGGGTGCGAGAGGTCTTGCCGGGCTTCTTCTTCCCTCCTGGGCCTTCAGCGGCAGGAGCAGGTGCCTTGGCGGCAGCTGCCGCAACTGCCTCCCGGTAGAGTTGGTCGGCGCAAATCAGCGCATCCTTCTTGTCAGAGGGGACGGAGATGATGGTCAATTGCCCGGGCATCTTTAGCATGTTGTAGGCGTAGTGTGACGCCGCCATGAACTTGGCTAGTGCCGGGTGGCCGAGGATCCCGTTGTAGGGCAAGGGGATCTCGGCCACGTCGAAGACGATCCTCTCCGTCCTGTGGTTCAACTCTCCTCCAAATGTCACGGGCAGTGTGACCTTTCCCTTCGGCTGGCTCCTCCCCGGATTGACCCCTTGAAACGTGCCCGTTTCCTCGAGGTCTCCATCAAGGATTTGCAACCTTTTGATCACGACAGGCGAGATTAGGTTTAGGCCGGCCCCGCCGTCAACCAACATCTTGTTCACCCTGAGGTTGCATGTCGTTGGTGAGATCAACAATGGCAAACACCCGACCGTGGTAGTGCGGTCAGGGTGGTCCTCGGTGTCAAAGATGAGGGGCATGCTGGACCACTTCAGCGGCTTCTGAGCGTCGAATGACGGCTCTGCTGCTGTAATCTCACGCGCCCACTGCTTGAGCGGCGGTGAGAGGTATGCAGCGAGGCGCCGCCATCGACGCACATGGCCTCCATAGCCTTCTGGAACCCTTGCTCACCAGACTCGTCGTCCTCGTCGTGATCATTGTCTCCTTGTTTCTTGTCGCCGCCCCGGGCGGGCCTCTCTTGCTGGTTGTCCTTGCCGGGGCGGCTTCCTTGGCCGCCATGCTTCTTGCCGGACCCCTCAGCACCGTCCTGGTCCTTCTCCTTGTCCCGCCTCTCGTACTCAACTTTTTGCTTCTTAGCAAGTAGCTCGACTTGCCGGCAGTTCTGGAGGTCATGGCCCTTGGTGCAGTGGATCTTGCAGTATTGTTTGCCGGAGCTTCCTGGCTTGTCGGTAGCCGCCAAGGCCCGGCAGGCGGCGCACCCGGCAATCTCCTTGCCGGGGGCGTCTGCCTTGACCTTCTTGCCGGCACCGGTATCGTCAGATCCCTCAACGGCAAGCACGGCCTTGCCTTTGCGTTTCCTGTTGCGACGTCGGCCCTTCTTCGTCGGGGTGGCGGCGTCTTCATCGGTAGAGTCGGTTTCCGCGCCGGCGTCTTCGCCGGGGTACTTCCTTCCCTCTTCAGCCCGGGCGCATCTATCGGCCAGAACGTCGAGCTCGGCCACATCCTTTATCTTGGTCATCGCCAGCTCCTCGCGCATCTTGCGATTGCGCACGTTCTGGTGGAACGCGCTAATCACAACAGCGGGATGAACGTCGGGGATGTTGTACTGCACCCGGCTGAATCTCTGGATGTACTTGCGCAGGGTCTCCCCTTCCTTCTGGGGAATGATATGCAGATCACTGGCCTGGCCATGAGCTTGGTGGCCTCCGGTGAAGGCGCCAACGAACTCTTGGCACAGATCCGACCAAGAAGAAATGGAATCCACCGGCAAGTGCATCAACCAAGACATGACGTTGGGCTTGAGCGCCAGCGGGAAATAGTTGGCAAGCACCTTATCATCGCGAGCCCCAGCGGCCTGCATCGCGATGGTGTAGATGCTGAGGAACTCGGACGGATGGGTCTTGCTAGTGTACTTCTCGCCGACGTCGGGCTTGAACGTGCGGTGGGACGGCCACTGGAACTGCCGCAGCTCACGGGTAAAGGCCGGGCAGCCCACCTCGTAAGGTAGGCCGCCGGGGCCCCCCGGTGCCGGGTGGTCCATACCGGGTCCCGCCCGCTTGTCCGACTGGTGGCGTGTTTCGCGTCGGCGCTCGACGGTGGTTCGAGCGTCTTCGTGAGCTCGTTCTTGAAGAACTTGGCGCTGGTCGCGGTGGGTCCGCGGGTCGGACGACGCTATAGAGATGTTATCACAAGCGTTGTCACGACGGGCAGACGCCCGCGGTGGCTGGCGAGGAGGAGGAGAGTGCACCGTGGCCACAGCTCCCCCGGTCCTCCCAGCGCTAGCACGTGGTGGCTCGGTGGAGCGCCGACCCGAGGGCCCCACTAGTTGTGGATCGTCTTTGTTGGCGATGGCGATGAGGCTCCGGATGGTGGCCCTCCACTCGTCGAGCTTCTCTGCAGCAGGAGGGAAGTCGAGGAGCAGGTGCGTGCGCGCCAAAGCTTCTGCTGGCGTGGGCGGCGGTGACAGCTGCGTGGATCGCGGCGCGCTTCGACTTCTAACTACGTTAGAAGGAGCCCCGTTACGACCCAGCGGCTGCGTGCCATTTTCGCCAGCGCTTCGGCGGACGTGCTGATCCCCTTTATCCCGTGGACGGCGCACGGGGCTCTTCCCACGGCGGTGCCCAGGGTCACCAACGTGCTGACGCTGCTCGACGCGGACACCATGCAAAGAGCGCGCAGTGGTCGCTGGTGCGGGCGTCCTGGAGGTCGCTGCGCCGCCCGGAGGTGGCACAACGACACCCCTGGAGGGCCCCGCGCCGCCTGCAGGGGCCCCAGCTCCGTCTTTGGATCCGGCGGCGTGTAGCCAGTCGTCTGGTGCACGAACGCCGCCGCTCGCCAGGCTCTGACTACCAGGGCGATGCTGGTGCTCGCGGACTGCGGCCCGGGTCCTGTCTGCGACCGGTCCACTTCCCGCCCGCACCGGCACGTGCCGCTCGGCTCCCAACGAGCCGACCGCCGTGGCCACTTCTTCTTAGGAGCCATGGCTACGAAGAACTGCTAGGCTAGTTACTAGACCAGATTCTCACAATTGCGCCCCCTACCTGGCGCGCCAAAGATGTCGGTGTGGAACGACACCTATGGGATCACAAGAATCCCTGCTACGGTTGCCGGGGCGCGGGGTTGCAAGAAGAGCAGGATCAGTAGCCAGCACAAGAATCATTAACCCAGGTTCGGGTCGCGAGGATGCGTAAAACCCTAGTCCTGCTTTGGTGGGTGTATTTTAGAGAGTTCTTCGGCTCTCGAACTAGTTGTGGTGAGTGTGTGGTTCGAAAGAGCCGAACCCTTCTCCAGTATGCCATGGGCCTCCTTTTATAGTCGGAAGGGGCTGCCACAGTGGCACACAGGAGGTGCGAAGGCGTACAGTGCCCTGAGCTTATTGCTCGTATTACAAGACAAGACGCATTTAATGTGTAGCATAGTTGTCCCCTTGCTTTATTGGGGACGGGGGCGAGGCCCGTCCCGTCCGTCGCCGCTCCTCCTTGCTTTGACACGCGCCCTGGCCAGTGAGGCGCGTGGTGCCATGTAGGCAGGCAGGCAGCTGAGGTGGCGTAGTGGCGGAGCCTTCACGAAGATCTGCATGCCGCCACGCAGGCGCTCGATGAGTTGGCCTGGGAGCTGCATGTTGCCACGTAGGGGCCCGCCCAGCTGGTTGGGCTGGCAGCTGCATGTGAATGGCGGTGGAAGCTTGCTTGGCGTGGGCCTGGCGGTGGCCCTGCTGGCGTCCTTGGTGAGGGTCTTGCCGTGTGGCCCGGCAAGGGTCTTGCCGTGGCGCGCTGTCATCCCCGGCAAGGGCCTGGCCGGGGGTCTGGTAGCCTTCCTCGGCAAGGGTCTTGCCGAGGATCATCGTCTTCTAATCCTCATCTGATCTTGAATATGTCTTCACAAAGATCTGCATGCCACCACGGAGGTGCCTCCCGAGCCCCTGGCCCCACGTGGATGACGGCGTTGGGGACCGTGGGCTCAAGGGTGGCTCGCTCTGTTGCTGTGGGGCGAGCTGCCCCGGCAAGGGTCTTGCAGGGGGAACCTGCTTCGTCCCCCTGCTCTTTGTGGTCTTGGCCTTGGCGTTGCTCTGATTGTCTTGGGCTTCGGTCTTACCTTGGCTCACCTCCCCTGCTCTGCTTGGTGTGGCCGCGGGCGCGGCTCCGACTGCCCGTGCACAGGTAAAGGGGTACAAAAACGCAACCCTCTTTTTGTACACCGACAATGCCCGGCACGACCGATGGTGTACTCGAGGTCGAAGCCGACCACTCGGTACTTGTCCTCGGCAAGGAACTGCTCCATAGTTTGGACGGAGCTCTCCACCGAGATCGGATCGTTCGTGTACACCACCGAGAGGGCCTTCCCCCTCACGTGGGTATCCACTACGTGATGCGTGGTGAACTGCCCGTTGTGTTCGTCGTTGGCCGCTGGAAGCGCCATTGGAGCCACGGGGAGCGCCATTGGAACCGCTGGATGTCCTCTCTGTATGTGTCCTCGTGGGTGCGCTTATTGTGTCGTGTGAGACGAGAGATGAAAGTAAATGGCCGCAGGAATAAAAGGGGGCCGGGCGGCGTGGATTCTCGGCGCGTCCGCATGGCAGTTTTTGCAGCGGGTAACTGCATCGTCGCGCCGCGCCCGGCGCAACCGCTTGCACACGAACATGCGTGATCGTGCGCCGGCCCCAAACACTGGCAGCGCGTGTGGAGGGACGAGGGCAGAGCACCCGGAGGGACGTGAGAACAGAGCACGCGCGGCGGAACGCAAGCAGAGCGTGCCACGGCCACCTGAACCGCAAGCAACCACACGCATAGAGGAGTTGAACACGCAGGAAATGGTTGCCTACAAGCCGGCCGACATTTGTGTCGCTGCATAGAGAGCGGCCGTGTGCTACCGCCTCCGTCTACTCTATAGTCTCCTTTATATTCTGTGCCATACTTTGCCCTCAAATTTAACCAACAAAATGTTAATGCATGTTTTAAAAATTATATAATTGGAAACTATGTTCAAATACAAATCCAACTATATAATCTTTGGCGACATGCATTCGTATTTTATTAGTTAAATCATACTTATAAACCAGGAATGTGGTATTGTAGGTAATGAAATCGCAAACATTTTTTTATTAACCGTATGTGTACGTGGCCTTTCGTCCTCCTCTCGCACGTCTTGTCACCCCGCTGCCACAGACGGCTTACAGCGTAAGCTTGCGCAGCGCGCGGGGGCATTCTTTTGGACAAACGGTGGCGCCAATGAATCGTAGGTGAGCTTGTTCCCGCGCAACCTCGCAGATTCCCGCGCAAGCTTCCCGCCCGACTCGGTGAAATCCCCCAAAATCCCAATGCTTACCGGCCTGCAATAAAAACCCTCACAGGTAACCTCGCAAGCCTGTTTCCGCGCAACCTCGCAGGTAATCATTGAGTTGTAAATAAATAGAAGTGTGATGATCATCATTCATGGAGCATTGTCCCAAAAAAAAGAGAAAGGCCAAAAGAAAAAAAAAGGAAAGGCCCCCAAAAAAGAAAAGAAAAGAAAAAGGGGCAATGCTACTATCTTTTTCCATACTTGTGCTTCAAAGTAGCACCATGATCCTTATGATAGATAGTCTCTTGTTTTCTCACTTTCATATACTAGTGGGAATATTTCGTTATAGAACTTGGCTTGTATATTCCAACAATGGGCTTCCTCAAATGCCCTAGGTCTTTGTGAGCAAGCAAGTTGGATGCACACCCACTTAGTTTCTTTTGTTGAGCTTTCATACATTTATAGCTCTAGTGCATCCGTTGCATGGCAATCCCTACTCCTCACATTAACATCAATTGATGGGCATCTCCATAGCCCGTTGATTAGCCGCGTTGATGTGAGACTTTCTCCTTTTTTGTCTTCTCCACATAACCCCCATCATTATATTCTATTCCACCCATAGTGCTATATCCATGGCTCACGCTCATGTATTGCGTGAAAGTTGAAAAAAGTTTGAGATTACTAAAGTATGAAATAATTGCTTGGCTTGTCATCAGGGTTGTGCATGATGAGAGCATTCTTGTGTGACGAAAATGGAGCATGACCAAACTATATGATTTTGTAGGGATGAACTTTCTTTGGCCATGTTATTTTGAGAAGACATAATTGCTTAGTTAGTATGCTTGAAGTATTATTACTTTTATGTCAATATTAAACTTTTATCTTGAATCTTTCGGATCTGAATATTCATACCACAAATAAGAGAATTACATTGAAAATTATGCTAAGTAGCATTCCACATCAAAAATTCTGTTTTTATCATTTACCTACTCGAGGACGAGCAGGAATTAAGCTTGGGGATGCTTGATACGTCTCCAACGTATCTATAATTTATGATTGCTCCATGCTATATTATATTCTATTTTGGATGTTTATTGGGCTTTATTATACACTTTTATATTATTTTTGGGACTAACCTATTAACCGGAGGCCCAGCCCAAATTGTTGTTTTTTTGCCTATTTCTGTGTTTCGAAGGAAAAGGATATCAAACGGAGTCCAAACGGAATGAAACCTTCGGGAACGTGATTTTTGGAACAAACAGGATCCAAAGGACTTGGAGTGGACGTCAAGCAACAGACGAGGAAGCCACGAGGTAGGGGGCACGCCCACCTCCCCCAGGCGCGCCCTCCACCCTCGTGGGCCCCTCGTTGCTCCACGGACGTACTTCTTCCTCCTATATATACTCGTATACCCTGGAAACATCATATACGGAGCAAAAACCCTATTTCCACCGCCGCAACCTTCTGTACCCGTGAGATCCCATCTTGGGGCCTTTTCCGGCGCTTTGCCGGAGGGGGCATTGATCACGGAGGGCT
The DNA here is from genome assembly GCF_002575655.3 of Aegilops tauschii subsp. strangulata. NCBI lineage: Eukaryota > Viridiplantae > Streptophyta > Magnoliopsida > Poales > Poaceae > Aegilops > Aegilops tauschii. The sequence goes on from NC_053040.3 coordinate 448,793,998, forward strand.
TCTACATCAACACCATAGCCTCTCCGATGATGTGTGAGTAGTTTACCTCAGACCTTCGGGTCCATAGTTATTAGCTAGATGGCTTCTTCTCTCTCTTTGGATCTCAATACAAAGTTCTCCTCGTTTCTCTTGGAGATCTATTTGATGTAATCTTCTTTTGCGGTGTATTTGTCCAGATCCGATGAATTGTGGGTTTATGATCAAGTTTATCTATGAACAATATTTGAATCTCCTCTGAATTATTTTATGTATGATTGGTTATCTTTGCAAGTCTCTTTGAATTATCAGTTTGGTTTGGCCTACTAGATTGATCTTTCTTGCAATGAGAGAAGTGCTTAGCTTTGGGTTCAATCTTGCGGTGTCCTTTCCCAGTGACAGCGGGGCAGCAAGGCACGTATTGTATTGTTGCCGTCGAGGATAAAAAAGATGGGGTTTATATCATATTGCATGAGTTTATCCCTCTACATCATGTCATCTTGTTTAAAGCATTACTCTGTTCTTATGAACTTAATACTCTAGATGCATGCTGGATAGGGGTCGACGTGTGGAGTAATAGTAGTAGATGCAGAATCGTTTTGGTCTAGTTGTCGCGGACGTGATGCCTATATACATGATCATACCTAGATATTCTCATAAATATGCTCAATTCTATCAATTGCTCGACAGTAATTCGTTTACCCACCGTAATACTTATGCTATCTTGAGAGAAGCCACTAGTGAAACCTATGCCCCCCGGGTCTATTTTCCATCATATTAATCTCCCGTCAACAAGCTATTTCTGGCGCCGTTTATTTTGCTTTCTTTACTTTTAGTCTTTATCATAAAAATACCAAAAATATTATCTTATCATCTCTATCAGATCTCACTCTCGTAAGTGACCGTGAATGGATTGGCAACCCCTTTATCGCGTTGGTTGCGAGGTTCTTATTCATTTGTGTAGGTGCGTGGGACTCGAGCGTGGTCTCCTACTGGATTGATACCTTGGTTCTCAAAAACTGAGGGAAATACTTACGCTACTTTACTGCATCATCCTTTCCTCTTCAAGGGAAAACCAACGCAGTGCTCAAGAGGTAGCAAGTGGGATTTCTGGCGCCGTTGCCGGGGAGTCTACGTACAAGTCAAGACATACCAAGTACCCATCACAAACTCTTATCCCTCGCATTACATTATTTGCCATTTGCCTCTCGTTTTCCTCTCCCCCACTTCACCCTTGCCGTTTTATTCGCCCTCTCTTTTCCGTTCGTCGCTTTCTTGCTTGCCTTGTCGTTATGGCTAGTCCTCTATCTACTCCATTGTCTCCCGAGTTTGAAGTTCTTCACTTCAAACAAAGACAAGGAGAAAACTTAAAAGATGCTTGGTTTAGAATGATGGAATATTATCGTAATTGTACCCTAGAGGTGAACTTTAGAATTTTGCATCGCAATTTTTATGTTGGACTGAATATGTCTCATAGACAACTCTAGGATTGCATTGCCAAAGGCAATTTTATCAAAATTGATCCCAGTATTGCGCATGAAATTATAGAGGGTATAGTGGGAACACTACCTCAACAAAAGGGGCCTCATCATACCCAGGAAGAAACGCAAGTTTTTGAGAAAATTTGCGAAGTAACTAAAATTTTACAAAAATCTCTTGAACCTCTTAAGAGTGTTAGTGGAAATCTTCACTGCATGAATATGTTGATTACTCTTTGCAATAAGCGGTTGGATTCTTTAGATCTGAAAATCTCGGAATATGAAGGGAAGCGTAAAGAACCTCCCGGATTTGAGCATAACTCCGCTAAAAAATTAAAGACCCAAGATGATAATACTTAGATCTATCCTTGCTTTTATGCCTAGCTAGGGGCGTTAAACGATAGCGTTTGTTGGGAGGCAACCCAATTTTATTTTAGTTTTTTGCTTTTTGCTTCTGTTTAGGAATAAATCTTTGATCTAGCCTCTGGTTAGATTTGTTTTTATGTTTTAGTTAGTGTTTGTGCCAAGTTAAACCTATAGGATTTTCTTGGATGATAGTTATTTGATCTTGCTGAAACTTTCAGAAACTTTCTGTTCACGAAAACAATTGTTAAAAATCACCAGAACGTGATAAAATACTGATTCCAATCGCAGTAGATCAATAAACAAATTATCTAGGTCTTCCTATTTTGGTAGATTTTTCTGAGTTCCAGAAGTTTGCGTTAGTTACAGATTACTACAGACTGTTCTTTTTTTGACAGATTCTGTTTTTCGTGTGTTGTTTGCTTATTTTGATGAATCTATGGCTAGTAAAATAGTTTATAAACCATAGAGAAGTTGGAATACAGTATGTTTAACACCAATATAAATAAATAATGAGTTCATTACAGTACCTTGAAGTGGTGTTTTGTTTTCTTTCGCTAACGGAGCTCACGAGATTTTCTGTTGAGTTTTGTGTTGTGAAGTTTTCAAGTTTTGGGTAAAGATTTGATGGATTATGGAACAAGGAGTGGCAAGAGCCTAAGCTTGGGGATGCCCATGGCACCCCAAGGTAATCTAAGGACACCAAAAAGCCAAAGCTTGGGGATGCCCCGGAAGGCATCCCCTCTTTCGTCTTCGTCCATCGGTAACTTTACTTGGAGCTATATTTTTATTCACCACATGATATGTGTTTTGCTTGGAGCATCTTGTATGATTTGAGTCTTTGCTTTTTAGTTTACCACAATCATCCTTTCTGTACACACCTTTTGAGAGAGACACACATGATTCGGAATTTATTAGAATACTATATGTGCTTCACTTATATCTTTTGAGCTATATAGTTTTTTACTCTAGTGCTTCACTTATATCTTTTAGAGCACGGTGGTGGATTTGTTTTATAGAAATTATTGTTCTCTCATGCTTCACTTATATTATTTTGAGATTCCTACAAAACAGCATGGTAATTTGCTTTAATTGTGAAATTAGTCCTAATATGCTAGGTATTGAAGATTAGTAAAAACTTTCTTATGAGTGTGTTGAATACTAAGAGAAGTTTGATGCTTGATGATTGTTTTGAGATATGGAGGTAGTGATATTAAAGTTGTGCTAGTTGAGTAGTTGTGAACTTGAGAAATACTTGTCTTGAAGTTTGCAAATCCCGTAGCATGCACGTATGGTAAACGTTGTGTAAGAAATTTGAAACATGAGGTGTTCTTTGATTGTCCTCCTTATGAGTGGCGGTCGGGGACGAGCGATGGTCTTTTCCTACCAATCTATCCCCTAGGAGCATGCGCGTAGTGCTTGGTTTTTGATGACTTGTAGATTTTTGCAATAAGTATGTGAGTTCTTTATGACTAATGTTGAGTCCATGGATTATACGCACTCTTACCCTTCCATCATTTCTAGCCTCTTCGGTACCGTGCATTGCCCCTTCTCACCTTGAGAGTTGGTGCAAAGTTCGCCGGTGCATCCAAACCCCGTGATACGATACGCTCTATCACACATAAACCTCCTTATATCTTCCTCAAAACAGCCACCATACCTACCTATTATGGCATTTCCATAGCCATTCTGAGATATATTGCCATGCAACTTTCCACCATTCCGTTTATCATGACACGTTTCATCACTGTCATATTGCCTTGCATGATCATGTAGTTGACATCGTATTTGTCGCAAAGCCACCATGCATATTATTTCATACATGTCACTCTCGATTCACTGCCCATCCCGGTACACCGCCAGAGGCATTCATATAGAGTCATACTTTGTCCTAGTATCGAGTTGTAATCATTGAGTTGTAAATAAATAGAAGTGTGATGATCATCGTTCATAGAGCATTGTCCCAAAAAAAGAGAAAGGCCAAAAGAAAAAAAGGAAAGGCCCAAAAAAAGAAAAGAAAATAAAAAGGGGCAATGCTACTATCTTTTTCCATACTTGTGCTTCAAAGTAGCACCATGATCCTTAGGATAGATAGTCTCTTGTTTTCTCACTTTCATATACTAGTGGGAATATTTCGTTATAGAACTTGGCTTGTATATTCCAACAATGGGCTTCCTCAAATGCCCTAGGTCTTCGTGAGCAAGCAAGTTGGATGCACACCCACTTAGTTTCTTTTGTTGAGCTTTCATACATTTATAGCTCTAGTGCATCCGTTGCATGGCAATCCCTACTCCTCACATTAACATCAATTGATGGGCATCTCCATAGCCCGTTGATTAGCCGCGTTGATGTGAGACTTTCTCCTTTTTTGTCTTCTCCACATAACCCCCATCATTATATTCTATTCCATCCATAGTGCTATATCCATGGCTCACGCTCATGTATTGCGTGAAAGTTGAAAATTTTTTGAGATTACTAAAGTATGAAATAATTGCTTGGCTTGTCATCAGGGTTGTGTATGATGAGAGCATTCTTGTGTGACGAAAATGGAGCATGACCAAACTATATGATTTTGTAGGGATGAACTTTCTTTGGCCATGCTATTTTGAGAAGACATAATTGCTTAGTTAGTATGCTTGAAGTATTATTACTTTTATGTCAATATTAAACTTTTATCTTGAATCTTTCGGATCTGAATATTCATACCATAAATAAGAGAATTACATTGAAAATTATGCTAAGTAGCATTCCACATCAAAAATTCTGTTTTTATCATTTACCTACTCGAGGACGAGCAGGAATTAAGCTTGGGGATGCTTGATACGTCTCCAACGTATCTATAATTTATGATTGCTCCATGCTATATTATATTCTATTTTGGATGTTTATTGGGCTTTATTATACACTTTTATATTATTTTTGGGACTAACCTATTAACCGGAGGCCCAGCCCAAATTGCTGTTTTTTGGCCTATTTCTGTGTTTCGAAGGAAAAGGATATCAAACGGAGTCCAAACGGAATGAAACCTTCGGGAACGTGATTTTCGGAACAAACATGATCCAGAGGACTTGGAGTGGACGTCAAGCAACAGACGAGGAAGCCACGAGGTAGGGGGCACGCCCACCTCCCCCAGGCGCGCCCTCCACCCTCGTGGGCCCCTCGTTGCTCCACCGACGTACTTCTTCCTCCTATATATACCCATATACCCTGGAAACATCATATACGGAGCAAAAACCCTATTTCCACCGCCGCAACCTTCTGTACCCGTGAGATCCCATCTTGGGGCCTTTTCCGGGTTCGGGTCGTGAGGATGCGTAAAACCCTAGTCCTGCTTTGGTGGGTGTATTTTAGAGAGTTCTGCAGCTCTCGAACTAGTTGTGGTGAGTGCGTGGTTCGAAAGAGCCGAACCCTTCTCCAGTATGCCATGGGCCTCCTTTTATAGTCGGAAGGGGCTGCCACAGTGGCACACAAGAGGTGGGAAGGCGTACAGTGCCCTGAGCTTATCGCTCGTATTAGAAGACAAGACGCATTTAATGCGTAGCTTAGGTGTCCCCTTGCTTTATTGGACGGGGGCGAGGCCCGTCCCGTCCGTCGCCGCTCCTCCTTGCTTTGACACGCGCCCTGGACAGTGAGGCGCGTGGTGCCATGTAGGCAGGCAGGCAGCTGAGGTGGCGGAGCCTTCACGAAAATCTGCATGCCGCCACGCAGGAGCTCGATGAGTTGGCCTGGGAGCTGCATGTTGCCACGTAGGGGCCCGCCCAGCTGGTTGGGCTGGCAGCTGCATGTGAACGGCGGTGGAAGCTTGCTTGGCGTGGGCCTGGCGGTGGCCCTGCTGGCGTCCTTGGTGAGGGTCTTGCCGTGTGGCCCGACAAGGGTCTTGCCGTGGCGTGCTGTCATCGGGCCTTGCCGGGGGTCTGGTAGCCTTCCTCGGCAAGGGTCTTGCCGAGGATCGTCGTCTTCTAATCCTCATCTGATCTTGAATATGTCTTCACAAAGATCTGCATGCCACCACGGAGGTGCCTCCCGAGCCCCTGGCCCCACGTGGATGACGGCGTTGGGGACCGTGGGCTCAAGGGTGGCTCGCTCTGTTGCTGTGGGGCGAGCTGCCCCGGCAAGGGTCTTGCAGGGGGAACCTGCTTCGTCCCCCTGCTCTTTGTGGTCTTGGCCTTAGCGTTGCTCTGATTGTCTTGGGCTTCGGTCTTACCTTGCCTCACCTCCCCTGCTCTGCTTGGTGTGGCCGCGGGCGCGGCTCCGACTGCCCGTGCACAGGTAAAGGGGTACAAAAACGCACCCCTCTTTTTGTACACCGACAATGCCCGGCACGACCGATGGTGTACTCGAGGTCGAAGCCGACCACTCGGTACTTGTCCTCGGCAAGGAACTGCTCCATAGTTTGGATGGAGCTCTCCACAGAGATCGGATCGTTCGTGTACACCACCGAGAGGGCCTTCCCCCTCACGTGGGTATCCACTACGTGATGCGTGGTGAACTGCCCGCTGTTGTCGTCGTCGGCCGCTGGAAGCGCCATTGGAGCCACGGGGAGCGCCATTGGAACCGCTGGATGTCCTCTCTGTATGTGTCCTCGTGGGTGCGCTTATTGTGTCGTGTGAGACGAGAGATGAAAGTAAATGGCCGCAGGAATAAAAGGGGGCCGGGCGGCGTGGATTCTCGGCGCGTCCGCATGGCAGTTTTTGCAGCGGGTAACTGCATCGTCGCGTCGCGCCCGGCGCAACCGCTTGCACACTAACATGCGTGATCGTGCACCGGCCCCAAACACTGGTAGCGCGTGTGGAGGGACGAGGGCAGAGCACCCGGAGGGACGTGAGAACAGAGCACGCGCGGCGGAACGCAAGCAGAGCGTGCCACGGCCACCTGAACCGCAAGCAACCACACGCATAGAGGAGTTGAACACGCAGGAAATGGTTGCCTACAAGCCGGCCGACATTTGTGTCGCTGCATAGAGAGCGGCCGTGTGCTACCGCCTCCGTCTACTCTATAGTCTCCTTTATATTTTGTGCCATACTTTGCCCTCAAATTTAACCAACAAAATGTTAATGCATGTTTTAAAAATTATATAATTGGAAACTATGTTCAAATACAAATCCAACTATATAATCTTTAGCGACATGCATTCGTATTTTATTAGTTAAATCATACTTATAAACCAGGATGGTGGTATTGTAGGTAATGAAATCGCAAACGTTTTTTTATTAACCGTATGTGTACGTGGCCTTTCGTCCTCCTCTCGCACATCTTGTCACCCCGCTGCCACAGACGGCTTACAGCGTAAGCTTGCGCAGTGCGCGGGGGCATTCTTTTGGCCAAACGGTGGCGCCAATGAATCGTAGGTGAGCCTGTTCCCGCGCAACCTCGCAGGTTCCTGTGCATGCTTCCCGCCCGACTCGGTGAAATCCCCCAAAATCCCAATGCTTACTGGCCTGCTATAAAAACCCTCACAGGTAACCTCGCAAGCCTGTTCCTGCGCAACCTCGCAGGTAATCATTGAGTTGTAAATAAATAGAAGTGTGATGACAATCATTCATAGAGCATTGTCCCAAAAAAAAGAGAAAGGCCAAAAGAAAAAAAAAGGAAAGGCCCCCAAAAAAGAAAAGAAAATAAAAAGGGGCAATGCTACTATCTTTTTCCATACTTGTGCTTCAAAGTAGCACCATGATCCTTATGATAGATAGTCTCTTGTTTTCTCACTTTCATATACTAGTGGGAATATTTCGTTATAGAACTTGGCTTGTATATTCCAACAATGGGCTTCCTCAAATGCCCTAGGTCTTCGTGAGCAAGCAAGTTGGATGCACACCCACTTAGTTTCTTTTGTTGAGCTTTCATACATTTATAGCTCAATTAAGCTTGGGGATGCTTATAATTTATGATTGGGGATGCTTGATACGTCTCCAACGTATCTATAATTTATGATTGCTCCATGCTATATTATATTATATTTTGGATGTTTATTGGGCTTTATTATACACTTTTATATTATTTTTGGGACTAACCTATTAACCGGAGGCCCAGCCCAAATTGCTGTTTTTGCCTATTTCTGTGTTTCGAAGGAAATGGATATCAAACAGAGTCGAAACGGAATGAAACCTTCGGGAACGTGATTTTCGGAACAAACATGATCCAGAGGACTTGGAGTGGACGTCAAGCAACAGACGAGGAAGCCACGAGGTAGGGGGCACGCCCACCTCCCCCAGGCGCGCCCTCCACCCTCGTGGGCCCCTCGTTGCTCCACCGACGTACTTCTTCCTCCCATATATACCCATATACCCTGGAAACATCATATACGGAGCAAAAACCCTATTTCCACCGCCGCAACCTTCTGTACCCATGAGATCCCATCTTGGGGCCTTTTCCGGCGCTCTGCCGGAGGGGGCATTGATCACGGAGGGCTTCTACATCAACACCATAGCCTCTCCGATGATGTGTGAGTAGTTTACCTCAGACCTTCGGGTCCATAGTTATTAGCTAGATGGCTTCTTCTCTCTCTTTGGATCTCAATACAAAGTTCTCCTCGTTTCTCTTGGAGATCTATTTGATGTAATCTTCTTTTGCGGTGTGTTTGTCGAGATCCGATGAATTGTGGGTATATGATCAAGTTTATCTATGAACAATATTTGAATCTCCTCTGAATTCTTTTATGTATGATTGGTTATCTTTGCAAGTCTCTTCGAATTATCAGTTTGGTTTGGCCTAATACATTGATCTTTCTTGCAATGGGAGAAGTGCTTAGCTTTGGGTTCAATCTTGCGATGTCCTTTCCCACTGATAGCAGGGGCAGCAAGGCACGTATTGTATTGTTGCCATCTAGGATAAAAAGATGGGGTTTATATCATATTGCATGAGTTTATCCCTCTACATCATGTCATCTTGTTTAAAGCATTACTCTGTTCTTATGAACTTAATACTCTAGATGCATGCTGGATAGCGGTCGATGTGTGGAGTAATAGTAGTAGATGCAGAATCGTTTCGGTCTACTTGTCGCGGACGTGATGCCTATATACATGATCATAATTAGATATTCTCATAACTATGCTCAATTCTATCAATTGCTCGATAGTAATTCGTTTACCCACCGTAATACTTATGCTATCTTGAGAGAAGCCACTAGTGAAACCTATGGCCCCCGGGTCTATTTTCCATCATATTAATCTCCCGTCAACAAGCTATTTCTGGCACCGTTTATTTTGCTTTCTTTACTTTTAGTCTTTATCATAAAAATACCAAAAATATTATCTTATCATCTCTATCAGATCTCACTCTCGTAAGTGACCGTGAAGGGATTGACAACCCCTTTATCGCGTTGGTTGCGAGGTTCTTATTCATTTGTGTAGGTGCGTGGGACTCGAGTGTGGTCTCCTACTGGATTGATACCTTGGTTCTCAAAAACTGAGGGAAATACTTACGCTACTGTACTGCATCACCCTTTCCTCCTCAAGGGAAAACCAACGCAGTGCTCAAGAGGTAGCAGGCTGCCAGCCCACCGTCGACCGTCGGGGTCATCACCCGCTCCGCCACCGCCGCCCGAAGGCGGGAGGCGGGGGTGGATGCCCGCACGTGCGTCAGCGACCTTGCGCGCTACACCGAGTTCCTGCGGGAGGAGGAGGAGCGCCTCGTTGAGCATGCAAATAGCCTTACTGCCGCTGTGGCCGCGGCACACGCCGCCTCAGAGGCGAGGAATCAAGAGATTTACGAGGAGAACCATCTCTTCGAGAGGGGTCATCTGGAGCGGCGAAGGGCGTTCGAGGTGAGCGTCGCTGAAGCTGCAACAGCGGCAGGCACCGTATTGCGGTTGCCTAGCTCGTCGGTAGGCTCCTCCTCCTCCGCCTCTTACTGAGCGCGCTCGGCAGAGGAGAGGCAGCAGGAACTAGTTCAAAGCCCCTCCGCAGTAGCAGTAGCAGTAGTAGAAGTAGCAGTAGTAGCAGTAGTAGTAGTAGGAACTAGTACAAAGCCACTCCGCAGTAGCAGTAGTAGTAGTAGTAGTAGTATACTTGTTGTGAGAAGCTCCGGTTTGTTAGAAGCATATACCCAAACCTGCCTCAAATGGGACAAAAAATTTACCACGGCATGTTGATGCCGCTCCATGATAGCATGCCAAGTTTCATGAATTTCAGATGAGTTTTGGATTTACTAGAATTTAAAAACGAGGCATCTCAATGTTTTGCCGCCAATCAACGGTGCCTTGGTGTTTGAAATTCATTCCCATTTCTTGCATGGGACCTAAGCATGCACCCAAGGACACATATTTGATTTTTCAACCAATTTATATGCACCGGAGGATGTGCATGTAGTTTAATTTTGAATTGTGCACCTGAAATGGCTAGAAAACCAATTTAATGTATTCAAACAAACCCTGAATAATTCCAATTCTTTTACGATACACATAAAGTTGCATGTTCACTCCAGATAAAAGGTCTAGCAATTCAAACACCGTACATTGTCGCTGTGACCCCATTATGTAATTCAAATCAAGATGAAAAATCAAGTAGATCGCACACGGTTTATTATCAGCAACCGTGTCAGATGCAGCACAAAATATCCTGGAGCACCGTCGGTGAATAGTACACCAATGGCTTACGCGAGAAGGTGCATCGGCTATAGTCCACAGCCGGCGTCTCAAGCACACTAGCTCACTCCCCAAATATCATTTCACTGTTCAATCATCGCCAGTGAAAGGTGGGCACGTGGACCCGCATCGTGAGGGCAACTTCGGTGGCCCACTTCGGCGAGAGCGCGGCCGCAGCCGCCATGCGCGTGCTAACAAGGTGCATGAGCGCGGCCGCAATCTTTGACCAGAAGGCAAAGGCAACCCAAACGGCCGCTGTTGCTTCTCAGGTGGCGGCAGCAACATCTGCCTCGGGGATAGCAACTGGCGAGAGCGGCACAGCAGCTGTCCGTTTCGCAGCGGCGGCCTTAGCCCTGATGGAGGCCGCCCACGACCATGTCGAGGCCGCCCATGCCCAGCTCCTGGCGGTCAAAGCACAAATCGAACGAAGCTTCTCTGACAACGGTCGGCAACCCACGGCCAAAGAGCTGGCAATCGCCGAGAGCGTTCGAGTAGCCGTATGTTCCTCCGCCACATACCTTGCGACGACGGAGCCCGTCCAAGCCCAGATCGCGTCCGCCCACGCCCAGCTCGTGGCGGCCTTTTCCAAAGAGATGGCGGACGCGGATGGCGAGATGCTTGCCGAGTATGGTGCGATGGATGCCATGGAGCCCCTTCCCCAGGAGACCGTCGGGCGCGAGCTGGACATGGAGGCGGCGGCGGAGATCAACGAGCACCAGCCGTAGTAGTACTCTTTGTTTTGTTTAATTAAGAGCGCCAGTCTTTAATTTGTTAGAGTAATGTTTAGGTCAGCTAGCTCTGTTTAATTGCTGAACTTGCTCGATTAAGAAGCGTGGGTGTGCTGTAGTCTCCTTTGTGTACCCAAATTATGCAATGACGTGGATGACCACTGTAACCATGGAAATTCGAACCAAAACTTTCGAAGTTCAAACTCATCACACACGGGTTAAGCTATCTAAATCGTTTGTGGTGTCCACATATCATACACAGTTCTGAATATGGGACCGTGTCTGATGACACTTTGCGCGCCGGTTTTTTGGCTAAAGCAATTCCAAATTTTCGGCTTCCGTGGAAATATCGACCTCCCCGCCCCCTCCCCCTTACCAAAAGCCACATTTCCCCTCTTTTCGCCTTCCTTTCGAAGTTGAAACCTTCACTCCTTGCTTGGAGCGCCGCCGCCTCCTCGCCAGCGACCCTCCTTCACGCTGCTCGGCCTCGTCTATCCAGGCAGGTAATCCACACCAGACCCCCATCCTCCTCCTCCTTCCACATCCCACATGCCCTGACCGCCATTGCGAGCGTGACACCTTCCACCCAAATCACCGACCCCTCCACCAAATAAGCGCCGCCCTAAGCCATGGTGCACGCAGAATAGCCAGGATCTCAAGGAGCATTTGGCAGCGAAGAAGCAAATCGCGGCCGCACGCATGGATGAGGTCGCGATGGCTGCCATTCGTGCCGACCCCCAGATCTTGGAGGAGCACCTTGCCATTTGCTAGCTACGCCGGTTAAGCATGCTCGGTTTACCCGTTGCGTGTGCTGCTCCTGCCTTTCCTTCATAAATTCTAGTGAATTGTGCTATCTAATTTTACCATGCAATCTGTTGCTCTAGTGTATATGTTCTATATGTCGTGCAGTGTGGTGCTCACTTATTAACTGTTTTGTTAATTAGTTGTCGTCTTCAGTTAACTGTTTGGTTCAATTCTGCAAATGTGATGTTCAATTCTTCAGGCTGCAATTTTGTATTGTCTTCCATGTGAGAAATAAATTGAATTTATCTTTACAAAATACATGAGAAATGAATACAACTGCTACATTTCCAAGTTGTCAAGCATGCTTGGTTTGGTTATACATTGTGCAATGTGGTGCTCAGTTAACGTTTGGTTCATTTGTGTTGTGGTGTTTAGTTAACTATTTGGTTCAATTATGCAATGTGATGTTCAATAGTTGTGGGTGCATTATGTTATTGTATACCATGTGAGGAATAAATTGAATTTGGTTGTAGTAAATAGATGAGAAAAAATACAATTGCTACAATTGGCTGTAGTTAACTGTTTGGTTAACTGTTTCATCTTCTATTAGGATTATGTTATATTCTGCAATGTGGTGCTCAGTTAATGTTTGGTTCATTTGTTGTGGTGTTTAGTTAACTGCTTGGTTCAATTCTGCAATGCGATGTCCAATTGTCATGGGTAGAATTTTGTATTGTTGTGCATGCGAGGAATAAATCGAATTTGGCTGCACTTAATACATGAGAAACATATACAAGTGCTATATTTCCTAGTTCTTAATCATGCTTGGTTTGGGTAAATGGGTTTTCCGTGTGGCTTGAATTAATCTGATGAATCTGCAATGTGCTTATTTTTCATCAACATATTTTACTGATAGCATGCGAACCCTTACTTAACCTAATGACTAACTACCTTATTTGTGTTGCAGGGAAACAATGGGAAGCACTGAGGTTTACAATCGAGGTTAGCACATGCATGGTCCGTTTTCTAATAGCACATTATTGTGCAATTGCAGGAACCATTCTAATATTTTGGTTTTTAACAATTTGGTCTTGCACATGTAGGTCCTACTGTCAGAGGTTTTGACCCACTGTTCGACCCTTTTTGCATATGGGGAAATGAGTTGTCCATGAATATCAATCAAATCAAGAAACTCAGAAAGATTGTTAGGATAGAGAAATTAGCGACAAAAAACAACAAGATCTTTGTCTGCACAATGAAGAAGACATCAGTTCACTACAAGATGGTACTAACTATTATACCTTGCCTTTTTTATTCCTTTGCCCCATTTCCAATATAGAGAAGATATTTATGCACATCCTTGTTTTCAGGCCTTTCCAAAGCAGTTCACTGATGATTACCTCTCAAACCACCTCTATGGTCCGGAGGCGAGGAAGGTATTCATACAACACCCACGGTTCAATATTGAAGTGTTCCTGAAGAGGAGGAAGGACGGACAGTCAATCATCCACAGGCACTGGCCTAAAGTTGCAAAGACCTTCAAAATGAATGAAGGCTCAATATTCGCCTTCCGCTTCAGCAGTTTTCCAGATGAGATGCATCTGTCTATATATCGTCTATGATGCTAATTTCGAAAGGTTCTACATGTTGCATGTGGAACATGCTGCTGGTGCAGTTGTGTAATGGGGTAGCTGAGTGCTGAAGCTATATCTTGTCGTACTCTGATGTATTTCAATTATGAAATTCTGCTTCCTTAATATGGAAATGAAATATATTGCGTGCCTAATATGAAATGTCAATTAGATTAATAAATGGATTATGAATAATCGGATAATTAGCCTGCTAATGATGAATTAGCCTGCTAATTGGGTTTTGCTATTGCAAATGGTTGTTGAAAAAATACTGTGGGCGATGACCTCAGGCAACACACACAGTTTCTAGGAATAAACCGTGTTGGATCAATGAACAATCACACACGACTTTCTCTTGAAAACTGTTTGCGTTAGGCCACCTTGCACAAACGTTTACCACATAAAACCTGTGTGGGATGGACATCCTTTGCCACACAGTTTCTTCTACGGACCGTGTGTGATCAATTCAAATAACGCAAACGATTTAACGGGAAAAATTGTGTGTGATGTACCTGTGAACGGAAACGTTTTCCTTGGAGCGACTGTGTGGGATGTACATACGAACGGAAACGTTTAGCGGGGACTGACTGTGTGGGATGTACTTGCGATCAAAAACAATTTCGCCGTATAATTGTATTTTTTTAGCTCTACTGTACATATTTCCGTATTTGAGTGCTTGTCGGTCGCACACGACCTCATTTTGCCTAGCGTGTGTGCCAGGAGGGCATATCCCCGACGGTTTCTGGGTCGTGTGGGAAGGAGCCCCCTATTGACCACACTCACTTGGCAACGGTTCCAAATGTCGTCGCGGAAAGGGGTTAAAAACCATTTGTTTAGGGCTGATGCGCACCAGTGTAGGCTCGTCAAGTTTAACCCGAGTATTCTGCGTGTGCAAAACTGGCTTGCACCCGTTGTATGTGAATGTTGAGCTTATCACACCCGATCATCACGTGGTGTCTCGGCACGACGAACTGTAGCAACGGTGCATACTCAGGGAGAACACTTATACCTTGAAGTTTAGTGAGAGATCATCTTATAATGCTACCACCGTACTAAGCAAAATAAGATGCATAGAAGATAAACATCACATGCAATCAAATAAGTGATATGATATGGCCATCATCATCTTGTGCCTTTGATCTCCATCTCCAAAGCACCGTCATGATCACCATCATCACCGGCTTGACACCTTGATCTCCATCGAAGCATCGTTGTCGTCTCGCCAACTATTGCTTCTACGACTATCGCTACCGCTTAGTGATAAAGTAAAGCAATTGCATGGCGATTGCATTTCATACAATAAAGCGGCAACCAAATGGCTCCTGCGAGTTGCCGATAACTGTTACAAAACATGATCATCTCATACAACAATTTATATATCATCACGTCTTGACCATATCACATCACAACAAGCCCTGCAAAAACAAGTTAGACGTCCTCTACTTTGTTGTTGCAAGTTTTACGTGGCTGCTACGGGCTTCTAGCAAGAACCGTTCTTACCTACGCATCAAAACCACAACGATTTTTCATCAAGTGTGTTGTTTTAACCTTCAACAAGGATCGGGCGTAGTCAAACTCGATTCAACTAAAGTTAGAGAAACATACACCCGCTAGCCACCTGTGTGCGAAGCACGTCGGTAGAACCAGTCTCATGAACGTGGTCATGTAATATCGGTTCGGGCCGCTTCATCCAACAATACCGCCGAATCAAAGTAAGACGTTGCTGGTAAGCAGTATGCCTATTATCGCGCACAACTCTTTGTGTTCTACTCGTGCATATAACATCTACGCATAGACCTGGTTCAGATGCCACTGTTGGGGAATGCAATATTTCAAATTTTTTACCTATGATCACGCAAGATCTATCTAGGGGATGCATAGCAACGAGCGTGGAGAGTGTGTCCACGTACCCTCGTAGACCGAAAGCGGAAGCGTTTAGTAACGCGGTTGATGTAGTCGAACGTCTTCGCGATCCAACCAATCCAAGTACCGAACGTACGGCACCTCCGCGATCAGCACACGTTCAGCTCGGTGACGTCCCTCGAACTATTGATCCAGTTGAGGCCGGAGGAGAGTTTCGTCAGCACGACGGCGTGGCGACGGTGATGATGAAGTTACTGGCGCAGGGCTTCGCCTAAGCACTACGACGATATGACAGAGGTGTGTAACTGTGGAGGGGGGCACCGCACACGGCTAAGAGAAACTTTGGTTTGTCTTTGGGGTGCCCCCCTCCCATGTATATAAAGGAGGGGGGAGGAGGAGGTCGGCCAAGGTGTGGCGTGCCAAGGGGGCTGTCCTACTTGGACACCCGGTCCAAGTAGGATTCAACACCCCCCCCTTTCCTATTCCCACAAGGAGAAGGGGGGAAGGAGGAGGAGGAGAGAAGGAAAGGCCCCCCCAACCCTAGTCCAATTCGGTTTGGGCTTGGCGGGGCGCGCGCCTCCACCTGGCTGTTGCCTCCTCTCTCCACTAGGGCCCATGAAGGCCCGTTAACTCCCCCCGGGGGCTTCCGGTAACCTCCCGGTACTCCGGAAAATACCCGAAACACTTCGGAACCATTCTAGTGTCCGAATATAACCTTCCAATATATCGATCTTTATTTCTCGACCATTTCGAGACTCCTCGTCATGTCCGTGATCACATCCGGGACTCCGAACAAACTTCGGTACATCAAATCACATAACTCATAATACAAATCGTCATCGAACGTTAAGCGTGCGGACCCTACGGGTTTGAGAACTATGTAGACATGACCGAGACGCATCTTCGGTCAATAACCAATAGCGGAACCTAGATGCTCATATTGGCTCCTACATATTCTACGAAGATCTTTATCAGTCAAACCGCATAACAACATACGTTGTTCCCTTTGTCATCGGTATGTAACTTGCCTGAGATTCGATCATCGGTATCATCCTACCTAGTTCAATCTCGTTACCGGCAAGTCTCTTTACTCGTTCTGTAATGCATCATCCCGCAACTAACTCATTAATCACATTGCTTGCCAGGCTTATAGTGATGAGCATTACCGAGAGGGCCCAGAGATACCTCTCTGATACACGGAGTGACAAATTCTAATCTCGATCTATGCCAACTCAACAAACACCATCGGAGACACCTGTAGAGCATCTTTATAACCACCCAGTTACGTTGTGACATTTGATAGCACACTAAGTGTTCCTCCGGTATTCGGGAGTTACATAATCTCATAGTCAGAGGAACATGTATAAGTCATGATGAAAGCAATAGCAATAAAACTAAACGATCATTAATGCTAAGCTAACGGATGGGTCTTGTCCATCACATCATTCTCTAATGATGTGATCCTGTTCATCAAATGACAACACATGTCTATGGTCAGGAAACTTAACCATCTTTGATTAAAGAGCTAGTCTAGTAGAGGCATACTAGGGACACTCTGTTTGTCTATGTATTCACACATGTACTAAGCTTCCGGTTAATACAATTCTAGCATGAATAATAAACATTTATCATGATATTAGGAAATATAAATAACAACTTTATTATTGCCTCTAGGGCATATTTCGTTCATCAATATGATCCAACAATGGCTAAAAGCAAACGGCTTCTTCTCCACCTCGTGATACAAACTGGCCGCCACCGCCGTCTAGCAAACAACATATGTACGAGGACGAGAATACAAACACAAGAAGCATGTGCAAATGACGACAACATGAAGCAACTGAGCTTACGTGAGTTGCCACTCCAATCCCACTTTGAGGGTGTTTGGTCACTTGTGAGTAGTAGCCGACGTACTTGTTCACTTCCCGTTGAATGACCCCCCAACGATGTTGGAGAGATGCCACATTGCGGGTGGTCACGATAGGATGCGGCTCCACATACTCCTTTTGTTCGTGATACTCCTACCAAATTTTCTCCCAATACTTGTTCCCGTTTTGCTCGGTGCCGCATATTGGATCCATCGTTGTGGCCAACCAAGCTTTGACCAACAAGATATCCTCAAATCTTGAGAATGTCGGACCTCTTGCCTTCGCCATCTTGGTCTTCTTCTTGCTCGGATTGGGGTCGGATGTTGTGCCAACATGAAATGTGGTGGTGGCCTCCAATTCATACTCCATTTCGGTCGGATCTTGATTGTCATTGATCATGTTCGACAAGAACGCCTCCTACATGATCATGGTTTGCAAGCATTTTTTTTAAGTTTGCAAGCATTCATCACGTGCGAAATAAACTAGTTGTCTATGCAAAAATCTGATCGGACGGGAGCAAAGAATATGTACCGACTCTTGTCCAGTCATTCCGTCGAACATGTCGAGGGCAGCCTGGGCGCTGCCGGTGCCCGTGCTCATCCGTGCCCGAATGAGTTGCGGCGAGTCACATACGTCGACCGCCGGCCTCTGCGTGGGCGGAAAACTCTCCGGAATGGCCCAGCCGGCCGTCGAATCCTCCTATGTCCCAACGTGGTCGGACGGCGTAATACGCGTCGGCGCTCGGATGGAAGGGATGCGGGGTTTCGGGCGCGACGGAGGAGACAACTGCTCCACCATGTCCAAACCTCCCTGCGCCACCGCCGCCTCCTCCCTCTCTCGCTGCCGGCGTCGCCGCAACTTCCGGGCGACGTTCTACGCCTTGCAAGTCAGAGCCGACGAAGGGACGCCAACGGACGAGGCGGGCTGTGTCTCCGTCGCGGCGGTCCGGGACGGGCTAGACGGCATCTCCGACGGTGGACCGGGGCCGGTGGTGAGGATTGGGATCAAGGGTGGACGACGGCGAGGTTCGGGCACGAAAAAGGTTGGATGGGCGGCGGGAGGAGGAGGAAGGGTTTGATGGATTTGAGTGGGGTCGGGTTGCTATCGCGTTCGACGTGGCGGGCGTGCGTGGGCGCCCCATATCCGCCCCATATTTGGGTTGGATATGATGGGTGCCGGTTAGCTCGGACTTCTCAGACCCGTTTAAGAAGCCCGTCTGGGTCAAAAAATCGTGACCGGTCAGTAACCGGACGACCCGCCCGGATGTATGAGACGGGTTTGAGGCGACCGACTGTAGATGCTCTTATAGTGCTTATCTGCTTGGCCATGCCTTGGGACAGGCACCCCACGCCTTCCCGATCTAGTATAACACATTGTTCACGATCATTCCGATGATACAATAGATTTCTATTAATCGCTAATTTGGAGAATGCTGATCAGCGTATGAATGATTGATAGTGATATATACGCATCTTAAAATGATTAATTCCCATTGACTGGTACGACTGGTACATATATGTCTCAGATATCACGCCAATTCACAATTAAAGTGTTTCCAGAAACAACCTTGCCACACCACCTATAAAACCGTAGACCCATGTAGTACCCCTCCCTCATCAGTCAAATATATATACCACATCAACATCATACTTTCTGCCTTTGTATAATATAAGCTGATAAAAAGATGAGGATTGGTCAGATTCTGTTGGTTGCACTCGCCCTCCTGCTGCTTTCTTCAGGCATGTGCTCGATCCATTGGCATCCATCTGTTTTCTTTATTTCCTGCATCTATGTGTAGCATATATATTGCGTAGCATTTCAGAACTATACCAATGATTCAAACTCTCTTTTCTTTTTTTGGAGATCCTCAGATCGCATGCCGGCGGTAGTCTCGGCGGGGTTCGCCGGAACGGCTTGTGATTCGTATGTTCTGAATCCAGGCGAGCAGTGCGATCCGGCCAAGTGCCAGAAGGAGTGCGAGAAGACGGTCCACGGAGGCGTCGGCAGCTGCTTCGATCCTCCTCCTCCTTATTACAATAGAGGATGTGCTTGCCAGTACTGCCCGCCTACCCTACCCAGGAAATTGAAGAACTAGCTAGATAAGCTGGATCTCGACAGACACGTCCAACCATCTGCGTGCGTGCGTGCATTTTTTGTAGGAAGATAATAACAACGGCAACCAATGGAATGGTGTGGTATTTGCATCGCGCTTTTACCGTCTAATCTCTTCAATAAGCTGCCAAATTTAGAGCAATATTTTGTAAGGAAACATGGTGCAGTATACGAGTTATCATCTGCAAATAAATGAGAAATAAAGTCAGGGATCGAGGTGTCCCAAAAGCTAGAGTATCTAGTGTTTTATGGGGATGTAAGCCCTGGCTCAATGGTAGACAGCACTATGGTTGATGTCTCCGGCTAGGGTTCGACGTCCCACTCTCGGAGTTTTCTCCTATAAAGCGAAGCGGGGGGTGGCTTCTAATTCCCCTCCCCGTCTTGTTTTTTTTAGTGCTTTATGGTTTTTTTCTAACCCATCTGCTACTGCATTTGCTTCATGATGACAATGCACATGACTTTTTGCAAAATTTATCGCAAGCTTTTTTCTTTTGCAAAATATATCACAAGCTGGTTACGATTCATAATGGTTGCTACTTCCGGTCCTTGATATTCGTCCAGATGATGTGTCGGCGATCACTTTGTTGATGCTAAAATAATAATGCAATGCTGATTGTTGTTGGTTCATTAGAGGTGAGTTGATGCTCCCTTTGTTGACGCTAAACTACATCGGTACTATTTGCTCTTTTTGTTTTTATTTTGTTTTCGGACTTGAGATTTTTGGTTTTGGTTTATTTGGTTCCCACTCTTATGGTTTTCAGTTTTTCTGAAAAAAAAAGTTTGGCCAAATCTATTAACATGAGACCTAGTTTCGAAGATCTTCACGCAAGAAATGGTAGACAGCACTATGGTTGATGTCTCCGGCCAGGGTTCGACGTCCCACTCTCGGAGTTTTCTCCTATAAAGCGAAGCGGGGGGTGGCTTCTAATTCCCCTCCCCGTCTCGTTTTTTTTAGTGCTTTATGGTTTTTTTCTAACCCATCTGCTACTGCATTTGCTTCATGATGACAATGCACATGACTTTTTGCAAAATTTATCGCAAGCCTTTTTCTTTTGCAAAATATATCACAAGCTGGTTACGATTCATAATGGTTGCTACTTCCGGTCCTTGATATTCGTCCAGATGATGTGTCGGCGATCACTTTGTTGATGCTAAAATAATAATGCAATGCTGATTGTTGTTGGTTCATTAGAGGTGAGTTGATGCTCCCTTTGTTGACGCTAAACTACATCGGTACTATTTGCTCTTTTTGTTTTTATTTTGTTTTCGGACTTGGGATTTTTGGTTTTGGTTTATTTGGTTCCCACTCTTATGGTTTTCAGTTTTTCTGAAAAAAAAGTTTGGCCAAATCTATTAACATGAGACCTAGTTTCGAAGATCTTCACGCAAGAAATGCAAGGTTCGTGATTCAGATGCATGGATCGGGAGATAAAACATTTTGAAGAAATAAATGTATAAAAAAACTCATAGGTTATGACAAGTGTCACACATGTAATGAACCCCATTTGTCACTACCAAAGGAAGGGAATTTCCTGTACGACGCTCAATGCATTGTATAGTCGACCCTTCGCATAGATCCCAGTGCACTGGGCTAGCCCAATTTAACAGCGAGCGAAACGAGTGCTAAATCCAGTTTTTTGTTCCTTTTTTCGTTTTCTTTATGTTTTTTGGTTTTTTTTTCTTTTTCATGTTTGTCCTTTTTTAAAATTTAAAAGGTTCAGAAGATGTTCAGAATTTCAAAATTTGTTCAAAACTTCAAATAAAATGTTTCCTTTTTCTAAAATGTTCAGAATTGTAAAATTTTGTTCACGTTTTCTGAAATTTGTTTGCGTTTTTCTAAAATGTTCAGATTTCTATTCATGTTTAAAAAAATGAAGTTTTGGTTTATTTGGTTCCAACTTGTTTGGTTTATTTGTTGAAGAAATAAATGTATAAAAAAACTCATAGGTTATGACAAGTGTCACACATGTAATGAACCCCATTTGTCACTACCAGAGGATGGGAATTTCCTATACGACGTTCAATGCACTGTATAGTCGACCCTTCGAATAGAGCCGAGTGCAGTGGGCTAGCCCATTTTAACAGCGAGCAAAACAAGCGCTAAATCCAGTTTTTTCGTCCTATTTTGTTTTTATGGTTTTTTGGGGTTTGTTTCTCTTCTTGTGTTCTTTTTTACCCTTTTTCATAAACTGAAAAGGTTCAAAAGATGTTCAGAATTTCAAAGCTCGTTCAAAACTTCAAAAAAGATTTTTGCTTTACCAAAATGTTTAGCATTGCAAAATTTTGTTCACATTTTTTATATTGTACGTGTTTTTCTGAAATGTTCAAAATTTCCAGAAAAAAGGTCATCTTAAAAAAAATCACGTTTTGAAAAGTTGTTCAGATTTTCAATTTTTGTTCACAATTTTCAACAATGTTTGACTATTCAAAAAATACTCGGAATTAAAAAAAATCATGTTTTTCAAAATGTGTTCACTTTTCTCAAAATTAAAAGTTGGTCACGTTGTTCTAAAAGTATTTAGTGTTCACACTTTTTTGCCTTTTAGAAACTGTTCACAATTTTGACGAAATGATTGAATTTTTTTAAAAGAGGTTTCGACCACCTGCTGCATGTAGTTATTAATTTTTCACGCTGTAGATTAATCACTTACACTTCTCAGCCCCAGTGGCTAAGCACACTCGTTCACCAATGGGAGGTAAGTATACCTGGCCATACCTCGGGCCGGGCCTAGCCAAGCCCGACGCAAAAAACCCAGGCCCGAGCCCGGCCCAGCCCGACCGTCGGGCCTGTTTTCTGGGCCCGAGCCCGGCCCGAACACGTAAAAGCCCGTCGGGCTTCGGGCCAGCCCGGCCCGTCCTTCAGGAAAACGCGAAAACGATGGGCCCGGGCCTGGCCCAGCCCGGTCTTCAGGCTCAAAATCTAGGCCCGAGCCCGGCCCGGGAGCGGCGTTGGGCCGGGCCGGGTCGGGCTTTTTCGGGCCGGGCCGGGTCGGGCTTTTTCGGGCCGGGCTGCCCATGGCCAGGACTAGAGGTAAGTAGTTCGATTCCTCATACGGGCCACATGGTTTGAGTCTTTTTGCTCACTACAACACGCCCGGGCTCTGTGTGTGCGTAGCGAGTGTATTTGACCCAAAATGTGCTAAATAAAAGCTCCCCAGAGCAGGTGGGAGTGATTTTTACAAAAAGTACTTCTTAATTAGCGATTATGCTGAATGAATAGGTGATGAAGGATTTATTTTTTTTACCGAAACTAGCTAGGCTTTATTGAACATCAAGAATGTTTACAGGATTGTAAGGGTTGCCTAACTAAATATGTCTACTATGTGCTTTAAATTTGAAGCTGTCAATTCAACCTGAGAGACACATGAAGAAAAAACCTTTAGCGGTCTCTTTGATTTCTCTAATGATGCAACCATAATTCCCTCCTGCACCTTCATGGATTTTTTTTAGCGTAGCGCCTTCATGGATATGGTTGACGAGGCAACCTGTAGATGCTGTATACACAGATCCTGCACCATGCCAGGGGTTTCTTTCGGTTGCAGCAGCTTATTGGGCCTGCATGGGCCATTATCTAACACCGTGGCAGCTACCCCTCCTCTCTAAGCTGCTTCAAAAAAAAAAAACTGTCACTTGTGCTTCACAGCTCGGTCTCACCTCAAAACCATGAAATTCTTCCTCTCGGTACCTCGCCAAAATCTTTAAACCTAAAAGAACAGCAACGCGCGCCCAGCACCGGGACAAAGGCCAACAAACGACACGCTCCCAATTAATTTGGGATCACATTGATTGCACGATACTACTAATCAGTTGCCATGCATGCAAACTGCGGGACCTTGTTGATGCTAGATCGGTCGGTGAGGTCCTGCCTGCATGCATGCAGCTGCTTCGCTGTGCGTACAGCCGCGCCCACGAAACTGCGGGGCCTTGTTGATGCTTCTAGCTAGCTCGATCGGGGTACTTTGCTGATTACTGCAAGGAGTAGGGCAACGACATCCAATGGTCCAAGCACTAAACTAAATAATACTACTTGGCATGTGTGTGATTACTGACCAGCATCACCAACCACATCCCCAGAATTCCTTCCAGCTAGGTGATCTAGTGACATGTTTTGTTTGGCTGTTCGGGTCAGAAAGAGCCACACAGCTTTGCGTCTGTGTGTACTGCTGTCCCAGTTGCACACACACTGCTAGATCTCAGACATGTTTGCCCAAACAGAATCAAACCTAAAAGTTACTGTCAACTGATGCTTTCTTTCACCCGTACGTTCGAGTTCGACCTGTCAGTGTAAAGAGTGTAAACAACACATGCTTTGCCAGAAATAAGCACGCAGGCAGACAGGCTGCACGTCTGAACCCTGAAAACCTCGAATATGATATGCCGGCGGGTTGCCTTTCCATCCATCACCTGCTGCGACTGCGATCTGGACGTAATTTGCCTTGTCGATCGGGACAGTGATCCGTCATTTTCCCCGGAGAGTGAGTCGACAGCGATCCGCCATTACCCCCGGCCGCGTACCTTTTGCTCTCCCCACCACCTGCGTGGACTCTAGCTAGCGACGTCGCCGCCTGCACACGCGGTTCCTCCAAGTCCAGACGACGCCATGCGAGCCAAGCAAGACCCGTAGCTCTCAGGCCCAAAAGAAAAGACCCAACGACGCAACAAACATGTGCTGCGCGGCGAGCCACGACGACAGCGGCGTCGCAACAGCATCTTCGCTCCCCGTACCTCTCCGACGCTACGTCCACCGCGGCCGATGGCGCCACCGCCACGCAAACGGCGTGTACCACCACGGCGAGGTCGGCCTCGGACGGCAACGGAACACGGGTCCGAGAGAGACAACCCTGCAATGCAACACTAATGGCGTAGACGGGTCTGCTGATTGCTATGGATGGATAGATGCGGCCGTTCCTTTTGGCTTTGAATTTTCCCTCCCGTCTTTGGCATAAAAAGCTGGCGCGACAAATCTGCACCACTGCTAGCGAGAGTGACCGGGGCGAGCAACTGGGGCTTGGATGCCCCTAGACCTAGACTGACGCATCGGCGTCGAGCTACAGGGGAATACATGTGTGAGGGATCAAGTCAAGTGTTACTGATGAACCAACAGATTAGATCGATGGTCCAATCTGGCCATTAGTGGCGTGGTTGGAGCAGAGCCATCGCACCAGCAGTGAAATGTCTGTCTCTGGATGCATGCGTCGACCCATCCATCCATGTCATACGGACCACTGGCAGCCAATCAAACTGGCCTGGATCGTTCGTTCGGTGTTAGTGGAGGAAGCCTTAATTAGACTTAGCAAAGGTTCCGAGAGGCGCATCAGTTTAAGCTGCATCGATCTAATCTAATCTAACCATGCATGAATAGCTGCAGCACTCGTGTTTGGCCAGGCCCGGCCGACCATGTTCTCCGGGGAGGAAGCTTGCGGGCATTAGCTGAGGTGTCGCTCTCGTGAAGCAATTTGGAGTGTTGGCAATGGCGATTCAAGAATGGCATGGTCTTATACCGGATCAATACTTCAGGACAGGGCATGTTATAAGGTCGGAGACGCGTCCATAATTGCATATGCATGGTGTGGTCGTATGGCATCTAGATTGGCTGCGTTTAGCCATTCTCACATCTCGGGTCACCAAATGCAGAATTTGTAAGGCCAACTCCAACGCACGACACCAAACGGTCCAGCCGCGTCCGTTTGAGGGTAAACGGACAGAAGAGACCGCCCAACACGCGGGAGCAAATGGACCAATGTTCGTTTTTGGTCCGCTTTCGACCCATTTCGGCCTAACTTTGAGCCGTGCTTGTGGCCAAAGGGACACACCCTCCGCCCTCCGCTCCTACCATCACCGCCGCCACCCCCGTTCCCGGCCGTGTCGCCTTCCATCAAGGCCGTCCGCCCCACAACCAAGCCCACACCCGCGTTTCGGTAGAGCTTTTTGCCGGCGTTCATGGTTCCTTGTTGCCGTGGGAGAGAAGCTATGACTGCCGACGCCGACCGTTGACCCCAACAACTTCCGGCAGGCGTTGCATTGTCGCAGGGCGCCCACCCCACCAACACCAACCTTGCTTCGCTTCATCGACTTGCTCTTTCCGGTCGGATCTCCACCACGGCCGCAAGGTGTTCGACGCTTTGCTCACAAGGTATCACGGATAGTGAGGATGCGTATTTCTTTCACAACTTCATTTGTTCATCGGATGATTCATCCTTGGATGATGAAGAGCTTGTGGCGGCTGCATTGGTCGTCCACGACCTCAGTTCAGGGGATCAACCCCCGGCCATGCTCCGGCATTGAACCGCAATAGGGAGAGAGGCCACACCCTTCTCTATGCCAATTACTTTGAGAATAGTGCACTCTTCAAACCACACAAATTTCGCCGCCGCTTCCGTATGGCGAGACATGTGTTCAATCATATTCGGGAGGGAGTGGTAGCATATGCCCATACTTTGAGTGTA
The DNA here is from genome assembly GCF_002575655.3 of Aegilops tauschii subsp. strangulata. Lineage (NCBI taxonomy): Eukaryota > Viridiplantae > Streptophyta > Magnoliopsida > Poales > Poaceae > Aegilops > Aegilops tauschii. Next base: position 448,819,788 of record NC_053040.3, read on the forward strand.
AAGAGGATGCCCTTGGCAAGCTTGGCTTCTCTTTTTACCAGAAATGCACTGCGGCTATTCGCATGCTTGCATATGGAATTCCCGATGATCTTGTGGATGAGTATATGCGTATGAGTGACTCCACATGTCTCCTCTCAATGTATAGTTTATGCAAGGCCGTGGTGGCACTGTTCGGCCCTGAGTACCTGAGAGAGCAAACTGCTGCTGATTCAGAGAGGTTGTTGGCGATCAATGCCGAGAGGGGCTTTCCGAGCATGCTTGGTAGTATCGATTGTATGCACTGGAAGTGGAAGAAATGTCCATTTGCTTGGCAGGGCAGTACAAGGGGCATGTGAAAGGTGCCACTGTCATACTTGAAGCGGTGGCTTCACAAGATCTGTGGATATGACATTCTTTCTTCGGCATGGTTGGTTCTCACAATGATATATGTGTTCTTCAGCGCTCTCCAGTGTTTGCAAGGCTTGCAGAAGGCCACTCTCCGGAGGTCAACTTTGAGGTCAATAGCAATCAGTACAACAAGGGATATTACCTAGCTGATGGTACCTATTCTCAGTGGTCCACTCTTGTGAAGACTATACCCAATCCGCGAGGAGAGAAGAGACAGAGGTTTTCCCAAATGCAAGAGAGTTCTAGGAAGGATGTGGAGCGTGCTTTCGATGTGCTTCAGCCTCGATAGGGTATCGTTCGAAACCCTGCACTGACATGAACTCAAAAGTTTTGGGAGGTGATGACTGCTTGTGTGATCATGCACAACATGATCGTGGAGGATGAGCGTGATGATAGCATTTATGAACAAGAGTTTGGTTTCTAGGGTTAAAATATTGAGCCTGAGCAGCCACCTCCTGCAACCTTCGAACAGTTTGTCCATTTTCATCGTGAAATGCGTGATTGGCATACTCATATCCAGCTCCAGGATGACTTGGTTGACCACATGTGGACTCGCATTGGCAACCAGCAGAGCTATCGGTTTAATTTCTTTTCATGCAAACAAATTTCGATTGGGTTGTAAGACTATTTGATATTGTTTTTATTTCGATTGGGTTGTAAGACTATTTCAGATGTGGAACTATTTGCTATGTTTGGTTTGAACTATTTTCTATGCTTCATTTTAGTATGCTTGTTGATCTTGAACGGATGAGATACGGCCGAAATGCGACCGCGCGTTGGGCGCACGCCGACGCATCCAGAAATCCGGACGGACGCGGCCCATTGCCACGCCCAAATGGACAAAAAGCGGATGAAACGGACGTCCGTTTGAGGTCGTGCGTTGGAGTTGGCCTAATGGCTTGTATGGCAGATCCTGCTGGGCTGGAGCAGAAACAGATAGAAGGACAGAAGGAGGGCGGGCAACCTACTTCACGAATCATAAATGTCTATGAGTATGTTTTTTTCTTTTCTTTTGAAAAGGGCAAATTTTAATATGGTTCCTCTTACCTCCTATTTTTCACATTTAAATAAGAATGTAAGAGTTAGTCAGACCCACTACTTAATAAAATCAACGGTTTAGATATACATCATCTACTTACTGACAAGAATGTAAACACCCCCGGTTTCTGCTATGAATATGTTTACTGAGGAGCAAAAACATGTATCCAGTGCTCTTTTCTCTTGAACTTACCAAAATTGGAATGCTTGCCTTGTTTACAGCTAAGCTAAGAATATCTCTAGCAGATCCCTAAAACAACATATACAGAAAAAACGATTCAGCCCTATGCACTCCAGCAAGCGTTAGGGGCCAAACCTAGCGTAGCCGACCACCGCCCCTTTCCTCTGTTCCCTCCTACTCGGCGGCACCAATGGGTGCCACTGGACGAAGCCTGTGTACTGTCGATGGCGTCTGGGCTGCTCGTTTCTCTCATGTGCGGCGCTTGGGTGGCGCAGTATGCTCGGCTGCACGGGTAAACATCTCATCCAGGCAAACGGCTGCTGGTAAAATCTGGCGCAGGACGGTCGGAGTTGCTCCCCCCTTATTGGTACTCTGCTGACCCGTCACTTATGACTGGAGGTAAAATCGACATAGATGAGGGTCTTGGCCCGCCAAAGACACATGTTATGTGCCAGCGCCCCTCGACTCTTGCTACATTCTAAATTTTGGTTTTCAAATTTCCATGGTCCCTCAAGTGTGTAAACTATCTAGATCCGTTCCTTCATTCCATTGCAAGCAATCTTATCGACCATGTCGTGGAATATTCTTACATGTAGCTGTTGGGAAACGTAGTAATTTCAAAAAAAAATCCTACGCACACGCAAGATCACGGTGATGCATAGCAACGAGTGGGGAGAGTGTGTCCACGTACCTCGTAGACCGAAAGCGGAAGCGTTAGCACAACGCGGTTGATGTAGTCGCACGTCTTCACGATCCGACCGATCAAGTACCGAACGTATGGCACCTCTGAGTTCAGCACATGTTCAGCTCGATGACGTCCCTCGAACTCCGATCCAGCCAAGCTTTGAGGGAGAGTTCTGTCAGCATGACGGCGTGGTGACGATGATGATGTTCTACCGACGCAGGGCTTCGCCTAAGCACCGCTACGATATTATCGAGGTGGATTATGGTGGAGGGCGGCACCGCACACGGCTAAGAGATCAAGAGATCAATTGTTGTATCTATGGGGTTCCCCCTGGCCACGTATATAAAGGAGTGGAGGAGGGGGAGAAGGCCGGCCCCTATGGCGCGCCCTGGAGGAGTCCTACTCCCACCGGAAGTAGGATTCCCCCCTTCCAAGTAGTAGGAGTAGGAGTCAAGGAAAGGGAGGAGAGAAGAGAAGGAAGGAGGGGGCGCAGCCCCTCCCCCTAGTCCAATTCGGACTAGGCCTTGGGTGGGCGCGCAGCCTCTCCTCTCTCTTTCCCCTAAAGCCCAATAAGGCCCATATACTCCCCGGCGAATTCCCGTAACTCTCCGGTACTCCGAAAAATACCCGAATCACTCGGAACCTTTCCGATATCCGAATATAGTCGTCCAATATATCGATCTTTACGTCTAGGCCATTTCGAGACTCCTCGTCATGTCCCCGATCTCATCCGGGACTCCGAACTACCTCAGGTACATCAAAACACATAAACTCATAATACAAATCGTCACCGAACGTTAAGCGTGCGGACCCTACGGGTTCGAGAACTATGTAGACATGACCGAGACACGTCTCCGGTCAATAACCAATAGCGGAACCTGGATGCTCATATTGGCTCCTACATATTCTACGAAGATCTTTATCGGTCAAACCGCATAACAACATACGTTGTTCCCTTTGTCATCGGTATGTTACTTGCCCGAGATTTGATCGTCGGTATCTCAATACCTAGTTCAATCTCGTTACCGGCAAGTCTCTTTACTCGTTCCGTAATACATCATCTCGCAACTAACTCATTAGTCACAATGCTTGCAAGGATTATAGTGATGTGCATTACCGAGAGGGCCCAGAGATACCTCTCCGACAATCGGAGTGACAAATCCTAATCTCGAAATACGCCAACCCAACAAGTACCTTCGGAGACACCTGTAGAGCACCTTTATGATCACCCAGTTATGTTGTGACGTTTGGTAGCACACAAAGTGTTCCTCCGGTAAACGGGAGTTGCATAATCTCATAGTCATAGGAACATGTATAAGTCATGAAGAAAGCAATATCAACATACTAAACGATCAAGTGCTAAGCTAACGGAATGGGTCAAGTCAATCACATCATTCTCCTAATGATGTGACCCCGTTAATCAAATGACAACTCATGTCTATGGCTAAGAAACATAACCATCTTTGATCAACGAGCTAGTCAAGTAGAGGCATACTAGTGACACTCTGTTTGTCTATGTACTCACACATGTATTATGTTTCCGGTTAATACAATTCTATCATGAATAATAAACATTTATCATGAAATAAGGAAATAAATAATAACTTTATTATTGCCTCTAGGGCATATTTCCTTCACTCTCCCACTTGCACTAGAGTCAATAATCTAGATCACATCGCCATGTGATTTAACATCAATAGTTCACATCACCATGTGATTAACACCCATAGTTCACATCGTCATGTGACCAACACCCAAAGGGTTTACTAGAGTCAATAATCTAGTTCACATCGCTATGTGATTAACACCCAAAGAGTACTAAGGTGTGATCATGTTTTGTTTGTGAGAGAAGTTTAGTCAACGGGTCTGCCATATTCAGATCCGTATGTATTTTGCAAATTTTTATATGTACAATGCTCTGCACGGAGCTACTTTAGCTAATTGCTCCCACTTTCAATATGTATCCAGATTAAGACTTAGAGTCATCTGTGTCAGTGCCAAAACTTGTATCGACGTAACCCTTTACGACGAACCTTTTTGTCACCTCCATAATCGAGAAACATATCCTTATTCCACTAAGGATAATTTTGACCGCTGTTCAGTGATCTACTCCTTGATCACTATTGTACTCCCTTGCTAAAATCAGTGTAGGGTATACAATAGATCTGGTACACAACATGGCATACTTTATAGAACCTATGGCTGAGGCATAAGGAATGACTTTCATTCTCTTTCTATCTTCTGCCGTGGTCGGGCTTTGAGTCTTACTCAATTTCACACCTTGTAACACAGGCAAGAACTCTTTCTTTGACTGCTCTATTTTGAACTACTTCAAAATCTTGTCAAGGTATGTACTCATTGAAAAAACTTATCAAGCGTCTTGATATATCTCTATAGATCATGATGCTCAATATGTAAGCAGCTTGACCGAGGTCTTTCTTTGAAAAAACTCCTTTCAGACACTCCTTTATGCTTTGCAGAATAATTCTACACTATTTCCGATCAACAATATGTCATTCACATATACTTATCAGAAATGTTGTAGTTCTCCCACTCACTTTCTTATAAATACAGGCTTCACCTCAAGTCTGTATAAAACTATATGCTTTGATCAATTTATCAAAGCGTATATTCCAACTCCGAGATGCTTGCCCTAGTCCATAGATGGATCGCTGGAGCTTGCATATTTTGTTAGCACCTTTAGGATTGACAAAACCTTCTTGTTGCATCATATACAAATCTTCTTTAATAAATCCATTAAGGAATGCAGTTTTGTTTATCCATTTGCCGGATTTCATAAAATGCAGCAATTGCTAACATGATTCGGACAGACTTAAGCATAGATACGAATGAGAAACTCTCATCGTAGTCAACACCTTGAACTTGTCGAAAACCTTTTTGCGACAATTCTAGCTTTGTAGATAGTAACACCACTATCAGCGTTCGTCTTCCTCTTGAGGATCCATTAAATCTCAATGGCTCACCAATCATCGGGCAAGTCAATCAAAGTCCATACTTTGTTCTCATACATGGATCCCATCTCAGATTTCATGGCCTCAAGCCATTTGGCGGAATCTGGACTCATCATCGCTTCCTCATAGTTCGTAGGTTCGTCATGGTCAAGTAACATGACCTCCAGAACAGGATTACCGTACCACTCTGGTGCGGATCTTACTCTGGTTGACCTACGAGGTTCGGTATTAACTTGATCTGAAGTTTCGTGATCATTATCATTAGCTTCCTCACTAATTGGTGTAGGTGTCACAGGAACCGGTTTCTGTGATGAACTACTTTCCAATAAGGGAGCAGGTACAGTTACCTCATAAAGTTCTACTTTCCTCCCACTCACTTCTTTCGAGAGAAACTCCTTCTCTAGAAAGGATCAATTCTCAGCAACAAAGATCTTGCCTTCGGATCTGTGATAGAAGGTGTACCCAACTGTCTCCTTTTGGGTATCCTATGAAGACACATTTCTCCGATTTGGGTTTGAGCTTATCAGGATGAAACTTTTTCTTATAAGCATTGCAACCCCAAACTTTAAGAAACGACAACTTTGGTTTCTTGCCAAACCATAGTTCATACGGTGTTGTCTCAAACGAATTTAGATGGTGCCCCCTTTTTTTACGTGAATGCAGCTGTCTCTAATGCATAACCCCAAAACTATAGTGGTAAATCGGTAAGAAACATCATAGATTGTACTATATCCAATAAAGTACGGTTATGACGTTCGGACACACCATCATGCTGTGGTGTTCCAGGTGGCATGAATTTGTGAAACTATTCCACATTGTTTTAATTGAAGACCAAACTCGTAACTCAAATATTTTTCTCCGCGATCAGATCGTAGAAACCTTATTTTCTTGTCACGATGATTTTCCACTTCACTCTGAAATTCTTTGAACTTTTCAAAAGTTTCAGACTTATGTTTCATCAAGTAGATATACCCATATCTGCTCAAATCATCTTTTAAGGTCAGAAAATAACGATACCCGCCACGAGCCTCAACACTTATCGGATCGCATACATTAGTATGTATTATTTCCAATAAGTCAGCTGCTTGCTCCATTCTTCCGGAGAACGGAGTCTTAGTCATCTTGCCCATAAGGCATGGTTCGCAAGCATCAAGTGATTCATAACCAAGTGATTCCAAAATCCCATCAGCATGGAGTTTCTTCATGCGCTTTACACCAATATGACATAAACGGCAGTGCCATAAATAAGTTGCACTATCATTATTAACTTTGCATCTTTTGGCTTCGATATTATGAATATGTGTATAACTACGATCGAGATCCAACAAACCATTTTCGTTGGGGTGTATGACCATAGAAGGTTTTATTCATGTAAACAGAACAACAATTGTTCTCTAACTTAAATGAATAGCCGTATTGCAATAAACATGATCAAATCATATTCATGCTCAACGCAAACACCAAATAACACTTATTTAGGTTTAACACTAATCTCGAAAGTGTAGGGAGCGTGCGATGATGATCATATCAATCTTGGAACCACTTCCAACACACATCATCACTTCACCCTTAACTAGTCTCTGTTCATTCTGCAACTCCCGTTTTGAGTTACTACTCTTATCAACTGAACCAGTATCAAATACCAAGGGGTTGCTACGAACACTAGTAAAATACACATCAATAATCTATATATCAAATATACATTTGTTCAGTTTGCCATCCTTCTTATCCGCCAAATACTTGGGGCAGTTCCGCTTCCAGTGACCAGTCCCTTTGCAGTAGAAGCACTTAGTCTCAGGCTTAGGTACAGACTTGGGCTTCTTCACTTGAGTAGCAACTTGCTTGCCGTTCTTCTTGAAGTTCCCCTTCTACCCCTTTGCCCTTTTCTTGAAACAAGTGGTCTTGTTAACCATCAACACTTGATGCTCTTTCTTGATTTCTACCTTCGTCGATTTCAGCATCGCAAAGAGCTCGGGAATTACTTCGTCATCCCTTGCATATTATAGTTCATCACGAAGTTCTAGTAACTTGGTGATAGTGACTAGAGAATTCTGTTAATTAGTATCTTATCTGGAAGATTAACTCCCACTTGATTCAAGCAATTGTAGTACCCAGACAATCTGAGCACATGCTCACTGGTTGAGCTATTCTCCTCCATCTTCTAGGCAAAGTACTGTCAGAGGTCTCATACCTCTCGACACGGGCATGAGTATGAAATACCAATTTCAACTCTTGGAACATCTTATATGCTCCGTGGCATTCAAAACATTTTTGAAGTCCCGGTTCTAAGCCGTAAAGCATGGTGCACTAAACTATCAAGTAGTCATCATACCGAGCTTTTGTCAAAACGTTCATAACGTCTGCATCTGCTCTTGCAATAGGTTTGTCACCTAGCGGTGCATCAAGGACATAATTCTTCTGTGCATCAATGAGGAAAATCCTCAGATCACGGAACAAGTCCGCATCATTGCTACTATCATCTTTCAACTTAGTTTTCTCTAGGAATCATATCAAAATAAACGGGGGGCTACATCGCGAGCTATTGATCTACAACATAGATATGCAAATACTACCAGGACTAAGTTCATGATAAATTAAAGTTCAATTAATCATATTACTTAAGAACTCCCACTTAGATAGACATCCCTCTAATCCTCTAAGTGATCACGTGATCCATATCAACTAAACCATGTCCGATCATCACGTGAGATGGAGTAGTTTCAATGGTGAACATCACTATGTTGATCATATCTACTATATGATTCACGCTCGACCTTTCGGTCTTAGTGTTCTGAGGCCATATCTGTTATATGCTAGGCTCGTCAAGTTTAACCTGAGTATTCCGCGTGTGCAACTGTTTTGCACCCGTTGTATTTGAACGTAGAGCCTATCACACCCGATCATCACGTGGTGTCTCAGCGCGAAGAACTTTCGCAACGGTGCATACTCAGGGAGAACACTTGTACCTTGATAATTAAGTAAGGGATCATCTTATAAAGCTACCGCCGAACTAAGCAAAATAAGATGTATAATAGATAAACATCACATGCAATCAAAATATGTGACATGATATGGCCATGATCATCTTGCGCCTTTGATCTCCATCTCCAAAGTACCGTCATGATCTCTATTGTTACCGGCATGACACCATGATCTCCATCATCTAGATCTCTATCAACGTGTCGCCACATGATCGTCTCACCAACTATTTCTCTTGCAACTATTGCTATCGCATAGCGATAAAGTAAAGCAATTATTTTGGCACTTGCATCTTATGCAATAAAGAGACAACCATAAGGCCTCTGCCAGTTGCCGATAACTTCAACAAAACATGATCATCTTATACAACAACTTATATCTCATCATGTCTTGACCATATCACATCACAACATGCCCTGCAAAAACAAGTTAGACGTCCTCTACTTTGTTGTTGCAAGTTTTACGTGGCTGCTACGGGCTGAGCAAGAACCGTTCTTACCTATGCATCAAAACCACAACGATAGTTTGTCAAGTTGGCGCTGTTTTAACCTTCGCAAGGACCGGGCGTAGCCACACTCGGTTCAACTAAAGTTGGAGAAACTGACACCCGCTAGTCACCTGTGTGCATAGCACGCCGGTAAAACCAGTCTCGCATAAGCGTACGCGTAATGTCGGTCCGGGCCGCTTCATCCAACAATACCGCCGAACCAAAGTATGACATGCTGGTAAGCAGTATGACTTATATCGCCCAGAACTCACTTTTGTTCTACTCGTGCATATGACATCTACACATAAAACCTGGCTCGGATGCCACTGTTGGGGAACGTAGTAATTTCAAAAAAATTCCTACCCAGACGCAAGATCATGGTGATGCATAGCAACGAGTGGGGAGAGTGTGTCCACGTACCCTCGTAGACCGAAAGCGGAAGCGTTAGCACAACGTGGTTGATGTAGTCGTACGTCTTCACGATCCGACCGATCAAGTACCGAACGTACGGCACCTCCGAGTTCAGCACACGTTCAGCTCGATGACGTCCCTCGAACTCCGATCCAGCCGAGCTTTGAGGGAGAGTTCCGTCAGCACGACGGCGTGGCGATGATGATGATGTTCTACTGACGCAAGGCTTCGCCTAAGCACCGCTACGATATTATCGAGGTGGATTATGGTGGAGGGGGGCACCACACACGGCTAAGAGATCAAGAGATCAATTATTGTGTCTATGGGGTGCCCCTGGCCACATATATAAAGGAGTGGAGGAGGGGGGAGAAGGCCGGCCCCTATGGCGCGCCCTGGAGGAGTCCTACTCCCACCGGGAGTAGGATTCCCCTCTTCCAGGTAGTAGGAGTCAAGGAAAGGGATGAGAGAAGAGAAGGAAGGAGGGGGCGCAGCCCCTCCCCCTAGTCCAATTCGGACTAGCCCTTGGGTGGGCGCGCAGCCTCTCCTCTCTCTTTTCCCTAAAGCCCAATAAGGCCCATATACTCCCCGGCGAATTCCCGTAACTCTCCGGTATTCCGAAAAATACCCGAATCACTCGGAACCTTTCCGATATCCGAATATAGTCGTCCAATATATCGATCTTTACGTCTCGGCCATTTCGAGACTCCTCGTCATTTCCCCGATCTCATCCGGGAATCCGAACTACCTTAGGTACATTAAAACACATAAACTCATAATACAAATCATCACCGAATGTTAAGCGTGCGGACCCTACGGGTTCGAGAACTATGTAGACATGACCGAGACACGTCTCCGGTCAATAACCAATAGCGGAACCTGGATGCTCATATTGGCTCCTACATATTCTATGAAGATCTTTATCGGTCAAACCGCATAACAACATACGTTGTTCCCTTTGTCATCGGTATGTTACTTGCCCGAGATTTGATCGTCGGTATCTCAATACCTAGTTCAATCTCGTTACCGGCAAGTCTCTTTACTCGTTCCGTAATACATCATCTCGCAACTAACTCATTAGTCACAATGCTTGCAAGGCTTATAGTGACGTGCATTACCGAGAGGGCCCAGAGATACCTCTCCAACAATCGGAGTGACAAATCCTAATCTCGAAATACGCCAACCCAACAAGTACCTTCGGAGACACCTGTAGAGCACCTTTATAATCACCCAGTTACGTTGTGACGTTTGGTAGCACACAAAGTGTTCCTCTGGTAAATGGGAGTTGCATAATCTCATAGTCATAGGAACATGTATAAGTCATGAAGAAAGCAATAGCAACATACTAAACGATCAAGTGCTAAGCTAACGGAATGGGTCAAGTCAATCACATCATTCTCCTAATGATGTGACCCCATTAATCAAATGACAACTCATGTCTATGACTAGGAAACATAACCATCTTTGATCAACGAGCTAGTCAAGTAGAGGCATACTAGTGACACTCTGTTTGTCTATGTACTCACACATGTATTATGTTTCCGGTTAATACAATTCTAGCATGAATAATAAAAATTTATCATGCAATAAGGAAATAAATAATAACTTTATTATTGCCTCTAGGGCATATTTCCTTCAGTAGCAACCAAGTCAGCATAAAAATGAGAAAGGAAAACTAAAACAAAACAAGTAACTTGAAGGAGTTTTTTGCAAATGAAACAAATTAACATAGTTTTTGGGGAAATATATTTTACATTCTATAATTTTTATGGAACTTATATGGGGACAAGTGCATACTGAAAATATTTTTAAAAAGATTTTGTAAAAATGAAAATGTGCAAAAATGATAAATAAAAATGTAGGTAATATGAAGAAAGAAGAGAAGATATCATTGAGTTTAGGAAACAGAGGTTTATTCCAAAAGGTATTCGTAATGTTAAAATCCCGACTTCAGGTTTTTAAGCAAGGCAAATCGGAGTTTTTTTATGGCTATTTATGTTGATATGAGGATGAAAAAATTAGTTTGCAAGCACCGCAATTTCTGGCAAAAAAATTAAAACTAAGGCGGATTTTCCATAATTGCCAACTAAACTTGCCATCCTCGACAAACATAACTTGCCATAAAAAATGTTTGATTAGCCATGGTAAAAAGTTTGAAGTCAGATCTATAGTTGAGACCAAAGGTATTGGAAAATATGGCAATTTCGATGAAAATTTAGAAACAATACCTTTGTTACTTTACCGGAGAACCATAGTGTATAATTTAACCAAATTTCAAGATGTTTTTTTGAAATATTTCTGTTTTTTTCTAATTTTTAATATTCCTTTAGTCAGCTTACTGAATATTTAGGTTTGCCCATCTACCATTTCTCTAAATTGTTATTAATTTTGTGTTGATTGGGCCACCACGTGTGAAATTGCCATCACTTCATCGCGGCAACCACTTTCAATAGAGCAATGGACCAAATGTACACAATTATACCGTTTGGACATGTGACGAGCCAAGACTTGTGGTAATATATTGTACTAGTAATTAAACTTAGACCTATGCAATAGTTGAGGGACTAAAACTTTGTTTTCTTTTTCTATAAAGACAAGTACTCCATTGATGATATTGTACGGGAAATAATGAATTTCAATACCTGACACATACTAAGAATGATTTAAAATTTGGCACTCCCTCATATCCATATTAATTGTCGATGATTACTTTTTTTGATTAAAAGAGGGGGTTTCCCTCCGATTTCATTAAAGAAACCAAGATCAAGAGTAATAGTTTAAAGCGTAGTCAAGCGCCAAGTCTCCCAGGACTACCATAAGTCTTAAGAACAACAAAAGAACAGCAAGCAAAAGCTGGCAGCAGGGAACGAAGAACCATTACAAATGGATTTCCAGGGGCTAATACAAACTACTGCGAAGACCTCCAGCAAGCTAAAGCCTAAGCAGGCTAAGTCCCAACAGCTCCCAGTCTTCTCATTCCAGGCCTCCACCCCTGCGACGCTGATGTGGCTTGAACTATATCGGTATTTCCTCAAAAAGGAAGGGATGATGCAGCATAGCTATAGTAGGTATTTCCCTCAGTGATGAGACCAAGGTTATCGAACCTGTAGGAGAACCACGCAACACTACATGAACGCCACCTGCACACAAAGAACAAATACTTGCAACCCGACGTAAAAGAGGGGTTGTCAATCCCTTCCGGGTAAAAAGATAGATAAATTTATAGTAGATCGGATAAATAGATCTTGCGGGAACGCGAGATAAAATAAATAACAAAATTGCAACAAGGTATTTTTGGAATTTTGGATTAATAGATCTGAAAATAAAGACAAATAAAAATAGATCTCGAGGGCAAATATGATAAAGAAGAGACCCGGGGGCTGTCGATTTCACTAGTGGCTTCTCTCGAGAAAAATAGCATACGGTGGGTAAACAAATTACTATTGGGAAATTGATAGAACTTCAAATAATCATGACAATATCCAGGCAATGATCATTATATAGGCATCACGTCCAAGATTAGTAGGCTGACTCCTGCCGACATCTACTACTATTACTCCACACATCGACCGCTATCGAGCATGCATCTAGTGTATTAAGTGTTGGGGAACGCAGTAATTTCAAAAAAAAATCTACGCACACGCAAAATCCATCTAGGCGATGCATAGCAACGAGAGGGGAGAGTGTTGTGCACGTACCCTCGTAGACCGAAAGTGGAAGCGTTATGACAATGCGGTAAATGTAGTCGTACGTCTTCACGATCCGACCGATCCTAGTACCGAAAGTACGGCACCTCCGCGATCTGCACACGTTTGGCTCGGTGACATCCCACGAACTCTCGATCCAGCTGAGTGTCGAGGGAGAGCTTCGTCAGCACAATGGCGTGATGACGGTGATGATGAAGTTACCGACGCAGGGCTTCGCCTAAGCACTACAACGATATGACCAAGGTGGAAATCTGTGGAGGGGGCACCGCACACGGCTAGGACAACTATGAACTTGTGTGTCCATGGGGTGTCCCCCTCCCCCGTATATAAAGGAGTGGAGGAGGGGGAGGGCCGGCCCTCTCATGGCGCACCCCGGTGGAGGGCCGGCCCTCTCATGGCGCGCCCCAAGGGGAGTCCTACTCCCACCGGGAGTAGGATTCCCCCCCCCCTCCCTAGTTGGAGTAGGAGAGGAAGGAAGGAGGAGAGAGGGAGAAGGAAACAGGGGCGCGCGGCCAGCCCTGGCCACCCCTCTCTCTCCACTAAGGCCCATATGGCCCATTAGACTCCCCGGGGGGTTCCGGTAAGCCCCCGGTACTCCCGTAATTGCCCGAACTCACCCGGAACTATTCCGAAGTCCAAACATAGTCGTCCAATATATCAATCTTCATGTCTCGACCATTTTGAGACTCCCCGTCATGTCTGTGATCACATCCGGGACTCCGAACAACTTTCGGTACATCAAAACACATAAACTCATAATACCGATTGCCACCGAACGTTAAGCGTGCGGACCCTACGGGTTCGAGAACTATGTAGACATGACCGAGACTCATCTCCGGTCAATAACCAATAGCGGAACCTGGATGCTCATATTGGTTCCTACATATTCTACGAAGATGTTTATCGGTCAGACCGCATAACAACATATGTTGTTCCCTTTGTCATCGGTATGTTAGTTGCCCGAGATTCGATCGTCGGTATCTCAATACCTAGTTCAATCTTGTTACCGGCAAGTCTCTTTACTCGTTTCATAATGCATCATCCCGCAACTAACTCATTAGTAACATTGCTTGCAAGGCTTATAGTGATGTGCATTACCGAGAGGGCCCAGAGATACCTCTCCGAAACACGGAGTGACAAATCCTAATCTCGATCTATGCCAACCCAACAAACACCATCAGAGACACTTGTAGAGCATCTTTATAATCACCCAGTTACGTTGTGACATTTGATAGCAAACTAAGTGTTCCTTCGGTATTCGGGAGTTGCGTAATCTCATAGTCATAGGAACATGTATAAGTCATGAAGAAAGCAATAGCAACAAACTAAACGATCAAGTGCTTAGCTAACAGAATGGGTCAAGTCAATCACATCATTCTCTAATGATGTGATCCCGTTAATCAAATGACAACTCATGTCTATGGCTAGGAAACTTAACCATCTTTGATTCAACGAGCTAGTCAAGTAGAGGCATACTAGTGACACTCTGTTTGTCTATGTATTCACACATGTACTAAGTTTCCGGTTAATACAATTCTAGCATGAATAATAAACATTTATCATGATATAAGGAAATATAAATAACAACTTTATTATTGCCTCTAGGGCATATTTCCTTCATTAAGTTCATGGAGAAACGGAGGAATGCAATAAGAACGATGACATGATGTAGACAAGATCTATTCATGTAGGAATAGACCCCATCTTGTTACCCTTAATAACAACAATACATACGTGTCTATTCCCCTTCTGTCACTGGGATTGAGCACCGTAAGATCAAACCCATCACAAAGCACTGATACGTCTCCAACGTATCTATAATTTTTTATGTTCCATTGTAACAGCCTGGTTTTTGGCCCTTTTCTTTTTTCTTTTACTTTAATTGGTTTTTGCTCTGTTTTTCTTTTGGGAGTGGTTCTGTGGCCTTGCCACCTGAGAAATCATCTTCATTTCCTCTCCCAAGTGGCTCATCATTCTCAAAACCTTTCCAAGATCATGTCACTTCACTCCTTGACCAAACCCTAAAATCTTTTTCTAGGGAATATTCCTTTTTCTATTAAAGGAATAACCCTGTCTGCCCTAGGTTGTGAAGCAACCTATATTTCTGTCCATCCAAAAATTACCAAATAATTCTCATAATTCCTTTGGGTCCTATGTTGCTCAAATATGCCCAAACATTCTTGGCCTAGCCCAAGAATAATTCCCCAATAAATATTTATCATTTCTGTCCAAAGTGGCACTTTGAGAAGGAAGTGTCATTTATCTTATCTTGTTTGCTCCCAAACCTTTTGGGCATTTTCTTATGTCCAAATAATTGCCTCATGCCAAAATTCAACTTTATTTGCCTAGCCAATCTTCCTCAATGATTTTCAAAGTTTCTGTCAAACAGAAGCCACTGTGAACAAGGTACTAGCTAGGAGCATCCAAATGAGTTGAAATTTTGCATGCCTCTTCTTGTGATCATATTATCCCACTCCTCCAAAATTCAGCCCCATCCAATCATCTATGTGAGCACAGGCCCAAATCTTTGATTCTGGCAATATTTTCAGGTTGTGAAGCAAGTATAATTTTTATTGCTTCAAAAATCCTGATAAATTACCAGATTCTTCTCCTACCCAAATAACTTCTCTCCACCAAATTTGGCACCATTTAACCTAGCCAATATTTCTCTAGAATTATTGCAAGATTTTGGTCAGTGAAGATAGCTGTGAAGGAAGTACCATTTTGGTGAATCCAATTGGTATGAAATTTTTACAGCCTCTTACTATGAACAAATCATAATGCCTTGCCAAATTTCAGCTCAAGTTGATACTCCATGTGAGTGCACCTTCCTGATCTTGATTATGGACTAAATATGCAGTTGTGAAGCAACTATGGTGTATCTTGGTCCAAATCTTCTCAAAATTAACAGTATTATAGTCCTTCCTAAGCTGATCACCCCACACAAACTCTCTGGCACCAATTCCCTTCCTGTTGATCAGCAGTTCTCGGCCAAGTTTACTACAGTAAACTTCAGAGGTTACTTACCATTTAACCAGGGCAGTTTTCATCGATCTACCACCGCAGTTGAAACCTCCCCTGGAAGGACTTACCACTGGACAACATGTTCAAGCCCATCTCCCCCGGTACATGCCAGTGCACGCGGTGACCGCGTTAATGGCATCACAGTGCACGCGCTCTGTGTGCAGTGGCCGCGTCCAGTGGCCGTTTGTGCTTCGGCACCTCCTCCTCTCGTCGCCTTCGCGCGCATGACCTTGTCCATTGTCTTCCTCTCGTCATCGCCGTTCCCCTGGACCCCTCTCCCCCTCCGTCCGTTTCCTCACCGACGCTCATCGACGCTCTCCGCCGAACGCCCACGGGGGCACAGTGCTCCGTTTGGCTCCGAGCTCACCTCGGCCTCTTCCTCTGCTCTATGGCATCGTCTACCCCTCCGTGACCTCTGAATCAATGGCTCGTCGTGTTCCCGCGCCCTCCCGTGCTGGATGAGCTCGTCAGAGCCTCGGCCGGACGTGCCCGGCGGCACCCGAGCCCGTACCTCTCGCCCCGGCTATAAATAGCCATCCCCGGCCTCGTCCGAGCTCACCGCTAGCCTCACAACCCTCCTCTAGCCCTGCCTAGCCACTTCCCCGAGCTCGAGGAGCTCCCGTTGCCCTCCCTTGCCGCCATGGCCGCCGCTCCTCTCCGGCTAAATTAGCTCGATCCCGAGCTCCTCTCCCCTCCATTCTTCCACCAGCAGCCTCCCGGGAGTCCAGCTACTCGCCCCAACCCCCTCCCCCTCGTCGGAGACCCACTGCATCGCCAATCACCACGGCCCCGCCCGCCTCTGTTCTTCATCGGTGGCCACCCGTCGCCGTCCCTCCATCCCCCTCGATGCTCGTGCGGTGGCCAGAGAGGTGCGGCGTCCCGTTCTGATCCCGCTGGTGGCCGGAGCATAGGGGAGGCGGTCTGAGTCGCCGGGGAGCGCCGGCGCGTGCTCAGCCGCGACCTCCTCTGTTCCCAACGTCGGGAGGATGAAGACAGGAGCGAGGGAGGAGAGAGAGAGAGCCAATGGGACCCGCCTATAAGTCTCACAGCCGCCTGGTCCCGCCTTTGCCACGCTGGATAAGTGGAGGTGTAATCCGCTGGATTACGTCTTCGCTTACCGAAAGCGTATTCCTCTTCTAGTTCAGCCCAGAATGCATTTTCACTTCTAGAAAACGTATTTCCTTCTAATACGCTTTCTGTTTTTCTGTCCAGGCCCTGTTTGAAAATATTTTCATTACAGATAGGTCCCTGGCAGAAAACACTTTATAACTTTTCAACCACAACTCCAAATGAGGTGAATCCAAAGCCCACTTCTTCGTTTCATTGAGCCCGTTCTATTGGTATCATTTTCATTATGTTTCAACATTCTGAAAATGACCATTTTCCCCTTGCCTTTAACCAGCCCCTTTCGAGAGAGAAGTGTTTCAGGCAAATCTTTCTGCGATGTTTCCGCACTTCTCCCCGGTGCATTCTTCATCCCTAGGCAAGCCACAACCACCATTTGCATGATTTCCATGCAGTAGCATGGGTTTTCAACTTGAATCTTTAATAACTGTATGTTTGTTTTGCTACTGCTGTCGTTATTTCGGTTATGCTTGTGGATCGGTGATTACTGTCATGCTATGTTTTCTTGCACTCTGTTATCATGTTCTACCTGCTAGTATTACTTTCATATTGGTCATGCTTGATAGCAGTACATGTTGGGTTGGTCATGTTCTTCGGTGCATGCCTGACGTCGGTTACCGAGTACCGTTAATATGTATTGTTCCTTGTTGTTAGTTGGTTAAGTGTTTACTCAGTAATGTTATCCTTGCATGGTATTTATTGTTGATGCTAATGGTCATGTTATGCTATGAGTAGTGTTGTACTTGTGATATTCATGCTCATCATTATGCCATGCTCAGTTGGATATGATTCATTGTTGATATGGTTGATAGTTATATTGCACCCTCATGCTTATGTTGATATCATGCTCATGCATTGTAAGTGCATCATGTTATTTTATCATGGCTCAGCATATTGCATTCAAGTTTAACCGGATTAAATTGAACTTGAACAAATTGTTGGCTGAGTCATGGTGCCACCATATCGAGCTGACCAGTGCAACCACGCTTACCTTTATGGTAAGGTCCTAACTGGGTCTATTGTCATGCCTCTCACCGGTGCCTCCAACGAGGGAAGGTTATGGGCGCGCGCTACCCTGATCAGGTAGGCGGACATAAGCCTTGTGTGGCCGTTGTTGTTGTTGTACCCGGGTTGTCCCCGTTTGGGACCGTTTATGTTTTGCCACGACGGTGGCCGTTGGTGCCTTTGGTAGGCACGGGGCCACCCAGGACTTAGCCTAAAGGGGAGTTGGTCGGAGTGGCCGGGAGAGTGTCATGGCAGTAGATTGGTTTTGTCGGAACGCCGTTGGTCCACCCGAATGGGAGTGCGAGGCCATGGGTTCCGTGGTGTGGGTACAGTGTACTAACCTCTGCAGAGTGTATATTAAATCTATCGATAGCCGCGCCCGCGGATAAGGGCCCAGTTCGTAGTTGGTCACACTGTGAGTCAACAGTAATTAATAATAACTTCATTAATAACAACCCTGGTTCGATGATGAGATAAGTTGGTTATGTGATCCGTGAATGATCACCGTTTGGTTACAAGGTAACCCGTTGAGCCAAGAGTGGTTCCGTTTGTGATCCGCGAATGATCACTGTGGTATCGAGGATACCGAGTTGTTGGATATTCGTGATGTTGTGCGATAATCGTGGGTAAAGATCAAGCTCCTTGTGGTCATTTAATGATTACTACGGTATTGTTTATACCAAGCTTGATTTGATCCTGAGATGATCGTGGTGATGTCCGAGGTTGGTAAGTGCTGCATGTGATGGTTATAAGATAACCCGAGCAGAGTAAGTTGGTGCATGATAATGTCATCATGTTGCATGATAGTGTCATCATGTTGCATGATAGTGTCATCATGTTTATATGTCCATGCCATGCTCATATTGTTCTAGCTGTATCATGTTGTTCAGGCTATGTTGTTCGGATAATATAATGTTAATCCGTGTTTAATCTGTAATTGCCATGCTGTTGTATGTCTTGAATGCTTCTGGTTATTGTGAGCTTGCAAGTACATTCAATGTATTGACCTGGCGTGTCATGCCAGTTTGCAGGTCATGCTGGATTTGATTGCTTGCTTGTGATGGTTTCCGTTCGTGCAAGCTAGGGTAAGCGTTCCTGCCAGAGTCCCTGTAGAGTGGAGTTCATCGCCGTCGTCGCTGTTCCGCTGCTAGAAGTTTTTCCGCTGCTTCGAGTTGTTCTGCTGCTTGCATAGAGCAACTGAGGATGGCGTAGTGTCGCCGTGCCAATGTTATTCCTTGTAATATCGGAGACCTTGTATTCATATTTGTGTAATAATAGAAAGCTGGTTTGTTCTATGCTAAGCAGTGCCGTATTCCAGAAGACTTCTCCTCGATCTCTGGGCTGGAATACAGGGTGTTCCGGTTTCTCTGAGCCGGGGTGCCACATCCATGCTATTATATTATCTGTTTTGGATGTTTAATGGGCTTTACTAAGCACTTTTATATTATTTTTGGGACTAACCTACTAACCGAAGGCCCGGTGCAAATTGCTGTTTTTTGCCTATTTCAGAGTTTCGCAGAAAAGGAATATCAAATGGAGTCCAAACGGATTGAAACCTTCGAGAGAGTTATTTTTGGAACAAACGTGATCCAGAGGACTTGGAGTGGACGTCAAGAAGAAGCGAGGAGGCCACGAGGCAGGGAGGCGCACCTTCCCCCCCGGGCGCGCCCCCACCCTCGTGGGCCCCTCGCAGCTCCACCGACCTACTTCTTCCTCCTATATATACCCATATACCTCGAAAACATGAGAGAGCACGACGAAACCCTATTTCCACCGCCGCAACCTTCTGTACCCGTGAGATCCCATCTTGGGGCCTTTTCCGGTGCTCCGCCGGAGGGGGAATCGATCACGGAGGGCTTCTACATCAACACCATAGCCTCTCCGATGATGTGTGAGTAGTTTACCACAGACCTTCGGGTCCATAGTTATTAGCTAGATGGCTTCTTCTCTCTCTTTGGATCTCAATACAAAGTTCTCCTCGATTCTCTTGGAGATCTATTCGATGTAATTCTTTTTGCGGTGTGTTTGTCGAGATCCGATGAATTGTGGGTTTATGATCAAGATTATCTATGAACAATATTTGAATTTTCTCTGAATTATTTTATGTACGATTGGTTATCTTTGCAAGTCTCTTCGAATTATCAGTTTGGTTTGGCCGACTACATTGATCTTTCTTGTAATGGGAGAAGTGCTTAGCTTTGGGTTCAATCTTGCGGTGTCCTTTCCCAGTGACAGCAGGGGTAGCAAGGCCCGTATTGTATTGTTGCCATCAAGGATAAAAAGATGGGGTTTATATCATATTGCATGAGTTTATCCCTCTACATCATGTCATCTTGTTTAAGGGATTGACAACCCCTTTATCGCGTTGGTTGTAAGGTTCTTATTTGTTTGTGTAGGTACGAGGCGACTTGTGTGTAGTCTCCTACTGGATTGATACTTTGGTTCTCAAAAACTGAGGGAAATACTTACGCTACTTTGCTGCATCACCCTTTCCACTTCAAGGGAAAAACCAACGCAAGCTCAAGAGGTAGCAAGAAGGATTTCTGGCGCCGTTGCCGGGGAGGCTTACGCCAAGTCAAGTCAAGATTTGATCTCCCAGCATCTAGCCATCTCTGGCGCAGTTGCCAAGTCAAGTCAAGACATACCAAGTACCCATCACAACTCTTATCACTCGCATTACATTATTTGCCATTTGCCTCTCGTTTTCCTCTCCCCCACTTCACCCTTGCCGTTTTATTCGCCCTCTTTTTCCGTTCGCTTCTTTTCGCTTGCTTCTTGTGTGCTTGTGTGTTGGATCATTTGTCACGATGGCTCAAGACAATACTAAATTGTGTGACTTTTCCAATACCAACAATAATGATTTTCTTAGCACTCCGATTGCTTCTCTTACCGATGCCGAATCTTGTGAAATTAATTCCGCTTTGTTGAATCTTGTGATGAAAGATCAATTCTGTGGCCTTCCTAGTGAAGATGCCGCTACACATCTAAACAACTTTGTTGATTTGTGTGATATGCAAAATAAGAAATATGTGAATAATGATATTGTTAAATTGAAGCTATTTCCGTTTTCGCTTAGAGATCGTGCTAAAACTTGGTTTTCGTCTTTGCCTAAAAATTGTATTGATTCTTGGAATAAGTGCAAAGATGCTTTTATCTCTAAGTATTTTCCTCCCGCTAAGATCATCTCTCTTAGAAATGATATTATGAATTTTAAGCAACTAGATCATGAACATGTTGCACAATCTTGGGAAAGGATGAAATTAATGATACGTAATTGCCCTACACATGGATTGAATTTATAGATGATTATACAAAAAAAATTATGCCGGATTGAATTTTGCTTCTAGAAATCTTTTAGATTCGGCCACGGGAGGCACTTCTATTTAAATTACTTTAGGATAAGCTACTAAACACCTAGATAATATTATGGTTAATTATTCTCAATGGCACACCGAAAGATGCACTAGTAAAAAGGTTCATGCGATAGAAGAGATTAATGTTTTGAGTGGAAAGATGGATGAACTTATGAAGTTGTTTGCTAATAAGATTGCTCCTATTGATCCCAATGATATGCCTTTGTCTTCTTTGATTGAGAATAATAATGAATCTATGGATGTGAATTTTGTTGGTAGGAACAATTTTGGTAACAAGGCTTATAGAGGAAACTTTAATCCTAGGCCGTATCCTAGTAATTCCTCTAATAATTATGGTAGTTCCTACAACAACTCTTATCCTAGATAATATTACGGTTAATTATTCTCAATGGCACACCGAAAGATCCACTAGTAAAAAGGTTCATGTGATAGAAGAGATTAATGTTTTGAGTGGAAAGATGGATGAACTTATGAAGTTGTTTGCTAATAATAGTGCTCCTATTGATCCCAATGATATGCCTTTGTCTTCTTTGATTAATAATTATAATGAATCTATGGATGTGAATTTTGTTGGTAGGAACAATTTTGGTAACAACGCTTATAGAGGAAACTTTAATCCTAGGCCTATCCTAGTAATTCCTCTAATAATTATGGTAGTTCCTACAACAACTCTTATGGAAATTTTAATAGGATGCCCTCTGATTTTGAGACTAGTGTTAAAGAATTTATGATTTCTCGAAAGAATTTCAATGCTTTGCTTGAAGAAAAATTGCCTAAGATTGATGAGTTGGCTAGGAACATGGATAGAATTTCCCTTGATGTTGATTCTTTGAAACTTAGATCTATTCCTCCTAAGCATGATATCAATGAGTCTCTCAAAGCTATGACAATTTCCATTGATGATTGCAAAGAAACAACCGCTAGGATGCGTGCTAAGAAAGATTGCTTTGTAAAAGCGTGTTCTTCTAGTTTCCATGATAATAGGGATGAAGATCTAAAAGTTATTGATGTGTCCCCTATTAAATCTTTGTTTTGCAATATGAATCTTGATAATGATGGGACTGGAGATGAGTCAACTTTAGTTAAAAGGCGTCCCAATGATTCAGAGTTTTTAGATCTTGATACAAAAATTGGTAAAAGTGGGATTGAAGAGGTCAAAACTTTACATAGCAATGAACCCACTATTTTGGATTTCAAGGAATTTAATTATGATAATTGTTCTTTAATAGATTGTATTTCCTTGTTGCAATCCGTGTTAAATTCTCCTCATGCTTATAGTCAAAATAAAGCTTTTACCAAACATATCATTGATGCATTAATGCAATCTTATGAAGAAAAACTTGAATTAGAAGTTTCTATCCCTAGCAAAATTTATGATGAGTGGGAACCTACTATTAAAATTAAGATTAAAGATCTTGAATGCTATGCTTTATGTGATTTGGGTGCTAGCGTTTCCACGATTCCAAAAACTTTGTGTGATGTGTTAGGTTTCCGTGAATTTGATGATTGTTCTTTAAACTTGCACCTTGCGGATTCCACCATTAAGAAATGTAACATACCAAAATTCTAAATTTTGGAATGTTATATAAAATAAATTATTATGATTGTTTGTTTGATTGATTGACTGAAAGTGAGTGAAATTTGAAACTTTTGAAGTTGGATGAGAGGGAACGAAATGACTTTCCCAAACTTTCATCCTTGCATTTTATCTCAATGAATTCAAATTCATTTAAACACAAAACCCCAGAGTGAAGATGACATGACTTCTTCCATTTGAAATCCAAAGGGTTTTTGAAAAGATTTGAATTCCAGTTGGAAATATTTCAAATTCTAAAAAAAACTTTATGCAACTCAATGATTTTCATGAGAGAAGATAAAATGACTTCTTCAATTATATGAAATATGAGTTGGAAGTCAAAAAGAATCAAATTGAAAGTCATTTGAAAGTATTTTGAAACTCCCTTTCAAATTTGGAATTATTTGGATTTTATTCAAATTATTTTTCTCCTAAAAATAAATAAATGGAAATAAGGGTAAAATGATTCCCTTCAATGGAAAATTAGGAGAAAATAATTTTGAAATAATTTTGGTATTTTAAAAATGATTTTTGTTGGATTTTAATGCAAGAGTAGCACTGTTTGCTTTATTTGATTTTTTGTGTATTTTATTTGAACCTCGAAAATAGTTCATGTTTTAGGAAATGTTTTTGTGAAAATTTTGATATATTATATGCCTATATAATTTTTATTATTATTTGTTGTTTCTTTTTATTTTGTTGTCTGTGAAAAGAATAAAAAGAAAATCCACGAACAGTACCAGGCCGAAGCCCAGCACTGTTCCTCTCTCTCTCTTCCCGCACCGCACGGCCCACTGGCCTTTCAGCCCACAGCTGCGCGCACGCCCGAAACGCCTCCGCCTCGGTCGCCCGCTCCTCTCTCTCTCGCCCTTGTGCCACTGACCGCTGGGCCCCACTGCCCGATCGCCCTCGCCCGCCGTCTTCTTCCTCCCCACGCCAAGTCGCGCCGCCGCCGCCGGAATCCCGATCTTCTCGGGATCACGAATCCCCTCGCCCCCTCCTCCAAGAACTCCTCCCCCTATAAATACCCCTCTCCCTCGACCCGTTCCCCTCCTTTCCCCTCACCGAAACCCCTTGCCTCGCCCGTAATCTCTCGCCGGAGCCGAGCACCGCCACCGCACCATTGATGCCCTAGAGCCCGCCTCTGACCTCCCCGAGACCCGCAGCCACCACCATCGTGATCCCCTCCCTCGACTACACCTTCCCAACAACTCGCCTGAGCCGCAAAACCACCGGATTGCCAGCGTCGTTGATCACCGACGCCATCCGCCGCCTCGAGCTCGCCGTCAACCACCTCCGACCATCTCCTCCGACTCCATGACCACCGTTGGACTCGTCGTCGCCCGCTACATCGCGCCGACCCCTCCACCTTCATCGCGGACGACCGGAGCGCCACCGCCACCGACGTCCGAGCCGCCACCGCCGACGACGACCTCGTCGGAGACGCCACCACCGCTGTAAGCAACCTCCACCGTCCGATCTGTTATTGACGGCATAGATTAGATCTAACGAACGGTTACGTTTTTTTAATTAGATCGGTTTAGTTCCGGTTTGTTACGGTTTTTATTCGGTTTAGATCGGTTCAAGTCTAGTCGGTTTAGCCAACCGGTCTTTCTGTTTTAGCCCGTACACGTTTGTGTTATTTTACGACCGAGCGCTAGATAGTTCAAATCGCCCACCTCCCTGGCCCGATAGCAATAGGCCACGTAGCTAGTGGCCGATTTTTTTTTTTGATTTTTCGTTTCTGTTTTAAAAACAGAATAGTTCTGATTCTATATTGCTTATAACTTTTATGTTTTAGATCCAAATTTAGTGTTTCTTTTTGCATTAGTTTTATGATTTCTTGAAGTTTCTGCTAGTGCAATTGGATTTCATATTTGAGTTGTTTAAAATTGAATTTGATGAAATTTGTTCAAATCACCAATTTGGTCGTATCTTGGGTTTTATAAAATATTTTTGATTGATTCTTTTTGCTACTGTTTTGTTATAGTTTTGTCTATCCAGTAGCATATAGTGATTTATTGTTAGTTTATTTTAAATTAATGTTTTAGCAAAACAGTACTGTTTTAGTTATAGTTTTGTTTTAAGTCTTTTCTTTATTGCTTTTATTAGTTTTAAATTATTTCTTTTCGTCACTCTTGAAAAATTTAGTTTAGTTTCTGTTAGTCAACAAAAGAAAATTTTGTTTTTGTTTTAAAAACTTATTTTACTTAGTTTTGTAGGAAAACTTGTTTAGGTCATAGTTAGTGTTTCATAAAAGCTTTTTATTTGTTTCTTTTTGCAAATAAAATTTTATGAAAAATACCTTCTGTTAAATTAGTTGTTTTACTTTGTATTTTCTGTTAATTTATTAGTTTAGTGTTTTAATTGTTGTTAATTTTTTACTTAGGACAAAACTGTTTTGTGTTATGTCTTAGAGTTTTCTTTAGTAGTTTTGTTGTGTAGTTTTCCTTTGTTTTTATTTGGTGTCCCTTGTTGATTTGCATTTTATTTGTTGGTTTTATTATGAGTGTTAGAATTGCTTGCTAGTATGTTTGCTTATATGAATGCTATGTTTGACTATATAGATTTTCAACAGAGTGACGAATAGTTCTACCAAGTCATTATTCTGAGAGCTTTGTTATCTTCATCAAGTAATACCAGGCAAGTTCACTTTGACCATGTTTTTCATACCTATGTTTTATTTGCATGTAGTAGCACCCTTTCAACAACCCTCCAGTAGTGATATTGAATTCTTGTAGTTGAGTAGTATGCATGAGGTAGGAACCCATCACCCTGTTACCAAGCCCGGGACGTTATTTATCTTAATGCTACGCTATAGTAGACGGGGTTTGGTATGAATGCTCGGGAGTGGTGTGAGAATGGAGGACTCTACGTCAATGACAACAAATTCATGATGGCATCGGCAAGGACTGCATCTTCAGGACTTCAAGACTTCTTCGAGACTCGAGACAAGAATTCAATACACACTACTGGGTGAAGGACGGTTGACGGGCACCCTGGAGAAACCAGTGGATGGCCGGGATGCATGGAGAAGCGCCATGACATCTTGCGGTAAGCTTCACCCAGACTCAAAGAGACAGAAGAATACTTCATGCCCGGAAGCTTACCTGTGCAACCGCAAGTCACTATGGGCTCTGGCTAGGTTGACCTTAGTTGTGACTCTGGCTGGGACGGTGCTAGCAGATGTAGAACTACGGTAGGATTGGATGAGCACCGGACAGTGGTCAGAGGAACTCTTTGGAAGACCATGTTTCGGTCATCTTGTTCTCAAACACCCTGAAGTGCGAGAACGTAAAAAGAGGGATCGAATCTTGCGGGTAAAGTGTACAAACCTCTGCAGAGGGTTTAAACCTAATCGATTAGCCGTGTCCCCGGTTACGGACAATTTGAGCCTCTGGACTTGGATTTATCTCGGAACTCTCAACACCAGACTGATAACATAATTGTGGGCAACTTATGATGATTTGGGCCATGAGACATCGGTTGGCGGAACCATGTCATGATAGGAAACTCCGTAGTATAGACTCCTGAATTTCTTTGATGTAGGGAAAATAAAACCAGCTTTTATGCAAAACAAAACTTAGATACAGAGCCACAAAGCCATATTGCATATAGTATAGTTTTATCATCTGTTTTCTCATGTTGTGATCTTGCCGGTACATTCAATGTACTGACCTACACGGCTGCAACGTATCATGTTGCAGATACTTTCTTCCAATGAGTAAGAGTACGGTACAGGGTTACGGTCTACACTCAACCTGCCGATGGCGTTGATGGGACTCCACACCCGACTATTTGTTTCCGCTGTGACTTATGAGGTATATATCAGTTTTACGTTATTTATACATGTGATTGCACTTTGATATATACATTGATGTACTGTGTGTGCCAGCATACTGATCCAGGGATGGCACAGAAACACAGAGACTTGACCGTCTGAGGTCGGGTCGCTACAAGAAACCTATGGGAAGAATTAATGATGTTCTTATTGTTGCAAATAGGAATTATGTTCCCGTAGATTTCATCGTGCTTGATATAGATTGCAATCCTACATGTCCTATTATTCTTGGTAGACATTTCCTTAGAACGATCGGTGCAATTATTTATATGAAAGAAGGAAATATTAGATTCCAATTTCTGTTAGGGAAAGGCATGGAACACTTTCCTAGAAATAAAATAAAATTACCCTATGAATCTATTATGAGAGCCACTTATGGATTGCATACCAAAGATGACAATACCTAGATCTATTCTTGCCATTATGCCTAGCTAGGGGCGCTAAACGATAGCGCTTGTTGGGAGGCAACCCAATTTTATTTTTCTTTCTTGCTTTTTGGTTCTGTTTAGTAATAAATAATTCATCTAGCCTCTGTTTATATGTGTTATCATGTTTTAATTAGTGTTTGTGCCAAGTAAAACCTATAGGATCTTCTTGGATGATGGTTATTTGATCTTGCTGAAAAAGTCAGAAACTTTCTGCTCACGAAAACAATTGTTAAACATCACCAGAACGTGATAAAATACTGATTCCAATTGCATTAGATCAATAAACAAATTATCTAGGTCTTCCTATTTTGGTAGATATTTCTGAGTTACAGAAGTTTGCGTTAGATCCAGATTACTACAGACTGTTCTGTTTTTGACAGATTCTGTTTTTCGTGTGTTGTTTGCTTATTTTGATGAATCAATGGCTAGTATCGGAGGTTATGAACCATAGAGAAGTTGGAATACAGTAGGTTTAACACCAATATAAATAAAGAATGATTTAATTACAGTACCTTAAAGTGGTGGTTTGTTTTATTTCGCTAACGGAGCTCATGAGATTTTTCTGTTAAGTTTTGTGTTGTGAAGTTTTCAAGTTTTGGGTAAAGATTTGATGGATTATGGAATAAGGAGTGGCAAGAGCCTAAGCTTGGGGATTCCCAAGGCACCCCAAGGTAAAATTCAAGGACAACCAAAAGCCTAAGCTTGGGGATGCCCCGGAAGGCATCCCCTCTTTCGTCTTCGTCTATCGGTAACTTTACTTGAGGCTATATTTTTATTCACCACATGATATGTGTTTTGCTTTGAGCGTCTTGAATTATTTGAGTCTTTGCTTTTTAGTTTACCACAATCATCCTTGCTGTACACACCTTTTGGGAGAGACATGCATGAATTGGAATTTATTAGAATACTCTATGTGCTTCACTTATATCTTTTGAGCTAGATAATTTTGCTCTAGTGCTTCACTTATATATTTTAGAGCACGG
Organism: Aegilops tauschii subsp. strangulata; assembly: GCF_002575655.3. NCBI lineage: Eukaryota > Viridiplantae > Streptophyta > Magnoliopsida > Poales > Poaceae > Aegilops > Aegilops tauschii. Next base: position 448,847,988 of record NC_053040.3, read on the forward strand.
TGGTGGTTTTATTTTATAGAAATTGTTGATCTATCATGCTTCACTTATATTATTTTGAGAGTCTTTTAGAACAGCATGGTATTTTGCTTTGGTTATAAAATTAGTCCTAATATGATGAACATCCAAGATGGGTATAATAAAAACTATCATATAAAGTGCATCGAATACTATGAGAAGTTTGATACTTGATAATTGTTTTGAGATATGAAGATGGTGATATTAGAGTCATGCTAGTTGAGTAGTTGTGAATTTGAGAAATACTTGTGTTGAAGTTTGCAATTCCCGTAGCATGCACGTATGGTAAACGTTATGTAACAAATTTGTAACATGAGGTGTTCTTTGATTGTCATCCTTATGAGTGGCGGGGACGAGCGATGGTCTTTTCCTACCAATCTATCCCCCTAGGAGCATGCGCATAGTGCTTGGTTTTTGATGACTTGTAGATTTTTGCAATAAGTATGTGAGTTCTTTATGACTAATGTTGAGTCCATGGATTATACGCACTCTCAACCTTCCATCATTGCTAGCCTCTTCGGGTACCGTGCATTGCCCTTTCTCACCTTGAGAGTTGGTGCAAACTTCGCCGGTGCATCCAAACCCCGTGGTATGATATGCTCTATCACACATAAACCTCCTTATATCTTCCTCAAAACAGCCACCATACCTACCTATTATGGCATTTCCATAGCCATTCCAAGATATATTGCCATGCAGCTTTCTACCGTTCCGTTTGTTATGACACGCTTCATCATTGTCATATTGCCTTGCATGATCATGTAGCTGACATCGTACTTGTGGTAAAGCCACCATGCATATTATTTCATACATGTCACTCTTGATTCATTGCCCATCCCGGTACACCACCGGAGGCATTCATATAGAGTCATATTTTGTTCTAGTATCGAGTTGTAATCATTGAGTTGTAAATAAATAGAAGTGTGATGATCATCATTAATAGAGCATTGTCCCAAAAAATAGAGAAAGGCCAAATAAAAAAAGGAGAAGGCCCCAAAAAGAGAGAGAAATAAAAAGGGGACGAGCAATTTATTTATTTATTGATTCCCGTAGCATGCACGTATGGTGAACCGTTATGTGATGAAGTCGGAGCATGATTTATTTATTGATTGTCTTCCTTATGAGTGGCGGTCGGGGATGAGCGATGGTCTTTTCCTACCAATCTATCGCCCTAGGAGCATGCGCATAGTACTTCGTTTCGATAAGTAATAGATTTTTGCAATAAGTATGTGAGTTCTTATGACTAATGTTGAGTCCATGGATTATACACACTCTCACCCTTCCACCATTCCTAGCCTCTCTAATACCGTGCACCTTTCGCCGGTATCATACACCCACCATATACCTTCCTCATAACAGCCACCATACCTACCTATTATGGCATCTCCATAGCCATTCCGAGATATATTGCCATGCAACTTACCACTGTTTCGTTTATTATGACACGCTTCGTCATTGTCATATTGCTTTGCATGATCATGTAGTTGACATCGTATTTGTGGCAAAGCCACCTTCATAATTCTTTCATACATGTCACTCTTGATTCATTGCATATCCTGGTACACCGGCGGAGGCATTCACATAGAGTCATATTTTGTTCTAAGTATTGAGTTGTAATATTTGAGTTGTAAGTAAATAAAAGTGTGATGATCATCATTATTAGAGCATTGTCCCAAGTGAGGAAAGGATGATGGAGACCATGATTCCCCCACAAGTCGGCATGAGACTACGGACGAAAAGAAAAAGAAAAGAAAAAAAGAGGCCATAAAAAAGAGAAAAAGGCCCAAATAAAAAAAATAAAAAATAAAAAATGAGAGAAAAAGAGAGAAGGGACAATGTTACTATCCTTCTACCACACTTGTGCTTCAAAGTAGCACCATGATCTTCATGATAGAGAGTCTCCTATGTTGTCGCTTTCATATACTAGTGGGAATTTTACATTATAGAACTTGGCTTGTATATTCCAATGATGGGCTTCCTCAAAATGCCCTAGGTCTTCGTGAGCAAGCGAGTTGGATGCAGACCAACTTAGTTTCTTTTGTTGAGCTTTCATACACTTATAGCTCTAGTGCATCTGTTGCATGGCAATCCCTACTCACTCACATTGATATCTATTGATGGGCATCTCCATAGCCCATTGATACGCCTAGTTGATGTGAGACTATCTTCTCCTTTTTGTCTTCTCCACAACCACCATTCTATTCCACATATAGTGCTATATCCATGGCTCGCGCTCATGTATTGCGTGAAGATTGAAAAAGTTTGAGAACATCAAAAGTATGAAACAATTGCTTGGCTTGTCATCGGGGTTGTGCATGATTAAATACTTTGTGTGATGAAGATAGAGCATAGCCAGACTATATGATTTTGTAGGGATAACTTTCTTTGGCCATGTTATTTTGAGAAGACATGATTGCTTTGTTAGTAGACTTGAAGTATTATTATTTTCATGTCAATATTAAACTTTTGTCTTGAATCTTTCGGATCTAAACATTCATGCCACAATAAAGGAAATTACATTGATAAATATGCTAGGTAGCATTCCACATCAAAAATTCTGTTTTTATCATTTACCTACTCGAGGACGAGCAGGAATTAAGCTTGGGGATGCTTGATACGTCTCCAACGTATCTATAATTTTTTATTGTTCCATCCTATTATATTATCTGTTTTGGATGTTTAATGGGCTTTACTAAGCACTTTTATATTATTTTTGGGACTAACCTACTACCCGAAGGCCCAGTGCAAATTGCTGTTTTTTGCCTATTTCAGAGTTTCGCAGAAAAGGAATATCACACGGAGTCCAAACGGAATGTAACCTTCGGGAGAGTTATTTTTGGAACAAACGTGATCCAGAGGACTTGGAGTGGACGTCAAGAAAGAAGCGAGGAGGCCATGTGGCAGGGAGGCGCGCCTGCCCCCCCTAGGCGCGCCCCCCACCCTCGTGGGCCCCTTGCAGCTCCACCGACCTACTTCTTCCTCCTATATATACCCATATACCCCGAAAACATCAAAGAGCACCACGAAACCCTATTTCCACCACCGCAACCTTATGTACCCGTGAGATCCCATCTTGGGGCCTTTTCCGGCGCTCCACCGGAGGGGGAATCGATCATGGAGGGTTTCTACATCAACACCATAGCCTCTCCGATGATGTGTGAGTAGTTTACCACAGACCTTCGGGTCCATAGTTATTAGCTAGATGGCTTCTTCTCTCTCTCTCTTTGTATCTCAATACAAAGTTCTCCTCGATTCTCTTGGAGATCTATTCGATGTAATTCTTTTTGCGGTGTGTTTGTCGAGATCCGATGAATTGTGGGTTTATGATCAAGATTATCTATGAACAATATTTGAATTTTCTCTGAATTCTTTTATGTATGATTGGTTATCTTTGCAAGTCTCTTCGAATTATCAGTTTGGTTTGTGTCGGGGATATATCCCGCGGTATGACCCGGCCGGAATTGGCGACTCACTGGTGACCCGCCCGGAGCTTCGCGATTCACAGATAACCTGCCCGATCTTGGCGACTCATTAGTAACCCGGTGGGCGGGTCAGATGGACAACAAGGCTCAAAGCCCATAAGGCCGGCTCATGTTATGATGGGCCGGATTAAGAGGAAAGGGATGACGAATATTTCCTTTACAAGGAAACAAGACCCGGACTTGTAATTAACTTGTAAGAGAAGATAGATTAGTCCTAGTCCTACTAGGACTCCACATGTAACCCGCCCCTCTAACTTATATAAGGAGGGGCAGGGCACCCCAAAGAGGGACAAGCAACAAGAAACAATCTCTAAGGCTAGACACAAAGAGCCGGCTTACCGGCGACTCTCTCATGAGCATAATGAGACCTAGCCTCAAACAGCATGTAGGGCTATTACCGGATGATGTTTCCTGGGGCCCGAAGCTGTCTAAACCCTTGTCTTGTGCATTGAACCGCCCTGCGTCTCTCATCCCAATCAACCCCTCTCAAGCTACCACATAGATGCGCTGGCCTCGCGACTAAGTCCTGACACTAAGGACATCTGCCGTGACAATTCCACGACAGTTGGCGCCCACCGTGGGGCCTGCGCACGGTGGTGTTGAGTTCTTGAAAGGATTTCTCTAAAAGGATTGAGAAGTTTGCAATTTTCCGGATGAAAAAGAAGTCGGCGCAGAAGACAACATCATCAACAAACAGTCAAAACGACGTATACACGATTTAAAAATCAAAGGAGAAATTAGGGTCGTGTTTATGCGTCGGCGCACACCACCAGATGATCCGTCGGGGCTGGATTAATTTCCGTTGTCGTTGAGGGTCGGAATCTTGCATCTGAAATCAATCGATACGACGTGCAACTTGCGGAGACCAAAAGACTTTGACGGTTCTGTTGTCCGTGTCCAAACCCAACTCGGAGCATCACTATTGCATGGCGTGGCACCCTAGGCTTGCTGCCAACTTTTTAAAAGGACCAAGTGCTACTAGTACAAGTTGGATCTGAGAAACAATCATCCGGGCGCTCACATCAAGTCCTAAGGCGTATCAGTGTACGCTGTTGCTGCTACTTCCACGAGCATGGAGCAAAGATCGAAGGAAAGGTACTACTTCAAGTAGTAGTGCACGTGAAGCAGATACGTCAAATCAGTCATTGTCACTACTTTTTCTAGCGTGAAGCCCGAGTCAAATCCAAAGAGCCCCCAAGCGCTTCCACTAGTACTGTAAAAAAGGATAGTACTGTTTGAGTACTAGTAGATCGGGAAAAGAACAAGGAAATTATTGGATTGGCTGGCTACAATTGCGTGAACGCGTAAAAAAATCCACAATTCGGAGAAGGACTTGGCCATCGTTCGCGAGCGTCTCTGTTGCCACTGGCCGCAGACTGGACCGACACATTACCTTGTCAGCCATTACCCACACGGCCTCCCACGCAGGCGTCTCCCCCGCCCTGCCCCTCCTTAGTCCGCGCAAATCAGGTGTTATTTCTCCTATGCATTTTTCTTAATATACTTTAATTGCTATGAGCACAACTACTCTGCTCTACGGTATTTTCATATGCAGGAGAATCATTCATACAAAGTGGTGTTATGCCACGGAGGCTCGTTCGGCGGTACCACGCGGCTTCACGGACTGGCGTGTCATGATCCGGATCACATCAATGCGCCGGCCGACTTGCCCGTCTGCACCGCCTTACAACACCGCGGACGACTTGCCCGTCCGCCCTCGCGGCCGGTTCACGCGTCCGCGCCGGCTTACAACGCGGAGGACAACTTGCTCGTCCGCACCGGCTCACAAACACCGTGGCCGGTTTATCTGTCTGCTCCCACGGCCGATTCACCCGTGAAAGGTTCCAGTTTCACTTAGTGATCATCAACTTCATGGCGGATTATTTTCGGCCTAAACACATCAGTGATATTATACTGCGGAGATGGAGGCACGCCAACATCTTTTGGCACAGGTGGTCTTCGTTATTCAACGGACCCTCGCACCGGCTTACAACGCCGTGGCCGTCTCTCGCGACCGCGCCGGCTTACCACGCCGTGGCCGTCTCTCGCGACCACGCCAGCTTACAACAAGGAGGACAACTCACCCGTCCGCACCGGTTTATAACGCCACGGCCGACTCATCTGTCTGTGCCGCCTCTGATGTTACGATCGTCTTTACCGTCCGTCTCTCGCGGCCTGATCTACATCAACACACCAGGCCGCACTTGGCTGGATGAGTTGTTTATTGATTATGAGCAAGTCACTACTTGGGAAGCCCGGTTTTCTTCCAACAAACTGGAGGCAAATTATCATATATTATCAGCCGTCGTCTGCACTGGATGGTTCAATGGGCAGGTGCACGAGTCGCCGTCACTACAGTTTGGTTAAACTTCAAACAGCCAGTTGGAAGGAACCATTGGCCGAGTTGCTGACACGGCTCATACGGGATCATTTATAACCCGCCGCAGTCACCTTAACCTTCTGTGGATACACATCGTGTTATCAACACCAATGATATACAAGTTATGCCGGTTTATATCACGGTTAAATATGGAGAATCTCAAGCCAACTCCTCGAGTCATCTTGAGACTCGGGGGCTACAGTGACATGACTCGGGAACCCCGGGTCGTTGGAGGGAATGATAACCCGGTTCCGGAGGCTGCTACCATATTGATGAAACTTTAAAGGCCGTCAGAAAATTGCCGGTTCAAATAAAGATTCCGGTTTAAAATCCGGTTCAAGAGATATCTTTCTCCCGCAAAGTTTTGAAGCTCTCAAATCCGGTTCAATCGTCCGGCTCAAGGTAAATTTGTATCTTATAAAGCTTTGAAGCTCTTAATATCCGGTTTACAAATTTCCGGTTCAAAAAGAGGTTATCTCTCGCAAAGTTCGAGTTCTCAGTAAAAATTAAAGGGACCAAAGAGAGTCTGTTACAAAGCACAACTCAAATATAGGTACCCTGCTTTAATGACCATTGGGAGCTGATCGTATTTGAATTTAGCTTAACCCTTTTGGTGTGACCCTGATCGTATTCGAATCGGAGTCGTTAAATATTCTCATGATCACCAGGGGGCTTCCTGTTCAAACATAGGTCGTATTCGAACCAAAGAGAACATAGCTGTCGATACCCTTTTGATCGGCACACTGCCGAGCTCATTGGGGAGTTTCTTGGTCATATTTGAACCATAGCTAAACCCCCTTTGGGAACCGACGTGGATCGTATTCGAATCAGCGTCGTTAAACAACTCTCAAGGTCATTTGGGGGCTTCCTGTTCAAACATAGGCCGTATTTGAACCAAAGAGAACATAGCTGTCGGTACCCTCTTGATCGGCAACGCCAAAGCCACTGGGGGCTATATGATCGTATTCGAATCTTAGCTTAACCCCTTTGGGATGGTTTTCTGATCGTATTCGAATCAGAAGCCTCAAAAATTTTCGAAGTCTCTTTTTGCAAACAATTTTTGGATTTTATTTGAATCTCTTTTTTCATATCTGAAGTGTATATGAGTGGTTGCTATTTAACCCGGCTTGATTTTCGATGATAAATCGCCAGCTTATGACAATCATCATCTATGTGGAAGCATTGGCTTCTAAGGATCGGGTTATCACCCTTACTGCACAGGTCATGTAAACCGGCAGTACAAATTCAATATCACAATGGTTATATCTGAGATATTATGACCCGCCCTGCGGTAAACCGCCAAGGGATCTTGTGATCTACTTGTGTGCAGGATAAGACTACATTTGGGTGGTTACCCGCCCTGGCTTTTAACATTAAGTCGCCAGGGCATATGTTGTTTGAACTCTGTGCAGGATTTACAGGGCTATAACTTACATAAATGATTAAGTTCAAGCCCATCATCAAAGATTGAAATTGGTGTCTCAAAAGGGTTATCAATTCTTGGTTTTCTCAAAGGCTATAAGCCGCCGGGTTGTAAAAATTCCGGCTTACAATGGAGGCGTAATAAATCGCCATCAGCCAAGAGCCGCCGGGTATTTAAACTCCGGATTTACTTGTCAACAGATAAGGTATTTGGAATCTTTAAATAGCCAAACTTGGCTGGATTTTCATTATGATTTGAATGATTGAGGTTTTCAAACCGGGTTCGTCAGATCTTTAGTAGCCAACATGGCTGGATTTTTATTATGGTTATCAGAAACTAATATTATGATTGAGGTTTTCAAAGTCGCTTCAGCGCAATGGCTATTATTTTATCAATGGATATGATTTATTCTACAATGGAAGGAATAGTCCCGAGTCGCTGCAGGCTTACAACCCGGCACTTGGGGGCTACATTATTCAAATTGAGATTACATCAAATGTGCAAGTCCCATGTCACTGCCAGCATGCACCATGGCACTTGGGGGCTAATGCAAGATTACTTTTTATTGGCCTTGTTGAAGACCCGACTCATCATATTATGATAAACCGGCCCTTGGGGGCTACCAATTGCTCCTGTCAACAATTCAAGGTACATAAGTCTTAATACATTATATTGAAGGATCCACTGTTTACTTGGTAAAGCACAAAGCTCTTAACCTTGTGGACGTGGGTTCAAGCCCCATGGTGAGGGTTACATCATATGATTATTTTCAATGAAAAGTCCCAGCTCAGTATTATCTTACTAAGCCGGCCCTTGGTGGCTACACATTGCTGTTCAAATTTACATGGTCATATTTATAAAGTCCCTGCTCATTATTGCATAATGACCCGGCCCTTGGGGGCTACAGTGGTTGAAGTTTTTGAGAATCAGGCAATTACAAGTCCCAGGTTGCTGCAAGCATGACAACCCGGCACTTGGGGGCTACATAATATGGAATATTCAGTTTTTACTAGTGATTGGGATGAACAACATGGATTTCTTCAAAGTGGCAGTATTCATATTGAAGCAAGTCTTAAGCCATCGCTTTGTTCTGCTCAAGACTTGGGGGCTACAGGTATTATATTATTATCAAAGAAATATCTTCAATTTCTCTGTTTTGAGCAAAACCAGATTGATCCGGTGTCACCAATCATTATGACCCTGTGTCTGTAAACCGGCGTCATTAACAATCATAAACCGGTGTCGGCGACAATTATGACTTGGCATCATCTATTTATAACCCGGCAATTTTGGTACTCATAAACCGGCAAGTTTTATATCTTTAAGCCAGATGAATATAAGTTGAATATTTGAAGACCAATATTTTTGTCAAGTCAGAGCATTGAAAGCCGATTCAAGTGGATTGTTTCTTACAATATTTCTCTACAAGAGACCAATGCCAGCAAATTGACTCTGAAGCTGGCCTATTGACCCGGATTTCTCAAAAGAAGTATCTGGATTTTTTGCATTCACAAAGTTTGAACATATCTACTAAAGGAGATTTTCTATGAGTTCATGGGCATGTATCAAGAAAGAAATGACAAGGATTTAAAGATGATCAGGTGCCGGCTTACAAAATTTAACCCGGAGCACAACCTATCAAGTTTGTTCTTGTGTTTATTTTACAGGATCAGTTTAACATGGATAAATCCAAATTAAACTGGGGGCTAATGTCGGGGATATATCCCGCGGTATGACCCGGCCGGAATTGGCGACTCACTGGTGACCCGCCCGGAGCTTGGCGATTCACAGATAACCTGCCCGATCTTGGCGACTCATTAGTAACCCGGCGGGCGGGTCAGCTGGACAACAAGGCTCAAAGCCCAGAAGGCCGGCTCATGTTATGATGGGCCGGATTAAGAGGAAAGGGATGACGAATATTTCCTTTACAAGGAAACAAGACCCGGACTTGTAATTAACTTGTAAGAGAAGATAGATTAGTCCTAGTCCTACTAGGACTCCACATGTAACCCGCCCCTCTAACTTATATAAGGAGGGGCAGGGCACCCCAAAGAGGGACAAGCAACAAGAAACAATCTCTAAGGCTAGACACAAAGAGCCGGCTTACCGGCGACTCTCTCATGAGCATAATGAGACCTAGCCTCAAACAGCATGTAGGGCTATTACCGGATGATGTTTCCCGGGGCCCGAAGCTGTCTAAACCCTTGTCTTGTGCGTTGAACCGCCCTGCGTCTCTCATCCCAATCAACCCCTCTCAAGCTACCACATAGATGCGCTGGCCTCGCGACTAAGTCCTGACACTAAGGACATCTGCCGTGACAATTCCACGACAGTTTGGCCTACTAGATTGATCTTTCTTGCAATGGGAGAAGTGCTTAGCTTTGGGTTCAATCTTGCGGTGTCCTTTCCCAGTGACAGCAGGGGCAGCAAGGCACGTATTATATTGTTGCCATCGAGGATAAAAAGATCGGGTTTATATCATATTGCTTGAGTTTATCCCTCTACATCATGTCATCTTGCTTAATGTGTTACTCCGTTCTTATGAACTTAATATTCTAGATGTATGATGGATAGCGGTCGATGTGTGGAGTAATAGTAGTAGATGCAGAATCGTTTCGGTCTACTTGTCGCGGACGTGATGCGTATATACATGATCATGCATAGATATTCTCATAACTATGCGCTTTTCTATCAATTGCTCGACAGCAATTTGTTCACCCACCGTAATACTTATGCTATCTTGAGAGAAGCCACTAGTGAAACCTATGGCCCTCGGGTCTATTTAACATCATATAAGTTTCCAATCTACTTTTATTTTGCAATCTTTACTTTCAGTCTCTACAACAAAAATACCTAAAATATTTATCTTATTATCTCTATCAGATCTCTCTTTTGCAAGTGGTCGTGAAGGGATTGACAACCCCTTTATCGCGTTGGTTGCAAGGTTCTTATTTGTTTGTGTAGGTACGAGGCGACTTGTGTGTAGTCTCCTACTGGATTGATACCTTGGTGCTCAAAAACTGAGGGAAATACTTATGCTACTTTGCTGCATCACCCTTTCATCTTCAAGGGAAAAACCAATGCAAGCTCAAGAGGTAGCAAGCACCTCTTCCCATGGCAAGAAAAATCGATCTAGTCGGCCTAACTAAACCAAAGATTCAAAGAAGAAATACGAGGCTATAAGTAATCATGCATATAAAAGATCAAAAGACTCAAATAACTTTCATGGATAAAAACATAGATCTGATCATAAACTCAAAGTTCATCGGATCCCAACAAACACACCGCAAAAAGAGTTACACCAAATAGATCTTCAAGAGACCATTGTATCGAGAATCAAAAGAGAGAGAGGAAGCCATCTAGCTACTAACTACGGACCCGTAGGTCTACAATGAAACACACACGCATCATCGGAGAGGTACCAATGAGGATGATGAACCCCTCCGTGATGGTGTCTAGATTGGATCTGTGCTTTTTGGAACTTGCGGCGGCTGAAATTGTGTTTCGCCGACTCCCCTAGGATTTCTAGAATATTGGGGTGTTTATAGAGCAAAGAGGCGGTGCGGGAGGCCACCGAGGTGGGCACAACCCACCAGGGTGCGCCTGGGCCGCCAGGCGCACCCAGGTGGGTGATACGTCTCCATCGTATCTACTTTTCCAAACACTTTTGCCCTTGTTTTGGACTCTAACTTGCATGATTTGAATGGAACTAACCCGGACTGACGCTGTTTTCTGCAGAATTGCCATGGTGTTATTTTTGTGCAGAAATAAAAGTTCTCGGAATGACCTGAAACTCCACGGAGAATATTTTGGAATTAATAAAAAAATACTGGCGAAAGAATCAAAGCCAGGGGGCCACACACTTTCCACGAGGGTGGGGGCGCGCCTACCCCCCTGGGCGCGCCCCCTGCCTCATGGGCCCCCTGGTGCTCCACCGACCTCAACTCAAACTCCATATATTCATGTTTGGGGAGAAAAAAATCAGAGAGAAGGATTCATCGCGTTTTACGATACGGAGCCGCCGCCAAGCCCTAAACTCTCCTGGGAGGGCTGATCTGGAGTCCGTTTGGGGCTCCGGAGAGGGGAATCTGTCATTGTCGTCATCATCAACCTTCCTCCATCACCAATTTCATGATGCTCACCGCCGTGCGTGAGTAATTCCATCGTAGGCTTGTTGGACGGTGATGGGTTGGATGAGATTTATCATGTAATCGAGTTAGTTTTGTTAGGGTTTGATCCCTAGTATCCATTATGTTCTGAGATTGATATTGCTATGACTTTGCTATGCTTAATGCCTATCACTAGGGCCCGAGTGCCATGATTTCGGATCTGAACCTATTATGTTTTCATGAATATATGTGAGTTCTTGATCCTATCTTGCAAGTCAATAGTCACCTACTATGTGTTATGATCCGGCAACCCCGAAGTGATAATAATCGGGACCACTCCCGGTGATGACCGTAGTTTGAGGAGTTCATGTATTCACTAAGTGTTAATGCTTTGGTCCGGTACTCTATTAAAAGGAGGCCTTAATATCCCTTAGTTTCCAATAGGACCCCGCTGCCACGGGAGGGTAGGACAAAACATGTCATGCAAGGTCTTTTCCATAAGCATGTATGACTATATTCGGAATACATGCCTACATTACATTGATGAACTGGAGCTAGTTCTGTGTCACCCTATGTTATAACTATTGCATGAGGAATCGTATCTGACATAATTATCCATCACTGATCCAATGCCTACGAGCTTTTCACATATTGATCTTTGCTTAGTTACTTTTCCGTTGCCGCTATTACAATTACTACAAAGCTGCTACTGTTACTTTTGCCACCGTTACCGTTACTTCCATACTACTTTGCTACTAAATACTTTGCTGCAGATATTAAGTTATCCAGGTGTGGTTGAATTGACAACTCAACTTCTAATACTTGAGAATATTCTTTGGCTCTCCTTGTGTCGAATCAATAAATTTGGGTTGAATACTCTACCCTCGAAAACTGTTGCGATCCCCTATACTTGTGGGTTATCAAGACTATTTTATGGCGCCGTTGCCGGGGAGCATAGCTCTGTTCTTTGATTCACTTGGGATTTATATCTGCTGGTCACTATGAGGAACTTGAAAGACGTGAAAACCAAAATTTATCCCTAAACTACGAGGGGAGGTAAGGAACTGCCATCTAGCTCTGCACTTGATTCACCTTCTGTTTTGAGTAAACTTGCGACACCTAAACCTGCTTCTGCTATTAATTCTGATATGTCGCATGTTATTGATGATGCCACTTCTGCTATGCATGATACTTATGATAAAACTACTTCTATGCTTGATACTATTGTGTCATTAGGTGAATTTCTTGATGAACAACTTGCTAGGGCTAGAGAGAATGAGATTATTGAAACTGGTAATATTGATGAAAGTGATGATGAAGATTTTCCCCTAGATATGAATTGCCTGTTGTTCCTGAGGGTTATGTTATGGATGAGGAAACTGCTAGAGACTTTCTTGCTTGCAACAATAGGAATGATCTTAAGAAAATATTAGCTAAGCTGAAAGAAAAATATTTGAATGCTAGAATGAAATATGACCCTGCTTTCGCTACTTCACCTATCTGTGTTACAGATAAGGATTATGATTTCTCTGTCGATCCTGAGATAATTACTTTGGTTGAATCTGATCCTTTTTATGGCTATGAATCTGAAACTGTTGTGGCACATCTTACTAAAAAAATGATATAGCCACCCTATTCAGTAATGATGAGAAAACTCTCTACTACTATATCCTTAAATTGTTTCCGTTCTCATTAAAGGGTGATGCTAAAACATGGTTTAATTCTCTTGATCCTGGTTGTGTGCGTAGTCCCCAGGATATGATGTATTACTTGTCTACTAAATATTTCCCCGCTCATAAGAAACAAGCCGCTTTAAGGGAAATATATAATTTTGTGCAAATTGAAGAAGAGAGTCTCCCACAAGCTTGGGGGAGGCTTCTCCAATTACTTAATGCTTTGCCTGATCATCCTCTCAAGAAAACACTAGTAGAAAAATGGCCTAATGTGAAGCACATTAGTACCGGTTTGTAACAAAACCGGCACTAATGTGTCCATTAGTGCCAGTTCGAACGGCTAGGCGGGCGGAGCTAATTAGTACCGGTTCATTGCGAACCTTCAGTACCGGTTCGTGGCACGAACCGGCACTAAAGAGGATGTGGCACGCCGTGGTCCGGCTGGGGCCCCACCAGCGCCTTTAGTACCGGTTCCTACCACAAACCGGTACTAGAGGTTGTAGTTGCAGCTATTTTTTAGTCCCACCTCGCTCGGCTAACAGGGTTTTTACCACCTTAAATATGTTACTTATCAAACTATGACAAGCACTTGGTCTTCATTGAACTCTATGTGTAGAATTTGTGGCCGGAATATGAGTCTTCACCGGTTTATAAACCGTTGACGACTCATATTGACAATTCAGATTGTACACAAAAAGATCGTTGAGGATCAATGTATTTTTTATGTATATTTTTACATGTTTACACCCTCACTCTGTCCTCTTGAACTCCGGACTTTTTTGCGTTCAGCAGGCGCCATTCAAAGCCACGTCATCAACTTTCAACCCTTTCTGACATAATTTGCTATTTTTAATGCATTTACTGATTTGTTTTGAGCTAAATGGCCCTGAAATTGAAAAGCACTACAAATGAACTCTGAAAAGGTTGAAACTTGGCATGGTATCATCATTTCACCCGCATAGCATGCGCAAAAAAGTAGAGAGGGTCACGGCAAAAACTGGATGCACTTTGTGTACAAACTGGACAATCTCTTTCGAAGTATCAGGGTTTCCGACGAAAACTCATTTGTTACACATCGGCAATTCAAAATTTTAATAACTTATCACAACTCCGGACTTTTTTTGCGTTCAGCAGGCGCCATTCAAAGCCACATCATCAACTTTCAACCCTTTCTGACATAATTTGCTATTTTTAATTCATTTGCTGATTTGTTTTGAGCTAAATGGCCTTGAAATTGAAAAGCACTACAAATGAACTCTAAAAAGGTTGAAACTTGGCATGGTATCATCATTTCACCCGCATAGCATGTGCAAAAAAGTGGAGAGGGTCACGGCAAATACTGGATGCACTTCGTGTACAAATTGGACAATCTCTTTCGAAATAAATAGAAGAAAATAAATAAAGCAGAAAAGAAAAAAATATATTAAAAAATTACTCAGAAATAAATAGAAGAAAATAAATAAAGCAGAAAAGAAAAAACTATATAAAAAATTACTCAGAAATAAGTAAAAGAAAATAAATAATGCAGAAAAGAAAAAACTATATAAAAATTTGTTGGGGCGCTGTCCAGTGGGCCTGCCAGACCTCGGGTGTGGAAATTCAGGCCCAGAAGGGCCAGCAGGCTCACAGGGCAGCGCGCCATAGTTAGGCCCAAAAGCCTGCTTTATAGAGGAGTTCGAAGGAGCAGCCGCGCCTGGGTTTATAAACCAGTGCGGCTGCCCTTCGCCCGGCGAGGTGGGACTAAACTTTGCGCCCCTCGCCTGGCAGCGCACCCCCTTTAGTACCGGGTCGTGGCTCCAAACGGTACTAAAGGTTGGGTCTTTAGTACCGGTTGGAGGCACCACTCGGTACTAAAGGGCTGCCCTTCCCGCCGCTTGGCCTGGCCAAAATTGACCTTTAGTACCGGTTGATGGCTCCAACCGGTACTAAAGGACCATCCTATATAAGCGGCACTTACAAATTTCGTCAGTTTTCATTTGCTTCTTCTCCTCTGCCCCGTCGCCCGCCGCCCCCGTCGCGCCACCCCTCGTCGACGCCCCCATCGCCGCCCCGTCCCCGTCGTACCCGCCCCGGCCGTCATCCTCGCCCCGTCCCCGGCCGCCCCCACGTTGTCGCCGCCCCATCCCCGTCGTCCCGTCGTGCCTGGCCGCCCCATCCCCGGCCGTCCCCGTCATCGTCGCCGCCCCGTCCCCGTCGTCCCCGCCCCGTCCCCGTCCCCGTCATCGCCGCCCGTCACCGTCCCCGTCGCCGGTGAGCTCCTGCCCCGGCCGCCATGTCCACACACACACACATTGTTAATTAGTTGTAAAATTGTTAGTATTTATTATGTTTTTTAGTTATAGAAATATTTATAGAAATGTTAGAAATTTTTCTGTTTTTTAGTTATAAAAATATTTATAGAAATGTTAGAAATTTTTCTGTTTTTTAGTTATAGAAATGTTAGTTATATAGAAATGTTGAAATTTTAGAAATGTTAGTTCTAGCTAGATGAATTAGATTAAAGTCAAATTGTTAGACGATGATCGATTTTTTTAGTTTCTTATAATTTTAGTTATAGAAAAATTTAGAATTTGCAGATAGAATTTTAGTTATCACACTCCAATCATTTAAAAAATGTTACTTTTTGCGGGCATATAGTATTTGTTCTCGACGATGACCGGCCTGCAACCTCGCCGTCGACCCGTTCGCGACGACGTCCTACTTTAGAGGACCCATGTCCGGGACTGGGCTCCACCGGGCTGGCACTGGGAGGTGCTACCTCCAGGAGCGCGCCGCTTGGTGAGGAACCCGGCCCCGGGTCCCGTCGTCGACCCTGATCTCCTTTGGTGGCGTTCACGTGGGCCACATTCGGTGCAGAGGGAGCTGGCTCCGCCGGAGGTGGTGCGTCGCCATGTCAGGGAGGAGGACGAGCACGTCCGTCGCTACATGGCTGCTATGGACGTCAGGTTCTCCAATACCTGGCAGGTTCTTTGGGTAGATGACCGGAGATATGAGGATCCTGTGATGGCTCCTTCTCTTTGGGTGTCCACCGCCCGCGCCTCAGGAACCACGAGTGGCCTAGATTCTTCTGTAGTATTCGATCTTTATTAGCTAGCTAGCTAGTGATGTATTCGATATATAATATTCAAGACAATGTATTCAAGATTATATATATTATTAGAGACGTTGTATTCGAGATTATATATTATTCGAGACGATGTATTCAAGATTATATATTATTCGAGGCGATGCATATTATGTACCATGATTCAGTTTTTCCTTATTGATTGCATCCATGCATTGTAATTTGAATACTAAATTGTTTTATATTTCTTCTGGATTAGTTAAATAAAAGCTATGGCGGACAATACTGGCAGAGAGGGAGTAGAGACCCTATTCGAGATCATATGCAGCCCTCGCAGGCCAGATGATCTGAATGAAGAAGATGACGGCTCCCAATATCTGAACAATACCGGGGCGGGTGATGATAAGATATTCGATCTCAACGACCGAATAGATGAAGTCATGAACTATGATTATGATTATGATGACGCAGACAATGTTGATCTTGAAATAACAAAGAGCGGCGAGGTATATTTATATAAGCATGCATCCGGTGATCATCACATGTTTTTTTATTTGAAGATATATTAACAAATCGATCTTTCTTCTTTCAGCCCTCCGGATGGAGCAAATATGCTTCTACAGACAGCAGGACAATGCGAGGTCCAAGCAAAAAGTTGAAGGAGGGCGTAAAGTACAACATCGATGCCATCAAAGCTAATGGCGAACCTATAGCGCCTAAGAACATTGCGAACAAGTTCGTTCGTCAGTGCGGAGTTCTTG
Organism: Aegilops tauschii subsp. strangulata; assembly: GCF_002575655.3. Taxonomy (NCBI): domain Eukaryota; kingdom Viridiplantae; phylum Streptophyta; class Magnoliopsida; order Poales; family Poaceae; genus Aegilops; species Aegilops tauschii. Next base: position 448,864,895 of record NC_053040.3, read on the forward strand.
TGAAGGACCAACTCCCGAACTCCATTCAAGAATGGAAAGAGCTAGCAAAGAAACGTCCAGATGTTACTTGGGTCGAAGACAGAGCAAAAAAACGCTTTGGGAATCTCTCATGGAACATTTCACCCTACCAGATCATTTCACTGATGCAGACGTGCAGAAAGTTAAGGACGCTGCTCTTAGGAAGATGGCAATTGCATTCAACACCCACAAGAAAACTGTATGAGCCAACTACGTCGAAGGAGAAAGGAAGACTCCAGAATTCAAGGGAACACTGGAGAAGCAAAGAGAACACTGGCCCGCTTTCGTGAGATTCAAGGAATCAGAATTATCTAAGGAACGGTCGAGAAAAAACAAGGCCAATGCCGCAAAAAAGACGCAGTTCCATAGGCTGGGGCCAGGTGGCTATGCGATGGCAATGCCTAAGTGGGATAAGTCTGAGCAAGAGATGGTGGATGCAGGGGTCACTCTAGTTACTAAGAGCTGGCCCCCCAGGTGCAGAACTTGGTTCTATGCGCATGGGGGGACGTTGGACCCGAAGACAGGCCTGGTTTCAAAGAAGGCAAGTCTAAAAGGAGCCGAAGAGAAGTTACTTCAAGCAATAGAAGATGCTCGAACGGGGGTGTTCACGCCCAACAGAAAGAACGACGAGCTTACGCGCGCCCTGGGAAATCCTGAACACAAGGCAAGGGCGTTATTCCCTGGTATGAGGGCTTTTCGGACTGGAACGACGACTATAGGAGCCGTGCAAGAAGGAAGATGGAGGAGGAGAAGAAGAGGAAGCTGGAGGAGGAGCAGAGGAAGCAGGAAGCAGAACGCCTTCAAGGCCTAGAATCAGCGCACGCGGACTTGGCACTAAATTCCATCGGCAGCAGCAGCAGATCGACTCACTTAGCCAGGAAAGGGGGTCTCAGCAGCGGCAGCAGCTAGCGGATGATCCAGCATTGGATAGCACCGTCCCATCCATGCCGAGAAGCAGCGTTGGTTCCGCCCAGGGCAACGCACTGCTGGATAGATACCCTATGGATGACATCATGGAGAACACTAACTGTGAGCTACACTTCAAAATGAAGAACATATCCATGAAGGTGGCAGACGCCGTTGCTTATACAAATCCCCCCGAAGCAACCTTCCATTGCAACCCGATTCCAGCCGGCTATGCTCGTGTCGTGGTTGATGAGGTGGTGGACCAATATTCGGGGCTAGAGCTTGACATTCCTGGACAGCACGAGGAGCACACACTGGGAGAGGCCATACATCGTATCATCCTATGGAGAAAGGATTGCATCATCTTTCGAAGGCCACCGACACCGCGTCGTCATCCGACTCCTCCTCGATGTGAGGCCACTCCTCCTCCTCCAAGTCCGGCACAGCAGCAGGCCACTCCTCCTGCTTCAAGTCCAGCATAGCGTGAGGCCACTCCTCCTGCTTCAAGTCCGACACCGCGTGAGGCCACTCCTCCTGCTTCAAGTCCAGCACAGCGTGAGGCCACTCCTCCTGCTTCAAGTCCGACACCGCATGAGGCCACTCCTCCTGCTTCAAGTCCGGCACAGCATCAGGCCACTCCTCCTGCTCCAACTCAGCCACGTCAGCCGTCTCTGCCGCCTCGGCAATCGGGGAAGAGAGCCCCCGCAGCTATGGTGCGTAGCGGTATGAGTCGAGGTAGTACAGGAGGTACAGGCGGAGGCAAGCGATATAAATATGGTCCAAGCCTCGCTCCTCTTCCTCAGAGGCCTTACGACATGACCGAGGAGCAAAACGCAGCCATAGTGAAGGCCCAAGTGGATGCCCATTTTGGATCGAAACTGGCACCACCGCCAAGGGAGAAAGCGCCTGAGGAAAAGATTGACCACTTTATTCGTATGGCTATGATACGTCCATTTTGCATCATGCTTTTATATTGATATTTATTGCATTATGGGCTATTATTACACATTATGTCACAATACTTATGCCTATTCTCTCTTATTTTACAAGGTTTACATGAAGAGGGAGAATGCCGGCAGCTGGAATTCTGGGCTGGAAAAGGAGCAAATATTAGAGACCTATTCTGCACAGCTCCAAAAGTCCTGAAACTCCACAGAAGTCTTTTTTGGAAATAATAAAAAATACTGAGCAAAGAAAATACCAGTGGGGGCCCACACCTTGGCCACGAGGGTGGGGAGCGCGCCCTATCCCCCTAGGTGCGCCCCCTGCCTCGTGGGCCCCCTGGTGGCCCTCCGGTGCCCATCTTCTGCTATATGAAGTCTTTCGTCCGAGAAAAACTCATAAGCAAGCTTTCGGGACGAGACTCTGCCGCCATGAGGCGGAACCTTGACGGAACCAATCTAGGGCTCTGGCGGAGCTGTTCTGCCGGGGACACGTCCCTCCGGGAGGGGGAAATCATCGCCATCGTCATCACCAACGATCCTCTCATTGGGAGGGGGTCAATCTTCATCAACATCTTCACCAGCACCATCTCCTCTCAAACCCTCGTTCATCTCTTGTATCCAATCTTTGTCTCATAGCCTAGGATTGGTACCTGTAGGTTGCTAGTAGTGTTGATTACTCCTTGTAGTTGATGCTAGTTGGTTTATTTGGTGGAAGATCATATGTTCAGATCCATTATGCATATTAATACCCCTCTGATTATGAACATGAATATGCTTTGTGAGTAGTTCGTTTGTTCCTGAGGACATGGGAGAAGTCTTGCTATTAGTAGTCATGTGAATTTGGTATTCGTTCGATATTTTGATGAGATGTATGTTGTCTCTCCTCTAGTGGTGTTATGTGAACGTCGACTACATGACACTTCACCATTGTTTGGGCCTAGAGGAAGGCATTGGGGAGTAATAAGTAGATGATGGGTTGCTAGAGTGACAGAAGCTTAAACCCTAGTTTATGCGTTGCTTCGTAAGGGGCTGATTTGGATCCATATGTTTCATGCTATGGTTAGGTTTACCTTAATACTTCTTTTGTAGTTGCGGATGCTTGCAATAGGAGTTAATCATAGTGGGACGCTTGTCCAAGTAAGGAAAGCACCCAAGCACTGGTCCACCCACATATCAAATTATCAAAGTACCGAACGCGAATCATATGAGCGTGATGAAAACTAGCATGACGATAATCCCCATGTGTCCTCGGGAGCATTTACCTTCATATAAGAAATTGTCCAGGCTTGTCCTTTGCTACAAAAAGGATTGGGCCACCTTGCTGCACTTTATTTACACTTGTTACTTGTTACCCTTTACAATTTATCTTATCACAAAACTACCTGTTATCGATAATTTTAGTGCTTGCAGAGAATACCTTGTTGAAAACCACTTATCATTTCCTCCTGCTCCTCGTTGGGTTCGACACTCTTACTTATCGAAAGGACTTCGATAGATCCCCTCTACTTGTGGGTCATCAAGACTCTTTTCTGGCACCATTGCCGGGGAGTGAAGCGCCTTTGGTAGGTGGAATTTGGTAAGGAAAAATTTATATAGTGTGCGGAAATTTACTGTCACTTGTTACTATGGAAAGTAATCCTTTGAGGGGCTTGTTCGGGGTATCTTCACCCCGACAGGTTGAGAAAATAGTTGCTCCTCAACCTACTAAACCTACTGAAAATGAAAATGTTTACTTTGAGATCCCTTCTGGTATGATAGAGAAACTGCTAGCTAATCCTTTTGAAGGACATGGAACATTGCATCCCGACTTACACTTAATCTATGTGGATGAAGTTTGTGGATTATTTAAGCTGATGGTATGCCTGATGATGTTATTAAGAAGAAGGTCTTCCCTTTATCTTTGAAGGGAGATGCATTGACATGGTATAGGCTATGTGATGATATGGGATCATGGGACTACAAGCGATTGAAATTGGAATTTCATCAGAAGTTTTATCCTATGCATCTTGTTCATCGTGATCATAATTATATATATAATTTTTGGCCTCGTGAAGGAGAAAGTTTCGCTCAAGCTTGGGGGAGGCTTAAGTCAATGTTATATTCATGCCCCAATCATGAGCTCTCAAGAGAAATGATTATTCAAAAAATTTATGCTCGGCTTTCTGACAATAATCGCTCCATGCTCGATACTTCTTGTACTGGCTCTTTTATGATGAAGACTATTGAATTCAAATAGGATTTATTGGAAAGAATTAAACGCAACTCTGAAGATTGGGATCTCGACGAAGGTAAGGAGTCAGGTATAACACCTAAGTTTGATTGTGTTAAATCTTTCATGGATACCGATGTTTTCCGTAAATTTAGCACTAAATATGGACTTGACTCTGAGATAGTAGCTTCTTTCTGTGAATCCTTTGCTACTCATGTTGATATCCCTAAAGAGAAGTGGTTTAAATATAATCCTCCCATTGAAGTAAAAGTAGTTGCACCTATTAAAGTTGAAGAAAAGACTATCACTTATAATGATCCTGTTGTTCCTACTGCTTATGTTGAGAAACCACCTTTCCCTGTTAGATTAAAGGATCATGCTAGAGCTCCAACTGTAGTCAACAAAAGTAATATTAGGACACACAAACCTCCTGAGCAAGTTAAAGTTGAACCTAATATTGCTATGGTTAAAGACCTCTTGGCTGATAATATTGATGGGCATGTTATTTACTTCTGTGATGAAACTGCTAGAATTGCTAAGCCTAGTGCTAATGATAAACATAGACCTGTTGTTGGCATGCCTATTATTTCTTTTAAAATAGGAGATCATTGTTATCATGGCTTGTGTGATATGGGTGCTAGTGCTAGTGCAATACCTATTTTCTTATACAAATAAATTATGCATGATATTGCACCAGCTGAGATAGAAGATATTGATGTTACTATTAAGCTTGCCAATAGAGATACTATTTCACCAATTGGCATTGTTAGAGATGTTGAAGTCTTGTGTGGGAAGGTCAAATATCTTGCTGTTTTTCTTGTTCTTGGCTCCCCACAAGATAGCTTTTGTCCCATTATATTTGGTAGACCCTTCTTGAATACTGTTAATGCTAAGATAGACTGTGAAAAGGATGTTGTTACTATTGGTTTGGATGATATGTCTCACGAGTTTAATTTCTCTAAATTTCGTAGACAACCTCGTGATGAGGAATTGCCTAGTAAAGATGAAATTATTGGTCTTGCTTCTATTGCCGTGCCTCCTAGTGATCCTTTAGAACAATATTTGCTAGACCATGAAAATGATATGTTTATGAATGAAAGACGGGAAATAGATGAAGTATTTTTTAAACAGGGACCTATTCTGAAACACAACTTGCCTGTTGAAATCCTTGGGGATCCCCCTCCACCCAAGGGTGATCCCGTGTTTGAGCTTAAACCTTTACCTGATACTCTTAAATATGCTTATCTTGATGAAAAGAAGATATATCATGTTATTATTAGTGCTAACCTTTCAGAGCATGAGGAAGAGAAATTATTGAAAACTCTGAAGAAGCACTGTGCTACTATTGGATATACACTTGATGATCTTAACGGCATTAGTCCCACTCTATGTCAACACAAAATAAATTTGGAGAAGGATGCCAAACTAGTTATTGATCACCAATGACTGCTAAATCCGAAAATGAAAGAAGTGGTAAGAAAGGAAATATTAAAGCTCCTTGAGGCAGGTATTATTTATCCCGTTGCTGATAGTCAGTGGGTAAGTCCTGTGCATTGTGTCCCTAAGAAGGGAGGTATTACTGTCGTTCCTAATGATAAAGATGAATTGATCCCGCAAAGAATTATTACAGGTTGTAGGATGGTAATTGATTTTCACAAATTAAATAAGGCTACTAAAAAAGATCATTACCCCTTACCTTTTATTGATCAAATGCTAGAAAGATTATCCAAACATACACATTTTTTCTTTCTAGATGGTTACTCTGGTTTCTCTCAAATACCTGTGTCAGCTGATGATCAAGCAAAGACCACTTTTACTTGCCCTTTCGGTACTTTTGCTTATAGACATATGTCTTTTGGTTTATGTAATGCACCTGCAACCTTTCAAAGATGCATGATGGCTATATTCTCTGACTTTTGTGAAAAGATTTGTGAGGTCTTCATGGATGATTTCTCCGTTTATGGATCCTCTTTTGATGATTGCTTGAGCAATCTTGATCGAGTTTTGCAGAGATGTGAAGAAACTAATCTTGTCTTGAATTGGGAGAAGTGCCACTTTATGGTTAATGAAGGTATTGTCTTGGGGCATAAAACTTCTGAAAGAGGCATTGAAGTTGATAGAGCTAAAGTTGATGCTATTGAAAAGATGCCATGTCCCAAGGACATTAAAGGTATAAGAAGTTTCCTCGATCATGCCGGTTTTTATAGGAGGTTCATTAAGGACTTCTAAATAATTTCTCGGCCTCTGACTAATCTCTTACAAAAAGATATACCTTTTGTCTTTGATGATGATTGTGTAGAAGCATTTGAAATACTTAAGAAAGCATTAATCTCTGCACCTATCATTCAACCACCTGATTGGAATTTACCCTTTGAAATTATGTGTGATGCTAGTGATTATGCTGTAGGTGCTATTCTAGGGCAAAGAGTTGATAAGAAATTAAATGTTATTCAATATGCTAGTAAAACTCTAGACAGTGCCTAGAGAAATTATGCTACTACTGAAAAGGAATTCTTAGCAGTTTTATTTGCTTGTGATAAGTTTAGACCTTATATTGTTGATTCTAAAGTAACTATTCACACCGATCATGCTGCTATTAAATATCTTATGGAAAATAAAGATGCTAAACCTAGACTTATTAGATGGGTTCTCTTGCTACAAGAATTTGATTTACATATTATTGATAGAAAGGGAGCTGAGAACCCCGTTGCAGATAACTTGTCTAGGTTAGAAAATATTCTTGATGACCCACTACCTATTGATGATAGCTTTCCTGATGAACAATTGAATGTCATAAATGCTTCTCGTACTGCTTCATGGTATGCTGATTATGCTAATTACATTGTTGCTAAATTTATACCACCTAGTTTCACATACCAGCAAAAGAAAAAGTTTTTCTATGATTTAAGACATTACTTCTGGGATGACCCACATCTATATAAAGGAGTAGATGGTGTTTAGACGTTGTGTACCTGAGCATGAACAGGAACAGATCCTACGCAAGTGTCACTCCGAGGCTTATGGAGGACACCATGCTGGAGATAGAACTGCACATAAGGTATTGCAATCCGGTTTTTATTGGCCTACTCTCTTCAAGGATGCTCGTAAGTTTGTCTTATCTTGTGATGAATGCCAAAGAATTGGTAACATTAGTAGACGCAAGAAGTGCCTATGAATTATTCACTTGTTACTGAACCATTTGACGTTTGGGGCTTTGATTATATGGGACCGTTTCCTGCCTCTAATGGATATACACATATTTTAGTTGTTGTTGATTATGTTACTAAGTGGGTAGAGCTATTCCAACTAGTAGTGCTGATCATAACACCTGTATTAGGATGCTTAAAGAAGTTATTTTTCCGAGGTTTGGAGTCCCTAGATATTTAATGACTCATGGTGGGTCACATTTCATTCATGGTGCTTTCCGTAAAATGCTTGCTAAGTATGATGTTAATCATAGAATTGCATCTCCATATCACCCATAGTCTAGCGGTCAAGTAGAATTGAGTAATAGAGAACTCAAATTAATTTTGCAAAAGACTGTTAATAGATCTAGAAAGAATTGGTCCAAGAAACTTGATGATGCATTATGGGCCTATAGAACTGCATATAAAAATCTTATGGGTATGTCTCCGTATAAAATGGTTTATGGAAAAGCATGTCGCTTACCTCTCGAACTAGAACATAAGGCATATTGGGCTATTAAATAGCTCAATTATGATTTTAAACTTGCCGGTGAGAAGAGGTTATTTGACATTAGCTCACTTGATGAATGGAGAACCCAAGCCTATGAGAATGCCAAGTTGTTTAAAGAAAAAGTTAAAAGATGGCATGACAAAAGGATACAAAAGTGTGAGTTTAATGTAGGTGATTATGTGTTGCTATTCAACTCTCGTTTAAGATTTTTTGCAGAAACTTCTCTCTAAATGGGAAGGTCCTTACTTTATCGAGGAGGTCTATCGTTCCGGTGCCATAAAAATCAACAACTTCGAAGGCACAAATCTGAAGGTGGTGAACGGTCAAAGAATTAAACATTATATCTCAGGTAATCCTATAAATGTTGAAACTAATATTATTGAAACCGTAACCCCGAAGGAATACATAAGGGACACTTTCCAGAACGTCTCAGACTCCGAAAAGGAATAGGTATGTGGTACGGTAAGTAAACCGACTCCAAAACAGTTCTAATGGCAATTTTTCTCTGTTTTGGAATATTTAGAAAGATAGAAAAATAAGAAGCAGTCCGGGAAGGACACGAGGCTTCCACGAGGGTGGGAGGCGCGCCCTACCCCCCTGGGCGCGCCCCCTGCCTCGTGGGCACCTTGTGTGCTCTCCGGACTCCATTTTCTTGCACGATACCTCTTTTGGTCGGTAAAAATTCATTATATAATCTCCCGAAGGTTTTGACCACCGTACCACGCAAATATTCTCTGTTCTCGTTTCGAGCTGTTTTCTGTCAGGGTTGTCAAGGCCAGGCATCATGTCGTCCCCCTCCTCCAACAATGGTGACAAAGATGCTTGGCTAATGAAGATAGAGCTGAAGAGGGAGGAACCATGGAGATCAACAAGGATGAAGGGATCAAGAAGGCCACGGAGGACCAAGTTCCGGCAGCAGAAGACATCCTTCAACTTGATCACAATCTTCATACCCCAACTAAGATCGAAGCTTTCAAGATGATTGAGTTAGCTCGTATACAAAACAAGTATCTCACACGTGAAAATAGTTTGTTGAAGGAGCATATCGTCGCACTCAAGGGCATTATTCGCAAGTTGGAGGATCTCTTACGCTCGATGTGCGACTACCCATCATCACCACCATCTTCTTCACCAGCAAGGGCGATATAATCACATGGGTATGGGCACTCCCCTTGGCAACTGCCGAGCTTGGGGGAGGTGCCCCGGTATCGTGTCACCATCACACTCCTATCTTTACCGTTTTTCTTAGTTAGATCCTTTTGGTATTATCTTGATCTAGTAGAATAAAGTTTTAGTATGATCTAGTTTTGGGTTTTGCTTTATGATCTCTTTATGTAATCGAGTCCGTGAGCTATATATAATAAATATTAGTGTTGAGTCAAGGGCTTGATTATCTTGCTATGATCTTGAGGGAATAAAAGAAAGAAAAAAAAGAAAAAAAGTAACAAAGAGATCATATTGATCTTATGAAGAGTAATGACTTCACATATAAAGAGTATGATGATTGAAAGTTGTTGAGAATTGACAAACATAGTTTTGGTCATCGTTGCAATTAATAGGAGGTAATAAAGAAAGAGAGGTTTCACATATAAATATACTATCTTGGACATCTTTTATGATTGTGAGCACTCATTAAAATATGACATGCTAAAGAGTTGATGTTGGACAAGGAAGACAACGTAATGGGTTATGTTTTCTTATATCTGAGATAAAGTATATTGTCATTGATCATCCAACATGTTGAGATTGCCTTTCTCCCTCATGCTAGCCAATTCCTCGCACCAAGTAGAGATACTACTTGTGCTTCCAAATACCCTTGAAACCAGTTTTGCCATGAGAGTCCACCATATCTACCTATGGATTGAGTAAGATCCTTCAAGTAAGTTGTCAACGGTGCAAGCAATAAAAATCGCTCTCTAAATATGTATGACTTATTAGTGTGGGAGAAAATAAGCTTTATACGATATTGTGATGTGGAAGAAATAAAAGCGACGGACTGCATAATAAAGGTCCATATCACATGTGGCAATATAAAGTGATGTTCTTTCGCATTAAGATTTTGTGCATCCAACCCTGAAAGCGCATGACAACCTCTGCTTCCCTCTGCGAAGGGCCTATCTTTTACTATTATCTTCTACTTTATGCAAGAGTCATGGTGATCTTCGCCATTCCTTTTTTACATTTTATCCTTTGGCAAGCACATTGTGTTGGAAAGATCCTGATATATATATCCAATTGGATGTAAGTTAGCATGAGCTATTATTGTTGACATTACCCTTGAGGTAAAAGGTTGGGAGGCGAAACCATAAGCCCCTATCTTTCTCTGTGTCCGATTAAAACTCCATAACCACAAGTATTGCGTGAGTGTCAGCAATTGTGAAAGACTAAATGATAGTTGAGTATGTGGACTTGCTGAAAAGCTCTTATGTTGACTCTTTCTGATTTTATGATAAATTGCAATTGCCTCAATGACTGAGATTATAGTTTGTTAGTTCTCAATGAAGTTTCTGATTCATACTTGACATTGTGGATAGATTGTTACTTTAGCATAAAAAATCAGATGACAAAATATATATATGTTGCTGTTATAAGAATGATCATGATGCCCTCATGTCCGTATTTTATTTTATCGACAACTCTATCTCTAAACATGTGGACATATTTATTGTTATCGGCTTCCTCTTGAGGACAAGCGAGGTCTAAGCTTGTGGGAGTTGATACGTCCATTTTGCATCATGCTTTTATATTGATATTTATTGCATTATGGGCTGTTATTACACATTATGTCACAATACTTATGCCTATTCTCTCTTATTTTACAAGGTTTACATGAAGAGGGAGAATGCCGGCAGCTGGAATTCTGGGCTGGAAAAGGAGCAAATATTTAGAGACCTATTCTGCACAACTCCAAAAGTCCTGAAAGTCCACGGAAGTCATTTTTGGAAATAATAAAAAATAATGAGCGAAGAAAATACCAGAGGGGGCCCACACCCTGGGCACGAGGGTGGGGGCGTGCCCTACCCCCCTGGGCGCGCCCCCTGCCTCGTGGGCCCCTGGTGGCCCTCCGGTGCCCATCTTCTGCTATATGAAGTCTTTCGTCCGAGAAAAAAATCATAAGCAAGCTTTCGGGACGAGACTCTGCCGCCACGAGGCGGAACCAATCTAGGGCTCTGGCGGAGCTGTTCTGCCGGGGACACTTCCCTCTGGGAGGGGGAAATCATCGCCATCACCAATGATTCTCTCATCGGGAGGGGGTCAATCTTCATCAACATCTTCACTAGCACCATCTCCTCTCAAACCCTGGTTCATCTCTTGTATCCAATCTTTGTCTCATAGCCTAGGATTGGTACCTGTTGGTTGCTAGTAGTGTTGATTACTCCTTGTAGTTGATGCTAGTTGGTTTATTTGGTGGAAGATCATATGTTCAGATCCATTATGCATATTAATACCCCTCTGATTATGAACATGAATATGCTTTGTGAGTAGTTACGTTTGTTCCTGAGGACATGGGAGAAGTCTTGCTATTAGTCGTCATGTGAATTTGGTATTCGTTCGATATTTTGATGAGATGTATGTTGTCTCTCCTCTAGTGGTGTTATGTGAACGTCGACTAGATGACACTTCACCATTGTTTGGGCCTAGAGGAATGCATTGGGGAGTAATAAGTAGATAATGGGTTGCTAGAGTGACAGAAGCTTAAACCCTAGTTTATGTGTTGCTTCGTAAGGGGCTGATTTGGATCCATATGTTTCATGCTATGGTTAGGTTTACCTTAATACTTCTTTTGTAGTTGCGGATGCTTGCAATAGGAGTTAATCATTAGTGTGATGCTTGTCCAAGTAAGGACAGCACCCAAGCACTGGTCCACCCACATATCAAATTATCAAAGTACCGAACGCGAATCGTATGAGCATGATGAAAACTAGCTTGACGATAATCCCCATGTGTCCTCGGGAGCGTTTTCCTTCATATAAGAAATTTTCCAGGCTTGTCCTTTGCTACAAAAAGGATTGGGCCACATTGCTGCACTTTATTTACACTTGTTACTTGTTACCCTTTACAATTTATCTTATCACAAAACTACATGTTACCGATAATTTCAGTGCTTGCAGAGAATACCTTGCTGAAAACCGCTTATCATTTCCTTCTGCTCCTCGTTGGGTTCGACAGTCTTACTTATCGAAAGGACTACGATAGATCCCCTATACTTGTGGGTCATTAGGCTAGACCACCAGCTCCCAAGCCTGTTGACTCAGACTATGAGCGCCAAATCAGGAAGGCACATCGAGCACGAATACAGAAGGAGTCGAGCTCGAGCTCGAGCCAAGCAGCTGGCAAAAAATGCGGGAAAACCGTTCCCCAGCTGGGAGAACAGGCGGCGCAATCGATCCCCCCGCTTGTTGTGCCAACAACACATAAGAGTACCGGCGCCCTATATATATGTGGGCAAACCGTTAACGTTCCCCAGCTGGGCAATCTGGTAATAACCGAGGAGCATATAATGCAGGCTGAAATGCTCGGTATGACTGTTGGACAACTCCTCGAGATCGAGCCCATGTCTTCGCTTAGAGAGGAAGAAATAAAATGGAAATATGTCCGTGGCGAACCTTTGGTCGAGCCTGAGGAGGTCAAGAACCTCCCAAGGAGAATGTATGAATTGCATCAATGGTACATGGAAATTTGCAAGACCCACAATCTACAGTCCCTCATGGTGAAAGTCAAGGAAGAGGATTACTTCCATAAGCTAGCTCTGTCTATTGAGTATATAGAACTGTTTCAGTTATTCAATTATGACGCACTCGACAAATATATCGTCAGTTGCTATTGTCTGTAAGTGATTTCTTTCTGTAATTTAAGTCTCAAGCTAGCTGTAGTGCTCTCGTTGATCATTACCTGTAGTTATCCTCACTATATTCTTTTCTGTGGTATTAAGCAGGATGAAGATGTCCGAAATGAGAAAAGCTGGACGCTACGGCATTGGGTTCATTGACCCAAATACCATTAATGAAGAGACATGGTCATATGAACACTACAAAGAAGAAGTAGAGAATAACATGCTAGAGTTCTTGAAGCGCCTCAATACCAACGCAGATATACTACTTCCTTAAAACTTCTAGTGAGTCACACTGTCTTGGACTAGAAATTATGTTTTTGTTACTAGCTAGATGTTAATAAGTGTATAGGGTTTAGGGTTAGTTGATGAGTGTTATGCACATGCCCACTTAATTTATACATGCAAACGTGCGCATGCAGGTACCACTGGATCTTGGTAGACATTAAAGTTAAAGAAGGAAAAGTTGAAGTACTGGACTCACTGCTTAAAAAACCAAAAGAGTACTCAATCGTGAAGGGGATAGTCAAAAGGTAATTTCAATCATTATATATATATGTCCTGATATCAACTAATTAATAACTCCTTTATTCATTTTCTTTGCCGCCGGCTGGCAGGGCTTGGCAAAAGTTCATCAAAGCCGTTCCAGGCCCGTTAAGAGAAAATCTGTATTGGTATCGACCCACGGTAATTAATTAAGTAGTACTAGCTAGCTAGCTACCATGCAATCTCTTTAATTCTAGTTTCAATAACATTAATTATCATGCTTGATTAATTATTATCTGATTGAACTCTATTCTCGTACAGGCCATGAAGCAGGAGTTGGGGAATGAATTATGTGCATACTACGTTTGCGAGAACATTCACATGATGACGTCCGAAAGGAGCACATCTGATAGACAAATATGGGTACGTTTGCCTGAACACTATACACAATTGTTACATCATTATCGATATCTAGTCACACAACTAATACATGCATATTGATCTCCTTCTTAACAGTTCAATGAGGTGCGGCAGAAGCTCCTACCAATGGATCGCGTATGAGGAATTGCAGAGGAAATAGCGGGATTTTTGCTCGACCAGGTCATAGATCCTAGAGGAGAATTCCATTACCCGCTACCGCAGTAATGCCTCCATGTAGGAGAAATTGTATATACCAAATTGTATATATATACGTACATGTGTATGTGTGAATATGGTGGTGCGAGACATTCGATGATATATATATATATATGATCGGTTCTACGACAAATTCTATTTATATATATATATATATATATGCATAACGTGTACAATATGTAGTATCGTAAAATACCAGCAAATGAAAAAGAATTAAATGGAAAACACAAAATTAAAGGAAAAAAGAAACCCTGAACCCAAACATCCCCCCCTAACCTTTTAGTACCGGTTGATGTTACCAACCGGTACTAAAGGTCTCCCCGTCCCCGGCGCCGGCTCATGCCACGTGGTGGCCCTTTAGCGGCGGTTCGTGCATAACCAGTACTAAAGGGGGGACCTTTAGTCCCCACCCTTTAGTGCCGGTTGCAGAACCGGCACTAAAGGCCCTTACGAACCGGTGCTGTAGCCCGGTTCTGCACTAGTGAAAATGAAATACTTCATATTCTTTTATAATGGACTAACCGATGCTTCCAGAGACCACCTGGATAGTTGTGCTGGTTGTGTTTTTAGGGAAAGAAACAGTTGATCAAGTTGAATTGCTATTGAATAATATGTTGACTAATGAAAATAATTGGACACTTCCCGAACCAACTCCTAAGCCAACTCCGAAGAAAAGGGGTGTTCTATTTCTCAGTCCTGAAGATATGCAAGAGGCAAAGAAATCTATGAAAGAAAAAGGTATTAAAGCTGAAGATGTTAAGAATTTACCTCCTATTGAAGAAATACATGGTCTTAATTTGCAACATGTTGAAGAAATACATGGTCTTGATAACCCGACACAGGTAGTAAAGGTAAATTCTCTTTATAGAATTGATGAAGGTGATATTCCTCGTTATAAGTCTGCTAGCCAATGCTTAGATGAGTTTGATAATTTTATCGTTAAACAAGAAAACTTCAATGCTTATCTTGGTAGACAATTGAAACGCAATGCTTATATGATTGAACACTTGAGTGATTATATGTCTAGAGTTAAAGGTGAACTCAAACTTATTAGTAAACATGCTTCTATGGTTACCACTCAAGTAGAACAAGTCTTAAAGCTCAAAATGATTTGCTCAATGAATTAAATAATAAGAAAAATGATAATGCTATTAGAGTTGTGACTAGAGGGGGAAAATGACTCAGGAACCTTTGTATCCTGAGGGCCACCCTAAGAGAATTGAGCAAGATTCTCAAAGAACTAATGTTGATGCACCTAGTCCTTCTAAGAGGAAGAAAAAGAAAAATGATAGGACTTTGCATGCTTCTAGTGAAACTGTTGTTGACACATCTGAGAATCCCAATGATATTTCTATTTCTGATGCTGAAACACGATCTGGTAATGAACCTAGTGATAATGTTAATGATGATGTTGATGTTGATGCTCAACCTAGCAATAACAATGATGTAGAAATTGAACATGTCGTTGATCTTGATAACCCACAATCAAAGAATCAACGTTACAATAAGAGAGACTTCGTTGCTAGGAAGCATGGTAAAGAAAGAGAACCATGGGTTTAGAAACCCATGCCTTTTCCTCCTAAACCATCCAAGAAAAAGGATGATGAGGATTTTGAGCGTTTTGCTGAAATGATTAGACCTATCTTTTTGCGTATGCGTTTGACTGATATGCTTAAAATGAATCCTTATGCTAAGTACATGAAGGATTTTGTCACAAATAAGAGAAAGATACCGGAAGCTGAAATTTCCACCATGCTTGCTAATTATACTTTTAAAGGTGGAATACCAAAGAAACTTGGAGATCCAGGAGTACCAACTATACCATGCTCCATTAAAAGAAACTATGTTAAAACTGCTTTATGTGATCTTGGAGCCGGTTTTAGTGTTATGCCTCTCTCTTTATATCGTAGACTTGATTTGAATAAGTTGACACCTACTGAAATATCTTTGCAAATGAGTGATAAATCAACTGCTATACCTGTCAGTATTTGTGAGGATGTGCCTGTTGTGGTTGCAAACGTTACTATTTTAACGGACTTTGTTATTCTTGATATTCCCGAGGACGATAGTATGTCGATTATTCTTGGTAGACCCTTCTTGAATACTGCAAGGGCTATTATTGATTGCAACAAAGGCAATGTCACTTGTCATGTTAATGGTAATGAGCATACGGTACACTTTCCGAGGAAACAACCTCAAGTCCACAGTATCAATTCTATTGGAAAAACTTCATCGGTTACTATTGGAGGTTTTGAATTTCCTCTTCCTACTGTCAAGAAGAGATATGATATTCTTATTGTTGGGGACGGGCACATCCCCGTTGAGGTAACCTAGTGTTATTCGAAATTTCTCCGGTTCCATGTTATTCGAAAAGAGTTTGTTAACAAGACTTGATCAACCTTGTTAGTGGATTCCTTTTGATGAACATGAGATGGATGAAGTTAGAAAGCACAACTCTCTATACCCTCCTTTTACTTTATGTTATTTAGATTAAATAAAGCAAAAATAGTATTTTCTGTCTGTTTTCTGAATTATTGTGCAATAAAAAAGTACCCCGAAAATAAAAGTTCTCCAAATGCCCTGAAAATGAAATATGATTTTTTTCCTAGAATTTTTGAGAATATTTGGCACTGAGAACACACCAGGGGGAGCAAGCACCTGGCCACGAGGGTCCAGGGCGCGCCCACCCCCCTGGGGCGCGCCCCCTGCCTCGTGGGCCCCCGGTGGCCCCCTCCACTTATTCCAGCACCCACACACTCCTTCTTCCTCCCAAAAAAATTACCAACTAGCTCAAGCACGAGTTCTAGCTCATCTTGCTGCCATTTTTGATCACCTTGCTCAAAGCTCCACTCACAAAACTGCTTTGGGGGATTGTTCTTCGGTATGTGACTCCTCCAATGGTCCAATTAGTTTTTGTTCTAGTGCTTTATTCATTGCAAATTAATGCATGATATAGTCTCTAGGCACTTGTGGGAGTAGTTGCTATCAATTTTGTTGAGTTTGGTTCACTTTTATTTTGAGTTTCTAAAAAATTTAGAAATTTTCAGAAAATGATGAAGATATTGTTGAGGAGCTCTTCGAGCCGAAGCTAGAAGGATAAGCAAAGTGAAGGGGAAAAGAAGCCCAAATATAATCCCCCACGCACCGCGGAGGCCTCACCGACTTCCTCCACGACCAGCTCGATCAGTATCTCCTACTCACTAATATTTTTGTGCAAAATTTTCATTTCCATGCTAGGAGATCACCACCTTTGGTGGATTTTTATTTATATGATGAGTATAAGGAGATGTCCCTTTATGATTTCTGTGAGGTTTGCAAGTTACCCTTCGCGGGCAGCATAGAGGAACCACATCGTAATGATGTGGAAGGATTTATTGATATGATTGTTGTAGGGGAAATGAGGAAAGTTTCCGATGCAAGAATCACTAGCATACACTTTCCTGTTCTACATTACTTTGCAATATTTGCTAGTAGATGTTTAATTGGTCGCGGGAACTGTGGAAATCTTAGTGCCCTTGATATTGTTATTCTGCGCCATGCTTTGTTTTGTGATACCACTTTTAGTTTAGGCGCTATTGTTGCTAAGCGGTTAAATCTGAACCATTCGAAGGGTCCCATCTTGGGAGGTATCTTCGCCTCGTGCCTCGCTGCACACTTTAACATACCTATTAGGCATTATGAGAAAGAAGAAAAGTTGTTGCCTCCTGTTTTTCTAGACTATAAGAGTATGGTAGCACATGATTTTATTGTTAAGAATAAGAAAAAGATGCTTAACTATAGACTGATATTTGATAAAAATTTACTTTGAGACTATTACTTTGCCTGCTCCTTCTTTGTTCAACTTATCTTCAGGCAAATACCTTGTTCTGCTGGAGGCCATTCATGCCTACCGGAACCTAGCACCAGCTCCAGAGCCCGAGCCGGAGCCACCACTTGATCCTCACCGTCAGTCTGTTTATCAGTGGGATCCGGAGGAGATCGCTAACCAGTGGCACCCTGAGGACCCTTCTCAGTACACCGGAGAGAGTAGCTTTGATCCATGGGCATAGACCAACTTAGGCCAAAAGCCTAAGCTTGGGGGAGTACGTATTTCTCACCGACATTACATACATGTTCACACACTCATTCTAGTTGTCGGTGCTCATACTCTTTCATTGTACTATCCATGCTAGTTTATTTTCTTTTCTCGCTTTCTTCTCGTGTGTTTGAAAAACCTTAAGAAAAACTAAAAAGAATTAGTTGTAGCTTTTAGCTAGTTCACTTTCCATGCTTGTAGTAGTAATAATTAAAAGAAAACCAAAAAGATTTCTCGTTCTTCTTTTTGCTTGTTGGGAGCTTGCCCGTGTAAATAGTTTTATTTCCTTTCTTTTCTTTGGGGGTCGAGAGGAGAAGACCATAATGAAAATGTTGAAGTGGCTCTTATATGCATTATTGTTGATTTAACCAAGAGCCCATATTACCTTGTCTTCTCCCTTGAATTAAATGCTTGCAGATTCCAGCTTAGTCCAATGAACGTGCACTATTATTATTATTATTATTATTATTATCATCCACACCGTTTGGTCGTGCAAGTGAAAGGCAATAATGACGATATATAATGGGCTAATTGAGATGAGAGAAGCTGGTATGAACTCGACCTCTCTTGTTTTTGTAAATATGATTAGTTCATCGTTCCTGATTCAGCCTATTATGAATGAACATGTTTGCAATGACAATTAGAGATTATAGTTGCTTATGCCATGCTTAATTTGCTAGGAGTTTATAATGGTTTACCTTGCGTGCCAACATGCTATTAAAATGGTTGTGATGTGGTATGATAGGACGGTATCCTCCTTTGAATGATTCGAGTGACTTGACTTGGCACATGTTCACGCATGTAGTTGAAAGAAAATCAACATAGCCTCCACGATATTTATGTTCATGGTGGATTATATCCTACTCATGGTTGCACTCAATGTTTGTTAATTTTAATGCATGTTCATGACTGTTGTCGCTCTCTAGTTGGTCGCTTCCCAGTCTTTTTCTAGCCTTCACTTGTACTAAGCGGGAATACTGCTTGTGCATCCACTTCCATAAACCCCAAAGTTATTCCATATGAGTCCACCATACCTTCCTATATGTGGTATCTACCTGCCGTTCCAAGTAAATTTGTATGTGCCAAACTCTAAACCTTCAAATAAAATTTTGTTTTGTATGCTCGAATAGCTCATGTATCAACTAGGGCTGTGTGTATCTTCCATGCTAGGCAGGTTATTCTCAAGAGGAGTGGACTCCGCTCCTCACTCACGAGAAAATGGCTGGTCACCGGGATGCCCAGTCCCATGCTCTAAGCAAATCAAATCGAAGTAATTGCAAACAAAACTCCCCCAGGACTGTTGTTAGTTGGAGGCACCCGTTGTTTCGGACAAGCCATGGATTGATGTTTGTTGGTGGTAGGGGGAGTATAAACTTTACCATTCTGTTTGGGAACCGCCTATAATGTGTGTAGCATGGAAGAGATCGAGATCTCTCGGTTGTTATGTTGACAATGAAAGTATGCCACTCAAAATATTATTTATCTCTATTTCAAAAATCGAGCTCTGGCACCTCTACAAATCCCTGCTTCCCTCTGCGAGGGGCCTATCTATTTACTTTTATGTTGAGTCATCACCCTCTAATTAAAAAGCACCAGTTGGAGAGCACCGCTGTCATTTGCATCCATTACTATTAATTTATATTGAGTATGACTATGACTGGATCTCTTTTACCATGAATTACAATGTTTAGTCAGTCCTTAATCTTCAGAGGTGCTCTGCATTTATGTTTTGCGGTGTCAGAAAGGGCTAGCGAGATACCATCTTGTTATTTCATATTATGATTGTTTTGAGAAAGTGTTGTCATCCGAGATTTATTATTATTGCTCGCTATTTGATTATGCCATTGATATGAGTAAACATGAGACCTAAAATGTTATTGTGAATATGGTTAGTTCATAATCTTTGCTGAAAACTTGAATGCTGGCTTTACATATTTACAACAACAAGAGCAAACATAGTTTGTAAAAGTTTTTCTTTATCACTTCCAATTTATCAACTGAATTGCTTGAGGACAAGCAAAGGTTTAAGCTTGGGGGAGTTGATACGTCTCCATCGTATCTACTTTTCCAAACACTTTTGCCCTTGTTTTGGACTCTAACTTGCATGATTTGAATGGAACTAACCCGGACTCACGCCGTTTTCAGCAGAATTGCCATAGTGTTATTTTTGTGCAGAAATAAAAGTTCTCGGAATGACCTGAAACTCCACGGAGAATATTTTTGGAATTAATAAAAAATACTGGCGAAAGAATCAAGGCCAGGGGCCCACACCTTGTCCACGAGGGTGGGGGGCGCGCCTACCCCCTGGGCGCGCCCCCTGCCTCGTGGGCCCCCTGGTGCTCCACCGACCTCAACTCCAACTCCACGTTTGGGGAGAAAAATCAGAGAGAAGGATTCATCGTGTTTTACAATACGGAGCCGCCGCCAAGCCCTAAACTCTCTCGGGAGGGCTGATCTGGAGTCCGTTCGGGGCTCCGGAGAGGGGAATCCGTCGCCATCGTCATCATTAACCTTTCGCCATCGCCAATTTCATGATGCTCACCGCCGTGCGTGAGTAATTCCATCGTAGGTTTGCTGGAGGGTGATGGGTTGGATGAGATTTATCATGTAATCGAGTTAGTTTTGTTAGGGTTTGATCCCTAGTATCCATTATGTTCTGAGATTGATGTTGTTATGACTTTGCTATGCTTAATGCTTGTCACTAGGGCCCGAGTGCCATAATTTCAGATCTGAACCTATTATGTTTTCATGAATATGTGTGAGTTCTTGATCCTATCTTGCAAGTCAATAGTCACCTACTATGTGTTATGATCCGGCAACCCCGAAGTGACAATAATCGGGACCACTCCCGGTGATGACCGTAGTTTGAGGAGTTCATGTATTCACTAAGTGTTAATGCTTTGGCCCGGTACTCCATTAAAAGGAGGCCTTAATATCCCTTAGTTTCCAATAGGACCCCGCTGCCATGGGAGGGTAGAACAAAAGATGTCATGCAAGTTCTTTTCCATAAGCACGTATGACTATATTTGGAATACATGCCTACATTACATTGATGAACTGGAGCTAGCTCTGTGTCACCCTATGTTATAACTATTGCATGAGGAATCCCATCCGACATAATTATCCATCACTTATCCAATGCCTACGAGCTTTTCACATATTGATCTTTGCTTAGTTACTTTTCCGTTGCCACTGTTACAATTACTACAAAACTGCTACTGTTACTTTTGCCACCATTACCGTTACTTCCATACTACTTTGCTACTAAATACTTTGCTGCAGATATTAAGTTATCCAGGTGTGGTTGAATTGACAACTCAACTGCTAATACTTGAGAATATTCTTTGGCTCCCCTTGTGTCGAATCAATAAATTTGGGTTGAATACTCTACCCTCGAAAACTGTTGCGATCCCCTATACTTGTGGGTTATCAGTGGGTTGTGGCCCCCTCGGGGCACCCCTCTGGTACTTCCTTGGCCCAACTTTTGTCTTCTGGTCTAGAAAAAATCACCAAAAAGTTTCGCTGCGTTTGGACTCTGTTTGGTATTGATTTTCTGCGAGGTAAAAAACAAGCAAAAAACAGCAACTCGCACTGGGCACTATGTCAATAGGTTAGTCCCAAAAAATGATATAAAGTTGCTATAAAATGATTTTAAAACATACAAGAATGATAATATAACAGCATGGAACAATCAAAAATTATAGATACGTTGGAGACATATCAAACGCCTTGTAGACTTCACTTGGCACCCGCTCTATTATTCTTGCTCCACTAGTGCAGAAACGGGCTTTAGCGCCGGTTCGTAAGGGCCTTTAGTGCCGGTTCCACAACTGGCACTAAAGAGTGGGGACTAAAGGTCCCCCCCTTTAGTACCGGTTCATCATGAACCGGCGCTAAAGTGCCACCACGTGGCATGAGCCAGGCCCGGGTGCGTGCAGGACATTAGTACCGGTTGGTAACACCAACCGGTACTAAATGTTTGGGGTTGTTTTGGTATTATTTTTTATTTTTCCTTTAATTTTGTGTTTTCAATTTAATTTAGTGATTATTTTAGTTGTTAAATCATTAGGTGAAAGTACAGCAGATTAGTTTCGACTGGATGCATGTGGATCCTAGCTAAGTGATCAAGTATATGCCATATGGATATGGCATATACTTGATCACTTAGCTAGGATCTATCCAGCGGAAACTAATCTGCGATTTCTTTTATAAATGATATAATAACTCATCATCATCATCATATTAATATAAAAACTCTTGCATCATATCATCAACAACAGTATACAGCTAGCTAAAAATCATCATAGTCGTCATTACCACTGTTTAATCATCATAGTCATTACCGCTATCTAATCACCACCAACACTAGCTTAAAGAAAAAACATTCACTTGTACCAGAAGCAAAGATATCATTGAGTTCAACATGGTCATGATATTATAAGCGTTCATAACACCACAAAAGCAAATCACCCTTTGAGATTAAGTTCAGGACGAAGAACACGGACATGAGAGGACAAAAGTACTAAGAGCATGAACTAGCTAAATCACTCCTGCTGCTCTCTCTCAGGTAAAATAGCATAGAACATGTATAGCTCTCCTGATTCATCATACTGGAGCATGCAGATGAACGTGTCTCCCAATCGTGGGCTGCGCTTCTCATTATTGCTGCCCCTAGTACTTCTCTGGGATTGTTAATAATTTTGCTCCAATCTTTCACTATTAAGCATTCATCGCTTTCAGAAATCCTGAATGCACTCATGTGCAATGTAGGATATCTTGGCCGTAAGCTAACCATTGACATGTGACCTTTAGTCTCGATCCACTGAGGCACAACTGTCATCGGGAGTCCCTGTTGAAGAACATCGTATAGTAATTAATATACTTAGCAATGAAAGTTTTCCAAAAAAATAATGTATGCAAAAGATGCATTGAGGACAAATAGTAAAAATCTTACCATCTTTCGTAAATAGATGTGACCGTAGTTCAATACGATCACTATTGGTCGCACGTTTTGAGTACTAACATCTAAGTGCAGGAAGAAAATTTGTCTTGACAGTATGAAGATCCTCAAGCCATGAAACATAATGAATTATCTCCTCGCAGTTTAGTTCAGCTCCGGGACAGTAGTAGGTCCTGTCTACCAAGCGTCGGACATGTTTGCTTGAATGGAAATAAGCTGTCAATAGAAATTAGTTGTCAACTATTTTTGAATAAACAATATCAAAGACATAAATATGGTTGAGAAACTCACATAATGGTAGAACTGGAGGCGTCTACACATCAACCCAGATGTCTCTATTACCTTCAATATCATCTTCCGGACAAATATCAAAGGTGATAACCATATCATGCTCAAATGCATAAGCCTTGCATAGTGCTTGCCAAGTTTTGCATTCAAAATAGGTGTACGTGTCTGCATTGTATAATTTGACGTTGAAAGTATAACCATGCTCAGTCTTCAGGTAAACTCTCTTTACCTCCATAGTTTCCATAGCACTGAAACCTATCTTATCCAAGACAAAAATTCTTGCATGGCAGGGGATGCGCTAGTAGAATAGTGAAAATTTAAAATTATAAGTTGAAACAAATGAAGCATATATAAGTCATGCTTAATTATGAAAAAAGACTTGCCATTGTGACTTACTGTATCCACTTCGAAGGTCTCATCCAGCTTGATGCTGAAGCGCCTATCATCAACAAGGAAATTTCCGTCGCACAGGCCGCGCTGGTCTTCACAGTATTTGCACTTAATGAAATCTTTTTCGTCGTCAGACGACATTTCCTATGTTCATATAGGTGAAACATTAAACACTTACTAGTTCTATTAATTCAACTAATTCAACTACTTCTATTAATTCAACTTGTTCTATTAATTCAACTAATTCAACTAAGCATTTAATAAAAATAAACTTGTTCTATTAATTTTCTTACTAAAATAAAGTAGGTAGTTCTATATAGTAATAATTTAATTAGATCATCAAATCTCAGATATCTAAATTTTCTTATTAAAAATAAACTAGTTCTATTAATTCAACTAATTCAACTAATAATTTACTAAAAATAAACTAGTTCTATTAATTTTCTTACTAAAATATATAAAGTAGCTATATATAGTAATATTTTAATTAAATCATCAAATCTCATATACCTAAATTTTCTTACTAAAAATAAACTAGTTCTACTAATTCAACTAGTTCAACTAAGCATTTACTAAAAATAAACTAGTTATATTAATTCAACTAGTTCAAATAATCGCATATACCTAAATTTTCTTACTAAAAATAAACTTGTCCTGTTAATTTTCATACTAAAAATAAAATAGTTATATTAATTCAACTAATTCAAATCTCATATATATACCTAATTAATATCTAGCTAATTCATCTAAAATTGACATTAATATTTAACATCTTTTCCATATAATTCATCTAACATTAACATTCTAACATTCTTATCTACGTAATTTATCTAACATTAATCTAAACAACAGAAAACAGAAAATAAGTAAAAATAATGTGTGTGTGTGTGTGTGTGTGTGTCTGTGTGTCTCTGTGTGTGTGTGTGTGTACGAGCGGGGGGCGGCGGCGTACGGGCGGCGGCGCGAGACGACGATGCGATGGGGACGGCGCGACGACGAGCGGCGGGCCGGGGGCGACGACGACGTAGTACGGGGCGGCGGCGACGGGCGGCGGGGCGACGGCGGCGACGGGCGGCGGGGCGACGGCGACAATGGGCGGCGGGGGCGACGGCGGTGACGGCGACGACGGGCGGCGGGGGCGGCGAGGGCACCGAGGCCTGCGAGGGCGGCGCGCGATGGGCGACGGCGCGGCGGCGGCGGCGATCTCGCGCGAAGAAGTTGGAGAAGAAGTGGTGGTCGATGAAACTGAATTTTTCGTAAGTGCCATATATAGGAGGGGCCTTTAGTACCGGTTGGAGCCACCAACCGGTACTAAAGGCCAATTTTCGCCAGGCCAAGGGGCGGGAAACGACCTCTTTAGTACCGGTTTGTGGCCGGTTCGTGCCACGAACCGGTACTAAAGGCCCACTCATTAGTACCGGTTGGAGCCACCAACCGGTACTAATGGTTGTGCGCTGCCACTGGCGGTGCACAATGTTTAGTCCCACCTCGCCGAGCGAAGGGCAGCCGCACTGGTTTATAAACCCAGTCGTGGCTGCTCCTTCGAACTTCTCTATATAGCAGGCTTCTGGGCCTAACTATGGCGCGCTGCCCTGTGAGCCTGCTGGCCCTTCTGAGCCTGAATTTGCACACCCTAGGTCTGGCAGGCCCACTGGGCAGCGCCCCAACAAATTTTTTATATAGTTTTTTTCTTTTCTGCATTATTTATTTTCTTCTATTTATTTTTGAGTAATTTTGGGAGTTCATTTTTAGTGATTTTCAATTTCACGGTCATTTAGCTCTCTAAACAAATCGGTAAATGACTGAAAAACAGCAAATGATGTCAGAACGTGTTGGAAATTGATGACGTCGCTTTGAATGCTGCATACAGAACGCAAAAATAGGCTGTAGTTCAAATAAGTTTAAAAAACATTGAAGTGCCCGTGTAACAGATGAGTTCTCATCCGAAACCCTGATACTCCGAAAGAGATTGTCCAGTTTGTACACGAGGTGCGTCCAGTTTTTGCCGTGACCCTCTTTACTCTTTTGCACATGCTATGCGGGTGAAATGATGATACCATGCCAAGTTCCAACATTTTCAGAGTTCATTTTGTAGTGATTTTCAATTTCACGGTCATTTACCTCTCTAAACAAATCGGTAAATGACTGAAAAACAGCAAATGATGTCAGAACATGTTGGAAATTGATGATGTCGCTTTGAATGCTGCGTACTGAACACAAAAATAGGCTGGAGTTCAAATAAGTTTAAAAAACATTGATTATCATAAAAAAAATCATTGATTATCAATGATCTTTTTGTGTACAATCTGAATTGTCAATATGAGTCCTCAACGGTTTAGAAACCGGTGAAGACTCATATTGCGACCACAAATTCTACACATAGAGTTCAATGAAGACCAAGTGCTTGTGATAGGTTGAGAATTAACATATTTAAGGTGGTAAAAATCTTGCTAGGGGAGCGAGGTGGGACTAAAAACAGCCTGCCACAACCTTTTTACTACCGGTTCATGCCACGAACCGGTACTAAAGGGGCTGGCCGGGCCCCAGCCTCTTTAGTACCGGTTCGTGGCATGAACCGGTACTACAAGTTCGCCCCGAACCAGTACTAAAGATCTCCTCCCGCCTAGCCATTTGAACCGGCACTAATGGACACATTAGTGCCGGCTCAAATGCAAACCGGCACTAATGTGTCTCACATTTGACCCTTTTTCTACTAGTGCTCCTAGCATCAGCATTTTTTGTTCTGGGTTTTTTCTCTGCAAAACAGACCAGTTAATAATCCAATTGCATAGCCTCCTAACAATCATCATGGAGTCATTTAATTTTTTTATCTAAACACCACATCATTTCTGCATTTCCAGATGGACCAAAACATCGCAGATATTCCCACGATCACAAGTTGTCTCTGTGTTTTCTGAAATGTTTTGATCCACACATTTAAACAGTTATTCAAATACTGAGGAGTATTTTTAAGATCAAAGGAACATTTAACAAGGCTCCACATCAATCTAGCAGCTGAGCAAGAAAAAAATAAATGATCAATATTTTCCTCTTTCCCACAAAAGACACACATCTTATCCCCTTTCCATCATCTTCGAGTCAAATTATCTTTTGTCGGGATGCTTTTTCTAGCAAACAGCCAAAAGAACATCTCGATCTTAGCTAGGGTTTTGATCTTCCACAGGAATTTGTGTGGGAACCCAATATTAGTTTTAATCATAAAATCATATAAAGATTTCATAGAAAATTTTCTGTCTTTGGTAAGCATCCACATAGGTTGGTCTTTGCTTCCAAACATTCTAACCTCCTCACATCTCAGTTTCAAACTGACCCACAAATCATGTAATTCCCCCAGAAGGGTTCGTCAGAACTTAAACCCTCTCCACCCCTTTCTGATGGTCTCATCCAGAGAGATATTGTGATCAAAACTAATATTATAAATTCTGGGATATGCGTCCTTTAGAGGTTTAGAACCTACCCATCAGTCCTCCCAAAACCTAGTGTTTTTGCCATCCCCCAATCTTTTTCAACATGTTGGAAATAAATTTTCTTCACACCTAACAAGCTCCCCCAGAATTGAGAGTCTCCAGGTTTTTTCTCTATTCCAGAGAGACATTTATTCTTAACATATTTGTTCAGAAGAATATCCACCCACATTCCATTTTCAGTTTCCAGTTTCCAAAACCATTTAGCTAACAAGGCTTTATTCATCATCTCAAGATTCAGAATTCCCAGCCCTCCTTGTTCTTTTGGCAGGCAGCAAGTCTTCCAATTAACTAGGTGATACTTCTTCTTATCTTCATTTTCTTGCCAAACAGGTGTGGCTCTATAGAAATCAGCTTTTTTCCTAGGGCCTACTGGAAGTGGATAGAAGGACATCATGAAAAGTGGTATGTTTGTCAGGCAGGCATGTACCAAGGTGACCCTTCCTGCCATATTAAGCAACCACCCTTGCCAACAAGCACGCCTTTTTTCAATCTTTTCTGTAACTCCTCTCCAGGCTTTATTGCCCAGTCTCACATTGGACAGAGGCAAGCCTAGATATTTAAAAGGTATTTTCCCTATTTCACAAGTAAAATTCTTTCATAGTTATCAACTTTATTTGCAGCTTCCCCAAACAGGAACAATTCACTTTTATGGAAATTAATAGTAAGCCCTGACATTTGTTCAAATGTAGTCAAAATGAATTTAATATTGTTGGCACTTTCTTCATCGTCTTGTAATAGAAAGATAGTGTCATCAGCATATTGTAACCTGTTGACGCCATCATTCCCCATTTCTTGCAAAACCCCTTTAACAAATCCCTCTTTTTTTCTCTATCTAAAATAATTGCAAGAGCATCTACAGCTACATCAAACAGTAGGGGAGAAAGAGAATCCCCTTAACTCAAACCTTTATATGTTTTAAAGTATGGTCCAATGGCGTCATTTACCCTTATAGCCACCTGACCACCAATCATAGTATGCATCACCAGGTCACAGCATTTGTCAGGTAGGTTATTTAGTTTCATCATTTTATATACAAATGGTCATTTGATCTTGTCATAGGCTTTTTCAAAATCAACTTTGAATAGGATGGCACTTTGGTTTTTTTTTTATGTATGGTGTTTAGGGCTTCATGTAGCGCCACTAGCCCCTCCATAATGTATCTTCCTTTGATAAAGGTTGTCTGGGTAGGTGAGATGATAGGTGTAATAACCTTACTTAGTCTATTCATCAAAACCTTAGTAATGATTTTGAAACTCACATTAAGTAGGCATATTGGTGTAAATTTCTGTATTTGTTTGGCATCTTTGACTTTTGGGATTAGAGTAATTATCCCATAGTTGAGTCTTCTTATGTCTAGCGTGCCAGAATGAAATTTATCCAACAGATTTTTGAGATCCCACTTGACAACATCCTCGAAATGTTGATAGAAGTCAGCAGGAAGGCCATCAGGGCCAGTGCTTTTATTTTTCTCCATACCAAAGACCACATCATGTAGTTCTTTCATAGAGAAAGGTTCAACTAGTTGTGCAGCTTGTTCCTGGCTAATTCCTGGGGCATCCTGTATTCCGAGATTGATAGTTGAGGAATCAGGTTCACCAAACAGGTTTTTATAGAAATCAGTAATGTAGTTGATGAGGTTTTCTTCCCCTTCTATCACCCCCTCATCTTGTTCAAGGGAGAAAATGGTATTCTTCCTCTTCCTACCATTAGCTTTTGCATGGTAGTTTAGAATTATTATCTCCATCTTTGATTTCCCTATCTTTGTATCTCTGGAGCCATTTCATTTCTTCTTGTTTAAGGAGTTTCTGTAGTTGGGATCTTAGTCTTTTTTGCTCCTCTCTATCATAAGCATGTAGTCCAAATTTCTCAACATTTTTATCAATCATATCTAGATCATTAAGAATTTGTTTCTTAGTTTTCCTATACCAGGAATCATCATTAAGTATACACCCTTTTACTTTTTTTCTAAATATCCTTAATCTTTGCTGCCATCTCTCCAGACAATCACCATAGAAATGACCATTCCAAATTTTTATGACATAATCTCTAAAACCCTCTTTCAGCATCCATGCATTTTCAAATCTAAACAGAGGGGGTGACATTTTTTTTTGTCTTCAGTGTCAAGAAGTAGAGGAGTATGATCAGAGATCTCTCTCTCCAAAGTCTGAACCACACTAAGGGGGTAATGTTCCTCCCAGTCTGGACATATTAAAATTCTATCTAATTTTTCATAAGTAAGATCATCTAAATTGTTAGCCCATGTATATTTCCTCCCATTTAAAGAAAGTTCTCTCAACCCAACATGTTTAATAATGGCATTAAAGACAAAACTCCAATGATTATTATCATTGGGTTTTTTTTTCTATTGACGATGATTACTACAACTAAATCAGCGACAGTTCATCTGAATCAGAGGGAGTAATGCAATTTGTACAAGAGACCTACTTGCCGTGGTCCTATATCCTTGCCTTTTTGTGTTTGCTACGATGCATGTGTGGTTGCCCCTTTGGGTACCATGCATGGGTGCAAGTAAAGTAAAACAGACGAAGTAGAGGAATGGCGATACGGCATGCACGCGTCGTAGGCATTATTTACCTTCGGGACCGCACGTATAAATGATGCCCGTGGTGCCCTCTCCGGCATCTCGTAGAAAAGCTATACGAAGCAATGGCCGTAGGCCGTAGCCCGTAGCATATGGGGTCGTTCAACACAAGGGACTGGTTCACATGTGTTGCTACCACCTAACGAATTGAATTAGCTAGTGTGCTGAAACTCAAGGACACTGCCCAAGAACTGCAGCTGTACAGTATTACTACTCGCTGCCTTGTTCGGCTGTCCTAAACGAAATTAACACTCGCACGCTGTCATTCTGATAAACGTCGATCGAGCAAGCTTCATACGGTACCACAAACCCAACACGCGCCGGTGCTTGCCATGTCGCTTGTGCCACGTACGCACCACGTTATTACAGCACTCAAACACGTACTACTACTGATAGCTTTTGAGGACCATCTTCCTTTTTCCCGGGGAACCATGGACGTGTACTTTCCAGAACGCATAGCTCACATCGACATACATTCCCAACAGCTATCAATTCCCGGTAGTTCGCGCCCAGGTGGGTTCACGGGCTAGAGCATATGCACATTCATGCCAATTGCACCGTACGCACAACACGGCCCGGCCTATACCAGCCCTACGATCCAACGTGGTAGCTGGGCGAATTTACAGCGTCTCCGACGCCGGTCGTCCGCCAGCTCGCTCGGCACACGACATCGCAGGCTCGATCCCACGGCGCAGAGGTGCGCGCACCGGCGCATGCATGCATGCACGGGGACCGTACGTGCACCGGTCTCTGCACTATGCACGCACGTTACGCCGTACGCGCGCGCAACAGAGCGCGAGCGCGACGTACGTGGTACGTGCCGACGTCCCCTGCCAGCCGGAGGCACGTACGTACGCGCGCGTAGGGTAAGCGCAGTCGACGGCCGATTCGATCGAGCCAGCCGAGCGACGCACTACGGCGCACACGTCGTCGAGTGGACGTGCTGGTTCGATCGATCGAGAGGGAGAAAATGATGGTGCCGACTTGCGATGGATGGATGGATGCCGGACGGTACTCGATCGACCCCTGAGGTCTAGCTAAACCCTTTTGTTTGGTCCCCAAGCTAGGTGCACTTGTACTACTACGTGCAACTGGATCGATGTGCAGCTGGGGAATTTACGTGGGCAGCTCCGTTCCCGTGCTGGATGGAGGCGGGGAAGTAGTACGGCTCACGGGCTTAACTAAGACGTGGAAAGCAGTGACTTTATCTCGGAACATGCTTCACTAGTGGTACAACCTATACCTACTGTCGCCAATGATTTTTCTTCTTCAAATTATATAGGGCTGTAACACAAATACGGGAACCTGTCACAAATATATAACAGCGCAAAATACGTGGGCCGCCATACTGTCTACTCAAATTTATTTTTTTCTTTTTTGCGGGTACTACTCAAATTTAGTTAACTCTCATCTAGAGTAAAAGAGAAGGGTGTGGCTAGGTCTGAGTGCATTATCAAAGGAATATAACATCGACTAAGACATAACAAAGTATCAATCGACTTAGACTTACCAAATCTGGAAAGAGAATTAGCAAGACAAGTCTGTAATTTAATCTCCAGTCATTCTCAGTTCGTCATACCTACAATATGCTCTGCCGCCAAAAGGAACAAATGTAGTATTTCCTCTTACTTTGAGCATTCCTGCGTTTGGTACAGTTAGGCATGAAGCCATGAATCCCAACAACAAAAGCATGCCAATACTACCATCGGTCGCTGACAGGAACTTTCAACCCCACCCCTGACCCCCAGGCCACAACACACCGGCTCTTCCCAACCAATCAGACACGTCGGCTTAACCAAATATCTCCAACAATCCGATCTTCCCGTCCGTGGATCATGTGAGCACGCAGCACCCACCACGCCTCACCTCCTTGCAGTTGAATCTCGCCACCGATCACTGACTGACGACGTGCATGCAGCCTCTGACAAGCTGAGGTGGTCCTAGGTAGGAAGAGTCGAGTGGTAGCGGAGAGATCTGCCGCCCGACAGCAAGATCAGACCCATATTTATGCTTTGAGGAGAACACCACCCAAAAAGCCTACCCCTCCCTATCTGCATTCACAGCTTGACGCGGCCCTGCACTTGTCACCATATGGAGTATCTGCATCACCACACCACCAGATCCTCTGCGCCAAAAACCTCCGGTCAACTATATATGGCCACCTTTCAGCCATGGAGAAGAACATGACATGGAGCAGCAAAATATTTCCGTGGAAAATCAGTGGATATGTGTGTTGAATATTATTACGCGCCGTGGATGGAAAGTCGAGTGAAGTCATAGGTAGTGTCGTGCTGTGCATGCCTCGCCTTTTATGCAAAGGAGGTCGCTGGCCATGGTTATGATCACCAATCGGGGAGTGACTGGCTGCGGCATGTTTGGTCCCAATTATGCGGCGAGCACTGCACTGCAGCATCCAAAGTCCCATCTTAAAAAGCTAAAGGAGACAGGGAGCTCCATCAATAGGGCTGGAACTCGATGGTTGTTCCGGAGTGCCGCCCCTGGCTTGCTTTAGCATCTGATGTGACAATTTACTAGCCACTGGCCGACGGCAACTCCTGTAATACCACCACCAGAAGGCCATTCTTCCGCACGGCCACTTTATTAATTATTCTCGAGGACCTTACAAAGAACTACAACAATGTGCCTGAATCCACCATTTTGTCAACACATGCCGCTACTCCTATCCAAAATGATGAAGAGGTGCCAGCTGGGCCACTACCCAGACCACTCACCTAAGCCTAACATCAAAAGCCGGAAGCCGAAACACATTCGGAAGCCCCAGCCGAGCCACATACCGGGTCTGGGGCACAATCCGGTCAGACGCACTCATGTGTCGTCGCCGCCATCTTCCACGGGTCCGTCTTCAGATCAAATTGAGGCTTCTAACTTGTCTGGCCACTCAGCCATCGACGTCACCAAGACTCCAGACAGCTTCGTCCTCCTGCGCGAGTCCAACGCCACACATCGGACGCCGAATCTCCACTGCGCCACGCCGCCGAGATACGCCACCATCAATGAGTAGGATGAAGCACCGCTCCGCCGAGACCGGCAGGGCTGCTGAAGACCAATCTGCCGCCAAGCAACCAAAGCATCACATCCACCCCAAGCTCACCACGAACGACACCCCCAAGAGGGTGACGACGCCCGGAGCGCCGCTGTCGCTCGATCCGACAAGGATTTGGGCTTTCGCCCGGCATACGAGCTGGGTAGAAGGAAGAGGGGAAGGAGGCAATCTGGACGGCGCCTACAAGAAGGGTACGGCGCCCT
This sequence comes from Aegilops tauschii subsp. strangulata, assembly GCF_002575655.3. Taxonomy (NCBI): domain Eukaryota; kingdom Viridiplantae; phylum Streptophyta; class Magnoliopsida; order Poales; family Poaceae; genus Aegilops; species Aegilops tauschii. The sequence continues at coordinate 448,897,691 of NC_053040.3, forward strand.
CGGGCGTCGCCGTCGTTGTGACCAGCATTGCTGGCCTCGGATTTCTCCGGAGCCACCTCCCACTTCCAGCCGCCAAACAGGTACAACTCCGGCGACAAAGGCCGCCCAAAGCAGGATCATCGGAGGCAGCCCTGGTTGAAGTAGACGGAGGCCTTCAGATCTGGATCGGGTGCCGCCGAGACGCCCGCACCACAGCCGCCACCCTGCCGCCGCCTCGCCGTCCCCGCGGCCGAGGAAGAACGGCCAGCACCAACGAGCACCGGTCAAGCCAAAGGAGTCTCGCCGGAAGGGCCGCCGCCCCAGATCCAAAGAGCCACGCTCACCCATCTCCGAAGAGACGAGCAGCTCGCGCGAAGCCGGCCGCTCCAGCCACCACAACGAGCACCACTTCGAGGCCCCATCCCAGACCGACCCTCTCCAAGCACCCCAACACCATGATCCAATCCGGCGGCGGCGATCTCCACGCAGCCTCGCGCCGCCGAGGACGAGGCGGGAGAGCATGGAGGGGGACCAACGCGGGAATGGACGAAGGAGGAGGTGGAAGGGGTCCCGCCGCCGCCGCGGGCCGGCCGGAGGCCGCCAGCGACGGCGGCGAGGGGAGGCAGACGAGGGTGGCGGCGCTCGGGGAGAAAACCTAATCGCCCCCGAGTCGCCTGCGTGAGACGACGCGGGGGTCAGAAAACCGATTACAAAACACTAACCAAGAAGATGAACATGAAGATGAAGACAATCAAGTGTTGTGACAAATGGCCGTCGGCAACCCTGAGCAAGCACTTGCACACCGCGACACTCACTCAGCGTACGGGCACAGCCCAAAAAGAACAAGACTTGTGGTGCAAATAAAAGCATGTCCTGCGTGCGCAGTGAAAATTAGGCATGTGTACACGCCATGTCCTCCTCTCTGCCTCCTTTGGAGGCAACGAGCGGGCGGGCGAGAGGGACAGGCTGTGCAGCAGAACCACAGAAAGCGGAGAAAGCTCCGTCGCCCGCCCGCCCGAAAATGACATGCATGCCATGTCCTTTTCCGGAGAGTTACATGTATTACGTCGCCGGCGATCGACGCCACCACCACTCTCCGCCCCGCCCCGCCGCTGTTGCGACGACTGCAAACCCCATCGCAGCTATGCAGTAGCAACAGTAGGTCTGAGGTGAACTTGCCCACACGGCACACGTACTTTTCAGGCAATTCTTTCCAGCCTACCTAGCTGACGTTTATGCTCCACGACCACTCCACTGTTCGGTTGACCCGTCGCCGTCCGGCCAGTACGTACGTGCGTGCAACTCTTTTTACCATACCATGCACATGTGAAAAGGTGATCTCGTGCCGGGGAGAAGCAAAACGCGTGAGTGTAAAAAACGGAGGAGGTCGACCTTGTCTGCGCGGCGCGATCGACACGTCCCGGTCGAGAATATTTGGCGACGCATGCAAGATCTCCGGGGTGGGCCGCGATCGACGTCGTCGCCGTGCGCGATAGCGGCGCGCATCCGGCCTGCAGGGGGAGGGGTGGTACGTCGGGTCGCCGTCACGCCGCTGTAGCCACAACTGTAGTCTACTGGCGCCCGAGCTGGTACCGGTACTGGAACTCGGTACATGGTATGGTGGCCATGGCATGGCCCAGATGCACGTCGATCTACATAAATGTTTTCCACCTTTGTGTGTCGATCGCATCAACCACCCTCCGTTTTGTACAGTAGAGTAGTACGTACGTCCCACTAGCTCGCCCCCCCCCCCCCCCCCCCCCTCCTCTGCGTTTTCTTGAATTGTTCGTTCTGCTGTGCCTGACCGGTGGGACCGGTCTGGTCTTTTTATACGGAATGTGTAGATAATGCTCCAACTAATTAATTATCTGCTCTGAGTCTTCTCTCTGTCCGCTAGATCTACTTGAGATACCATGTTGCATGCACCGAATTTTACCGTGCTACGGACGCGAGAAAAATACTACAGGCAAGATGTACTGGAACACACACATGAGGTCTGCACGTACGTACGTACATGCGGCAATGAAATCAAAGAAGGATATCTCATCGGTGTCACCATTACGTACTTGTCGCGAGTGAGGCGAGACACATGCATGTACTGGCTCATGTTTGGTGCGATGTACTTATGTCCAAACGGACCTAGTTCTTAAAGATAACAGCGCGCGGTTGGAGTTGGAACAAGCACGCACGGTACGTACGTCATTCACGGCTTGAATTTACGCGCCCTACAAGCTTGAAAACTTATGGGATTGTTGATGTCTGTCCGATTCCGATCGACCGGGACATTAATGCCCCATCGATCGATTGATCACAAGTTGAAGAAACTATAGATGCACTCTCTGGCTACTTGGTGAGGCATGTACTTCACGTTTCTATTGGAACAGCTAGATGAACTACAACGACAGAGATATTTATTCCGGATCCCACTTTTTTTAGTTGGCACGGATAGGGCCAGTTAAATTCGGCATCCAGGAGGAGCAAGGGAGCAAAACCATGGCTCCACTTGCTCCACTCGCTCCAGGAGTTACTGACCATGACAGCTTTTCACCATCAAATATATGAATATGACTCCAATTAAAGTCCTTTTCAAGTTCATTGTCAGGCAAAATATCTTTCACACTAAAAAATCAGGCAAAAATCGCAGTATATATGAAGTTTCCTAATATATTTTCTCAAATGCTAAAAATTTGACGTCAGATTTTTAAGGATCCCGAGGAACGCCCTGATGCACGTCTGATCCCACGAATGAATCCTAAAGCGTTTGCCCCAAACTCACCCCCCGAGCGAAGTACGAGTGATGACAGTAATTGGTTCTCCCAGGATGACAATATGAGTGAGCACATTCGGAGACGACACTCTCTGTTTTTAGAGCATGGCAATTCCCACCTTTTCGGTCGATGAACCAGCATGACAAATTTCACTATTTTTTTAGGCTAGCAATTCTTCATGTTGTAATCATGGCAAATCCCCGAAAACGCTTGTCTACCGCAGCATGGCAAATTTTACTTTAGAACATGACAAATCCTTATGTAACACCATGGCAAATTTATCTGTTTTCGCAAGACAATTCTGGAGCTTTTGCTGGGTCTTTTCTAGCGAACAAAAATGTTCGCTCATTCTTACATGGCTGGGGGAACGATAGTTCGCTCCGAAGACCTCCCTCAGGACACGTCAACGCGCTAGTGGGGTCCAAAATTTTGGTGTAGAGTAATGGTAGACTTAAGCGGGGTCCCTATGTATTTAGCGAGCTGTTGACGTGTAGGTTTAGGGGGAGGGAAGGGCCCACCCCGGTGAAATTCAAGGTGGGAGGGGTGGGGGGGGGGAGTATGTAAAACATCTGTAAATTGTCTGTGGACGTAGGATTATTGATATGTGTGTTTTCGAGATAGGTGGGAGGGGGGTGGGGTGAGGGAGAGTTTTCAGGGCTGGGCTGATCGACCGGCTCAGAATTTGGGCCAGTCGATTCAATTATGCATAGAGTTGGTTTTGATCTTTAGATCAAAAACCAACGACATATCAAATATCGACTTACCCGTAGTCGCTCCCTAATGGTAGACTTAAGCAGGATTTCCTTCTGATTTAACGAACTGGCTAATGTGTAGGTTTTACGATCGAAAAATCGGGGAGGGAAGGGCCTAGCCCGGTGAAATTCAAGGTGGGATGGGGGGTGGGGGTGGGGTTAGCTGGAAGGAGTTTTTAAACCATCTGTAAATTGTCCATATGCATGTAGGATTATTGATTTGTGTGTTTTCGATATTTGAGTTGCTCGGCCATATACCACATGATCCGTATAAGAGATAAAGCTTGCAAAAGGCTCGGCGAAAAAGAGAGAGCAAAAGGGAGGGTGGAAGGAGCAAAGCTGGATCTACGTACTGTATATATGATGGTCAGAGAAACAGCTAGCCAGCAACAATTAAACATGTGGATCCCAGTGCAAAGCGCCACCGATGATGATGATGGCTACAATTATTATAACCGTGCTGTCAATCAAGAAAAAGAAAAGGTCACAAAGGTAGAAAACGGAGCTATGCACCCTCTCCTTGTCTTGTTAGCTAGCCGATCGATCATCCATCGATCTACTCCCATGCTGTGCATGCATGCAAAATATGCAATGGAGCCAGAGCCATCACCGCAAAAGCTAGCGTAAATAAATAAAGAGGTGAAAAAGGAGCAAGTTGGGCCTGGGCTGCAGCAGTAACTCATCATGCGTGCAGCAGGCCGGAGCAGGCGTCGAGCTCGAGCACAGGCCACGGCCAGAGGCACGTCGCCGTCCCCAGGAGGACCACCACGTACTCCATGTAGCACCTCCGTCCAGTGGTGTGGTCTCGGTCGACTCGACTCGACTCGGCTCTCATCTCACATCTCAAATCTCATGCGTGCGTGTCCTAAATAAGCCAACCTCCCATAAAGATGAAAGAACAACCCTAGGGCCAGTCCAGAGGCCGCCCGGTGCACAACAAGCAAGGAGTCCGGACGATGGCGATGGGTAGGTAGACGGAGTCACAGGAGCCCGTACGCCCGCCCGTCTCCCTTTGGCCACTCGATCGGTCCATCGGTCGATGGGCACTGCACTGACAGCTACGGATCATTGTGCATGAAGATGAAAGGCTAGGCCCAAAAGAAAAGAAAGGAAATTTGCCTCCCCTCTATAGCTAGCCTAGCTTTAAGCCCATAACTTGTATGGTAGCTGCGCGGGCATGCGATGCGTGTGTGTACATATATGTGCCCAGTCCCAAAATCTGCCGAGAGTTATGTCATGCCTGCGGCACGCATGATCGAGCTATTTCTGGCTACTAACTACTCTCTCCGTTTCAAAATAAATGACCCAACTTTATATCAAAATTAGTACAAAGTTGGGTCATCTATTTTGGAACGGAGGGAGTACTAGGCAGTAGCCCCGGCCACCGGGCTGACCATGAGTCCATGACCAGCGTGCATGCAGCTGCGGCCTGCAGGATAGTTGAGGAAGCTAGCTAGGCAGGTCCAGGCGTGCCCAACTGCACAAGCAGCAGCTAGCGGCAAACTGCGACTGCCATTCCACTGCGGCGCTGCGTCTTGTACTTGGCGGTGGCGTGGTGGATGGGAGAGAGCGAGAGGTTTTAAGCTGGCCCTTCCTCGCTTGCCTGCTTGCTTGGTCCGACCTTACATGTACATGCATGGTCCCCCTCCGCTCCGACCTCACAACTCACAAGCATCGCGCGCCCTTCCCCTTAAAACCGCACCAACTCGTAGCCAAATTCCTCACATAGCGCACAAACTCTACAGAGAGACGAGAGACGCTCCAAGTCAAGCTAGCAAGGCGCGAAGAATTCTCCGGGTTCACGTACGTAGCATAGCAGGCTAGGTGTCTCGCCGGCCATGGCGACGCCGCAGGAGGTGCGCAGGGTCGACTCGTTCTCCCAGCTGCCGTTCATCAGGCCGGCTGCGGCGGCGGCGCAGCAGCAGCAGGCGAGGGACACCATCCGGCTCTTCGGCCGTGAGTTCTCCAACAACGACGCCCTGCAGCAGCACCAGCAGCAGCAGCGCAAGCAGGAGGCTGGCGCCGGCTCCCCGGACGCCGCCAACGGGAGCACCGTCACGTCCGAGGGCAACGGCAGTGGCGCCAAGGGCGGCGCGTCTGGGGCGGCGGCCGGGGACACGAGGAAGTTCGAGTGCCACTACTGCTGCCGCAACTTCCCGACGTCGCAGGCGCTGGGCGGGCACCAGAACGCGCACAAGCGGGAGCGCCAGCACGCCAAGCGGGCCCACCTGCAGGCCTCCCTCGCCATGCACCGCTACGTCCCCGGCGGCCACCACATGTACGGCGCCCTCCTCAACTACCACCACCACCACCCCGCTGCCGGCCGCTACGACCAGCCGCCGCCGCACTACCCGATGTGGACGACCGCCGCCATGGGGCCCTACGGCGGGGGCGGCCCGGGGTCCATGTCGCAGCCCATCGACGGCAGCCCCGTCGCGCAGGCGCAGGGCCACTGGAGGGTGCCCCTGCCGGCCGTGGAGAACTTCGGCGCAGCAGTCCGTCACGGCGCAGCCGACATGCCGCCGGCCGTGGTGGTGCGGCCCGGGGAGGTGATAACCTGCAAGGACGAGAAGGTGGTGATGAGCCTGCTCTCGTCGTCGCCGTCGTTGTCGTCCTGCTCCTCCACGTCGCCGGAGAAGCTAGGTAGGTGTGAATTGGGGCAGCAGGAGGCTCTTAGCTTGGACCTCCATTTGTAACTCTCTTTTTTTTCTAGGTTTCTTTCTTCTTGTGAGTTGGCAGTAGTACGTTGCAAGTGCATGGTGATTCAAAATAGCTTAAATAATCTCCACCGTTTTTGCCGTCTCGATCCATGTTTAGCTAGCTAGCTTGCTCCCCTTTCTTTTCCAAGTTATTATGGAATCAAAATGGCTTCCTGTAATTTGAATTTTGCAAGAAGACGGTAACGATTCCAAAATTTCCATCTAGACTCATTGAGCTTATTATCAATTTTCCCACAAAGATTAAAAATTTGCATGCCATCTCAACAAAATATCACTTTAATTTACGATGCAAGGTAGTAAAAATTTGGCGCAAAGGTTCGTTCATCATCATACGGTAGATGTAGAGTCTGTGGGGCCAACACTGCCGTACATGGGCCCGTATACATGATGTACACAACATTGTTTTTCCTCCCCCACGGGCCCCATGCTAGCTACCTCTGTCTGTCTGAATTGCTTTGCACAGAGATGGCTCTTTTTAGCATGTGCTCTGCTCAAGCCAGGTATGCGATGTACTTTCTGGGCTTCCTCTTATAGACGAGTATTATGATAACAATAACTTAGCCGTGGCAGATTGGCACGTGAGCGGATGGCTGAAAAGATCAGGAAATAAGTGAAGTGAGTTCTTTTTATTTGAGCTTTCGGGAACCTCGGGCAGAATGTTTGTTCTCATTGATGTACTGTACGAGCACATAACTCGTGCTTGCCTCAATGATATCTTTGATGTGGCACAATTTTATTTAGTTTGCGAAAAGGCACAAGGCTAAATACACCATCCGTCCATGAGTAAGTGTACGTTTGACATTAAAAAAATTCCACAAAAATGTCATCTTTCCAATTATTTTAAAATAGAAAAAAATCTCTGTCATCATATAATAATCAAGACCAATAACATTCAACACAGGGTCTTCTCACTTTTCACATACACTTAGCACATGAGTGGTGTACTTAAAGAGGAGAGTGGTGATGGCTTGCACCTTCTTAATGTATTTTTTACATCACTTTATAATCTGTCCTAAATATTCTATATGTACACTTATTCGTGGAGGGGGGAGCATGTTAGATAAAACCAGTCCTTGTAGAACTTGCTTACGAGAATAGAAATTAGAGGTTAGTTTTCGTAGAAAACAGCACGGTCTTCCTTCTGCACCATCAGCAACGTGCCATGCCAAAGTGACATGTGTTTAATTTAAACTGCCAAAACATCTTATATTAAAAACAAAGGGTGCACTAATAACCTCCTTCCAAGGAAATGCACATGATCGCACCTTCCACACCATTCACAGTTTCCTGGAACACAGGTAGCTAGGTAAAGGCCATTGCACATTGCATACTGTACGGCGATCAGAGCACTGGTACCTGATTTGCAGAATTCAATTTCGGTAGCCGTTTCTTGTCCTCACTTCGTGTCTTTTGTCCCAGAGAGCAGCCCGACACGGACGTACACCTATACACCGTCCTGATCACATCCTACATTGCATTGCCCACCATCAATTATCCCAGTACACATGTACTATGAAATACGGATTATTATGGAAGTAGCTACTTGTACTAGCTAACCGGTAATTTATACCGAGAAGTCGCATTTAGCGGCGTTCGAACAGAAATCTTGGATGTACGCAAGGCCCGCAGTGTGTGCTAGCAAAAAGCGTGGGCCGCCCGGATCGAGCCCGTCAACAAATTCCGCTAGAATCTCAAAAATAAAAACGGCTCAACAATTACATAGACTTTACTTTGCCAAAGGTTGTCAAATCTAAGATTAGACAAGTTTGACCAGCTTAGGTGGGTGTTTCGTTCAAGTCACACCTTAGGCAAGCCACAATAGGGCCCCACATGACATACACACAAAAAGTGTGGCAAGATTTCCTTAGGCTTGCCAACTTTTAGCTCTTAGGGGTTGTTTGGTTTGAGACTAACTTTGTCAAAGATTGCCAAATCTAAGGTTAGGCAAGTTTGACCAACTTAGGCAAGTGTTTGGTTCCAACCACATCTTAGGCAAGCCATAATTGGGTCTCACATGACATACACACAAAAAATATGGCAAGATTCCCTTAGGCTTGTCAACGTGTGGCTCTCATTTTGATGAACTAACCTTAAGCTAGCTTGGCAAAAATGTGTGGCAAAGTATGGCAATGCTAGGCCTAAAACCAAACAACCCCTCATTTTGTTGACCTAACCTTAGTCAAGCTTGGCAAAAATGTGTGGCAAAATGTGACAATGCTAGGCCTAGAACCAAACAGCCCCTGTATTGCACAATTTTCTTGTTGTGGGCAGGGGACTGAAAATGCATATTTTAAGTGCTGCGAAAATATCTGCAAAAAAGAAAAATCATGGCATATAGATGATACATATGTACCGTGCTACACAATACCAAGTCTGAATAGTATCACTTAAACCTAATCAACCCAGACCGTCTATTTAACAGGTGCCTGAAAAAACGTTTTCATCAATCACTTTATTTCCTGACCATCGGATCAAGATTCAATGGCCTCCATCATACCGTCGACTGTTCATCTTCTTCCTCCCCATCTTTTTCCTCCCGATGGCAGATCCTCCTCCCCCGCAGCCTACCCCGCCACCCCCCGCGGCCGGCGGGCCCTACCGCGCAGTGCCTCGCCGCCCATCCTCCCCTCAACCTCCCCCCCCCCCCCCCCCCCCCCACCGCCGTTGCTGGCCACCGTCCCGACCATCCCTCTAAGCCCCGCCCCGGAGAAAACCTCCGGCGATCCCTTGCACACCCCCCCCCCCCCCCCCACCACCACTAAGATAGATAATGCGATCATGAAACCCCTCTAATGAGGCCATGGCTTCCCTCTAAGATAGATGATGGAGCTATGGCTTTCTCCAGCAAGGTCTATCTTCTTGGGCGAGCTCGGGATGAACTAGAATAGATGACTGACGTGAATAAAATTTTCGGGCATATGAGATATAGCAAAACCGAATCAACTTTTTGGAGCTGGCTTGCAGATATGTACGTATCTCTGCCTGTGATAACGAGTGTAAAATAACACACGTGGAGAGTGGAGACAGGGATATATATCTTTTCTTTTTGAGTAACGGCCACATGGCATTTTATTCATTTATAGACCGTACATAGTCCAAGTGCACCGTCGCAGTTAAGAATTCAGGGATTACATCATAAGTTACATTGAGCACCCTAGTAGACAAACAATGCTTAGCTAAAAAGTGTGCCGTTTCGTTTGCCTCTCTTCCACAATGTCTTACTTCAAATCCCTGGAAAGATGAGAGATACGAAGCCATCTCTCGAGAAACAGGGCCACAACTCGAGCGGTCTCGTCTGGCATTCCAATCATCTGCCACATTTTTGCAATCAGTAACCAACTGAATCCGCTCCCACCCTTTTTCCTTTGCCAACAGCATGGCAACTCTGCAACCTAGAGCCTCGCATACATATGGATCAGTGTGCCCAGTGTATGTTGAGAATCTTCATGAAAGGAAGTTCCCTTCATGATCCCTAGCGATCTCCCTCCAGATCCAAAGCTGGATGGACTAAACCACTAGTTGGACAGGGATATATATCTGATCGACGTAAAGTGGGGATCCCATGTAAAAGCCGCTGCTTTGGCAACAAAGATTGGGCTTACGGACAAGAATTGAAGCCACGCAATCGATTTCTCCGATGAATCATTGCACACGACTCAAGATTTGTGTGTGTGTGTGTGTGTGTGTGTGTTTGTTTTAGAAGAAAGTCAACAGTGTATCATCTTGTACAGATGCAGACATGACGGTATAGATGCATGCATGCTGAGCTTGCAAGCATGTACTGTACGTGGTACGTGCTACTGCCGATCGAATGGGCCGAAACTGTTGGGCACAGACCGGAGATGGGGAGTTCCAGGGGGACAGGCAAACTGCGCTCGATCCACAGGCCACAGCCATCTGACTGCTACTATAGCCAGTGGCAAGCTATATGTCACGACGATGGTGGTGCAAGCCAATGAGAAAGCCATTCTGGACGATGGTGGTGTCTGCCACTGCATGCATGCTGGCCGCGCAAACGGCTGGCTGACAGGGTCCATGACGATGACGGAGGAACGATGCAGAAAGTAGGGGGCACTGCGCCATGCGGCCAATTGGGGTGGCATTGCCCACATACGAGCAGGTACGTACGTCCATCCACCTCTGCGGCGGCAGCACCACCGTGCTCCATGCAGTGGTTGCCGGCCGGCCAGGACCAGCTAGCGGCGCCAGAGGAGGGGAGGGGAAGGGAAGGCGCATGCCGCTGTACTTGGATGGTGCCAAGGCACGCACTGACCAGTAGTTAAGGTTAAGCAGGTGGTACCATCCACGCTGCTCCTTTTCGAAAAAGAAAACCCATCCACGCTGCTGAGTGGCATGTGCATGGATCTGTCAAACTGCAGGGACGAGGCGCCACGAGAGTCAGTGTGCTGATTGATTCATCTCCCTTGATTAACTAGTAGTAGTTAGTTTATGCTGTTTGTACTGTACGTAATAAAGCGTCGATGCCTACTTGCTCAGTTAGTTTTGTCCACGTACCCAGCGAGCCCCATGTGCCCGGTCTTAACCGCGGCGGAGGTCCATCAGTACAGTGCTTAAATTTTTTGTTGAGACAAAGTACAGTGCTTAATGCTCAGTTAGTTTTGTCGCTAATCGATGGATCTGCTGGGTGCGCGCGTGTTTCGGTTGCTCCCGACGGCGCCAAGGGCCGACATGGGTCGACCTTCGGCTGCCGTCTGTGTCTCTGGCGATCTGGCCCATCAGATTTGTTTGCATGCATGCATGCACAACAACGTGAAGGGTCAATGGATCTGATGTCCATCTGCATATAGCATACGTACGTGGCACGGGTTTTAAGGGGATCACGCATGGGCACCCAGAGGCACAGGGAGCGTGCCGGAGGCGCACAGAGCAGCGTCAAGATTGAAGCTGTAGGGTGGGTACGACGAATGAGCAATGAGCTAAGGCCAACTCCACCGCACGACCCTAAACGGACGTCCGGTTTGGCCGGATTTCGTCTCTTTGGGATGACAATAGGTTCGTCCATGTCTGCTTCTGTCCGTTGGGTTGTGGGTGCGTTCAACGTGCGGCCGCACCCCAAATCATGTCCGAGGTGAACGTGATTAAAAAAACAAAAAAACTAAAATAAAATGCCCCAAAAAAACGTAAATATAAAAACATAAAACATAAGTTAACCATCACGGCCACAAAACGGCCTAGTTTCACGGTTCACATTGCCATAATTAACATAAACACAAAACAAAAACCGCCGCCCGCGCGCTCCTGCCTTGCCCGTCGATGCTGTGTCTGTCGCCGTCTTCAGTGGCCGCCGTTGTCGTCGTCGTCGCTGACGAGGTCGACGTAGTCCGGCGGCGTTCAGAGGTGGGACGGTGGTGCGTGGTACACGGGGCGGGCTGTAAGGCGGGAGGTGCCTGCACCACCTCCTCCCATGGCGACGCCTCCCGCTCCGGTGACCGCGGCGGCGTGAGGCACCAGCTCAGCCCCCCCACGGCATCGGCCATCTCCGGAGCCATGCACGACCAGCTCCACTGCTGGCCCACCAGGGCCGGGTGGAACGCGGCCACCGGCTCCTCCTCCATCACCTCCTCCGCCCTCACCATCTCCAGCTCGGGGATGGCGACGTCGTCGGCCGCAGAGAGGGCCATCATCTCCTCGAGGCCCTCGCATTGGCACTCATCTTGCGTCTTCATGGAGTCCTCCATGACACACTGCATGAGCCGGGCCTCCTCCTCCGCTGTCATGCGAGGAGGTGGTGGTGGCGACGGAGATGGTGAAGGCGACGGCGTGGGCGTGAGGCCGCGCACCTGTCCAGCAGGCGTTGCGCGCTCTCGACGTGGCCGCCGCGGCCCCGACACCGTGCCGGCGAAGAAAGATGCGCGCCACACGTCGTGCTCGTCCCTTAGCCAGGTGTCCCAGAGCACGGAGTCGGGGGCGTACATGTCGTCGTAGTACAAGTCGCCGAGGAGGAGGCGGCGGCGGCGCTCGATCTCCTCGCGGCGCGCACGGCCGCTCATCGGGACCGGCGGGATCGGCACCCGGTCGGCGGAGAGATGCCAGTTATTGGGGAGGTGGACGTCGCTCCACGAGAGCGGCGTCCTCGTCTCCCAATAACGCCGGCATACATCTGCGTGGATGTAGTGCCGGTCGCGCTCGCCGGCGACCGTGGGGGCGATGAAGAATGCGGGCGACGCGAGGGCCCGACGCGGTGATGATGCGGGCTCCTCTTTCACACCGCGGCGGCGGCGGCCCGAGGACGATCCAGCCTCACGGTCGTGCTTCCCCCTTGCGGCCGGTGTTCCAGAGCCCCATGGCTGCGAGGCGGCCGGCCGGCGAGATCGAGGACGGGGAGAGGGAGAGCTAGGGTTTGGGGCGTGTCGGGTTTCGAGGGGGCAAAGAGGGCTGGAGTGGGGAGTGTGGACGACGACCGGTCCACGGCTTCCCCGTTCGCTGGCGGATGACAGGTGGGGCCGCCCGCGCATGCCCATTGATGTTGACGGGTGGAAGGTAGGTGGACGCCTGCCATGCGGCCCGACGCGGACGAGCGACGCGTCCGTTTGCTGTCCGCGGCGACCCAAAACCGACACATGTTTGCGTTCAAAATGAGTCGGTCCGGACACAAAACGAACCAGATAGGTCCAAGTCATCATGCGCTGGGCCGTCTGGTCTGTACTTTTTACCCAAACGACGGGATGGGGTGCGCGCTGGAGTTGGCCTAAGGTCGCGAATGATTGGGCCGGTCATACTATTTGCGGTTGCACGCCTCGATCTTTCTAGGAGCGGCACTGTAGCTCTGTCTCATCATGCATGGCAGCTACCCCAAGATTCGATATCTTCTCCCTAGTAGAGTAGCTAACTTTGACATCAGCATGCAATAGCGTCCTAGTGAATTGTATCAGACAGATGTTTGTAACGCGATCTTTGCCAACTGTTGCCAGATGCCGTAAAAGGCACATCAAAAGATCTACATGCATGCACATATATAGTAACACTAACACTAGCTACCTAGAAGGGTTAGGTCCAGTGATCGATCGAATCCATCATCACGTGAAATCATATGATTGATCCATATGGAGTATTTGAAAAAAAAAACTACCACATTAGGGGTTGCCGTCCCACTGATCTACCACGTTTAAAAAAATGACTGATAACTACCAAAAATTTCTAATTTTATGATTAAAAACTACCACTTTTCAAAAATGGCCGATTTAGACTATTTAAACATGTTATGACATGCGGGACCCAACCGTCAGGGCTGATGTGGCACCAAAGTCAACTTCCTTTATTTTAACCTTTACGTTGACCGTTATTACAAGTGGGGCCCACCTGCCAGCATCACTCTTCTTCTTCTTCTTCCTCCTCCTCCTCCTCCTCCTCCTCTCTCTCTTTGGCATTTCCTCGAACACCTCGTGTGCACTCGCAAGGCACCTCCGCTGTCCTCAACTGCCGGCGCTCACCTCTCCCTATGCCTCGGTCCCGTATGGATCGGGAGAGCCCAAGTGCCCAACCACTCCGGCGACCGCCTCTCCCCCTCGCGTCACTCCAGCGAGGTCACCTCTGCCGGCGACCACTGCCACCGGCACGCACGAACCAACAACGCATGCGCACGCTCAAGCATTGGCCATTAAATTCTCGTTCAAAGAATTAAACGGCAACGCACGCGCACGCTCAAGCATCGGCCTTGGTCCGAGCTCCCACATGAGCTCCTGGGGCTCTTCGTCGCCCGCCTCCCGTTCTCCGTGCAGGTGCAGCCGGCACGAGAGGCCACGATGCCGGATGCCGCCAAGCTCGCGCGCCTCGCCGAGGATCTGCAAGAGCGCGAGTCCCGCCTGCGCACCGAGTTGCTCGAGCACAAGATCCTCAAGGCAACCATCGTTGAGGAGCTGCGTCGGGTGCTGGCGCCGACGGCCTCGGAGGAAATTCCGTCAGCTTCGGCGGCCTCTTCCACAGCTCCAGACGCCTTGGTTGCGCCGCCGTTCCAGTCCCCAACCAACGCCAGTGACATGCTGCGCCGGGGCGTCGCCATGGAGGAGTTCAGAGCTCAAGCCCGGATGCACACGAGGTGTTCGAGGAAATGCCAGAAAGAAGAGGAGGAGGAAGAAGAAGAGTGATACTGACAGGTGAGCCCCACTTGTAATAACGGTCAATGTGACGGTCAAAATAAACAGAGTTGACTTTATCGCCACGTCAGCCCTGACGGCTGGGTCCCACATATGCCATAAACGTGTTTAAATCGTTTAAACCGGCCTTTTTCAAAAGTAGTAGTTTTTAGTCACAAAATTAGAAATTTTTGATAGTTATCAGTCATTTTTTGAATGTGGTAGTTCAGTTGGACGGCAACTCCTAATGTGATACGGAGTAGTTTTTTTGTCAAACACTCATCCATATCAGAAAGGTTGAGGCTGAGACGGAGCCTATGGCTAGTTTGTAGGCCTCGTTGGTCTATGAAGTGACTGAATGAAACCGGTGACAAGAAGAGCATCTCGGTTAACAAGCAGCAGTTATCGCTGTCCTTGCTTGCTTGATGTTGCCACCCCGGCCGGCCAGATCGAACGGGCCGATCGATCGATACAGCTCGTAACTGTATTTGGGTACAATCAGGCTGACAGACACGTCGGGAAGCAGCCTCGTCCTGCACAAGGCGCGCCCGACAGGCAGTACTGATGCTTCACTGCCGCATGGAGTACACACCAATTAAGCGTGCAGGGTAATGTCGCACGGATCGATCGACGCAATCATTGGACAACGCTGCAGTAATTGCCTTGTGCGGCGGTGGCCGTGACATGAGCGAAACTGTGAGTGACTGAGTTCTGAAGATGGCGACTGTGTGCACACTGCACGCCTGATTAGTTCTCAGTCGACAACTAATAATAAGCTTGTCCTGAGCATGCGGATTGGACGCGAGCAGATCTAGTGAACAGACGCCCGGGAGAAAAGAATTACCCAAGAACACAAGCAGAGTATCAACTTTGAGTCACTTATTTTGAAACGAAGGGAGTACTTATGTGTGCAGCTGGTGCGACGAGGCAACAGTGCATGAGAACACTTAACCAGCACTTGGTTTTTATTGGTCTAAGCACATGCGTCCGGGGCCGGGGTCAGCTAATTTCGTTCTTTTGGGGGCGACAAAACACGACGCGCGGCGCTTGCTTGATTGACTGTGCATCGGAGGCAAGAACAGGTCGGATAGTCAACCGGGCAGAAGCTCCGTTGTAGCAAGCTCGAAGGTCACGGCAGCTCACATTCTTGGGCGCGGGGTATGCGTCGCAAGAGAATTTTCCGCCGCTCATATCTACATAACCAAACACAAACGAAGTTGATCACGAACATATATATCAGATAAATGCACATGTACAAAAAGATATTTAAGCACTTCTTTTGCTCAGATATTTAAACGCCCGTGATGTACTCCCTCCGTAGCAAAATGTAAGATCGATGTTTTTTGTGCTCTATGCAAAACCAAAAAACGTCTTACATTTTGATACAAAGATTGCATAAGCGTAGACATCTCGCAATCGATCAAGATTCAGACATGTACATGCAAACTGAATGATCATATTTTGCTTGGACGCTATCAATCAACAAGTTATTTATCAGCCTCCACGACCATAGTCGCTCTTTCATAACTGTAGAAACACTAAACTCTCTACTCACCAGAAGACACGACCGGGCGGCACGTCCGGTATGTAATTTCAAACCTTGATATTGATATATTCAATCACACTTACCAGAAAACACGAAGCTTGTCATCATGAAGACGACAAACATGAGGGTGGGAGCGATCTTGCAAGCCATCGAGGACACTAGATTATTAGTTTCTTTGAGGTGTAGGGTAAACAAGGGTGGATATGTCTACTATAGCTTGTAAGTGTGGGTTTATAAAGAACCACGACAAGCTATAGCGCGAGAAGAACACAGTTTTGCAAGTTTAAACATACTTTTTTAGTTGAGATATTTAAATACTTGTGATGTACTCCCTCTGTAGAGAAATATATGATCGTTTAGATCACTAAAAGTAGTGATCTAAACGATCGGAAATTCACTGGCGTGGACAAGCTCGCCTGCGCACGGTATCCCGAGGCGTCCAATCTTTGCGGGATGCGGGACGGACATATTATTTCAGGGTGCGTACGGTGAATATTTAATGTGTATGCTAGACGAAAGCGACGACGCTGTTACGATGCGCGGAGACGGAAGTGCAAATTGCCGGCTGTCAGGACCCATTAATCTGAAGCCATTTCATCCCCGAAGCTCTATCTAAAGATTACTGAAGAAATTGGACACTTTCACTGTTCACCCGCAGCTCACTTACCACTTCCCTGCGGGTGATGACTGAGCACCGTCCATCGCGGATCCGAGGGTCTTCAATCTTCTATTGTTTATCTTCTTTCTTGGGTTTATCCTGATGATGCTGGCTATATAAGCCATGTAAGCCTAGAGGCAGGAATCTTATCTCTTGTAATTGGGGTTGAACCCTAGCCGCTGCCATGTTCTGGCCGGCATAAGCTCCCTTGCAATCTCCTAAATTGTAGCAAGCATTCCTCTCAGAGTAGTAAATCTATGTGACATGTCGAGCTTCCCTTGTTTCTAAGCGTTCATCTCTGAAATCTCTCTCTATTCCCTGAATTCCCTAGCAAGGGCCTATCAATTGGTAATCAGATCTGGTTCTTCCTCGGCGGAGATTGGGCTTAGTGAAGGATCGGAGTTGGGATCTCCTGTAAAATCCTCCGTTCCCTTCCGGGCTACGGCGGCCTTGTGCGTTGTAGTGATGTCTGGGCAGTGGAGGCAGCTAACTCAGGTGCGGCTCGGGGCTTGGAGCTGGTTTCTGAAGAAACTTTCTTTAGAGTAAAATCCCAACCCTCCCACCCTGCTCGGTGCACCCTCCAGCAACAGGCGTGCTGATGTCTGGCAGCGGCAAAACTGGAAATTCAGGTGTCGCCCACAAGGTGTTCGACACATGGTCTGAACCAGGAAATCAATCTGGAAGTGAAGGTAACCATGCACAAAACATGTTTGATACAATTCCAAATCCCCAAGGCAGAGTCCTTCATGTGGTAGTACATCAATATCAACAATTCGTGTCCCCAGAGTTGATTAGTCAAGTATTTTCTGCATATGGGAAAGTAGAAGAAATGTTTCACAACCCACATCAGGACTCACCCACACTCATCTATATTCATCGAATATGCACAGGCTAGAATGGCTAATGATGCTTTGCATGGTTTACATGGATTGTACCTGTACCAAGATGATTGTCGGTTGGAGATTAGGCATGCTAATACACTACTAGGGAAAAGCTTATAGGCAGACGCTTACTAGTAGCCAGAGTTTATACCCCTCGCTTCTGCTACTTACTAGTAGCGCGGCTTTTAACTCCTCGCTACTACTAAGTTGATAGTAGTAGCGCGGGTTTTTAACCCTCGCTACTACTAAGCGGTCTCTACCGTGCCCCCGAGACATGCCATAGTAGTAGTGAGGGGTATAAACTCACGCTACTACTAAGCTGATAGTAGTAGCGCGGTTTTATACCCCTCGCTACTACTAAGTACGAGGTAGGTGAAGTCGCCATATCGTCGGCCGAATCGCCATCTCCCCCCCAATCCCTCCTCTCTTCCGCCACTCTCTCCTCTCACTTTCCATACACTCTCACATGGACCTCTTGCCCATGCGCCCCTCCTTCTCCGTGGCGCCGAAAGAGGCCGCCGCCTCGCGCCACCGGCGTCTAGGAGCTCGTCGGTCTTCCACCGACGTCTAGGAGGCCGCCGTCCCGCACCACCACACCGGAGCACCTCACCACCGGTAACTAGCTCCGTTGCTCCCTCCATCACCTTCCTCTCTCCCTCGGTTTTCCTTTTCTCTCTCTCCCTCTAGTTTGACTCACCCTCCCATGTCCATGCCCGTGCAGGTCGTCGCCATGGACGACCCGGAGCTATCTGGCATGGTCGGGAAGAGGAGCCCCACGCGGCGGCCTGGCTCTTCCATAGAAACGGGTCCTCTCCAACAGCCACCGCCGGATCTGGTCTGCCGCTGTCCGTTCATGCCTCCGGCGACGCCAACCGTCGCTAGATCGAACGACTGCTGCCATTGACAACACGCACGGGATCGAGATTTTTTTTTTGAAAGTAATAGCAGTAGCGCGGGGTATAAGACCCGCTACAGATAATTAGCAGTAGCGCTGTCTACAACGCACGCTACAGCTAACCATGTATAGTAGTAGCGTGTGTCAACACGCGCTACTGCTACAAGTTAGCTGTGGCGCCGTATAAGTAGCGCGGGCACCCGCGCTACTAATACACCCAAAACCCGCGCTGCTGCTAGGCTTTTCCCTAGTAGTGATAGCTCTGAGTTGCAAGCTTTTATGGATATTCTGCTCCCAGTTTTTCTGAACATCAATTTGAGCTTCTGCAACAACTACAGAACGACCTACAAGCATTAAGCAGAGATGTGACTTGCAACCTTTTAGATGTGCATATGGGTACCAATCTTTAACCCACACCACCCTCCCAAAACAATGTCATCGCTGCTATATCCCCATTTTCTGCATGCGAGTCATTCTGCACTGGAAACAAGTAAGTTGAGAGAAAATGCAAAAACCAGGGGAAACAATTAAAGCATGCACCAGTACAGCTGCAACTGGACTTAGAAAGCCTTCTTCTTCCTGCTATCTCAATTCTTGCCGAAGATGCAAATGAGGAAGCAAATACTGACACTTTTGGCGAAGTTCTCCAACAATGGTCTATGCAATAGCAGCCTCAAGAGAGGAGCAACACCGCTACTGTTACACTTGCTCAAGATATTCTTTTAAATCGGGATGATAAGGCACAAATTGATGCCCAACTTGTCAAATCAGTAGCAGAAGAGTCATCCAATTTGCAAAATACTCAACCATATGCAGTGACAATGAAGAAACAAATAGAGGCTCACAAGACGTCCTATATTGCTGAAATTGATGTGGCTTTTCATTCACTCCATGAGGATGAAGTCCGCACTACTCAAATGTACATGCTTCCGCTGGCTGATATTCTTCACATGTGTCAGCCATGGCCACCACCTATGGAGCAAGTACACCATCAAAGCAGCAGTGATTCTCTAGTGACAGTACTTATACCAACTGATGTTCTTACTGTCAATGTAGTTGTAGAGGAGCCATACAATTCACAGACTGCTCATATTAACTGTAAAATCACACCTGTTGTTTTTCACATGAGTCGTCCATGGGCATCGCAATTGGATTGCAATTATCAGCAGCCAGTTACTAGTGTCTCCAAAGTGCAACATGTCAAAAGAAGGTTTCTCACGTGCTAGCTCTTGTTCCTGGTAGCAGCAATGTGCATGGGCCGTCAGCAAACATTTCTGAATTGTGTGGACAAATTAAAACCAACCCCTTGAGGTTACCTTGGGACCCTGGCACGCTGCAGTGTATACATTGGGATCTCAGTATGCCAATCACCAAGGGACAATTCAGTTGCCTGCAGCTTGTTTTGCTTTGATTCACCATGCATTACAGTGTCATATGCTTGATTACATCTTTGCCTTGGGAAGATCCTGATGCAATACATGTCTTACAGTTGATACATTATAAGTGGACACGTTCCACTCTAGTTAGCATTTTCCAAAAACATCAACTCCCATATACACGCGAAGTACCCAAATTATATGAGAAGTAGTCTGCGAGCAATTGTCATGAGGTCCAGTTGCTAGCTCTCGCATCTCCAACACATGAGCTAGTGTATCAAGATGGGGAAAACAGCCAATGGCAGTCAATTACCTGGAAATATGAAACACTTGATAACTTCTTGTTTCTCACAACGAGAGCGCATAGTGTTTACCTCCTATTGCCATGGGACCCTGGCGTCCAGCAACAACACTTGAGTGCTCCTTGGCAAGTGATAAGAAGGAAACTTTTTTGCTTCGTCCTTAGCAAACCAGTTCGATAATAATTGCGTCCCTCAGTAGAACCCCAAGTCTGAAATATTCTGTGACATCCAGCTAATGGTTTTGTCAGTGCGCCATTATTTCTTCTCAAGTTCTGCAATGTATTCAGATAAAGATGCTGCTATAGACTATCTTAAGGACATAATTTCACAGTTGGGTGACGCCAAGGAATCAGAGGACTGGCATATGAACGAACAGGGCAATGTATACATGAGGCTCAATGCAAAGTGTGACATATTCCGGGCTGCAAGTTATCAGTTACTCAAAGTTGCAATGGCTATTGTTGATCTAGATGATGTCAAGAATGGTAGTGCAATACTAGCGTCACTGATGATTATTCAATACTCCTCTCGGAATGAAGTCCGGGCCCCTGAAATTGCAATCTAGCTCGGTGCATTATTGCCGAAACCTGCAGATAATCTTATCAGCTCTCTCTTTCTGACAAAGAGTATGACTGTGGCTGAACCGATAACAGATGGTCAATGGGAACAACAAGGGCCTCACAGCAACGAGTTACAAAACATACTATTATTGTTCTCTCTAAAATATGAATCACTTTTGGTCCAGCTCCCTCACCATTTTAATACAAGGAAATCACAGCTACTGGGAATCAGACTAATAACTCACATATGAGTGCAAGCCCCTGAAAGTGGAGCGAGCATTATTACATTATTTCCAGATATGACTAGTGGCTCCTCGCACATTCGTGCAGCTACCTATTCCTCATCATGGTTACATCAATCAATATTGGGGGCTGCGAATGATAAACTCCCAAAATGTCTACTGCTCCCTAGGTGGACATGCCCACTGCAACAGACCACAAAAGTGCACTGTTACTACCTCTTTGCTGCCAAGATGGGTGCATTCACATGCAACACTGATAAAACAGGAGGGCTGGCATTCTATAGCTCGGAATTACGGCCAACAGGATCGTCATGGAAGTCTAGAAGTTTCACTAGCTATTGTGGCTTGAAAGCAATGAACTCTAATCTGAAATATTGTTCTCAAGTTCTTGCCATCATGCACAAATCCTATTCTGCACTACTACCAGTTGTTGACTGTTGTCCTGCTGTCAATGGGTATTTTATCCATAGAACTTGGCCCAACAACCTTCAGAATGTTCAGAGCTCTGTCAGGCCATCTCTTGACAATTACGCAAATTCTTATAACAAGTTACATCAGAAGTGGTGCACTGGAATTATTGCAGAAATACAGGGCTTGCAATTCGGTAGTACAAGTTGCATTGGAACTGAAGAAAATGTGGTACTGTTTGTATTCCTTGAAATATTTATTACACATGGAAAGGGTGGCTCCACCACATGGGATCCTGGCATCATGTTCTACAGGACCTTGCAACCTGACTCTGATACACACTACAAGATTTGTACATGCCATGGGAGTCCCACTACAAACCGTGTACAGATATTTTACTTCAAGACATTTTCACAAATGCTACATCGACAACTCCTTGATGGTTGCTCGAGCTCTGGATCATCTCCTTCCTTCCTGCATGACTTAGCACACTTGAGGGCAAGTGTGGTCTTAGAAGGGGGGAATTGTCAGGACCCATTAATCTGAAGCCATTTCATCCCTGAAGCTCTATGTGAAGATTACTGAAGAAATTGGACACTTTCACTGTTCACCCGTAGCTCACTTACCTCTTCCCTGCGGCTGATGACTGAGCACCGTCCATCGTGGATCCGAGGGTCTACAATCTTCTATTGTTTATCTTCTTTCTTGGGTTTATCCTGATGCTGGCTATATAAGCCATGTAAGCCTAGAGGTAGGGATCTTATCTCTTGTAATTGGGGTTGAACCCTAGCCGCTGCCATGTTCTGGCCGGCATAAGCTCGCTTGTAATCTCCTAAATTCTAGCAAGCATTCCTCTTGGAGTAGTAAATCCATGTGACATGTTGAGCTTCCCTTGTTTCTAAGCGCCCATCTCTGAAATCTCTCTCTATTCCGTGAATTCCCTAGCAAGGGCCTGTCACCGGCGTGGACGGCTGAAGACGGGATGGGGACGGCCACCAACCGCATTTAGCAGCAAGCCCGCTGACCACCTCGCATCTCATCCTCCACCCGCATCCCCGCCGGAGAAAATCGAGCCAGCCGTGGAGCAAGGCGGCCAAGCTGTGGGAGCTCAAGGTCCGCAGCCGGCACACGCATGGCAGGGGCAGCACAATGGAGTGCCGGAGGCGACCCAGTTCGCATCTTCCGGGAGTGCTGCCACAGGATTCATGGTCGTCGCGCCGCTAGTTGCAATGCGCCGCTTCATCCATAAATCTGGTGTTATCTGTTGCTAGTCTTGTAATCGGGGTGTCCATTCTTATGCTGGTTGTGGCAGATGTTGTCATGCGTGTGCTGGATTAGGTGTCAGCAGCGATCTGGTTATTATGTAGGCACTCAAGTGAGCTCGCGTTCCGGCAGATAGGGCTAAAAATAGAGCTCCTCCATCCTTGGTGCCTCCACAGGCTGTCATCGCTAGTAAGTACTCCAACCTCATTAGGTGTAAAATCTCTGCATTAGTATCTAGGGGTTATGTTGTTTAGGAAGTATACTTAGCAGTCAGATCTGCAATCTAGTGATCTTTTCGTCTCTTGTGTCTTTTTAGATGGATGATGAGGGCGAGCATCAAGAGTTGTCATGCCGGGGGCAGTCCGAAAATCAAGAGAGCCCCTGTGCTGGGCAGCCGGTGGGTGGTTTGTCAGAGATTGAGCCGGCAATCATGTCTCGGTTGTCAGTGAAGCGTGTGCTCAAGGCTGTGCAAAAGTTTGACGAGTATAAGAGATGGCTTGTATCAGAGATTGGGTTGGGTGGAATACTGAAGCTTCCGATGCTCGTCAAATTGGACCTGGTTATGAGGAAGGTGAAGGTCAGGCCTCGCGTAATAGCTATTGATGACAACAGGAATATTTTCTTTACTGCAGAGGATTTCCATAAGATCTTCGGGGTCCCGTGCGCCAACCGAGATGTTCATGGCAGGGATGCGAACATTGCTCCTTCGTCGATCCAATTCATAAAGCAGGCAATTGGGATGGACAAACTCAGGATCGAAGAACCTAAAGGAGGCTGAGAGATTCATCAGCAGAGACATTTCTGAGGAATCTAGTAAGATTGAGAAGGATTGTTTTCAGTTTGCGCTTGTGATTTTCATCATGGGTTACATGCTAGAGCTGTGAACAAAGCATGACTTCATGACAATTGATTTCTGGGGTGTAGTGGCTAATCCGGAAGTCATAACTCGATTCAATTGGTATGAGTATGCTATTCAGAATTTGATGGTAGCGGTCATGAAGGTGAAGAGTGATTTTCAGAACAATGTACCAACGATTCATCTATCTGGATGCCACCTTTTCTTCCAGGTACATCAAGTGAATTTTGTTTGGAAGTGTCCTGGATTCACTGCTTTTCTAGGGGGGGGTATGCTGTTGCTGAACTGAAAACTTTTGTGTTTTCCATTGCTGTATGCAGATTTTCTTGTTGGACAACATTGATCTTGGGATTTTCAATACGATCTACCTTGTGTGCAGTGCTTCGAACAGAAAACACTTCGGCAAATGATCACAATGGCGGATAGTATGTAGTAGGGCATGCCGAGTTATTTGCCAGCAGCCGTAAAGCGGTCATGTGCTAAGTGGCAGCATACACTTGTTGAGGCCACACCAAAACTCTAGATTGTTGTGTGTTCTATAAGCACCGACTTGGATTGTCCGTATTTTGTATGTAGGTACGACCGCCAGATTCAGCGTGCTATTACCGGGTAGCCGTGACGAGACAGTCATACACTGATGGTGATGTAATGGCATCTTCATCCGAGCCAGTATCTTCAAGGGCGCCTGCGACAGCATGCGAGCATACACCGGATTTGCATGTCAATATGAGGGTGCCACCGTCAGGCTCGCTGGGGGACCCCATGTCGGCACATCGTTCGATGGTGCCCAGTGAGTTCGGCAATCATCTTCGCCAGGCTTGCGTGGGAGATCCTGTACGAGACGTTTATGATTCGTCAGTGGGGGGGGGGGGGGAGTGCACGCTCAGCATGCCGCTGCTCCGCAACAGGATGTAGTCTGATATGCTTTGTTTTGCTGACAAAATTATATCTCTGGTGTGGGGGGCGAGCAAAGTCTTTGTGTAACTTTGGCTTGTGACCTTATTGAGCTTGATGCTGAAGCAGTACAATGCAAAGTGCACGCTCAGCATGCCGCTGCTCCGCAACAGGATGCAGTCTGATATGTTTGTTTTGCTGACAAAATTGTATCTCTGGTCAGAGATCGCTGTAGATGTTGTGTCAACCGTGGCTTGACAAAGTGCATTACAATAGCTGATTGTGACAACCGATATGCAGGTATATTCGCTGGAGAAATTATCGATCTATATCATAAATAAAATGATTTTTGCTACTTCTTGAGCTTGCGTTGGTTTTTCCCTTGAAGAGGAAAGGTTGATGCAGCAAAGTTGAGCAAGTATTTCCCTCAGTTTTGAGAACCAAGGTATCAATCCAGTAGGAGACAATGCACAATAACTGTGAAGATCATCTCTATTAGATCTCACTTTGCAAATAACTGTGAAGGGATTGACAACCCCTTATCGCATTGGGTGCAATTTGGTGTTTGTTTGTGCAGGTATTCAGTGACTTGTGCGTTGTCTCCTACTGGATTGATACCTTGGTTCTCAAAAAGCCGAGGGAAATACTTACTCTACTTTGTTGCATCACCCTTTCCTCTTTAAGGGAAAACCAACTCAAACTCAAGAAGTAGCACATACCCCCCGATACGAGCCATAGATTCATCAAAATAAGCAAACAACACATAGAAAACAGAATCTGTCAAAAACAGAACAGTGTGTAGCAATCTGGATATTTCGAATACTTCTGTAACTCCAAAAATTCTGAAAAATTAGAACGACCTAAGAAATTTGTTTATCAATCTTCTGCAAAAATAATCAGTATTTTTTCACGCTTCTGCTGAAAATGAGAATTATTTCACCGGGCGCAAAAGTTTCTATTTTTCAGCAAGATCAAATCAACTATCACCGTAAGCTATCCCAAATGTCTTACTGGGCACAAACACTAATTAAAACACAAAACCACATCTAACCAGAGGCTAGATGAATTATTTAATGCAAAAAAGAACCTAAAAAGCAAAAACAAAAAATAAAATTGGGTTGCCTCCCAACAAGCGTTTTTCTTTAAAGCCATTAAGCTAGACATCGATAATTTTAATGATGCTCACATGAAAGATAGCAACTGAAACACAAAGAGAGCATCATGTAGCATGTGAAAAACACTTCTAAGTCTAACATACTTCCTATGCATAGGCATTTTATAGGAAAACAAATTAGCAAGACAAGCAAGATCTAGCATATGCAAGGAAGAAGAAAGAAACAAAAGCAATCTCAACATAACGAGAGGAAATTTAGTAAAATAAAAATTTCTACAACCATATTTCCTCTCTCATAATAATTACATGTAGGATCACAAGCAAATTCAACAATATATCTATCACATAAAATATTCTCAACATGATCCACATGCATGCAAAGTTGACACTCTTCCGAAATAGTGGGATTATCATAAAATATAGTCATGACCTCTCCGAACCCACTTTTATCAAAAATTTCATAAGATTGAATATTCTCCAAATATGTGGGATCTAAAGTCGACGCTCTTCCAAACCCACTTTCAATATTATTGCAAACATTATTATCAATCTCATATTCATCATGGGGCTTAAATAAATTTTCAAGATCATAAGAAGAATCACCCCAATAATGATCATTGCAACAAGTAGTAGACATAGCAAAATTAGCATCCCCAAGCTTAGGGTTTTGCATATCATTAACATAATTGACATCAATAGAATTTATAATAACATCATTGCAATCATGCTTTTGATTCAAGGAACTATCAAGTATGGGTACAATAGCAATAATCTCATGTTTAACATAAGGAACTATAGCAAATTCATCTCCACAAATATTAGCATCATGGTCATAAGAATAGCAAGCATCATGTTCATCAAGGGATATTTCAATCAAATCATTGGAATCATAATTATCTATAGATTCATGTATATCATTATTTTCTTCCAAAGCAGCGGTCATTCTCTCAATAAATTCCTTAACATAGGCATTATGAGCATAGTTTTCATAGCAGTATTAAAGTATGTCGGAATTTTAAGATTTGTAGAGAGTAATATCATACTTTTCAATCAAAGAAGCAACTTCATTAGCACCCTTAAAATCAACAAATTCTTCAGTTTGTTTGATATCATAGTAACTATAAACACCCTTTTCATAAGAAGATAAGATTTCATTATCGTTAAACTCACATAGGTAGGGAAGGTGTTTCTTAGGGTTCTCAGAGAAACAAGTAAAATCATAAATTTCACAAAGATTCCAAGCATAACATATCAAACTGTTTATTTGATTCCATAAGAGTCTCCCTTTTTCAGACAAACGGTGACGCACAAAATGAGCATGCTCATCTAAAGGTTTTCCCTCAACTAAACTAGTTGGGGTTTCAGCACGAGCACAAATAGATCGAAGATGATCCAAGTAGAACACTTTAAGTGGATCCATATCAATAGATTTTTAGCAAGCAAAGATGCAAGCAAATAGAAGACACATGGAAACAGAAACAAAAAGACATACGGAAAGAAGGCGAAGAAAAGGCAAATCTTTTCGAAAATCGTTTTAGAAGTGGGGGAGAGGAAAACGAGAGGCGAATGGCGAATAATGTAATGCAAGAGATGAGAGTTTATGATGGGTACTTGGTATGGCTTGACTTGGCGTAGATCTCCCCGGCAGCGGCGCTAGAAATTCTTCCTGCTACTTCTTGAGCTTGCGTTGGTTTTTCCCTTGAAGAGGAAATGGTGATGCAGCAAAGTAGAGTAAGTATTTCCCTCAGTTTTGAGAACCAAGGTATCAATCCAGTAGGAGACAATGCACAAGTCACTGAATAGCTGCACAAACAAACACCAACTTGCACCCAACGCGATAAAGGGGTTGTCAATCCCTTCACGGTTATTCGCAAAGTGAGATCTGCACTAGTAGAAAAAGGGTCATCTGTCCCGGTTGGTAAGGGCCTTTTGTCCCGGTTTTTGAACTGAGACTAAAGGGTCGTTACTAATGCCCTAGCCCTTTAGTCCCGGTTCTTACATGAACCGGGACAGATGGGCCTCCACGTGGCCGGTGCGGCGAGCCCAGGCAGGAGGGCCTTTGGTCCCGGTTGGTGGCACTAACCGGGACCAATAGGCATCCATGCGTCAGCATTTCAGGGGCTGGGGTTTTTGTTTTTTTTGAAGGGGGGGGGGGTTGGGGGTTTTGGGGGGTTAATTTAGTTGTTTCATATATTGTGTTAGCTGGCTAATTAATAGAGAGAAGTGTCCTCTCTTATCTCCGTGCTTGGTCGACGCTACGTACTATATACGTATAGAGAGGACTAGACACGCTAGCTAGTAAGAAAATGAAGGAAACAGAAGATCGTCATGAACATATGCATACAGAGAGAAGTGATATCGACCACCTCTCCTTCTACGAGAGATTGGTCGAACAACAAGTTCTCGTATATCTATCCGACACCACCGGCTACATATATACAATAATTATCTCTTACAATATAATCTCCTAATTATATATGAACACAGGGTCCACATAGTATTCTCCGTTTTCAGCGATCACGTGGTCAAGGAAGAATGCCGCCAATTCCTCTTGAATTGCTCGCATACGATCTGGTGCTAGGAGTTCATCCCGCATCTGAAAGATCTAATTTGAAGAAGGGGGTCAATACATATATATATGAATAAATGAAACTCAACACAAATGATGGTAATAAAATAAAATTGTGAATATTATTGCTTACGCACTTCATATTGTTCGTCAGAGTAGCCCCGCTCACAGGTCGTGTGGCGGATGGACTCGCAAACGTAGTATCCACAGAAATCATTCCCTTGTTCCTGCCACAACCACTTTACAAGAAATAGAGATCAATCAAGCTGATAAGCAAGCATGCTAAATGGTATTGATGAAACTAGCGCTTGAATCACTAGGAGATGCGCGGAACATGCTACTATAGTACTTACTTTCGGGTGTCTAAATTGCAGCTTCTTCGGCAGTCCCGGAGCTTTTTTGGTGAATTTTCTCCTAACCCTGCCAGACAAAGAAAACAATTACTTGATATCAGGAAATGAACAAAGTTGCTGATATGGTGGATAATGATCGATTTAACTTACTTCTCGAGCATTTGAGTCATGTTCGCATAGTCATCTTTTCGTCTCGAGTCTAAGACGGTTACTACTCCCTGCTCAAGCTTAATCTCTAGGAGAATATAGTGGAAGCTGCGCACGCATGCATAAGTCATCAATTACATTACTATAACCTGGACTAATAAGGGAAACCGAATATGCACAAGACAGTAACACTCACTTGAAGTTGTAAGGAAAGAGTATTATATCTTTGTTTTCATTTATTACCAACGATCGTAGCAAGTTGGCCTCAGTATTTTTGGCATGATATTTAACCTCAGTTGCATCTATGAGATTTGTGTTAATGAATCCAATATCACCGATTTTTCTTTTCTTTAATTCGGCGATCTTCAATCTGCATAATATAGTGAGGATAATTATAAATACATGCAATGAAAGAGCTGACCTATATAGAGAGACTTAATGACAGAAGTAGTACTACTTACAGACAGTAGCAAGTGACCGTTGATTTATCGAGGGCCTTTTGATTGAAAAACTGGAAGAACTCCTCAAATGGAACATTCAACAGTTCAATTCCAACGAGGTCATGCTCCTCTTTAACTCTCAGCGTCAAAGTATCCCTGCCCCCAGACTCTCTGCAGGTTTTCATGTACCAATCATGTAATCTTCGCATCATCGTTGTTAGAGATCTTTCATCTTTGACGAGAGGCTTCCCGTAATGGTATTTGTGTTCGTCCACCTCCAAGAAATCATAATGTACATCGTCGGGCAGGTAATCTCCAAGATTGCTATAACCGGCCACCATCCTCGGATCATTAGCGATGATGTCGCTAGACACCTTGAGCGGGGGGCACGATTGGTTCACTTGTTCGCCGAGCTGGGCAATTTTTTCCCAGCTCGTCGTTCTTTTAACCTTTGATCACTGACAGTACTTCCCGACCGCTCCGCTTCGACAAATGTCTTTGCAATAATGCGCTCATAGTTGCCTTTCGGCGGAGACTTTGGTGGTTTTGTCAGGGCAGCCAGAGTGCGCTTCGCTTTCACCGGATCTACCTTCTCCTCTGGAGGTGGATGTTTCTTTGCTTTCACCCCTTCAAAGAAGTTCGTCACTTCGGCTCGCACGATCTTCGTGGTTTCCTCCTCGGTCCTCTCGTATGGTAACTTCTCTGGAGTCTTCAGAGAAGGACCGAATCTGTATTGCCTCCCGCCTCTGGCTGTACTACTAGACGCCGGCAGAGCAGACGGAGCGGCTGCGGCTGTCTTCTTTCCTTGCTTACGAGGCGGAGGAGAAGGACTACGACGCACCGGAGCAGCCGGAGCGGCGGCGGGTCTCTTCCGCCCTTGCTGACGAGGCGGAGAAGGAGGAGGCTGGCTGCTCGGGCACGCCGGCGCAGGCGGAGAAGGAGGCGGAGTGCCGCCACGCGCCGGAGAAGGAGGCTGAGTGCCCCAATCACTCGCCGGAGGAGGAGGCGGAGTGCCGCCACGCGCCGGAGAAGGAGGCTGAGTGCCCTGATCACTCGCCGGAGGAGGAGGCGGAGTGCCCTTACTCGCCGGAGGCATCCAGTTCGGAAGGTTGATGAGCTCCTTCCGCCATAGGCATGGAGTCTTCAGAGCAGAACCCAGTCGAGTCTCCCCTTCACCGGTAGGGTGGTCAAGCTGGAGGTCCTCAAATCCCTCCGTTATTTCATCGACCGTCACCCTAGCATATCCTTCTCGAATCGGACGACAGTGAAAAGTTGCGCCGGGTTCAGGAGGTCGAACAGAGCCGACAGCCGCCTTGACTTTGAAGTTCTCCCATCACGTCATAAGGTGGCAATGTTGAGACTCCATGATAGCATCCACGGGGTAGTTAGCAGGAGCCGTCAAGACATGCTTCGGCTGAAGCAGCTCGGTGGAAGCCACGCTGCTTCTCCGCTGAGATGGCGGGGTAGCTTCGGGGGTAGTTTCAGCAGGTCGATTGCTGCGAGCTACGTCTCGTTCCTCTAGTGCTTGAACCCTTTCATGCAGCTTCTGAATTTGGGTCTGCTCCACTTTTTTCCTCCTCTCCTGGCATTTGTAACCGCCTGCGTCCGGAAAACCAGCCTTCCACGGAACGGAGCCTGGCGTGCCTCGTGTCCGTCCAGGGTGCTCAGGATTCCCGAGGGCCATTGTGAGCTTGTCGTTCTCTCTGTCTGGAACGAACGTCCCTTGGTACGCTGCATCAATATAGTGCTGAAGCCTCTTGACTGGTATTCTCATTTGCTCGTCCGTCCAAACGCACTTCCCTGATACAGGGTCCAAGGTTCCGCCAGCCCCGAAGAACCAAGTCCGGCAACGGTCTGGCCAGTTCATTGTCTCTGGTTCGATCCCTTTATCAAGCAGATCATACTCAGCCTTGGCCCACTTAGGCCGGGCTTTGAGGTAGCCACCTGACCCCGTGCGATGGTGAAGCTTCTTCTTCGCAACATTTTTCTTGTTTGTCGCTGACAACTTCTTACTCTTTTCCGATGTCTTGTGGGCCACAAATGCGGGCCAGTGATCTCTGATCTTCTCATATTTGCCGATGAATTCTGGTGTCTCTTCTTTGTCGACAAACGTTTTCAGCTCATTCTTCCACCTCCTCAATAGGCCTGCCATCTTCTTAAGAGCATGATACTTGATTAATTGCTCTTTAACTAGCTTCTCCGGATCCTCCTCTGGCGGTAGGGTGAAATTTGCCTTCAGCTCAGTCCAAAGATCATCTTTCTGCATATCATTGACATAAGACACCTCAGGGTCTTCCTTCTTAGGCTTATACCGTTGGTGGATGCTGATCGAGATCTTGTCCCTAACAAGAACCCCGCACTGAGCAGCAAATGCTTCCTTTGTCCGGATGGGTTCAATCGGTTGGCCGTCGCGCGCGATTGCTGTGATCTCAAACCTTTCATCCGAGCGCAACTTTCTCTTCGGGCCTCGTCTCTTTACCGAAGTTGTGCTCGATCCGGAGGGCTAGAAAAAAGAAGAAAGACGAGAGTTAATTAATATGTGTACATACCAAAACAATGAATGCATCAATTAGCTAGTCAGCACAGGCTTAACTAATATATTTACCTGGCCGGACTCTGTTCGGTCACCGGAGCCGTCACCACGGGCTCCTTCTTGCACCAGCATTGGGTCACCGGAGCCATCATAATCATGTCTTTCCTCCTCCACTCTTCGATCACCGTAGCCTGCTTCTTCACCCTGTTCTTCCAGACCATCATTGTCGTTAAGATACGACGAGACATCACCTCCGGCTAAGATTATGTCCCCCAACACCTCTTCTGCTTCCTCGTCTCGTCCGTGCTCCATTGTTTCTGCAAATATTACAACATGGCAATTATTACACAAACATGACAGCAGGTGGATATATTAGTGCAAACGTAGACCTAGCTTATTCCGGGTTTGGGGTGGCCTCGGCAACGCTTCAAGGGTAGGGGCGCGGCGGGAGGGGGTAGAAGACTGGCATCGTTTTTTCTAGGGTTTGGGTGTCCTCAAGAGTTTTGGTCGCGCGAGAGTGCCCGGGGGGGTGCTCCCATGGTATAAGTTATCATGGTCGAAGTTATCCGGGAGGGGGTTATATCGACAACGACGACATACATACATGGGAAAATAATGTTATCGGGGAGGGGGTAGGTCGAACCCCCCCCCTTCGTGTTGAAGTTATCGGGACACGGGGTATATCGACAACGACATATCCGATAAAAAATAAGAAGACGAAGAAGAAATAAAAAGAGGAGAAGAAGATATTAATAGAGGAGAAGATTGAAGAAAAAAAGAAGAAAAAAAAGAGTTCTTCTCCTCTATTCCTTTCTTCTTCTCCTCTTCTTTTTCTTCTTTTTTCTTCTTCTTATTTTCCTTTTTCCTCTCCTTCTTTTTCTTCTTCTTCATTATCTTCCTTGCTAGATATATAATACCTTTCTAAAATGTAACTTTTGCATATATACAACCTTTTCTTCTTCTTCCTTCTTCCTTCTTTTCCTAAATATATAAAACTTTTCTAAAAATGAAACTAACCTAAAATGTACCCAAATGTACTAAAAATCTAACTTTTATATGCACACAGAACATACATACATATATACATTTTTATAAAAATGCAAAAAACAAATCATCATATATATGAACAAAAAATCTGAAAAAATATCATATATATGAAAAAACAGAGGAAGGCCGGCGGCCGGACCGAACGTGGCGGCGGCGTGTGGTCGGGGCTGGCCGGGGGCGTGGGGCGGCGTCGGGGCAGGGGCTCGGGCCGGGGCGGCGCGTCGGGGCAGGGGCGCGCGGGCCGGGTCGGCGCGTCGGGGCAGGAACACGGGCCGGGGCGGCGCGTCGGGGCAGGGCAACGGCGCGGGGCGACGGCGACGAGGAGTGGGCGGTGACGAGGAGCGGGCGGCGGGGCGGCGACGGCGAGCACGGGCAGCCCGGCGGCGTCGGCGAGCACGGGCAGCAAGGGCGCGGGGCGGCGACGGCGAGCACGGGCAGCCTGGCAGCGTCGATGAGTTCGGCGTCGTCGGGGGGCAAATGTTCGATGAAACTGAAAAATTTACAAGTCCTGCTTATATACGGAGAGCATTGGTAACGGTTCATGGCAGCAACCGAGACCAATGCCCCTTTTAGTCCGGGTTGGTGCCACCAACCGGGACCAAAGGTCTTTTTTCAGCAGCCCAAAGGGCGGGAAGCGGCGGCCTTTGGACCCGGTTGGTGGCAGCAACCGGGACTAAAGGGGGGGCATTGGTACCAGCTAGTGCCACCAACCGGTACCAATGCACCCGTTTAGTCCCAGTTGGTGCCACCAACCGGGACCAAAGGCCTTGTGCTACTGCAGCCGCATCGAAAGTTTAGTCCCACCTCGCTAGTTGAGAGTGGTGCGCAGTGCTTTATAAGCCCCACTGCCGCTCCCCTCTCGAGCTCCTCTCCATTGCAGGTTTATGGACCTAATTGTCACTGCTATGCCTGATGGGCCTACTAGGCCTTCTGCGGGCCTGAATCCTGGCCCATCGATGGGTTTCTAGTCGTATTCAGGCCGTGGTGGCCCAGTAGGTGGCATATTTTTTATTTTTTTGCCTATTTTTTGTTTTCTTTTTTGCTTTATTTATTTTGTTTTGTTTCTACTTACAACAAAAAACTTATTTTATTTTATTTTATTTTGTTTCTAATTACTTATTTATTTTACTTTATGATAATTCTTTTTGCTATTAAAGTTTCTAACAAAAAAGTTCTTTATGAAAATTCTTTTTGCTTTCAATGATTTTGAACAGAAAATACTTCGATATTTTAGTTGCATCAATTTTATATAATTTTAGTTTCAATAATACTAGAGGTTGCTTATAATGTTTTGAACAGAAAATACTTTGATAATTTTAGTTTCATAAATTTTATTTATGTTATTAAAGTTTATTTTATTTTGTTTGTACTTATATATTTTATTAAAGTTTATATTATTTTGTTTCTAATTACTTATTTATTTTATTTGTTATTTTTCATGCACCATTTTTCATGCATTTACTGATTATTTTGAGCTATAAGACCCTAAAATTGAAAAGCATTTTAAATGAACTCTGAAAAGGTTGAAAGTTGGCATGGTATCATAATTTCATCCGCATAGCATGTGCAAGAAAGTTGAGACGGTTACGGCAAAAACTGGATGCACTTCGTGTACAAAACGGACAATCTCTTTCGAAGTATCAGGATTTCATACGGAAACTCGTCTGTTACAAAGGGATTTTATTTTAGAAAACTTATTTGAATTCCTGACTTTTTGTGTGTTCAAAATGCACCATTCAAAGCCACATCATCAATTTTCAACCCTTTCTGACTTCATTTCTTATTTTTCATGCATTTATTGATTATTTTGAGCTATAAGACCCTGAAATTGAAAAGCATTTCAAATGAACTCTGAAAAGGTTGAAAGTTGGCATGGTATCATCATTTCATCCACATAGCATGTGCAAGAAAGTTGAGAGGGTTACGGCAAAAACTGGATGCACTTCGTGTACAAAACGGACAATGGTATCATACTCATCTCTTACAAAGTTGGCATGGTATCATCATAATAGTTGTGGGAGAAAGTCTTCACTTTTTCTTTGCTTGTGTCATTTGCTTATTGCGCCGTAACCATGGATAATCTTCATCGTTTATCAGGATGCTTGGGTCAGCCTTGACTTTGAAGGGAAGAATTTCATGAAACTTTTCATAATCTTCAGTCTTCAGACATGTCTGTCTTGCCCTCCACTCCCACGATGTCCCTTTTTCCTGAAAGAACTATGTGGCGCTTTGGCTCATCGTATGATGTATTCACTTCCTTATCTTTTCTTTTTCTCGGTTTGGTAGACATGTCCTTCACATAGATAACCTGTGCCACATAATTGGCTAGGACGAACGGTTCGTCAGTGTACCCAAGATTTTTCAGATCCACTGTTGTCATTCCGTACTGTGGGTCTACCTGTACCCCGCCTTCTGACAGATTGACCCATTTGCACATAAACAAAGGGACCTTAAAATCATGTCCGTAGTCAAGTTCCCATATGTCCACTATGTAACCATAATATGTGTCCTTTCCCCTCTCGGTTGCTGCATCAAAGCGGACACCGCTGTTTTGGTTGGTGCTCTTTTGATCTTGGGCGATCGTGTAAAATGTATTCCCATTTATCTCGTATCCTTTGTAAGTCAATACTGTCAAAGATGGTCCCCTGGACAACGAGTACAGCTCATCACAAACAGTGTTGTCACCTCTGAGACATGTTTCCAACCAACTGCTGAAAGTCCTGATGTGTTCACATGTAATCCAGTCGTCGCACTGCTCCGGGTGTTTGGAGCGCAGACTGTTCTTGTGTTCATCGACATACGGGGTCACCAAGGTAGAGTTCTGTAGAACTGTGTAGTGTGCTTGAGACCAAGAATGCACGTCCCTGCATATTATTGAGTCCGCTCCTAGCGTGCCTTTTCCAGTCAGTCTCCCCTCATACCGCGATTTAGGGAGACCTATCTTCTTAAGGCCAGGAATGAAGTCAACACAAAACCCAATGACATCCTCTGTTTGATGGCCCATGGAGATGCTTCCTTCTGGCCTAGCGCGGTTACGGACATATTTCTTTAGGACTCCCATGAACCTCTCAAAGGGGAACATATTGTGTAGAAATACGGGCCCCAGAATGACAATCTCGTTGACTAGATGAACTAGGACGTGCGTCATGATATTGAAGAAGGATGGTGGGAACACCAGATCGAAACTGACAAGACATTGCGCCACATCACTCCTTAGCCTTGGTATGATTTCTGGATCCCTTCTGAGAGATTGCATTGAGGAATGCACATAGCTTCACAATGGCTAATCGGACGTTTTCCGGTAGAAGCCCCCTCAATGCAACCGGAAGCAGTTGCGTCATAATCACGTGGCAGTCATGAGACTTTAGGTTCTGGAACTTTTTCTCTGGCATATTTATTATTCCCTTTATATTCGACGAGAAGCCAGTCGGGACCTTCATACTGAACAGGCATTCAAAGAAGATTTCTTTCTCTTCTTTCGTAAGAGCGTAGCTGGCAGGACCTTCATACTGCTTCGGAGGCATGTCGTCTTTTTCGTGCAAATGTTGCAGGTCCTCCCGTGCGTCGGGTGTATCTTTTGTCTTCCCATACACGCCCAAGAAGCCTAGCAGGTTCACGCAAAGGTTCTTCGTCACGTGCATCATGTCGATTAAAGAGCGGACCTCTAGGTCTTTCCAGTAGGGTTGGTCCCAAAATATAGATTTCTTCTTCCACATGGGTGCATGTCCCTCAGCGTCACTCGGAACAGCTAGTCCGCCGGGACCCTTTCCAAAGATTACGTGTAAATCATTGACCATAGCAAGTACGTGATCACCGGTACGCATGGCGGGCTTCTTTCGGTGATCTACCTCGCCTTTGAAATACTTGCCTTTCTTTCGACATTGATGGTTGGTCGGAAGAAATCGACGATGGCCCAGGTACACATTCTTCCTGCATTTGTCCAGGTATATACTTTCAGTGTCATCTAAACAGTGCGTGCATGCGTGGTATCCCTTGTTTGTCTGTCCTGAAAGGTTACTGAGAGCGGGCCAACCGTTGATGGTTACAAACAGCAACGCGTGCAGGTTAAATTCCTCCTGTTTGTGCTCATCCCACGTACGTACACCGTTTCCATTCCACAGCTGTAAAAGTTCTTCAACTAATGGCCTTAGGTACACATCAATGTCGTTGCCGGGTTGCTTAGGGCCTTGGATGAGAACTGGCATCATAATGAACTTCCGCTTCATGCACATCCAAGGAGGAAGGTTATACATACATAGAGTCACGGGCCAGGTGCTGTGATTGCTGCTCTGCTCCCCGAAAGGATTAATGCCATCCGCGCTTAAACCAAACCATACGTTCCTTGGGTCAGCTGCAAACTCAGCCCAGTACTTTCTCTCGATTTTTCTCCACTGCGACCCGTCAGCGGGTGCTCTCAACTTCCCGTCTTTCTTACGATCCTCACTGTGCCATCGCATCAACTTGGCATGCTCTTTGTTTCTGAACAATTGTTTTAATCGTGGTATTATAGGAGCATACCACATCACCTTCGCAGGAACCCTCTTCCCGGGGGCTCGCCGTCAACATCACCAGGGTCATCTCGTCTGATCTTATACCGCAATGCACCGCATACCGGGCATGCGTTCAGATCCTTGTACGCACCACGGTAGAGGATGCAGTCATTAGGGCATGCATGTATCTTCTGCACCTCCAATCCTAGAGGGCATATGACCTTCTTTGCTGCGTATGTACTGTCGGTCAATTCATTATCCTTTGGAAGCTTCTTCTTCAATATTTTCAATAGCTTCTCAAATCCTTTGTCAGGCACAGCATTCTCTGCCTTCCACTGCAGCAATTCCAGTACGGTACCGAGCTTTGTGTTGCCATCTTCGCAATTGGGGTACAACCCTTTTTTGTGATCCTCTAACATGCGATCGAACTTCAGCTTCTCCTTTTTACTTTCGCATTGCGTCCTTGCATCGACAATGACCCGGCGGAGATCATCATCATCGGGCACTGGTTCCTGTTGATCTTCAGCAGCTTCCCCCGTTGCAGCATCATTGGGCACATCGTCTGGTTCCTCTTGATCTTCAGCAGCTTCCCCCGTTGCAGCATCTGTAGGAGATATGCCCTAGAGGCAATAATAAATGATATTATTTATCTCCGAGTTCATATTATGTTTATGTTCCATGCTATAACTGCTGTGGTTCCCGAGCCCGTATATCCATAAAGGCTCTGGGGAGAACCCATATGCACGTGTGGAATAATAAATGATAAATTGTATTCCTAGTCGTGCCTCTAAGACTAGCTCAAGTGTTGCATGATGATTATGTTTTCCCAATCATGGGCATATCTATGCCAAGCAACTTTGAGGGCACAATGTCAGGAAGGACATTTGTGTTGAATCGACCCGAATTGATGTTATGCTATGAGATACATTCGTCACAAGTTAATGGTTTATAACACAGAGATAGTTAATGTTTGCATAATTCCTTAGACCATGAGAGTATCGAGTTTCTTCATGCTTGCTTCATGAACTTTAATGACCTGCATGTCATGATTCGGCATGATGGCTGGAGCCATATGATTGCACTTTAATGACCTGCGTGTCAACCTTAAGTAATGCATTAATTTTATACGCTATGGAGATAGCAATATTTTCTGGTGCATCGACAAGGTGGTGGCAATCTTCGCGAAGGTGAACACCAACACGACTGCCGAAGACGAAGAAATGAAATACTTCTCCGTCAGAAAGGGCTATACCATATCATGCTATTATGAATTGCCTGAGATGTTTATCCCTTATGATGCACCCTTCTTGATTGCGCAGTAGTCGCTTTTTATTAGGGTGATCTCTCACAAAAATACCAAGTAGTTAGTGTTCTCCCAAGTGTAGCACCGTCACGGCACCTATCTTTTCGGGGTGCGCCGTGTCACACGGGTACGAACGATTAGAGAAGTGTGAGGCGGGTGAGTTGAGACCTCGCAGCGAGATCACTTGGTTGTCTTGACGTTCAGGCATGACCGTCATGAGCTCGGAACACACGCATCGAAAGATGAACAAGAGTCACATAGAGATGTGATTGGCAAGTTGGCCTACCGGTTGAGATTTTTCGTCATCAGTGGTGTTACACCAATGGCGAACAATTGAAATGTGGGTCTTGTATCACTCACAATCAATTTAGAGATATATTGATTTGAGTGGGAGCGCACTGTTGAATTAACATGTTTAATTCTCAATGCAATTAATTTTGAACACTGTCTAAGTGTGGTTTGCATAATAGTTGTAGAATAATGGCTCGTATTTCCACCTTCCCTATTAAAATTGAATAGCTGTTAAATATCTGGTTAAAACTTTACGATTGGTAACGTAATATGAGGATTGTCCTCAAAAGTGCCGAGAAGGACTTTGTCCTATCGCATGCTTTCCGTATCCTCCCGCTAATGCTATGGATCATGTGACTCTCGTCCTTCGATCCAAAAGCTAGAATTCTGTTACGGTCAAGTGGAATATGTTTGCTTCCATGAAACCCAAACTTCGAAAGTTGGGATAGTTATATGATATTCATGGAACTGAAAATTATTTTCAGATACAAACAAAGCAATGTTTGTTTGCAAGTATTAGTAAAAGTGTTTACTATGCATTTGACTGTTGGGAAAGGGATCCAGAAGAACGCCTGTCATATAATGAAAGGTGAATAAAACAACAACTTAAAGAGAAAGGAAGTGTTCAAAGGGTGTTAGTATGACTTACACGCCTAGGAAGTCCGGGGCTAATGCCAGTCTTAAGTTGGGTGCTTCTTCTGAGAGTAGGAGAAATACTAAAAGTTAAACTGTTAGAAGTATAAAGGCAAAAGGAAAGAAGACTGGAATATCCAGCTCATGTATGAATGTCATACAAGTTTTTGATGTATAGAAGGCTGGTCAAAGATATAGTTCTTGCGAATTATGGTTAAACATGTTAATCACTAATTCTTGGTTATTGTGAGTTCATCACAAAAATGCCCGCTCGATTGCATTCTGTTGAAACTCGATGTAAGAACTACTATGGCCTGAAAGACTAGCTAGAAATGAGGTTAAGGTATACACAGGGAACATAGTAAATGTTACTATACCTTCCATCGGTGTATTTCCATCTGTATTTATTTTCATAATTCATTTAGAGTTTTACAAACTCTATCCCATGGCATAAGGTATCTTGCAAGAAGGTTGTTCATAAGAGAACTTCTTATGTTCGATGTTATGAATAACACAAGGGCCATACTTTCATTATGAATGAGATGTATGTTATGAATATTGATAATAATACAATACCTCTGGGTTTACTTTCATAATTCATTTTAGAGTTTCATAAACTCTAGCCCATTGCACAATGTTTGTTGCAAAAGAGTTGTTCATAAAAACAACAATTGTTGTTAAGTATTATGAATAACATGAAGGGCCATGCTTCCATCCAAGATGGATGTATGTTATGAATATTGATGGTAATATAATACATCCATAACACTGACGCTAAATGTCGCAAGACTATGAGAATACCACACATATGTGGCACTGTATTTGGTCACATTGGAGAAACCCGCATGGAAAAATTCCATTATGATGGATTTTGAAGTCATTTGATTTTGAATCATCTGACACTTGCAACTTTTCTCCGAAAAGTGAAGTGACTGAAATACCGTTCACAGGCCATAAGGAACGAGCAACAAACTTATTGGTGATCATACATTTTGATGTGTGTAGTTCAATAAATGTTGATCTTTTGAAATCATTCGAAAGGTTTTCAAAAATGAAGTAGAAGTTATTGTAACAAGAAAATTATGTTTCTGAAATTTGATT
Source organism: Aegilops tauschii subsp. strangulata (assembly GCF_002575655.3). Taxonomy (NCBI): domain Eukaryota; kingdom Viridiplantae; phylum Streptophyta; class Magnoliopsida; order Poales; family Poaceae; genus Aegilops; species Aegilops tauschii. The sequence continues at coordinate 448,937,905 of NC_053040.3, forward strand.
GCACAAAGGAATATTTGAGTTACATGTTTAGCGAATGTCTGATGAGTTGTGAAAGGGGTTTCATAACTTGCACCTCCCGGAACACCACTGCAAGTGAAAAGTCCGTGGAGATGTAATCTAACCATTTATGACATGGTAAGGTCAAAGATGACATAAATAAATTTGCCATTATCCTTTTTAAAGTGATGCTTTAGAGACTGCGGCTTTTACACTAAAAAGAGCTACATCCGGTCTATTGAAATGAAGCCATGGTATGGTACGCCCAACCATGTTATATCTTTTCTTAACATTTGGAATATGGGGCTTGTGTAAAAGGTTACAAACCTATTCCAAATCAGACAAGTGCTACTTTGTAGGTTATACCAAAATGTTGGGTATTCCTCCCTCACTATACCGAGGCAAATAGTTTTGTCGCGAAACGGTGTGCTTTTAAAGAGAATGGTTCTTTCAAAAAGGTGAGTGGGAGAATAGTGCAACTCGACGAGATAAACAGTATCTTCGTCATCAGATCAAAGGAAAGAGACCTTGGAAGTAATTCTAGAGTTTCCTACTGCGACTGATACGGAAGTCTCTACAATAAAATGTATGAACTTCGGTCGAACTTGCAGCTGAACCACGTAGGCAAGGCTCGTGCAAACCTCTCAGGTGCGCAAACGAGATATTGTTGTTAGAAAACATTATACCTACGATACACAAGGAAGCGTTGATGGACCCTGACTCCAGAATTGGCTAAATGCCAATACAACCCGAGTTAGTTTCCATATAAGTGATTCAAGATTAAAACCTTGATACACCTTTCGGAAGACTTAGAGTCTAACGAATATTTATGGAACTTAAAACTGATACGGATAAAAATGTTTTATCCATAAAGCTCGACTTGTTGAAATAACAATTTCAAGAGTTGACTACGATGAGGTTGTTTTCATCGTAGCGATGCTTAAAGTCAGTTCGGGTTGAACTAGCAATTAATACATATTTCAATCATGAGATATGAAAAATGGATGACAATAGGATTTCCATCTGATGGAAATGAAACCAAGGACTTGCATGTGTTACAGTCAAGGCATTTTGTCTATCCAGAGGATGCTAGTAAGGGTGCAAACTTCAGAGTTCCAGCGATGGACAGAAGAGAGCAAAATGGAGTTGGAATCTTCGTGCTTTGATGAATGGTCAAAGGGGTTTGACTTCATCAATGGGTAACGAAGATGCTTGTAATTCAAGAAAGTAAGTGGGAGCGTAATAATATTTCTAAGAACCTTATGTGCTTGGCACATCGGTAATTGGAAATAAATTTCTTGACACGAATTAGGACTTCATTTGAAAATAGTTTTTCGATGAAGTTCTTAGGCTAAATAGCCTCAATATTAGGCATGATGATCTATGGAGATAGATTTACCTAATGGGGCTAAGCAATGAATACATATTGACAAGATGCTAAAACCTTTTAGCATTTAAAACGCCAAGGAGTGATTCTTGCCGAAGTCACATGGAAAGAGTTTTTGCAAGACTCAGTGTCCCAAAACACTGATGAGTAAAATACATGATGGAGATTCCACACACTCTTGTGTTTGGATTAATCATGTATTCCATGGTATGTAAAACAACTAGATATGTCCGATACTCCCAAGGTGTTGCAAGTATGGATACCAAAGTGATCAAATTACTGATCATGGGACAACAGTGAAAGATGTCATTGAGTACTAGAGTAAGTACTGATGATATGTTTTCTCGCAAGCGGAGATCATGAAGAGTTCGTTGTAAAATGTTACATCGATACAGTCTTCATCTTTTCTCCATGCGATTTTCGATTTAAGTTAAGGGTTTTGTGTAATACACAATATGGTGGCACATTAGTTGGAAATTGTTCCAAACAAGTTACTGTGGCGAATTCTATAACAGAGGCGAAGTATGTTGCCGTTTTAGAAGCGACAAAGACAAAGATGTTGAATCATATAGTTCATCAATGAACTTAGTATGGTTCCAAGAAGGCTTTGGTCAATGGACACTATTGCAGATGGTTGCTCCATAACTCAGTCTGAGGAATCAGGTTTCGACCAATGATTCACATATATACAAAGCCAAGTCCACACAAAATATGAATTTTGTGAAAGCATGAAAATGTGAGGATATGCAGAGATACACATGGAGCTGAAGTTGTCAGATCCGATGGACATCAGGCTATACCACATGCGAAGCATTTTTTACACCAGTATGCCATAGGTGTAAAGTGCATTAGCATTAACTAGATTATTGAGTCTAGTGCAAGTGGGAGTCTGTAGGAGATATGCCCTAGAGGCAATAATAAATGATATTATTTATCTCCGAGTTCATATTATGTTTATGTTCCATGCTATAACTGCTGTGGTTCCCGAGCCCGTATATCCATAAAGGCTCTGGGGAGAACCCATATGCACGTCTGGAATAATAAACGATAAATTGTATTCCTAGTCGTGCCTCTAAGACTAGCTCAAGTGTTGCATGATGATTATGTTTTCCCAATCATGGGCATGTCTATGCCAAGCAACTTTGAGGGCACAATGTCAGGAAGGACATTTGTGTTGAATCGACCCGAATTGATGTTATGCTATGAGATACATTCGTCACAAGTTAATGGTTTATAACACAGAGATAGTTAATGTTTGCATAATTCCTTAGACCATGAGAGTATCGAGTTTCTTCATGCTTGCTTCATGAACTTTGGGGTTTGTTAAACGTCATCCGTAACTGGATGGCTATTACGACGGCTTACGGGTTCATGGGAAAGTGTTAAGTAACTTGATAGCTCGAGATTGGGATTTGCTCCTCCGACGATGGAGAGATATACTCGGGCCCTCTCGGTGTTACGGTATCCATCATCGTCTGGCCAGACACTTTGTGATTTGATCACGGGGATGCCGGAACACGATAACGAGAAAAGAGAACAATACCGGTAACGAGGTAACTAGCATAGTGGACAAGTTGTTGATCCACAGGAATGCCAACATGTCTCACCTCGGGTATTTGTAACATATCGCGAAGCAACAGGAATAGCTCACTGCAACTGGAGGTTCACTCGAATATTCATTCGTGTGGGTATAGGGGTCAATATGGGTGTCCACGGCTCCGATGTTGATCATTGATCGGAAGGGGTTCCGGGTCATGTCTATATTTCACCGAACCTATAGGGTCACACGCTTAAGGGTCATCTATCTGCTGAATACTAGACAAGGAGTCTGAGAGAAAATCACCGAAAAAGTTTCGGACACCGAAAAGTTTCGGACAGCGGAAAAGTTCCGCAGAGAGAGGTCACCGGATGAGTTTCGGTGAAACCGAAAAAGTTGTTTCGGGGTATGCCATTAAGTCAAAATGGTTTCGGCACATGCCTGATAATTCTTGAAGGGTGCCAGAATCATTCTGGAAACTTTTTGGAATTTTCAGAAATAAAAACCGAAAATGTTTCGGAGCTGCCGGTACCGCTTTGGCTATTTTTCCCAGATGAAATTCACTAATCTGAAATTGTTTCAGAACGAATCCAAAATCATTTTAGTGGGTACTGGAATTATTCTAAGACCCACAGAAATATTTTCGGATTTAGTGGACGCGGAAAATTGTCTTCATGAATAGTGAAAACGCATTCTTGTTTGCTTTTCGCAGATGAAAATCACTAAACCGAAATTGTTTCGGAACGCGTTGAAAATTATTTTAGTGGGTACTGGAAATGTTCTGAGCCCACATAAATATTTTCAGTTCGAACGGACGTTGAAAAATGTCGTCATGAATAGTGAAAATGCATTTTGCTTGGCTTCTTGGAGAAGCCACCTTGAGGGCCTTTTTGGTATTTCCCCCCTTGGCTTCTTGGAGAAGCCACCCTTGGGCTTGGCCTATAAATAGGGGTGGAGGGGGATGCCTAAAGGATCATACCTTCCCACATACAAGTGCCATGCATGATCTGGCTTCTCTCTCCCTCCCAGTGAAATAGTTTCGTAGAGCCGAAAGGCTGTCTGGGTTCCGGTGGGAACTAGTTCTGGACGGCGAAGCCCTGCCAGATAGATGAGACCGTATGTGTGCAACTCTGTAGAGAGATCGTAGTTTCGGTCTTAGTTCGTGAGTGCCTCCCGAAGGGCTGTCCGTGTGACCGTCCGAGTTTCGAAGGTCCTCCCGAAGGGCTGTCCGAGTGACCGTTCGAGTTTCGAAGGTCCTCCCGAAGGGCTGTCCGCGACACCGTCCGGGGGACTGTTCGACCGCCTCCCGGAGGGCTGTCTGAGGAGCAGATGAGGGTATACATCCTCGCGGTTGGGAGGTTGTAAATCCTGGCTGCGGGGATCTGCACCGCCGATCGTCATCGACTCTACTTCCCGCTGCGCTACGAGTCGGTAACGAAAAAGATCAAACCTTGTATGCAGTCTCCATAGTGGTCCTGGGCTGGTGCGTAGGTCAGAATTTTTTTCTTTTCTGCTGCGTTACCCTTCAGCATCACCGTATTCAGGGGGCACATAGTTGTCATCGTCCTCTTCTTCTTCGCCGTCTTCCATCATAACCCCTATTTCTCCGTGCCTCGTCCAAACATTATAGTGTGGCATGAAACCCTTGTAAAGCAGGTGGGTGTGAAGGATTTTCCGGTCAGAGTAAGACTTCGTATTCCCACATTTAGGGCATGGACAACACATAAAACCATTCTGCTTGTTTGCCTCAGCCACTTCGAGAAAATCATGCACGCCCTTAATGTACTCGGAGGTGTGTCTGTCACCGTACATCCATTGCCGGTTCATCTGCGTGCATTATATATAATTAAGTGTGTCAAAAACTATTACAGAACATCATGAATAGATAATTAAGTGACCAAATTAATAGAAGTTCATCATCACATTAAAACCAAAGTACATACATAGTACTCATCTAACAACATATAGCTCTCCAGAGCATCTAATTAATTAAACCATACATTGAAACTATGTAAAACATTTCAATGCGAAAACAAATGCGATCATAATCGCAACCAAGGTAACAATTGATCCAATGGCATAATGATACCAAGCCTCGGTATGAATGGCATATTTTCTAATCTTTCTAATCTTCAAGCGCATTGCATCCATCTTGATCTTGTGATCATCGACGACATCCGCAACATGCAACTCCAATATCATCTTCTCCTCCTCAATTTTTTTTATTTTTTCCTTCAAGAAATTGTTTTCTTCTTCAACTAAATTTAACCTCTCGACAATAGGGTTGGTTGGAATTTCCGGTTCACATACCTCCTAGATATATAAAATCTATGTCACGTTGGTCGGCATAATTTTCATAAACAATAAATGAACCAATAGTTATAAAGATAATATATACCACATCCGAATCATAGACAGGACGAGGGCCGACGGGGGCGGATACCAAAACCATCGCACTATATAATACCAAGCAATAAAATAGTAAGAAAATTAGACAAGTATTTATCTAAAGTAAGAATTTTTTTCTTTCAGAAAGAAGATAAGAACAAGAGGCTCACCACGGTGGTGCCGGCGACGAGATCGGCGCGGGCGATCGACGGCGGTGAAGACGGGAATGGGACGTGACGGGCCGCTAAACCTAGACAAATCTCGAGGAAAATGGAGCTTTGAGGTCGAGCTTCAAGAGGAGAAAGCTTAACTAGTGTGGCTCGGGCATTTCATCGAACACCTCATGTGCATAGGAGGTGAGCTAGAGCACCACAAAGCCCTCCCCTTGCCGGCCAGAGAAAAACAGAGCATTGGAGTGTTGCTCGCGGGCGAGGGGTATATATAGGCACCTCATTGGTCCCGGTTCGTGGCATGAACCGGGATTAAAGGGCAGCCTGTGGTCCCGGTTCAAGCCACCAACCGGGACCAATGGTGGTGGGCCAGGAGCGAGGCCCATTGGTCCCGGTTCGTCCCACCAACCGGGACCAAAGGGGCCAGACGAACCGGGACCAATGCCCCCACGAGACCCGGCAGGCCCCTGGCCTCACGAACCGGGACCAATGCCCCCATTGGTCCCGGTTCTGGACTGAACCGGGACTAATGGGCTGACCCGCCTGAACCAAAGCCCTCTTTTCTACTAGTGTTGATAGAGATGGATAAACGGTAAAGTAATATTTTTGGCATTTTTGGTTTATGGAACGGAAAGTAAAAGATTGCAAAGGAAGTAAATAGGAAACTAAAATAGTAGATCGGAAACTTTTATGATGGAAAGTAGACCCGGAGGCCATAGATTTCACTGGAGGCTCTCTCAAGATAGAAAATATTTACGGTGGGTGAACAAATTACTGCCGAGCAATTGATAGAAAAGCGCAAAGTTATGACAATATCTAAGGCAATGACCATGAATATAGGCATCACGTCCGTATCAAGTAAACCGACTCCTGCCTGCATCTACTACTATTACTCCACACATCGACCGACTCCTGCCTGCATCTAGAGTATTAAGTTCATAGAACAGAGTAACGCATTAAGTAAGATGACATGATGTAGCGGGATAAACTCAAACAATATGATGAAAACCCCATCTTGTTATCCTCGATGGCAACAATACAATACGTGTCGGTTCCCCTTCTGTCATTGGGATCAAGCACCGCAAGATTGAACTCAAAGCTAAGCACTTCTCCCACTGCAAGAAAAACCAATCTAGTTGGCCAAACCAAATCGATAGTTCGAAGAGACTTGCAAAGATATCAAATCATGCATATAAGAATTCAGAGGTGATTCAAATAATATTCATGGATAAGCTGATCATAAATCTACAATTCATCGGATCTCGGCAAACACACCGCAAAAAATGTATTACATCGGATAGATCTCCAAGAATATCGAGGAGAACATGGTATTGAGAATCAAAGAGAGAGAAGAAGCCATATAGCTAGTAGCTATGGACTCATAGGTCAGTGGTAAACCACTCACGCTTCATTGGAAGGGCAATGGTGTTGATGTAGAAGCCTCCGTGATCGAATCCCCCTCCAGCGGGACGCCGGAAAAGGCCCCTAGATGGGATCTCACGGGCACATAAGGTTGCGGCGGTGGAAAAGTGTTTTCATGGCTCTCCTGATTGGTTTTGGAATATTTGAGAATATATAGGCGGAAGAAATATGCCGTTTGGACTCCGTTTGATATTACTTTTCTGCGAAACTCTAAAACAAGAAAAAAAACAGGAACTGGCACTGGCACTGGGCTCTAGGTTAATAGGTTAGTCCCAAAAATAATATAAAAGAGCATAATAATGCATATAAAACATCCAAAACAGATAATATAATAGCATAAAACAATAAAAAATTATAGATACGTTGAAGACGTATCAATTTTCAGGTGGGCTAGCATGCTATATTTGCAAAATGTTTTGTAAGAAATAACAACGTGTCAGCTATTTTTTTATGTCCACAAGCATAACTCTCATACATCATCTCAGTTTGTTATGTGAACCGTGAATCAAAAATAATAATAACTGAGCAGCCGCATACTATCTCCTGCATACATTTTGTTCTCTTAATGTTCAATCTGCTTTTTCCGTATCTAATTCCAAATCCAATTTCTCAGGAATACAAATTATAATAGTCATATGCTTCTCCTAGTGAATCAAAGTTGTCTCCGACTTGAGGAATTACCACAGTATCAATCTTCTTCTCTGCATAACATCTCAATGTTTTCTCGAACGCAATTATTCTCACAAGCACAGGTTGGCCGTTCAAGAGGTGCATGCCCAACACGGACCCTATGAAATTTAGAAACGGATCACTATCACATACTCCCTCCGTCCCATAATATAAGAGTGTTTTTTACATTAGTATAGTGTCAAAAACGCTCTTATATTATGGGACGGAGAGAGTAACTAGAAGGGTTTTGCTTAGGAAAATATGATTATACGTGACACATCGCCGCACTATAACATCCACTAGCATGATTCAGTACAGGTTTGTCACCCAGCCTATTACCACAAATCAAGGATTATTGATGGCTGAAAATAGACAGAAATGCATGTATATACCTCTTCGTCAAGCCCTGCGTCTAAGGATCGTCCTTTCCTGTTGACTGATGTTCAAATTTAAGGAAAAAACTAACGCCAACACGTGTGGCATCTTGCACATCACCCACACGCCTCCTTTAACACTCGTTTTGTCATATGTGAACAGATGACATCAGCAGGAATCTTTTTGGTTTTCGGCTTAAAAATGTTTTATCTCCTAATTAAAAAATCGAATTAAAAATTCATTTTCACCATTAAATCCGTCTCGACGAGATCTTCAAAACTAGACCCCATGTTGATATGTTTCGACAAAAAAAATTTCGCCCAAAAGTTGGCATGATGTTTACACTGTAGTTGCCATAGTGCTTAAACTAAAGTTGCCATGTGGCAATTTTAGTTTGTAGAGCATGGCAATTTTAGTATTTTGATGTTGGCAACTCCAGTACTTTGACCATGAAAATTATTTTTTGTATGAACCATGGCAATTTTAAGTGCAATGCATCATGACAATTTTAGTTTATGGTTCATGGCAAGTTTAGTTTCTTAATTCCCTGTTTTATAAATGTCAAAATTACTTTTAAATGTAGAAAAAAATAGCTTAAACATATCATGACAACTTTAGTGTAAATACCATGGCAATTCATGTGCAATAGACATGACAACTTTTAACCCAAAAAAATTTTGTCGAAACATATTGATATGGATCTACTTTCGAAGATCTCGTCGCGAGGGATTTAATGGTGAAAACAGATCTTCAATCGGATTTTTCATTTAAGAGATAAAATATTGTAAAAACTGAAAATCTAAAAAAATTCCCACATGCATGCATGCGATGACGCGGCGCAGTCTGTGTGTTATATAACGTGTGGGCGGATTTCGCTCCCACCACACGTGTGGGCGTTAGCGTTGTCCAAATTCAATTGTAATTTCACGGCTGGCTCACGACGGCCGAATGGATGAATCTCTTTTTTTTCTCTCCTACATGCGTCAGGGGGATGGGGTGGTGTAGACCCACGGTGCGACATATGCTTTTTGCTACACACCAGCCGTTTTATGTGACGTACCGAACGTCGCCAAAAGTTACGTGCCGATTGCATCATGTACCGTTGGTACATATGCGCCTGCTTCCGTCACGGCATCGTCATGTTAAACGGCGGACTCAACGTATCCACTGTTGAGCGTTACGTATTTTCCTGCAGCCCTGTACGATCGCATTGAATACACGTCCCCACTTGTCCTTGTTCTATTGGCACACCAAGCAGGAGCAAGCGAGCTCGTCCGCTACATCGCCGTGCTTTCTAAACGATTATAAATTTCTCTACAGATGGAGTAAAACAATAGATTGTGTAATCTTGTTGTCGAGATTCAAACAAGTACTCCCTCCGGTCTTTTTTACTTCGCATATTAGATTTGTGTCAAGTCAAACTTTACAAAGTTTGACCAAATTTATATTAAAAAATATCAACATCTAAAGTATCAGATATATATACTATGAAACTACATTTCGTAATGAATCTAACAATGTTGATTTAGCATTATGAATGTTGATACTATTTTTTGTTAGTTTGGTCAAACTAGAGATACTTTGACTTCGGACAAAACTTATATGCGAACTAAAAATGACCGGAGGGATTACATATAAAACTGAATATCATATTTTGCTGGGGCGGCAATCAATCCACAAGTTTCCCAAAAACTGAATATCATATTTTGCTTGGACGACTATCATATTTTGAACGGGCCATGCAGAGCTAAATAGGTCGGCCTGGGTGGGCGTTTTAGCTGCACCTATCTCTCTTTAGAGTCATGATGAATAGGTGGGGAGCACCTATACGACACTCGCTGCGCCAAACAGTCGCCCCTTCGCATAGGACACACCGCGAATGGGCCGGCCCATTTGAGACCCAGCGAGCGAGGCTACCAAACTGTAACAAACTAGCCTTCTCTAGAAAAAACGGTCAGTACTGTAGCGGACTGGCCTGCTCTGTACTTTAGCAAACCAGACAGTACAGTTGAGAACCAACACTGTAGAGACAATTTGAGGGAAAACATTGAAAATGTTTTCTCCAAGAATGTGAACATCTTCTGAAATTCTGATTTGAAGACATGAAAATACAGATGAAATGAATGAAAGATAGTTTTTGTGCCTATTAGTACTTCGCTCTGACAACATCAAGAGGAGCATTATTTTTTCTTTTGTAAAGAGATTCCAAGGAAATAGGCCTGACGACCGCGGCAGTGAATCTTGGACGGAGGACTCGTAATATCTTTATAGATCTGAGAAAAGCAAAATACCCCTAATGTCTGGGGCTAACCATTGAGCTCAGTTAGGAACCGATTTGTGAAGATTATTGTATCAGTAAAAAGTATATATATGTATATATGTGATGATGTTGTCGGGCCGCCGTTTATTTTGGAAACCCGAACATTAAGAACACCGTGAACATTTTTTCAGTTTTATGAACATTCTTTGGTAAACACTAACAAAATTGAAAATGCAAACAAGTTTTCAAAAAAGTGATTGTTTTAAGGTGAACATTTTTTTCAAATACGAATAGTTTTTTTAGACTTTCCAAAATTTGTGAACATTTTTTTCAAATTCAGAAGTTTATAGAAAAGCCGAACCCAAAATGAATTTCTGAACAAAATTTGGAAAATGTAAACAGTTTTTCAGAAACGTAATTTTTTTCGAAAATATGAACATCTTTTAAATCCCGAGAATATCTTTGAATTTCAAACATTTATTGAAAATAGAGAATAATTTTAAAATATTTTTTAAAAAATGGAAAAAGTTTTGAAATTCCTAAAAAAATAGAAACACGAAAAAATTATGAAAATTAACATTTTTGGAAATAATGATTTTTTTTGAATATATGTTCAAATTTGAAAAAAGGGACACTTTTTAAAATTATATAATATTTGAAAAACCTGAACATTTTTAAAGTTCAAACATTTTTATATTTATGATTATTTTAAGATGGGACTTTTTTTAGAAACATGGAAATTTTCGAAAATGCAAATATGTGTTTAATTTATGGACAAAATATGAAAGTGGAACATTTTCGAAAACACTAAATAATCAAGGAAAACTAAAAAGAATCAAGAATTAAGAATATTTTAAAAAGAATATTTTAAAAAGAATCAAGAATTATTTGAAAAGGAAAAGAAACTTGAAAAAACAAAAGGAAAGAGAAGAAGAAAAACTAAAAGGACGAAAGTAGCAGTAAAAACCTGATTTAGGAACCTTTTTTCCTAACACTAGCGAGGAATCTTCCAGAAGGTTCTCAAACCAGATTCTATAGAATGCACAAATCGATCGCTGCTCGGTCCTAAATGGACCTGCCCAGTTTGATCTCTCGCTCGAGCGCTTGTGCGAAAGGGCTACATCTGTCGCTGTGAGCCACACGACACATAAGTTCGCTTTTGACCCAGTACCTTATATTGGAAAGAATCGGGCTAGGCTTGGAGCGCGAAACACATTATTTTTCAAATACATTTCATATACATTTATATATTTCAAAACTGATCAGGGATCTTCCAGAAGGTTTCCAAAACCGGATTTTGTAGAATGCATGCATTGATTGTTGGTTGCTGCTAGATGGACGACCGAGTTTGCTCGCTCGCTCGAGCGCCTGTGCGAAAGGGCTAGATTGTTGCAAGATCTAGGATTCTGGCAGCGGTGACCGAGAGACGTGGCAGCGCCGCCGCCAACGAGCAAGCTCCCCTCCTCCCTCTCATTTGTCAGTGGCCCTCCCCTTGGTCGTCGGCCCACCCCTTTCCCTTCCCTCCTCTCCCCGGTTGTCTGTCGCCTCCACCACCATCAGCGGCGGAGGCAGGAAAACCGGATCAGGCGGGCAAGTAGTTGCTTAGCTTTGTTGGGGAGGGCAAGCCCATCAAAATACACTAATTTAGCAGCAAGAAAAATCATTGTTTACATACATATTATGCTTAAATCTGTGTGTGTGCGCGCGCGCGTGCGTGGAGGGGGGGGGGGGGGGCAGCCCCTACTGATCCCTGTCTCCGCCACTGACCACCATGGCGCCGTCGCGCAATGCCCAAGCTCTTCATGGTTGTCGTCGACCTCCGCCATGTTGTTGCCGACCATCACCGGCCGCCTCTGCTGCCACGACCATCCCGGTGTTGCCTTTTTTTTGAAACATCACCAATGTTACGGAGGCGCAGGTCTGCAAGTTCATCGGATTGCAGCGTCGCCGGTGTTTCTAAAACATTGTCGTGTTGCGGAGGTGCGGGTGCCACAAGCTCGTCAGATTGCGACGTTGCCGGCGTTTTCTGAAATATCACTGGGTCTGCGAGCTCAGGTGAATGTAATATCACTGGTGTATCTGAAACATAGTTTATGTTGCGATGCTTGATGTTTCTGAAACAAAGCTTTGCAAGATCGGACGGCTCACGGGACCAAATCTTTTAAAATGATCAGTCAGCAGCAGACGTGTACTACGCCCTATTTAAAACATAAAAACGTTGGTTAAGGTCAAATAAACTAGGAAACAACTACTCCCTCTGTAAACTAATATAAGATCGTTTGATGATCTTATATTAGTTTATAGAGGGAGTATATCAAGAAGGTGAAAATTAGCAAACCGGTTTCATAATTCAGTTTTTTATTGTAACGTAACAAAATAAAAACAGATTACAACATAGCTATACACACGAGTTAATTGCACAAAACCACCATATTTGAGGCTTCGTTTCTGGAAAACCATCTAGTCCCTAATTATTTGCAAAAGGCACCGTGTTTTTGGTAATCTTTTTGCAAAAAATACTGATCAAAGTGTTTGGACCGTTTGATCACTTTCTGACAAGCAGGCCCGAGTTGTATGATGCTGAATTGGTAAGAAATTGACATAGAACCCCCTAGATCTATAAAAAGAAAGCAATCAAACCCCTCCCCCAGACATCAGCTCTTTCCTCATGCGCAGTAGCGGGTGGGTGGGCACACTAGCCGGCGAGCCCCGCGACGGCTCAGGAGATGTCCCCGCACACGCCGGCCTTGTCCCGAGGGCCAGTAGTGCACTGTCGTCATTGACCACGAGCCTTCGCGCACCCTCGACCCGCCACCTGGTCCCTCTAGTGCGCACCACAGCGTGGATCCAGGAAAAACAGTGGCATGACATGGCGGCCATCGGAGCTCGGTCTGGGCGGCGGTGAGCTCCTGGATCCACGACGAGGAGGCGCCAGGGTGGTGGCGCACCTCTCCTCTGCGCCTCGGGATCCATGACAGGGAGGAACCAGGATGGACGACGCACATCTCCTCTGATCACCTAGACCCAACGTGTTCACGCGCATCACACATTCGAACTCGGCAGCGGAACAAGCGCCATTCTCTCTCGAAAGCTCTCCTCTCTTCTTGCTACTTCCCCGTTGGGAGTCGAAAATGGAATCCCGGCTCCGGCAGTGATGATGCTCGGCCGAGGGATGTGACTGGAGACTGGCTAGCTATTGTATATACTACTTGTAGAGTGTGTGTTGGCTTTATGCTGGTGTTCGGCCTTGTGCCGCTGGGTGGTCAGCCACAGTCGCTCGCGAGCAGTGCCTGGTAGTCACCGGCGTCACCTTCTCCAAGCCCTCCATGCAGGAGGCGGTGGGAGGGAGACACATCTGGTGACAACCCTCCAAATGAGATTGCGGTGGGGTCGATACTAGGTGTGGTGGAGATCTTGAAGGAAATATGCCCTAGAGGCAATAATAAATTTGTTATTTTATATTTCCTTATATCATGATAAATGTTTATTATTCATGCTAGAATTGTATTAATTGGAAACTTGATACATGTGTGGATACATAGACAAAACACCATGTCCCTAGTAAGCCTCTACTAGACTAGCTCGTTAATCAAAGATGGTTAAGTTTCCTAACCATAGACATGTGTTGTCATTTGATGAATGGGTTCACATCATTAGGGTAATGATGTGATGGACAAGATCCATCCGTTAGCTTAGCATATTGATCATTCCATTATATTGCTATTTCTTTCTTCATGTCAAATACATATTCCTTCGACTATGAGATTATGCAACTCCCGGATACCGGAGGAATACCTTGTGTGCTATCAAACGTCACAACGTAACTGGGTGATTATAAAGATGCTCTACAGGTATCTCTGAAGGTGTTTGTTGAGTCGGCATAGATCGAGATTAGGATTTTTCACTCCGAGTATCGGAGAGGTATCTCCGGGCCCTCTTGGTAATGCACATCATAATAAGCCTTGCAAGCAATGTGACTAATGAGTTAGTTGCGGGATGATGTATTACGGAACGAGTAAAGAGACTTGCCGGTAACGAGATTGAACTAGGTATGAAGATACCGACGATCAAATCTCGGGCAAGTAACATACCGATGACAAAGAGAATTACGTATGTTGTCATTGTGGTTCGACCGATAAAGACCTTCATAGATGTCGGATCACGGGTCCCGGCAAAAGCCTCAAGGTTCGAACACTGGGGTGCGCGCGAAGTTCTCCCCCAACCGATCCACGTCCTAGCTTGCTAAGATCTCAAGAACGAACTCAACGAACTCACAACACAAGGGACACGAGATTTATACTGGTTCGGGACACCGTTGTGGTGTAATACCCTACTCCAGTGTGGTGGTGGTGGATTGCCTCTCGAGCTGATGATTAACAGTACAAAGGGGGAAGAATAGCCTCCTGAGGGATGAGGTGTTCTTGTGCTTGGCGAACTTGTGTGGGTGAGGATTACTCAAGATGAGATCCAGCTGCCTCCTACGGTGGTGGCTAGTCCTACTTATAGAGGCCCTAGTCCTCTTCCCAAATATTGAGCGGGAAGGGAGCCAACAACGGCCAATTTGAAAGGGGACAGCTAGTACAGCTTATCCTGACAAAAGCGGTCTTCGCCTGCAAAAGGCTCTGGTGGTGACGCCGCCTTGGGCTCCATGGCGACCTCCGTCTGGCCGTCCTGCTGGTCTTGGTCTCGTTGCGCTGATATGGAAACCTTTGCTTGACGCCTCGGTACTCCGTGCCTGCGCTTGCCCCCTTAGCACCAAAGAGGAAACAAGGACGCTGCACGCGCTGGCGCCCGCCTGGTCTCGATCGTCATGGCTTACGTCACGAGAACCTCGCGAGGTTTGCCTTGCCTTGATCTCTCCGCCCCTCGCGAGCCTGCCTGGCGAGGCCGCTCCCGAGGAGGTCTTGTGTCGTCCGCCTCGTGAGGCTTGGCCCCTCGCGAGGGTCTTGGATGCCTTGTTGATGAAGATGGGCCGTATGGGCCTGCTAGCAGAGCCACGCCGTGGGCCGCAGGCAGGCAAGTCTGGGGACCCCCGTTCCCAGAACGCCGACAGTAGCCCCCGGGCCCAAGGCGCGCACGGGCTTGGCTTCGAGGCGAAGCCAAAGGTCAAGTACGGAGCGCCGCGGGCCCCAAAAGCCGCGGCCTTGGTCGACATGTGGCGGTTGATTGGACGTGGGCGTCTTCGCTTCCCCACGCTGCCTTGGAATCCGCCTGGCTATGCGGCCCCCGTAACCTACACAGTTGTTCTTCCATCGCCCGCGCCATACTTCCCTGATTCCTCTGCTTCCAGAGAATCTGCTCCTCCTCCCAATCTGGCCTGCGCTCTTATCGCTCCATCGCCATGGCGCCGAAACAAGCTGACAAGGGGAAGAAGCCTCTATCTTCTGCCGGCGCGCCTTCGGCCATCGAGCCCGCGGTTGGCCGATCGCTGGTGCTCAATGATGAGGCCATGGGCAAGGTGCGCCCCATGCTCGCCTCCAGCTTCAATGAGTGGGAGAAGACGGGGCTTGGCCTGCGTCTCGTGCTCGTATTGACCGGGCCGCCACTGAGGTCCCAATCTTCATCGATGCTGTTTGGGCTGGCCTGGTCCCCCCTTTCTCCGCCTTCTTCAACGCAGTGCTGGAACACTATCAGATCCACTTGCTGCATCTTGACCTCCAATCCGTGACCCTCCTCGCCGTCTTCGCCTTTTTGTGTGAGGCCATGGTGGGCATTGCCCCTTCCGTGACCCTTCTTCGCCACTTCTTCTCGTTGCACCTGATTGATCCGCGGCAAAGCTCGGGGTGTGTGAGCTTCCAGGCTGTGGCTGCGACGGCAGGCACAGGGATCGACTTCGAGCTTCCTCCATCCACGAGCGAGTTTCGGACACGGTGGGTATTTGTCAATGCCAGGGTGCTCAGCCCTCTGCTCCATTCTCCGTCAGCACCTGCCGTTCCCAACTCCGGTTGGGGCCACGAGAGGCTCGCGAGCTCCTGTCTTGTCCCTGTCTGGCTCAGGCTGAGGAGGTTGATGGACCGCGGCGTGACTGCGCCTATGGTGGTGAAGGAGTTCATCAGGCGCCGAGTTGCTCCGCTTCAGCGCCATTCTCGCCCGATGTGGGCTTTGCTCAGCAGTCAGGACCATATGAGGCTTCAGGAGTCCGGGCTCCCTCTTGGGACGCGGCGAACAGTGCTCGAGGTCCTGACGGGTGTCCCTTCGCCGGACGACATGCCTGGGAAGAGCTGTCTGTTGTACCGCTGCACGAACAAGGTAGAATTTGTAGAGCACATGCCTTCCTTTGATGAGTGGGGGTTGCCTCCGGACGGCCTGGTGGGGCCCCGCGAGAATCCCGTCAACGTGGTTCCCTTCTTCGTCGCTGGCGCCGAGCTTGCCCCGAATGTGGAAGCAGGGGGGCGAGCACCGCCGGAGGCTGGCGGCCCGAGTGCTGAGGTGCAGATGTCGGCTGGGGCTCCTGGGGCGTCGCCCTCAGGGACTCATGATCCTTCCCCTGGGGTGTCGGTCGCTGAGACAATGCAGCACGCGGCCCCCGAGGCCGAATTCCCGGAGGTCTTGGGAGGTCGCGGTGAGACGGCGCCCGACTGCTCTCCGCAGCCCGGCACCCCTGAAGCTGTCCCTTCGAGCGCTTCTCTGGTCGCACCCCGTGTCGGCCGCCACGTCCAGCGCTTCGGCCGGCTTTGCGTGGACTTCGAGGAGCTCCGCAAGAGGAAAGGATCCCCGAGCAGCAGCGGTATCTTCGGGCCATTGAAGCGAAGGAAGTACATCACCGTCGACGAGTAAGTACTGTACCTTTGTGATTTCTTGAGTGCTGCTTTCCTTCCTGACGGTGGTCCTTCAGGGTCCCTTCCGCCAGGGCCATTGCATCTCCTGAGGAGCAGCCTCTTCTCTCCTCGACTCCCCCGCTGGCCTGGTCACGGCGCAGGCGGAGTTGGCCTCCGCCCGCGCCGAGCTGCTCTCTCTTCAGAAACGGGTTGATGACGCTGAGGCCGTTGCGCAGCTGAACAGGGAGGAAGTGCTTCAGCGGCGGACGTTGGAGCGCGAGCACGCCCCCATGCTCCAGGTTCTCAGGAATAGGGCTAACGCTGCGCTGGGTCATATCTGCGACGAGAATGCCCCTCATCCTCATACGGACGACTACACCAGCCATCTTTGCTTCTTCTCCGACGTGGTGACGCGTCTTGAAGCTTGATCTGATAGAGCTCGCCAGCTTGTCGAAGAGAGGAGTCGCGGCTTGCTCGGGTGCGCGTTCTCCCGTGTCTTCAGCCACCTCTAGAACACCTACCAGGATGTTGACTTCGACGCCGCCATCGCCCCAGTTCCGCAGGCCATCCGGGGTGACCTGGCGCGGTGGGTGGAGGACAACGTGGATGCGCTGGTCAGAGCCTTCGCTTCTGAAGACGACACGGTGGTGGTCGCTGCAGACGAAGGCGACGTGGTTGACGACGGCGATGCCGGCGCCGGCAAAGGTGGAGGCGACGCCAACGACGGCGACAGCGACGCCAGTGATGCGTCTGAAGATGACATGGATTACGCGGCGAGCAACATATCCGGCTGATCTCATGTTTCCCTGCTGTTTACCCTGTAAAACTTGGGAGCGGCCCCTAAAGATGGTAAGAGCATTTTGAGAGGGGGAGCCCCTCATGTAAACAAATCGTAGTTTTTATTCTTCTATTTCAAGTTGGGTATGCGCCTTTGCGTGGCCGTGAGTCCGATGGAGAGTCTTCGGTGTGGCTTACCTTAGCCAGCGCATACCCCGAGCTAGGTCGTAAGGTCATGAGCTCTTGAGGAACTTCTGAAGAGTCTGCTGACTCGCCCAAGAGGTCCTCGCGAGAATCCAGCGCCGATAGTGGTGTTGACGCGCGCGGCGCGCATGCTGCGCCCTGCCCTGCTCGCGAGGAGCCCGCGAAGGGGAGGCAGCGAGCGTAAGCTCCGGGGTAAGGCAAGAACCAGATAGCGAGAAACCATCGAACGAGAAAAAGCCCCCCCCCCCGCACTCATCAATAAAAAAAATAAATTTCAACTCAAATCCAAATCCAGAAGGCAGGGCTACAGGAAAGAGATCCAAAGCAAATGGCCGCGTCCGGCGCCTAGTCTAGTCTTCTTGTCTTCAAGTCTTCTCACCAGCGCGGAGCTAAGTGCTGCCACTAGGACGTGGGAGGGAGCCCCCGAGGCCCGAGGGCGGCTCTCCTGAGGCTCCGGGGCGCGTACGGCCCCACTCATTATTACGTGAGAGTATCACGGGCAGCGATCTTCACAGGCGTGAGCCTTACTTCACATCGCCAGACGAGGGCCCTGCCTTGCGCCACCCTCTACCACCGTTGGGACGACCGGAGACCAGGACGGCACCAAAGGGCTAGAGGGGACGCCAGCGGCACCCTCGGCGACCACGGGTCCTCTGCCGGGGTAGGGCTCGTCGGTGCCTCCCCGGCAGAGGGCCTACCTCCGGGTAACGCCTTACTCTGTGCGGCACGGGGAGGGGCCTTGCTCCTGGCTCCTCCCACGCAGCCCCCAGTGGGTCTCTCCTGATGGGGCGGGCATCGCCGTGCCGGAACCATCGCCTGGCGCCGTGACCTGGTTCACCTGTGACTCATGGTTAGCGTAAGCTTGTCCCTAAGGGATTAGTGGTACCCTGTATCTGTTGTCGACGGCGCGGCTGGTGGGGCTCTCTGGCGGCTCCTGGAAGGCTTCAGCTCCTAACGCCTCCTCCTCCCATCCTGGCCAGAGAAACGAGCCAGGGTCGTCCTCCGGCGTGTACTCCTGGTCCATCATGCGGGGCACGTAGGCCTCCGAGGCCGCTGCCCCGAAGACCTTGCCGAAGTGCCCCACGCTCCAAGTTGCTCGGCCGGTCACGCCATCCTGAGGGTGGCAGGGCGGTGCTCCGGTGGGGCCGTACGCGGCAACACTTGTGCCCGCACCCATCTGGGGTGGTGCGGGCGCGGCAAGGCGCCCTCCACCGTGGGTCATGTTGATGTCGACGAGGCCCCCGGGCGCACCCGGGAGCACGCGGGCGCGGCGTGGCCCGCCGTGGGACCCGGCCGCCGCCTGAGGCGTGAGCTGATAGCAGAAGGGCGGCGCTCCCATGGCCGCCGCGTCCAGCAGCTCGGCGACGCGTTCCAGCAGCGCATCCCGGCCGCTCTCCATTAGTCGGCACCGCAGCAGTTCCCGCGCCACTGTGAGTGCGGCCCGCATGTTCGCCTGCTCCCGCCGGGGTGTGGCGCCGTTGCCGCGCCGTGGCTTGCGGCTCGCGCTTGTCGTGGAGTAAGGGTGGACGGCGCCTGGCCACGCCGCCCGCGCCCAGCAGCATTAGGTGGCGCCCGTGCCACCTGGAGCGCGAGGTTGAGGTCTTCCTGGGCAGGCGGCGCCGCCCGGGCGGGCCAGGCTGCCCAGCGGTCGGTGTCAGCCCTCTGCTCGCCGGACATCAGAACCGCGGAGCGTCGGCGGATTGACCCGTGAGGAAGAGGCTCCGGTGCACCCCTACCTGGCGCGCCAAATGTCGGATCACGGGTTCTGGTAAAAGCCTCAAGGTTCGAACACTGGGGTGCGCGCGAAGTTCTCCCCTTACCGATCCACGTCCTAGCTTGCTAAGATCTCAAGAACGAACTCAACGAACTCACAACACAAGGGACACGAGATTTATACTGGTTCGGGCCACCGTTGTGGTGTAATACCCTACTCCAGTGTGGTGGTGGTGGATTGCCTCTCGGGCTGATGATGAACAGTACAAAGGGGGAAGAACAGCCTCCTGAGGGATGAGGTGTTCTTGTGCTTGGCGAACTTGTGTGGGTGAGGATTACTCAAGATGAGATCCAGCTGCCTCCTATGGTGGTGGCTAGTCCTACTTATAGGGGCCCTGGTCCTCTTCCCAAATATTGAGCGGGAAGGGAGCCAACGACGGCCAATTTGAAAGGGGACAGCTAGTACAGCTTATCCTGACAAAAGCGGTCTTCGCCTGCAAAAGGCTCTGATGGTGACGCCGCCTTGGGCTCCATGGTGACCTCCGTCTGGCCGTCCTGCTGGTCTTGGTCTCGTTGCGCTGATATGGGAACCTTTGCTTGACGACTCAGTACTCCGTGCCTGCGTTTGCCCCCTTAGCACCAAAGAGGAAACAAGGACGCTGCATGCGCTGGCGCCCGCCTGGTCTCGATCGTCATGGCTCACGTCACGAGAACCTCGCGAGACTTGCCTTGCCTTGATCTCTCTGCCCCTGGCGAGCCTGCCTGGTGAGGCTGCTCCTGAGGAGGTCTTGTGTCGTCCGCCTCGCGAGGCTTGGCCCCTCGCGAGGGTCTTGGATGCCTTGTTGATGAAGATGGGCCGTACGGGCCTACTAGCAGGGCCACGCCGTGGGCCGCAGGCAGGCAAGTCTGGGGACCCCCGTTCCCAGAACGACGACAGTAGAATATGTAGGAACCAATATGAGTATCCAAGTTCCACTGTTGGTTATTGACCGGAGAGGTGTCTCGGTCATGTCGACATAGTTCTCGAACCCGTAGGGTTCGCACGCTCACGTTCGGTGGCGATTTTGTATTATACGAGTTATGTGATTTGGTGACCGAATGTTGTTCGGAGTCCCGAATGAGATCACGGACATGATGAAGAGTCTCGACATGGTCGAGAGGTAAAGATTAATATACAGGACGATAGTATTAGGACATCAGAAGTGTTCTGGGGGTACCGGGTACGTATCGGGTCACCGGAAGGGGTTCCGGGCATCCCGCCGGCAACTACATGGGCCTAATGGGCCAAGAAGGGGACAAACCAGCCCCTACGGGGTTGGTGCACCCCATGTAGGCCGAAATAGGAGGGAAGGAAAGAGGAGAAGACGGAAAGTAAGGGGAGGGATTCGGCCTCCCCCTTCCTTCTTTCCTTCCTCCTCCTTCCTTCCCCCTCCGTATGAATATGGAAGGAGGGAAGGCCGAATTGGGAGGCGCCCAAGTAGGGTTCCTCTTACTTGGGGCGCCCCCTTGGCTGCCTCTCCTTCCCTCCAACCTATATATATGAGGGGGGAGGGGCACCGCTAGAACACATAACATTGATTCCTAGCCGTGTGCGGCGCCCCCTCCACAGTTTACGCCTCCGGTCATATTCACGTAGTGCTTAGGCGAAGCCCTGCGCGAATCACTTCACCATCACCGTCACCATGCCGTCGTGCTGACGGAACTCTCCCTTGACTCTTTGCTGGATCAAGAGTTCGAGGGACGTCATCGAGCTAAACGTGTGCAGAACTCAGAGGTGTCGTACGTTCGGTGCTTGATCGGTTGGAACGAGAAGAAGTTCGACTACATCAACCGCATTGTCAAACGCTTTCGCTTTCGGTCTATGAGGGTACGTAGACACACTCTCCCCCTCTCGTTGCTATGCATCTCCTGGATAGATCTTGCGTGAGCGTAGGAATTTTTTTGAAATTGCATGCTACGTTTCCCAACAGTGGCATCTGAGCCAGGTCTATGCATAGATGATATGCATGAGTAGAACACAAAGAGTTGTGGGCGGTGATAGTCATACTACTTACCACCAACGTCTTATTTTGATTCGGCAGTATTGTTGGATGAAGCGGCCCGGACCTACCTTCTATGACCACGTTCATCAGACCGGTTCCACCGACAGACATGTAACTAGTTTTGCATAAAGGTGGCTGGCGGGTGTCTGTTTCTCCAACTTTAGTTGAATCGAATTTGACTGCGGCCGGTCCTTGTTGAAGGTTGAAACATCAAACTTGACGAAACACCGTTGTGATTTTGATGCGTAGGTAAGAACGGTTCTTGCTAGAAGCCCGTAGCAGCCACGTAAAACTTGCAACAACAAAGTAGAGGACGTCTAACTTGTTTTTGCAGGGCATGTTGTGATGTGATATGGTCAAGACATGATGTGATATACATTGTTGTATGAGATGATCATGTTTTGTAAAAGTTATCGGCAACTGGCAGGAGCCTTATGGTTGTCGCTTTATTGTATGAAATGCAAATGCCATGTAATTGCTTTACTTTATCACTATGCATTAGCGATAGTTGTAGGAGCAATAGTTGGCGAGATGACCACGACGCTATGATGGAGATCAAGGTGTCAAGCCGGTGACGACGGAGATCATGACGGTGCTTTGGAGATGGAGATCAAAAGCACAAGATGATGATGGCCATATCATGTCACATATTTTGCTTGCATGTGATGTTTATCTTTTATATGCATCTTATTTTGCTTAGTATGGCGGTAGCATTATAAGATGATCCCTTAACTAAATTTAAAGGTATAAATGTTCTCCCTGAGTATGCACCGTTGCGAAAGTTCTTCGTGCTGAGACACCACATGATGATCGGGTGTGATAGGCTCTACGTTCACATACAACGGGTGCAAGACAGTTTTGCACATGCGGAATACTCAGGTTAAACTTGACGAGCCTAGCATGTACATACATGGCCTTGGAACACTGGAGACCGAAAGGTCGAACGTGAATCATATAGTAGATATGATCAACATAGAGATGTTCACCATTCAAGACTACTCCATCTCACGTGATGATCGGACATGGTGTAGTTGATTTGGATCATGTGATCATTTAGATGACTCGAGGGATGTCTATCTAAGTGGGAGTTCTTAAGTAATTTGATTAATTGAACTTTAATTTATCATGAACTTTAGTCCTGGTAGTATTTGCAAATTATGTTGTAGATCAATAGCTCGCGTTGTAGCTCCCCTATGTTTTTTGATATGTTCCTAGAGAAAACTAAGTTTAAAGATGATAGTAGCAATGACGCAGACTGGGTCCGTGATCTGAGGATTATCCTCATTGCTGCACAGAAGAATTATGTCCTTAATGCACCGCTAGGAGACAGACCTATTGCAGGAGCAGGTATAGACGTTATGAACGTTTGGAAAGCTCGATATGATGACTACTTTATAGTTTAGTGCACCATGATTTACGGCTTAGAACCGGGACTTCAAAAATGTTTTGAACTCCACGAAGCATATGAGATGTTCCAAGAGCTGAAATGGTATTTCAGACTCATGCCCGTGTCGGGAGGTATGAGACCTCTGACAAATACTTTGCCTACAAGATGGAGGAGAATAGCTCAGCTAGTGAGCATGTGCTGAGAATGTCTGGGCAGTACAATCGCTTGAATCAAGTGGGAGTTAATCTTCCAGATAAGATAGTGATTGACAAATTCTCTAGTCACTATCACCAAGCTACTAGAACTTCATGATGAACTGTAATGTGCAAGGGGTAACGGAAAAGATTCCCGAGCTCCTCAGGATGCTGAAATCGGCGAAGGTAGAAATCAAGAAAGAGCATCAAGTATGGATGGTTAACCAGACCACTAGTTTCAAGAAAAAGGGCAAAGGAAAAGAAAGGGAACTTCAAGAAGAATGGCAAGCAAGTTGCCACTCCCATGAACAAACCAACCAAAGCCTGAAACTGAGTGCTTCTACTGCAAAGGAAATGGTCACTAGAAGCGAAAGTTCCCCGAATACTTGGCGGATAAGAAGGATGGCAAAGTGAAAAAGGTATATTTGATATACATGTTATTGATGTGTACTTTACTAGTGTTCATAGTAACCGCAGGGTATTTGATACCGGTACAGTTGCTAAGATTAGTAACTCGAAACAGGAGTTGAAAAATGAACAGAGACTAGTTAAGGGCGAGGTGACGATGTGTGTTGGAAGTGATTCCAAGGTTGATGAGATCACCATCACACACTCCCTCTACCTTCGGGATTAGTGTTGGACCTAAATAAATGTTATTTTGTGTTTGCGTTAAGCATGAATATGATTGAATCATGTTTATTGCGATATGGTTATTCATTTAAGTCAGAGAATAATTGTTGTTCTGTTTACATGAATAAAACCTTATATGGTCATACACTCAATGTAAATAGTTCATTGAATCTCAATCGTAGTGATACACATATTCATTCCAAAAGATGCAAATTTGATAATGATAGTGCAACATATTTGTGGCACTGCCGTATAGGTCATATTGGTGTAAAGCGCATGAAGACTTCATATGGATGGTTTTGGGAATCACTTGATTGTGAATCATTTGATACTTGCAGACCATGCCTCATGGGCAAGGTGACTAAAACTCCGTTCTCCGGAACAATGGAGCAAGCCAATGACTTATTGGAAGTAATACAGACCAATGTATGCAGTCCAATGAGTGTTGAAGCACGCGGCGGGTATCCTTATTTTCTGACCTTCACAGATGATATGAGCAGATATGTGTATATCTACTTAATGAAACACAAGTCTGAAACATTTGAAAAGTTCAAAGAATTTCAGAGTGAAGTGGAGAATCATTGTAACAAGAAAGTAAAGTTTCTGTGATCTGATCGCAGAGGCGAATATTTGAGTACGAGTTTGTCCTTCATTTAACAATGTGGAATAGTTTCACAACTCACGCCACCTGGAACACCATAGCATAATGGTGTGTCCGAACGTTGTAACCGTACTTTATAAGATATGGTGCGATCTATGATGTCTCTTACCGATTTACCACTATCGTTTTGGGGTTATGCATTAGAGACAACTGTATTCACGTAAAATAGGGCACCGTCTAAATCCGTTGAGACAACATCGTATGAACTGTGGTTTGGCAAGAAACCTAAGCTGTCGTTTCTTAAAGTTTGGGGTTGCGACACTTATGTCAAAAGGATTCAGCCTGATAAGCTCGAACCCAAATCGGAGAAGTGCATCTTCATAGGATACCCTAAGGAAATAATTGGGTACACCTTCTAACACAGATCCGAAGGCAAGATTTTTGTTGCTAAGAATGGATCCTTTCTAGAGAAGGAGTTTCTCTCGAAAGAAGTGAGTGGGAGGAAAGTAGAACTTGATGAGGTAATTGTACCTTCTCTCGAATTGGAAAGTAGCTCATCACAAAAAACCGTTCCGTGATGCCTACACCAACTAGTGAGGAAGCTAATGATAATGATCATGAAACTTCAGATCAAGCTACTACCGAACCTCGTAGGTCAACCAGAGCACGTTCCGCACCAGAGTGGTATGGTAACCCTGTTCTGGAAGTCATGTTACTAGACTATGACGAACCTACGAACTGTGAAGAAGCGATGATGAGCCCAGATTCCGATAGATGGCTTGAGGCCATGAAATCTGAGATAGGATCCATATATAAGAACAAAGTGTGGACTTTGGTGGACTTACTCGATGATCGGTAAGCCATTGAGAATAAATGGATCTTCAAGAGGAAGACGGATGCTAATGGTAGTGTTACTATCTACAAAGCTCGTCTTGTCGCAAAAGGTTTTCGACAAGTTCAAGGTGTTGACTACAATGAGATTTCTCACTCGTAGCGATGCTTAAGTCTATCCGAATCATGTTAGCAATTGCCGCATTTTATGAACTCTAGCAAATGGATGTCAAAACTGCATTCCTTAATGGACTTCTTAAAGAAGATTTGTATATGATGCAACCAGAAGGTTTTGTCAATCCTAAAGGTGCTAACAAAGTGTGCAAGCTCCAGCGATCTATCTATGGACTGGTGCAAGCATCTCGGAGTTGGTATATACGCTTTGATGAGTTGATCAAAGCATATAGTTTTATACAGACTTGTGGTGAAGCCTGTATTTACAAGAAAGTGAGTGGGAGCACTACAACCTTTCTGATAAGTATATGTGAATGACATATTGTTGATCGGAAATGATGTAGAATTTTCTGGAAAGCATAAAGGATTGTTTGAAAGGAGTTTTTTCAAAGAAAGACCTTAGTGAAGCTGCTTAAATATTGAGCATCAAGATCTATAGAGATAGATCAAGACGCTTGATGAGATTTTTCCATGAGTACATGCCTTGACAAGATTTTGAAGTAGTTCAAAATGGAATAGTCAAAGAAGGAGTTCTTTCCTGTGTTGCAAGGTGTGAAGTTGAGTAAGACTCAAAACCCGACCACGGCAGAAGATAGAGAGAGAATGAAAGTCTTTCCCTATGCCTCAGCCATAGGTTCTATAAAGTATGCCATGCTGTGTACCAAACCTGTTGTGTACCTTTCCATGAGTTTGGCAAGGGGATACGATAGTGATCCAGGAGTGGATCACTGGACAACGGTCAAAATTATCCTTACTTACCTAAGAGGACTAAGGAAATGTTTCTCGGTTATGGAGGTGATAAAGAGTTTGTCACAAAGGGTTACGTCGTTGCAAGCTTTAACACTAATACAAATGACTCAGAGTCTCAATCTGGATACATATTGAAGGTGGGAGCATTTAGCTAGAGTAGCTCCATGCAGAGTATTGTAGACATAGAAATTTGCAAAATACACACGGATCTGAATGTGGCAGACCCGTTGACTAAACTTCACTCACAAGCAAAACATGATCACACCTTAGTACTTTTTGGGTGTTAATCACATACCGATGTGAACTAACTTATTGACTCTAGTAAACCCTTAGAGTGTTGGTCACATGGTGATGTGAACTATGGGTGTTAATCACATAAAGATATGAACAATTGGTGTTAAATCACATGGCGATGTGAACTAGATTATTGACTCTAGTGCAAGTGGGAGACTGAAGGAAATATGCCCTAGAGGCAATAATATAGTTGTTATTTTATATTTCCTTGTATTATGATAAATGTTTATTATTCAAGCTAGAATTGTATTAACTGGAAACTTGATACATGTGTGGATACATGGACAAAACACCGTGTCCCTAGTAAGCCTCTACTAGACTAGCTCGTTAATCAATGATGGTTAAGTTTCCTAACCATAGACATGTGTTGTCATTTGATGAACGAGATCACATCATTAGGAGAATGATGTGATGGACAAGACCCATCCGTTAGCTTAGCATATTGATCGTTCAGTTTATTGCTATAGCTTTCTTCATGTCAAATACATATTCCTTCGACTATGAGATTATGCAACTCCTGGATACCGAAGGAATACCTTGTGTGCTATCAAATGTCACAACGTAACTGGGTGATTATAAAGATGCTGTACAGGTATCTCCGAAGGTGTTTGTTGGGTTGGCATAGATCGAGATTAGGATTTGTCACTCCGAGTAGCGGAGATGTATCTCTGGGCCCTCTCGGTAATGCACATCATAATAAGCCTTGCAAGCAATGTGACTAATGAGTTAGTTGTGGGATGATGTATTACGGAACGAGTAAAGAGACTTGCCGGTAACGAGATTGAACTAGGTATGAAGATACCGACGATGGAATCTCGGGCAAGTAACATACCGATGACAAAGGGAATTACGTATGTTGTCATTGCGGTTCGACCGATAAAGATCTTCGTAGAATATGTAGGAACCAATATGAGCATCCAGGTTCCGCCGTTGGTTATTGAATGGAGAGGTGTCCCGGTCATGTCTACATAGTTCTCGAACCCGTAGGGTCCGCACGCTTAACGTACGATGACAATTTTGTATTATATGAGTTATGTGATTTGGTGACCGAATGTTGTTCGGAGTCCCAGATGAGATCACGGACATGACGTGGAGTCTCGAAATGGTCAAGAGGTAAAGATTCATATATAGGACGATAGTATTCGGACACCGGAAGTGTTCCGGGGGTACCGGGTACGTATCGGGTCACCGGAAGGGGTTCCGGGCATCCCCCCGGCAACTACATGGGCCTAATGTGCCAAGAAGGGGACAGACCAGCCCCTAGGGGGCTGGTGCGCCCCATGTAGGCCGAAATAGGGGGGAAGGAAAGAGGAGAAGAGGGAAAGGAAGGGGAGAGATTCGGCCTCCCCCTTCCTTCTCTCCTTCCTTCCCCCTCCGTATGAATATGGAAGGGGGAGCCAGAATTGGAGGCGCCCAAGTAGGATTCCTCCTACTTGGGGTGCCCCCTTGGCTACCTCTCCTCCCCTCCAACCTATATATAAGGGGGGGGGGGCTAGAACACATAACATTGATTCCTAGCCGTGTGCGGCGCCCCCTCCACAGTTTACGCCTCCGGTCGTATTCACGTAGTGCTTAGGTGAAGCCCTGCGCGAATCACTTCACCATCATCGTCACCACGCTGTCGTGCTGACGGAACTGTCCCTCGACACTTTGCTGGATCAAGAGTTCGAGGGACGTCATCGAGCTGAACATGTGCAGAACTCGGAGGTGCCGTATGTTCGGTGCTTGATCGGTCGGAACGAGAAGAAGTTCGACTACATCAACCGCGTTGTCAAATGCTTCCGCTTTCGGTCTACGAGGGTACATAGACACACTCTCCCCCTCTCGCTGCTATGCATCTCCTAGATAGATCTTGCGTGAGCGTAGGATTTTTTTTGAAATTGCATGCTACGTTTCCCAATAGATCTGGCCATGTCTTTCTTACCGTCAAGGATGCGGAGGTGGAAGAGGTGTGAGATCCTGGCTTGTTCTACATCGATGTTGCCTTTTTTGTTCCCTGCGTTGGAGGTACTCTGCTCCCTCTATTGCTTCTCAGGTTGCTATGGTGGGGAAGGGATGCAACGGAGAGATGGAGGTCGAGATTAGGTTGGTGCTCATTCACGGTGGCTGTTAGTGAGTGGCTACGGCGCCCTTTGCGGTGCTTGGCTGCCGGCCGACTCCATCATGTCACCGAATCCTATGGCCGAAGGGCGGCCTTTTTCTTCCTCCAGGCCAAGATGCCAAATTGGAGGCGGTGCATCTTCATCATGCAATCTGTGACGAGGTGTCATGGAGGCTCCGCCGTCCCAAGTGGTCTCGTCCCCGGTGACGACGGGGTCGTGTCCGTGGCGAAGATGTTGAGGACCCGATCGTGTTTTCCATTTGTATTTTGGTGTTCTCTTTGTAAAAGTCAGGGACCAGTTGGGAATTTAGGTTTACTTATGGGTCCCTTCTGAACCCCTCTCTCATTCAAAAAAAAACTCGGCGGCGGCCAGGGATGCGGCCGCCGCTCCTTGTAGCGCTTGTCGGCCAGCACGCCGACGTTCTTGAAGAATAAGACGCCCACTCCGCGCCACACAACACCGGGCGGCTTACTCATGTCCATCTCCAGCTCGTCTCTGAAGGAAATATGCCCTAGAGGCAATAATAAAGTTATTATTTATTTCCTTATATCATGATAAATGTTTATTATTCATGATAGAATTGTATTAACCGGAAACTTAGTACATGTGTGAATACATAGACAAACAGAGTGTCCCTAGTATGCCTCTACTTGACTAGCTTGTTTATCAAAGATGGTTATGTTTCCTAACCATAGACATGTGTTGTCATTTTGTAAACATGATCACATCATTAGAGAATGATGTGATGGACAAGACCCATTCGTTAGCTTAGCATTATGATCGTTACAGTTTCATTGCTACTGCTTTCTTCATGACTTATACATGTTCCTCTGACTATGAGATTATGCAACTCCCGAATACCGGTGAAACACCTTGTGTGCTATCAAACGTCACAACGTAACTGGGTGATTATAAAGATGCTCTACAGGTGTCTCCGAAGGTGTTTGTTGGGTTGGCATAGATCGAGATTAGGATTTGTCACTCCGTGTTTCGGAGAGGTATCTCTGGGCCCTCTCGGTAATGCACATCACTATAAGCCTTGCAAGCAATGTGACTAATGAGTTAGTTGCGGCATGATGCATTACGGAACGAGTAAACAGACTTGCCGGTAACGAGATTGAACTAGGTATGATGATACCGACGATCGAATCTCGGGCAAGTAACATGCCGATGACAAAGGGAACAACGTATGTTGTTATGCAGTTTGACCGATAAAGATCTTTGTAGAATATGTAGGAGCCAATATGAGCATCCAGGTTCCGCTATTGGTTATTGACCGGAGATGTGTCTCGGTCATGTCTACATAGTTCTCGAACCCGTAGGGTCCGCACGCTTAACGTTCGATGACGATCGGTATTATGATTTTATGTGTTTTGATGTACCAAACATTGTTCGGAGTCCCGGATGAGATCACGGACATGACGAGGAGTCTCGAAATGGTCGAGACATGAAGATTGATATATTGGAAGGTTATATTCGGACACCGGAAAGGTTCCAGGGGTCACTGAATAAATACCGGAGTACCGGGGAGTTACCGGAACCCCCCCCCCCCCCCCCCCCCCGGGGGGGGGGGTCAATGGGCCTTCATTGGCCTTAGTGGAAATAGAGGACAACAAGGGAGTTGTGGGGCGCGCCCCCTAGGCCCAAACCGAGTTGGTTTAGGGCTTGGGGGGCCGGCCCCCTCTTTCCTTCTCCCCTCCTTCTCTTTCCTTCCCCTCCTAGTTGGACTAGGAAAGAGGGAACCTACTCCTAGTAGGAGTAGGATTCCCTCCTTGGGGCGCACCCTATGAGGCCGCCGGCCCCCTCCCCTTGCTCCTTTATATACGGGGGAGGGGGCACCCCTAGGACACACAAGTTGACAGTTGTCTTAGCCATGTGTGGTGCCCCCTCCACAGATTTCCACCTCGGTCATATCGTTGCAGTGCTTAGGCGAAGCCCTGCGCCGGTAGCTTCATCATCACCGTCATCACGCCGTTGTGCTGACGAAACTCTCCCTCGGCCTCAGCTGGATCAAAAGTACGAGGGACGTCACCGAGTTGAACGTGTGCAGATCGCGGAGGTGCCGTGCGTTCGGTACTTGGATCGGTTGGATTGATAAGACATTCGACTACATCAACCGCGTTACTAAACGCTTCCGCTTTAGGTTTACGAGGGTACGTGGACACACTCTCCCGCTCGTTGCTATGCATCACCTAGATGGATCTTGCGTGTGCGTAGGAATTTTTTTGAAATTACTGCGTTCCCCAACAGTCTCCGCGCCCCCCGGTCGGTGACGGGCTTTCGGCGGCGGCGACGGGAGCCGGTGGGGGCGGCGAGACGCGGTCTGGTGTGTGGGTGGGTGCGGTCGCCTCCAGGGAGCAGGGGGTTGATTGCTTTGTATTTGTTTATTCAAGGGGATGTATGTAATTTTGTCTGCGAAGTCAGCTCCTGACAATATGACCCACTTGTCATAAAGTGATCAAACGGTCCAAAACACCCAATAAAAAGTTTAGCACAAACGTGGTGGCTTTTGCAAATAATTAGCGACCAGATTTTTTTCTGCAAACGAAGCCTCAAATATGGTGGTTTTCTGCGTTTAACTCGCATACACACACTTACACGGCACTTAGCCTGCGTGGTAAAAATATGCTTCATTGTGTAAGGAACTGCAGCTACTGCAATTGACGAGTGAATTTTGGGCGCCAAAAAGAGAGATCCATCTCATAGGGTAAGTAGACGAGCGCGTTCTGGGGCGCACCCTTGCAAACCCCGCGAACCCTCCTCGTCGCCAATTCCAGCATGAAGTAACACGACAGGGAGCTCTCATTCGGGCCCGCCATCCGCACGAATACGTAACCACTCTTCTCACCGAACCACCACAGCTCGAGCCTCTCGCTCAGCACATCGTCCTGGTGGATGCTCTCCGGCTCGACCAGGACCTGCGTGGACCAGCCGTTTCCATCGTCTGTGTCAGACAACGTCCAGAATGATATCCGTAGCCTGACAGCAACCAACACTTGCGGCTGCTTCCCTTGGCCGTCCGACACCAGGAGGAGCTCCCCCGGTCCACGCCCGCGGAGCTGCTCGCTGCAGCTTCCGTCGATTTTTGTCACGGACGCCTGAAGCTGCGCGCGGGAGAACCTCAGTAGGAAGTGGTACTCTGGTGACCTGCACAGCCATTGGGCGTCGCCTTGGAGGACCAGAGCAGAGTGCAATAGCGTGGCGTCCTGAGGGCACGGAGCCACCGCGGTCTCGGCAATGGCCTGCCACGGACGGTTTTCGTCGACCGGCGAGAATTCCTGGGTCTTAAGGCGGCCCGAAGCCAGCTCCGCGGCGACCTAGCGGTGATGGTAGGCGCCGTCGCCGTCCTCACTAGTGAGCAAGATGAAAGATTGAGCGTTGGTCTTAGGCGGCGGAATGCAGTTCACGTAGCCCGTCATGGGGTTGAACACGCACGTGCCGGGGGGCCTCCGGACTCGGGGGTGTTGGAGCGGAGGGCGACGAGGCCACGGCTCGCCGCTAGCTCGGGGTGGTAGAACTCGAAGATGCTGTCATTATCCAACAAGAAGGAACGGAACGGCTCGGGGGACGGTTCTGTAGGGCGGACGGGGTTGGAAAAACGTCGGCACGGCGGAGTCGGAGGCGCGGGTGAAAGGCCGGATTGGCGATCTCCCGGCGGAGGTCCTTGCACGCGGCGGCGCAGCACACGAGGGTTACAGGATCGGAGCGCACCGAGATCTCGAGGAGGACGTCCATCGGGAGCACCGACGATGACAGGGGCGACATCGACGCCTCCATTGTTCTTGGATTGGATCTCTGTAGCGGCCGGCGTCGATAATTATGGACTGCAATGGTTCGTGGCATACTGGGAGACTAGGTTCAATGGTTTTTTAGAAACAACGCGCTTTATTCATATCTCAAGGTTTATAGTAATACAAAGATGATCCAGTGGATCGATGAGCCACACATGACGGCCAAAGTCTAAGGTAGTCGTCATTCTAGCTAATCTACGTGCCTCACCATTACTTGCGCGTTGTTCGTGGACGAGCTCACAGCTCTGAAACTGTTGCTTCCTATCGTTGATTTCCTGCAAGATCATGCAATAATCGCCGAGACCCGAGATGCACCGAGCTCTTTAGGTTGTTTATGACTCTCAGACAGTCAGATGCAATGCGTACTACTTTGTTCACAACCAAATCCTCGGCTAATGCGAGAGCCTCCCTGCAAGCATATGCTTCCAAAGTCGCCGGTTCAGTCACACCTTGGAAAACTACAGTAGAAGCACCTAAAAACAGCCCAGCTACGCTACGGCACACAACGCCCACAGCACCCGTGTTGGAGGACTTGGCCACAACCCCATCTACATTCATCTTGACCTCTCCCTCTGCCGGTGGGATCCAAGTTGCATTGCGTCCTGGAACTGAATCTCTTGTGGGTCTAGCACCTTGTTTCTTTGCCAATATCCTGGAGCTCCTGCAGATATCTAATGATGAACTGATGCGTGGACAGCGGGCTCTGTAGTTCGTGCTCATGGATCGCTCTTCACCTAGCCCACCATATCGCCCATAGGATGACCAATACCGAGATGAACTGCTCCTTGTTGAGTGTGTTGCTAAATTGAATAGTCACAATTTGGGATCGGTTGTCTCATCGCCATAAACTGGAAGTAGAGAATCATTATCATGCAATGCCCAACCGCTTTTGGACATGTTACAGTCCAATAAAGCATGTAGCCACGAGTCCACTGCCGCTCGACAGATTGGACACATCTCTCCATCTGTCATATGCCTCCTTTTCCACTCCTGGCCCATGATCAAAGATGCCTGTGCTAGCCGCCAAGCAAACACACGAAGCTTAGCCGGTACTTTGACCCCCCACAACATCTTCCGCCGGCGATCCTGCTGCTCAATATTCGAGCTTCCTGAATTTCCATTGAGCCAACTTTCTCTTCTAAATTTAGTTTGTACAACAAGATGGTAGCAGCGAACTGAAAACACTCCACTCTTCTCATAGTGCCAAGCATAGAAATCATTCTGTTGTTTATAGCTTATAGGGATATGACGTACTATATCTGCGTCCATAGGCAGCAAATAGTTATGTAGCATCTCCTCATTCCATGTACGTGTAGCAGGTGATATCAACTCTGAAACCTTTGTTGGGGAATTAGCTGAAATCACACTGACCGGTCGCATGTTGTAGTTCCTTGGAAGCCAGTTGTCATTCCATATGTTGGTATATCCTCACCGTCACCAATCTGTTTAATTAAGCATGTCCTTAGAATGTCATGCCCCTCACATATTGATCGCCAAATTTGGGGCGATCTTGATCCTACCTCAGCCACAAGAATATTAGAGGAGGGATAATAAACATACTTCAAAATGCGAGCACTCAATGAGTCTGGGTCCTGTAGTAGTCTCCATGCCTGCTTCGCTAGGAGTGCCAGATTGAAATTTTCCATATCTCTGAAGCCCAGCCCCCCTTGTACTTAGGCATGCACATTATTCCCAAGAGACCCACGCAGTCTTCCTTTCTCCCGCTTTACCCCCCCCCCCCCCCCCCCCCACCAAAATTTCCGTATCAACATAGCTATGTGCTGGCACAAACCTCGTGGCAAAAAAACTTGAATAAGACCATAGAGTAAGTTGGTAGCGCCTGAACCATCGACTTGATGAGCACCTCCTTACCGCTGCCAGCTAGGCACTTTTCCATCCACCCTTGCACATGCTTCCACACTCTATCTTTCAAATAAGAAAAAAACACCATTTTTTGTGTGTCCCACATCAGATGGAAGACCCAAATATCTTTCATTTAAGGACTCCTTTTGTATGTTCAGAATACCCTTTATCGTGTCTCTGGAGGAACTAGGGCACCCTTTCCCGAAAAATGGAAGACTTCTCATGATTTATACGCTGACCAGATGCCTGACAATACTCGTTCAGGATTATGTTCAGTTGCTCAGAGTGTTCCACCGTAGCCCTGCTGAACAGTTGACAATCGTCGGCAAAAAGGAGGTGATTAACATGTGGTGCTGTGGGGGCAATTTTGATGCCCTCGAAAGTCCCCTCCTGACTAGCTTTCTTGAGCATGCATGAGAGCCCCTCTGCTGCCAATAAGAACAAATATGGGTATATGGGATCCCCCTGTCTGATCCCTCGATAAGGGGTGAAGTCTTGGAGGCTCCCTCTATTAAAAAGCAAAGAAAAGGTTACCGTGGTCACCCCTCTCATCACTTGATCAAAAAAAGTATTACAAAAACCCAACCTACTCATGTTCGCCTCCAAATATGCCCATTCAACATGGTCGTATGCTTTCATCATATCTAGTTTCACTGCGCAATGACCATTCTTCGTGCTTCTATTATTCTTCATAAAATGAAGACACTCATATGCCGTAATAACATTATCAGTAATCAAGCGACCCGGCACAAAGGCCGACTGTTCTTCAGAGATAATTTCCGGGAGAATCTGCTTCAGTCCGTTAGCCGGTACTTTGGAAGCGATTTTGTAAATCACATTGCACAAGCTTATTGGCCGAAACTGAGACAGTAATGTAGTGTTCTTTACCTTTGGGATACTAACAATGAACGTCCTATTGAGCTCCTTAGGGGAGTCCTCTCCCTTCAACACTCGAATAGCAATCTTTGTCACCTCTTGACCACACAAATGCCAATACTTCTAAAAGAAATGCGCGGGAAACCCTTCGGGACCCGGTGCCTTTGTAGGGAACATATGGAACAGAGCACTCTTCACCTCACCCTCGGTTATATCCTTGGATAGCATCTCGTTCATCTCATTCAAGACTTTACAAGGTACATGTGAAAGTACTTCTTCCATCCCTATGACCTCCTCTGACTCATATAATTTTTCAGAAAACTCCACTGCTAAATGCTCAAGTTCGATGGGGTCCTCACAAACAGTCCCATTTGGTCGTGTCAAACGTTGCACTCGATTTTTCTTTGACCAACTAGATGCTTTTGGTGGAAAAAAATTGTATTATGGTCTCCCTCGAGCAACCATTGGATACGTGCACGTTGACGCCACATTACTTCTTCCCTGAACCGTAGTTCAATTATTCGTTGTTCCACTTTAATCTCCTCATGTGATATAGTAATCCTGGCTATATCTTCTCTTATTTCTACCAACTTCTTCCTCAGCTTGCGCTGCTCAGTCCAGACAGCACCAAAAGTATCAGTACCCCAGCCCATCAAGACCGAAGCCATGTTCTATAGTTTCTCCTTCAGTTGCACCATAGTGGATGCTTGTGAGCTGCCCCATGCCTCTTCAACTAGCACCTGAAAGTCAGCATGGCGTTCCCACATGAGTTCATAACGGAACGGCCGAGACTTGCCTATTCGCTGATTATGTGCCTCTATACTATTCAGTAGTAATATAGGAGAATGATCTGACATGACAGCATGGAGATGGCATACTGATGTGAGCGGAAACAAAGCACACCAGTCTGTTGTCGCTAGTGCATGATCTATCCTTAGTCTGCAATAAGCGTCGTTCTGAATTTTCCGCTCAAAAGTCCAGTCAAGCCCACTGTAACCCAAGTCAGCCAACTGACAAACATCGACTGCATCTCTAAACACGTTGATCTGTCCCATATCCCACTCATTAGGGCCAAATTGCTCTTTCCGACTGTCATAGTTTTGTCACGGCAGATGTTCTAGTGAAGGACTTAAGCGTGGAGCCATCACAACGTAGGTTAGCTTAAAGGGGTTGAACGGGACGAGAGACACGAGTTTACCCAGGTTCGGCCCCTCACAATGAGGTAAAAGCTTACATCCTGCTTTGAGTTGTATTGCTGGAGTTTCGATTACAAGGGACCGGAATCGCTTGACCTAGCTCTCGGTCAGTCGTTTTCCTAGGTCCAACCCGCCGCAGGGTCTGGCCTTTATATACACAGGTCAAGGCCCTGGGCTTACAAGAGTCCAAGTCGGAGTACACAACGTAACCGATTCTAGTTCTAAGTCGCCTTGCCTTGCTAGGCAAGTCGCCGTCAGGCGGCTTACCACGCTGGGTCTCATACCATCTTCTAGGCTTGGTCCTCCGGCGGCTCATCTTTGTAAGTCGCCCTCCGGGTTGTCATCTTGATCTCCTAGGCCTGCTTAAGGCCCTTTTCATGAGTCGCCAATAGTCTAACCCAGCCCATTCAGGGCGGATCTCATCGTGGGGTTACATCCCCAACATTAGGCCCCCAATTGATTTGAACTTGTTCATGTCAATCTCCACTATCTCTTGAATTGGACTATTGTAACCCGCCATGACGTCATGCAAAATAAATCCAGAAAAAACTTATGACATCACAACGGATCTTTGCATTAACCATCCGTTTCGAGAATCGAGGCGCTTTCTTTGTTAAGATAATCATGACGCCTCCTTGATTTTCACGCATACCATTTTACCGTTTCCTTATAAATAGGCACACGGGGTCCTCTTTTTCACTTTTACCCCTGTCGCCCCTTCTCCTTCATCTTCCTCGCGTTGTCCGCTGCTGCTGGAGCTCCGCCGCCCCAACCAATCTCCACCAGCAACTTTCTTCAGGGCCGCTGCATCAACCTGACCGTGACCAGAGATCCGCGGCGCTCGCCCGCTCTTCATCAACACCATCAGGTTTCATCTTGCTTCCTTCACAAATCCGCATTAGAGCGCCCTAGTTCATCGTTGTTCGACCGAGTTCGTCCAAGTTCATTCATCCTTTGCTTAGGACACATAGCACAATCCACAAACTAGGAAGAAGGGAAGCGGTACTTGTTTAGCTCTTTTTTGCATCTTGAACAGATCCCCTTTTCTCCCAAATCCATGCGCAGCTTGCTACCTCCTTCGCTACTGCTCCTTAGGTTTAGCAATTATTTTTCATTTTCTGAACTGCTGTAGATCCGAAATTATAGGCGTAAACTGTGAAACTTGTTTGTCCCACACTTAGCAAAATTTTCTGAACTTTGAATTTGTAAATAAGCGATCCACCTTCCATCCTTTAGGCGGCTTACCAATAAATTTGTAACCCGCCAAGAGTTCCGAAGACGCTTTTTAACCCACCAATATATTGTCGGCTCAAACTTATATAATGTCGGGTGGTAGGTGCGACATATGCCAACGGGTGGCTTATCATTGTGGGAGCCAGTAAGACATCGCCGGTGCCTGGAAACGGGATAAGGCGAAGACATGCACGCCGGCGAATCTTACCCAGGTTCGGGGCTCTCCGTGGAGATAACACTCCTAGTCCTGCTCTGCGGGGTCTCCGCATGATCACTAGATCAACACAAGTGGCTACAAGTGGCTCCTTGAGCTGTTCGATGCCCTGGGGGGTTTATATAGGCCTCTTCTCTTCTCTCTATGTGGTGTCTAAAACTCTAAGAGATCAACCCTTTTGCATGGGTGCCCTGGGGGGTTTATATAGGCCTACCCCCAGGGGTACAATGGTAATCCGGCTGGATGCGGGTCCAGGCCGTCAGTGTCTGTATCCGCCGGCCGCTGGGGCCCGCCGACTGGTGGGTCCCGCTGGCTGCGGGCCTCTTGGCCGACAGGCCGGCCCCACCGCCTGGGGGTCTTGCCGGCGGCTGGTTACTGTAGCCTCGCCCTTGATGACGAGGGCTTTGCCGAGGTAAGCATGGCTACAGTGCCGCCGTCTGGTGGGCTCTCACTGTAGTCTTACCTCGTCTTGTCTCCTTCATGATGCACATACTTCGAGGGAGTGAGGTAGCCGGCTATTGGGAGCCGGCTACACCCCAGGCCGACTGGGGGGGGGGGGGGGCTTGGCCGCCTTCGAGCGTCTCTCTGGCTGAAGGGGCCCGCCGCCCGCGGGCCGTACTGACAGCCCGTCGTGGGTGGCGTCATGGTCAACATGGCAACAATGCCGCGCCAGACGGGGGATGGCCGACCCGTACGGCGCACTGTGGCCATGCGTGCTCCGGGATTCGGGGGTGGCAAGCTTTACTGTAGCCACGCCCCGTCTCGTCACCGTTATGTGGGTGCAGTTCTTGAGGGTGCAATCTTGGCCGCTTGCCGGGAGTCGGCCCTCTTGTGGCCGGCATCGTGGAGTTGGTCTTCTTGTGGCCGGCTTCTTGGAGTCGGCTTCTTGTGGCTTTCTTCGAGAGGATTTTAGGGCCGGGCCGCCTTCCAGTAGTCGGCGTGTGAGATTGCCGGCCAGGGGAAGGCGGCCCTGTGCTTTGGGTGCTTGAAGGCTCGATCGGCCCGATAATTTTTGAAGAGCCAGGGGGAGTCGGTTAGGCTACCCGTGGTCAGTTACTCCGATAGTAGTCCCCAAAGCTGGTTGGGCTTCGCGGCTGAAAGGAGGACGACAAGCTTAATCAGCTTCCTATCTTGAGGAGCCAGCAGCTAGGAGCCGGCTTTGATCAGGTGCGCCGTCTTGGTGAGGCATTGAAGTCTGAAGGCGGGAACCAGCTGGCGCGCATGCCAGGTTGCGGGTCGGCCGCATGCCGCCCGCGCGCCACATGGCGCCCTCCGGCTGGGAGAGCCTGCCAGCCCACGCGCGTGACGGGACGCCGCCGCAGGCCGGGGCCCGCCACTTCCACACCTCGGCCTAGGTGTGGATCTTCTGTGGCCCAAAACGGGCCATTCGCCTTCCAACGGCAGTTTCCGCACGCCGTTAGGGCGCAATAATCGCGGGACGTGGGGGAGTGGGCGCAATTAATCCCACGCCCCCTAGCCTCGCCTCCTCGGCTTCGCCGCACGAGGCTATAAATAGGGGAAGGAGGAGGAGCGGCAGACGCTCGCACGCTCGCCCTCGCTCCGCCATCTTCTTCTTCTTCTTCCTCTCCATCGCTGTAGCCCCTCGCTGCCGCGCCATCCCTCCAGTCATCGCACTACCCCGCAGCTTCGCCACCGCGGGGCCGTGCTTTCGCTGTCGCCGCGCCTTTTTCATCAGCTTCTTGGCCTTATGTCGCGCGGTGGAGACTGGGACGGCTCCAACGTCCACGAGGACCACATCGACTTCCTCCGCAAGACGCGGCGGTTGCCTAGCAAGGGTCATGTGCGGGTCTGTCTTGCGCCGGAGAGGGATATCTCGCCGGCGCGGGAGGAGGGCGAGCGGGTAATCTTCCACTCGCACTGCCTGCACGGCCTCGGCCTGCCTGCGAGCGGCTTCTTCCGTTCCTTCCTCGAGTTCTACCGGCTCCAGCCGCACCACCTCACTCCAAACACGGTGGTGCTGCTGTCTGCCTTCGTCACTTTGTGCGAGGGCTTCCTCGGTGTCCTTCCCACCCTCGAGCTCCGGGGGGAATTCTTCCAGTCCAAGCTCGGTACCGCCATGAGGGGCGTGCCGGCTCAAAGCGGCGCCTTCATCGCGATGCGGAGGCCGGTAGTCGACAACCCTTTTCCTCCCATCACGCTGATCCAGTCGGTGAAGCTCTGGTAGCAATTCTACTTCTATGTGAAGAACGTCGCTCCGCAAGGCGACTTCGTCAACTTGCCGGCTTATGTAGCCGGCCCGCCGGCTAGGAGGCGGCCCCAATGGTCCTATTGGGCCAAAACACTGTCGCCTGCTGGAGCTGCCGCCGTCGCGCGACTCCGGGTATTGGTCTAGTCGGAGGGCCTAACCGGGCCCGACCTGCTGGCCGGCTTCGTGGCGCGCCGGGTGCTCCCGCTCCAAGGCCGCCCTCATATGATTTGTCAAATGAGCGGCCAACTCGATCCGAGTCGGCTGTTTACCAAGGAGATGCCTCATGCAGAGGTAGCTCACATGGTGAACTACCTTGCGAACTGCAAGCTCACCGACGAGTGGCAGTTCGGCAAGGAGCCGTACTCCCGTGCCAATCCCCCGCCTATGGTAAGCTTTCTTTTTCTTCTCTTCTTTACTTTTTTCACCAAGTTTCTCTTGGCCGACTCTGACCAGTCGGTTTGTCTTGACAGAGCCCCCTCCTTCGACCGGCAGTCGGGGCAGTGGGGGTGGAGCGCCAATATCCCCCCGACCGGACGACGCACGACTTGGACGACCCCGACTTGTGGGCGGCCGCTCTGGACGACACCGTGGGGGGAGGCGGCGAGGCAGGCGGCTCCGGGCTTGGAGCCAGCTTCGACGACTGGCCGGATGATGACGAGGCGGAGGTTGTCCCGCGCCGCCAGCCGGCGTCCGATCATCATGGCGCAGGTTCATCTGCCGCGCCGGCTGTCCGAGGCGGCGCGCAGAAGCGCCGGGCCGCGCCGAGCCTATTCGGCAGTCGGCCAAAGAAGCCCAAGAGCGCGGCGGCGGCGACCAAGCGGGACGAGGCAGCCGCGAAGGAGGCCCTTCCGCAAGGTGGTGAAGCAGCCACAAATGGTTTCGGCGTAAGTGTCAATTTTCTCACGTATTCCTTCTTCTTTTTTGTTGATATTCTTCTGAGTCCTTGTCTTGACTTAAAAAAATAGGGCTCCGCTTTCTCTTGAGCGGACCGCTGCCGCCTCCGTGGTTGGAGCGGCGGGAGGATCTGCAAGCGCCCGCCACGTGGACCCCCGTGCCGAGCTTCAAGCGGCGACGGAGCGGAATGCGCGGGAGGCGCGGGAGGAGCGGGAGGCGGAGGAGCTGAGGGCAGCCGCTGCCACGGCGGCGCAGGAGACGACGGAGAGGTCGGCGGAGGCACAAGCCGACGCAGCGGCCAAGGCTCAGGCGGAGGCTGCAGCCGCAGAGAGGGCGGCGGAGGCCCTGCGTAACCGGCATCCGTAGCTTGTCGTCCACCTTCGCGCTGTGGCGCCCGAGATCCCGGTGCCCCCGCCGGAGGAAGCCGGTGGCGACCAGCTGGTCGTGGAGGGGGAGGAGGGCGACGTCGTCATCCTGGAGAGGGAGGCGGCACCGCCGTCGCCGACTGGGGCGGACCAACGCAGCCGGCCTAGCGCGCCACCCGTGCAACCATCTGGAGGCGAGCCGGCTGCGAGGGCAGACCTTGTGGTCCGGTCGCCATCGCGCCAACGCGCAGGGAAGGCGACTTCGGCGCCGGACCCGTAGAAG
This sequence comes from Aegilops tauschii subsp. strangulata, assembly GCF_002575655.3. NCBI lineage: Eukaryota > Viridiplantae > Streptophyta > Magnoliopsida > Poales > Poaceae > Aegilops > Aegilops tauschii. The sequence goes on from NC_053040.3 coordinate 448,979,491, forward strand.
GCCGCGGGCTCTAGCCCGTCGGCCCAGGATCTGGAGACGGCCAACACCAGCTCGCCGGGGTGGACGCCGGGTGGTGGGACGGCCGTGCTGAACGTGGCGGCACAAGAAGTCCGGAACCGGCTTCAATCCCAAGCCACCGTGCTGAAGCAGTGTACTCAAGAGTTCCTCGCGACGCGGACGGCCATTCGGGTGAGTCTTCCCGCTTTTTTGTTTCTTATTCTTGATTTCTTCCGTGGGGGCGCATCATCGCACCCACTGGGTGTAGTCCCCGAGTTCCGAGTCGGCTGCTGAGCAGGCGGCTTGGAACTTCTTAGTAGACTTCGATTGCTATCTTGTTCTTATTCGCTCCTTTGTCCTATTTGCAGGACTATCACAACCTCCGCGCGGCTACCTTCAACTCCCAGGCCCGGGAGCTGACCCAGAAGACCATTGATCTGACCGAGAACCGGAGTAAGTGCTTCATCTTTTATCTCATGTGGGGGCGCGTCAGCGCACCCACTCGGTGTAGTCCCCGAGATTCGGGCCGACTGCTGAGCGGTCAGGCCGGATCTTTCCTGGCAACTTCTTTCTTATTGATTTTTTTATTTTCTTTACCATATCTGCAGAGGCCAATGCCGACCTGAGGGAGCAGTTGGGTGGGGCCCGGACCGCCCTTCGCGCCAAGGAAGCCGAGTGCAACGCCTTGGCTCAGGAGCGTGACCGCTTGGTCAAGAAGCTGGCCGACCAGGAGGAGAGCCATAAGGCGGCCCTGAAGGCGGCGCAGGAAAGCGAGGCCGCCCTCCAAGCCAAATACGAGACCGAGGCGGCGAGCTGGGCTAAGGCAAGGCAAGAGCTGAGCGACGGCTACGGCCAGATCGAAGATTTGGTTGACGGTGGGCCTTCTTCTTCTTCGTCCCTTTGCTTGCCGCCTGCCATTTGGTCCATTTTCTGACTTTGTGTTTTCTTCCTTTCTTACTTGCGCAGAGTACTTCCCTGGTTACTCCGTTGCTGCCTACCAAGTCATCGAGGCCCGCCCGACGCGTAAAGGCAGGCTGGGGCTGAGATCGCGCCGGATGCTCGCCGGTCGCTTGAGGAGCAGCTTCTGGTGATCCGAGCCCGCCTCCAGTTGGCTCACCGCATGCTCCGCCGTCTTCAGCGCGTTGGGGCGCAGGTGCTGCCGCCCTCTGGCCCGGCGAGGTGGTTCCCCGTACCCCCAGTCGGACTGCCGACTGGCTGGAGGTAGCGGTTGGCCGCTTCGAGGCCTGGAAGGCTTCTGCAGCTCATTCAGGCGCCAGGCGGGCACTGGAGTTCGTCCAAGCTTGGTATCCTGGGCTGGATTTGGCCCAGATGACCACCTGGCGGCAGGAGGCCAACGAGGAGCTGGAGGCGGTGTGGCCGGCTATCATCCAGCGCGCCTCGGCGATCGCCGACTACACGGACACCAGTGCCTTTGCCCCTGAGGTGAATGATGACGGCGTTGCTCAGCCGGAGGAGTGGTTTGGGCTGAACCCAGCGGATGGTGAAGATTCGGCGGAGGAGATCGACTCTAGTGACGAGGGCGAAGAGGAGGAGGGAGAGGATGGTGAAGACACCGTGCCAGACGGTGGAGCAACCGGCCGGCCTCAGCTTGATCGTGCCTCCAGCAACGAGGCGCGTGCGAGCGCGCCGCCTGCAGCCGGTGATGATCAAGCCGAGACTCGCTAGCCGGCCACTCCTCCAGCCAGCACTGCCGTCTCCACTGACCTTCTTGGCTCGCCTGTTGCACCTTTGGCCTGATCCGCCACCTTTGCTTTCCTGTTTATTACTCTTTGAACCATATTTGTTAGGTTCGCGCAGTTCCACCCACTGGGGGTGTATTCAAACTATGTTGAACGCCGGCCTTTCGAAGGCCTTTTGTGTAAATATAATCATGCATGTGCTTGGCTTCCGATTGTATTTGCTTTTCATCCTTTTGGCTGTTTCCTTTGCCGCCATCCCTTGGTCGCCGCCTTCCCAGCCGGACAGCTGCTCTGCAGTCTGTGGCTGGGGAAGGGCTTGGCCATTTGGGAGGGCAAGTACTCTAGCTTTCTTAGATTGTAGCAAGGTGAATCGAAAGCCGGCCAGCCGACTGTTCTAACAGCCGATTGGCGGGGTGGGAGGCCGGCTTGTGTTATATAAGTTCGTTAGTCCTTAGCCGTTTTTCGTGTGGGCATCCTTTCCTGCCTTTGACTCTTGCCAGTCGGACAGTCGATTCTTCGAGCTGCGACTTTCAACAAGAGAGGGCTTGGGTGCCGGCACACTACTTGTCTGACTGCAGGTAGAACTTTAATATAACTCAAGGCGGCAAGTCCCCGGGCCGACTGATCGAACCCGGTGCCGGACAGGAAAACAAATGTAGTAATACATTCATAGGTATGACACTCATCATATGTAGATAAAAGAGGGTAGTCCCCGAGTTCTCCTCGGGGGGCCCGTTGTCTTGTACTTAATACAAAAGGTAGCGTGGTACATACTACATTTAGCTGTAAAATCTTCGGAGGAGATTGACGTTCCATGGTCGTTCCGACTCCTTGCCGGAATCATCTCTCTTGCGTGCCTTCGGCTTCTGTGCGTCGATCAGGTAGTAGGAGTCGTTGCCTTGGGCCTTGCTGATGACGAAGGGGCCTTCCCAAGGGGCCGAGAGCTTGTGTTGGCCGGCTGTTCGTTGGATCAGCCGGAGCACAAGATCACCTTCTTGGAAGGATCTTGGCTTGACCTTCCGGTTGTGGTAACGGCGCAAACCCTGCTGGTAGATGGTGGACCGGCTGAGTGCTAACAGCCGACCCTCTTCCAGCAGGTCAACGCCGTCTTCTCGCGCTTCCTTGGCCTCTGCCTCCGTGTACATGGTGACCCGAGGTGAGTCGAACTCAATGTCAGTTGGGATGACAACCTCGGCACCATATACAAGGAAGAAAGGGGTGAAGCCGGTTGACTTGTTCGGGGTAGTACGCAGACTCCAGAGGACGGCCGGCAGCTCGTCGAGCCAGCAGCCGGCCGAACGCTCCAGTGGTACGACCAGTCGGGGCTTGATGCCGGAGAGGATGAGGCCGTTTGCTCGCTCGACTTGGCCGTTTGACCGCGGGTGGGCTACGGACGCTAAGTCCAGTCGGATGCTCTGTGTCGCACAGAAACGTGCCAGTGCTCCTTTGGCAAAATTCGTGCCATTGTCGGTGATGATGCTGTGTGGTACGCCATACCGGGTGGTGATATCTGCGATGAATGTCACGACAGTCGGCCCGTTCAGCTTCTTGATTGGCTTCGCTTCAATCCACTTGGTGAATTTGTCCACGGCGACAAGCAGATGTGTCATGCCGCCGCGCGCCGTCTTGAATGGGCCCACCATGTCCAGTCCCCAGACGGCAAAGGGCCAGGTGAGGGGGATGGTCTTGAGTGCAGAAGCCGGCAGGTGTTGCTTGGAGCTGAAGACTTGGCACCCTTTGTAGTATTTGACTAATTCCTTGGTGTCTTCCAAAGCAGTCGGCCAGAAGAACCCATGGCGGAAAGCTTTGGCGACAAGTGATCTTGAGGCCGCGTGGTGGCCGCATTCTCCTTGGTGGATGTCCTTGAGGATTGCTATGCCCTTCTCTGGCTCGACGCAGCGCTGGAAGACTCCAGTGACGCTGCGCCTAACGAGTTCTCTATTTACTATTGTGTATGCTCCGGCTCGGCATTGAACTTGTCTTGCCGAGATCTCGTCAGTCGGCAGCTCTCTGTTTACCAGGAAGTTGAGGATGGGTTGGGCCCATGATGGAGCTGTGACTTCTTCTATTGCCAATACGGCTACTGCGACCAGGGTGGGTTGGGTGGTGAAGAGTTGGAGTCGGCCACTGCCTGTTGTGTCGTTGCAGTCCCCGGGCCGACTGCTGTAGTCCCCGGGCCCGGTTCCGAAGTCCCCGAGCCAGGTGCGACTACGGCAGTCCCCGAGCCGCCTGTCGAAGTCCCCGAGCCACCTGCTGGGTTCCCCAAGTCAGATCCGACTGCATCAGGGTCAGGCGGTACGAAGATGGAGTCTGATTCTGGAGACGGCTTGACAGACGGGTTGAGGAGGCATTGGAGAGAGACGCTGGTTGGGATAGCTTGTCGGGTGGAACCGATTTGTGCCAGGGCATCTGCTTACTCGTTGTCGGCCCGTGGCACGTGGAGGAACTCGCATCCTTCAAAGTATCCACTGATTTGCTGAACGAGGAATCGGTAGCTTGCCATGTTTGCGTCCTTGGCGTCCCAGTCGCCAGATGATTGTTGGACTACCAAATCCGAGTCGCCATAGCACAGGATCCGGCGGATGCCGAGCTCTTTGGCTAGCCGGAGCCCATGTATGAGCGCCTCGTACTCGGCCACGTTGTTGGAGGCGGCAAAATGAATTTGCAATGTGTATCTGAGTTTGTCGCCCTTGGGAGAGGTGAGGACGATGCCGGCTCCCAAGCCGGTGCACATCTTGGATCCATCGAAGTGCATCCGCCAATGAGTGGAGCCGGGAGCCGGCGGTAGGTACTGGTTCTCGGCCCAGTCGACAAGGAAGCCGGCCAATGCTTGGGACTTGATGGCGGTGCGAGGCTGGTAGAAGATCGTGTAAGGAGCCAGCGTAATGGCCCACTTGGCCACCCGGACGGATGCATCCCGGCTGCCTATGATCTCGGCAAGCGGGGCAGTACATACGACCGTGATGGTGTGCTCTTGAAAGTAGGGCTTCAGCTTCTTGGCGGCGAAGTATACTCCATAGCACATCTTCTGGTAGTGCGGGTAGTTTTGCTTCCAGGTGGACAGTACTTCGCTCAAATAATACACCGGCCTCTGGACTAACTGAGCCCAGCCTTCTTCTGGGCGTTGGACCACAATAACTGTGCTGACCACTCGGCTAGTCGCGGCAATGTAAAGAAGCATGGGCTCTTTCTCAGTTGGCGACGCCAAGACAGGTGGCATGGCCAGCATCTTCTTCAACTCGTGAAAAGCTTGGTCTGCTTGGTCGTTCCACTCGAAGTGGGTGGACTTTTTCATGAGTCGGTACAAGGGGAGAGCCTTCTCTCCTAGCCGGCTGATGAAGCGGTTCAGGGAGGCCAGGCACCCGGTAAACTTTTGGACGTCTCGCAGCTTGGTAGGAATCTCCATTCTCTCCATGGCCTTGATCTTCACTGGGTTGCACTCGTTGCTGCGTTCAGAGACCAAGAAGCTTAGAAGCTGGCCGGCTTGTACTTCGAACACGCATTTCTCAGGGTTGAGCTTGATCTGAAACTGGCGCAAGTTGTCGAATGTTTCTCTGAGGTCTTCCAGCAGGGTGCCGCGCTTCTCCGTATTCACCACAATATCGTCTACATAGACGTGGGCATTTCTGCCGAGTTGCTTGAGGAGGCATTTCTGCATGCAACGCTGAAAAGTGCACCGGCATTTCTCAAGCCGAATGTCATAGTCAGGTAGCAGAAAGCTCCGAATGGTGTGATGAAGGCGGTCTTCAGGCGGTCGACTGGATCCAACTTGATCTGATGGTAGCCTGAGTAAGCATCCAAGAAACTCAACAGCTCGCATCCGGCTGTGGAGTCTATCACTTGATCGATTCGAGGTAAGGCAAACGGATCTTTGGGGCAGGCTTTGTCGAAGCTGGTATAATCTATACACATGCGCCATTTATTGTTTTTCTTCAATACAAGGACCGGGTTGGCAAGCCATTCTGGAAAAAAACACCTCCATAATGAAGCCGGCTCCCAGAAGCCGGGCTATCTCTTCTCCTACAATCCTTCTCTTTTCCTCCGATAGTCGGCGGAGAGGTTGTTTCACTGGTTTTGCGTCTGCTCGGACGTGTAGTTTGTGCTCGGCGAAATCCTTCGGAACACCCGGCATGTCCTTTGGGGACCATGCAAAGATGTCCCGATTCTCACGGAGGAAATCGATGAGCTCGCCTTCCTATTTGCTGTCCAGGTTTGCTCCAATGACGGCAAACCTCTCCGGGTTCTCTGGGTCCAGAGGTATCTTCTTTGTTTCCTTGGCCGGCTGGAAGGAGCCTTGAGCATCATATTCCTTGGGGTCAGGGGACAGGGCCGGCTGCTTGCCGGCCATGGCCACGACTCGGTCCAACATCTTTTTTTCTTCAGCAATCACGAGGGACTCGGCCAGCGGCTGCTGGCTGCAGCACACTCAGAGGATTTCTTGTAGTCTCCGGCTATGGTGATGATCCCCTTTGAACTAGGCATCTTCATCTTGAGGTAGGCATAGTGGGGCACAGCCATGAACTTGTCCAGGGCAGGTCGGCCAATCAACGTGTGGTAAGGGCTCTCTAGATCCACCACTTCAAACCAGACTGCTTATCGGCGGAAGTGATCCTTGTCTCCGAAGAGAACATCTATCTTGATCTTGCCGATTGGTGAGCAGGACAGGCCGGGTACGATGCCATGGAACATAGTCCGGCTTGGCATGAGTTGCTTCGTCTTGATGTTCAGCTTCTCCATGGTGTCACGGTACAGTATGTTGATGCTGCTCCCACCGTCAATCAGTACTCAGGAGAAACGGGCAGCTCGACTTTCTCTCGCGAGGGTGGCGTCCAACACCAATGCATAAGAGCCGGGAGACGGCATCACCTCTGGGTGATCTGCCCGGCTCCAGCTGATAGGCTTCTCAGACCAATGCATAAATTCTGGGTTGTTAGAGGCGACCGCATTGACTTCTTGGTGTTGTCGGCGCCGACTGCGTCTGTCTTCAGTTTGTCTTGTAAAGACGATGTAGGCGGCATGCTCGTCCGGGAACTCGTCTTGAATGGCTCCAACTACTGGTCGAGCAGCCGGCTGCTGAGGGGCTGGAGGTGGCTGGCCAGCAGGCGGAGGCGGCACCAGCCCTTTGCCTTTGGAGATTCGCGTGAGCCAATGACACTTCCGACTCGTGTGGTTGGACGGCTTCGCGCCGCTGTGGAACTTGCAGGGGGCATCAAGGGTTTGCTCGTAGGAGAAAGCCGGCTGCCAAGCCAGCCTGCCGCCCTTCTGCTTCTTGAGCATGGGCCGCCCTTCAGGTTGTTCGTCTTCGACTGTGGCTACTTGCCTACTGGTGGAAGGCGGCATAGGGGCCTTGCGCTTGTTGTCGCTTGGGTACGGGCGTCGATTGGAGTCACCGGCTGGCGTCTTGGGAGCCAGAGCGAGCACCTTTCCAGAGGCATCCACTCGAAGCTCAGTCTTCATTGAAGAGTCGGCCGTGGCGTACTTGTCTGCTATGATCAGCAGCTCGTCGAGGGTAGTCGGCTCATCGCAGAGGAGCCGGTGTTTGAGGAGGGTGCCCTCTCGGCACCCGGCGGTGAAGTACTCTATGGCTTGAACCTCGTGCACCCCTTCGCAAGAGTTGCGGAGCTCGGCGCAACGCGTGAGGTAGTCGCGAGTTGATTCGCTGGGCCCTTGGACGCACAAGGAAAGCTGGCGGGGCTTGGGAGGCCGCTTGTATGTGCTGGTGAAATTGCGGATGAAGACTTCCGTGAAGTCTAGCCAGCTGTTGACGCTGTAGGGCTTGAGGCTATTCAACCAGGTGCGTGCCGTGCCTTGAAGCATGAGCGGGACGTACTTCACGGCAACGCGCCTGTTGCCGTTTGCTATGCGGACTGCGGTGGAGTAATCGATCAACCAGTCTTCCGGCTTCACAAAGCCGATGTATTTTGGCGTGTCTCTTGGGAGTGAGAACCCTTTGGGGAAGGGCTCGTTGCGGATGCGGGGGCCAAAGCAAGGCGGGCCGACATCATCTTCTTCTTCTAGCGCCAGGGATCGCGCTAGGCGGTCGATCCGGTGGCGGGCGTCATTCTCGCCGACTCCTTCGCGGTGGCCTAGTCGGTCGCCGAGAGTCGGATGCGTAACAGGCGGCGGGGTGGGATATCTCTCCCCACGAGGCGGGGGAGGAGGCGGATTGCCTCGTCGTTCCACAGCTCGGGGGCGGCCTTCTGCGTCGCGCTCGATGGTGAGCCGAGTCCGACTGCGGCTAGCAGCCGGCTCCTTGTCTTTTCTCGCGCGGGCGCCGCTTGCAGTCGGCGTCCGGGATGTCGCGCCGTGCTCTTGGCGTGGGGGAGGACTTTCAGCGTGGGCGCCGGCTTCATGCCGCTCTGCGGCCGCGTCGATCAGCTGCTGGATGCGTCTAGTCATGTAGGGGAGCTCCTCGGCACCCAGCCCGTTCAGCTCGTATACGGCCGCCTGAGCGGCACGCAGGTTCTCGAGTGGCGTGGCGTAGACTGGGCGGTCTGCTCCCAGCATGTTGGCGATGGCCGCGCCGCGCTTCTTGACGATGCCGGCTCGGCTCGGCCCGCCAGGAGGCGGCGTACCAAAGGCGGTGCGGTCGACTTCGCGCTGGTGAGCCTCAGTGAGGCGTCTCATGGATGCTATCTTCTGGCCCTCCGCGATGAGGGCGAGGCGCCGTGCCTCCAGTGTCTCGGCGTCAGCGTCGGCCGGGATGGGGGCGGACAGGTCGTGTAGCGCCGCTTGTAGAGCGTCGTGGGCGTTCTCGCCTGAGGCGGCGCCATGGCTGATGACCAGCACCCCAATGACAGTGCTGCCGCCACTGTCGGCTTGAGGAAGAGGGTCGTCGATGATCACCACGTTGGTGGGGAAGGCGTCAAGCGATGCCATGTCGGAGTCGACAAGCATCGGGTCGGTGGAGCCGACCGACTCCAAATCCACAGCAGGCTCGCTGGAGACGTGAAGCTGATCGAGGAGGCTGACGAGGCGGCTCTCGGGGCAGTCTGTGCCCGCGTCGGACGCAGGCTCGTCGGAGATGCGAGCCTTGCCAAGAAGATCTGCGAGGCAGCTCGCCGCGCACGTGTCGTTGACACCTTGCAGCGCGTCGGGGCAAGCGCCATCGGGCGTGCCGGGCTGGCTACGCTCGCTGGGAAGGAAATGGGTTCCCGTCCAGAACAGGTCTCCGGACGACGGTGCACCTGGCCCCACGGTGGGCGCCAAATGTCGGGTGGTAGGTGCGACATATGCCAACGGGTGGCTTATCATTGTGGGAGCCAGTAAGACATCGCCGGTGCCTGGAAACGGGATAAGGCGAAGACATGCACGCCGGTACCCAGGTTTGGGGCTCTCCGTGGAGATAACACCCCTAGTCCTGCTCTGCGGGGTCTCCGCATGATCACTAGATCAACACAAGTGGCTCCTTGAGCTGTTCGGCTAGAGGAAGAAGGGAAAGGCTAGCTCTCCTCTTCTCTCTATGTGGTGTCTAAAACTCTAAGAGATCAACCCTTTGCATGGGTGCCCTGGGGGGTTTATATAGGCCTACCTCCCAGGGGTACAGTGGTAATCCGGCTGGATGCGGGTCCAGGCCGTTAGTGTCTGTATCCGCCGGCTTCTCTGCCGGCCGCTGGGGCCCGCCGACTGGTGGGTCCCGCCGGCTGCCGGCCTCTTGGCCGACAGGCCGGCCCCACCGCCTGGGGGTCTTGCCGGCGGCTGGTTACTGTAGCCTCGCCCCTAATGACGAGGGCTTTGCCGAGGTAAGCATGGCTACAGTGCCGCCGTCTGGCGGGCTCTCACTGTAGTCTTACCTCGTCTTGTCTCCTTAATGATGCACATACTTCGAGGGAGTGAGGTAGCCCGCTATTGGGAGCCGGCTACACCCCAGGCCGACTGGGGGGGGGGGGCTTGGCCGCCTTCGAGCGTCTCTCTGGCTGAAGGGGCCCGCCGCCCGCGGGCCGTACTGACAGCCCGTCGTGGGTGGCGTCATGGTCAACATGGCAACAGTGCCGCGCCGGACGGGGGATGGCCGACTCATACGGCGCACTGTGGCCATGCGTGCTCCGGGATTCGGGGGTGGCGGGCTTTACTGTAGCCACGCCCCATCTCGTCACCATTATGTGGGTGCAGTTCTTGAGGGTGCAATCTTGGCCGCTTGCCGGGATCCGGCCCTCTTGTGGCCGGAATCGTGGATCGGTCTTCTTGTGGCCGGCTTCTTGCAGTCGGCCTTCTTATGGCTTTCTTCGGGAGGATATTAGGGCCGGGCCGCCTTCCAGTAGTCGACCTGTGAGATAGCCTGCCAGGGGAAGGCGGCCCTATGCTTTGGGTGCTTGAAGGATCGATCGGCCCGATAATTTTTTAAGAGCCAGGGGGAGTCGGTTAGGCTACCCGTGGTCATTTACTCCGACATATAACCTGGCCTGCCTTGCTCTTATAACTTGTCAATTACTTCCTTCCATGGCTAGGGTGGCTCATACTCTTTAAATGACTCATCATGCATACTTTTAACTGCAACTAGCTCATCATTGCTAAATCTTGTATAATCATTTAAACGTCTCACCATAGTAATTTTAACTCGCCGTATCCTGATTTTTAGGCCATAGCTTGTAACCCCGGCTCAGCATGACTAAAACACCCACCTCCTGTGAGTGGATTGCTTCCAGAGTCACAGAAGACATACTCAATGATTATGTGACCATGGGGGTGTTACCCGCCAAGGATGTTATCCACTGGCGCGTTCCTGGACCCGAAGTTCCTCCACAACCCGAAGAAGGCGAAGTTGTGGTTTGGTCCGCACCATCTTCTCCGTGGTCTTTCTCCACCCGGGTCAAAATTCTTCTCAGACACTCTTAATTTCTACAATCTTCACCCTCAAGACGTCGGCCCCAACTCGGTCTCCAACCTCTACCACTTCCAAGTCTTTTGTGAGGTGTATCTTCAAGAGGAGTGCTACCTCTTGAGCACTGCGTTGGTTTTCCCTTGAAGAGGAAAGGGTGATGCAGTAAAGCAGCGTAAGTATTTCCCTTAGTTTTTGAGAACCAAGGTATCAATCCAGTAGGAGGCCACGCACGAGTCCCTCGCACCTACACAAACAAATAAATCCTCGCAACCAACGCAATAAAGGGGTTGTCAATCTCTTCACGGTCACTTACGAGAGTGAGATCTGATAGATATGATAAGATAATATTTTTGGTATTTTTATGATAAAGATGCAAAGTACAATAAAAGGCAATAAAAATAGCTAAGTGTTGGAAGATTAATATGATGGAAAATAGACCCAGGGGCCATAGGTTTCACTAGTGGCTTCTCTCGAGAGCATAAGTATTACGGTGGGTGAACAAATTACTGTTGAGCAATTGACAGAATTGAGCATAGTTATGAGAATATCTAGGCATGATCATGTATATAGGCATCACGTCCGAGACAAGTAGACCGACTCCTGCCTGGATCTACTACTAAGAACAGAGTAACGCTTTAAGTAAGATGACATGATGTAGAGGGATAAACTCATGCAATATGATATAAACCCCATCTTGTTATCCTCGATGGCAACAATACAATACATGCCTTGCTGCCCCTACTGTCACTGGGAAAGGACACCGCAAGATTGAACCCAAAGCTAAGCACTTCTCCTATTGCAAGAAAGATCAATCTAGTAGGCCAAACAAAACTGATAATTCGAAGAGACTTGCAAAGATAACCAATCATACATAAAAGAATTCAGAGAAGATTCATATATTGTTCATAGATAAACTTGATCATAAACCCACAATTCATCGGTCTCAACAAACACACCACAAAAGAAGATTACATCGAATAGATCTCCACAAGAGAGGGGGAGAACATTGTATTGAGATCCAAAAAGAGAGAAGAAGCCATCTAGCTAATAACTATGGACCCGAAGGTCTGAGGTAAACTACTCACACATCATCGGAGAGGCTATGGTGTTGATGTAGAAGCCCTCCGTGATCGATGCCCACTCCGGCGGAGCTCCGGAAAAGGCCCCAAGATGGGATCTCATGGGTACAGAAGGTTGCGGCGGTGGAATTAGGTTTTTTGCTCCGTATCTGGTAGTTTGGGGGTACGTAGGTATATATAGGAGGAGGAAGTACGTCGGTGGAGCAACGTGGGGCCCACGAGGGTGGAGGGCGCGCCCAGGGGGGTAGGCACGCGCCCTACCTCATGCCTTCCTGGTTGATGTCTTGACGTAGGGTCCAAGTCCTCTGGATCACATTCCCGAAGGTTTATTCCGTTTGGGCTCCGTTTGATATTCTTTTTCTGCGAAACTCTGAAATAGGCAAAAAAATAGCAATTCTGGGCTAGGCCTCCGGTTAATAGGTTAGTCCCAAAAATAATATAAAAGTGTATAATAAAGCCCGATAATGTCCAAAACAGAATATAATATAGCATGGAACAATAAAAAAATTATAGATACGTTGGAGACGTATCAAGCATCCCCAAGCGTAATTCCTGCTCGTCCTCGAGTAGGTAAATGATAAAAACAGAATTTTTGATGTGGAATGCTACTTAGCATAATTTCAATGTAATTCTCTTAATTGTGGTATGAATATTCAGATCCGAAAGATTAAAGATAAAAGTTTAATATTGACATGAAAGTAATAATACTTCAAGCATACTAACTAAGAAATTATGTCCTCTCAAAATAACATGGCCAAAGAAAGTTCATCCCTACAAAATCATATAGTTTAGTTATGCTCCATTTTCTTCACACAAGAATGCTCTCATCATGCACAACCCCGATGACAAGCCAAGCAATTGTTTCATACTTTAGTAATCTCAAACTTTTTCAACCTTCACGCAATACGTGAGCGTGAGCCATGGACATAGCACTATGGGTGGAATAGAATATAATGATGGGGGTTATGTGGAGAAGACAAAAAAGGAGAAAGTCTCACATCAACGTGGCTAATCAATGAGCTATGGAGATGCCAATCGATTGATTTTAATGCAAGTAGTAGGGATTGCCATGCAACGGATGCACTAGAGCTATAAATGCATGAAAGCTCAACAAAAGAAACTAAGTGGGTGTGCATCCAACTTGCTTGCTCACGAAGACCTCGGGCATTTGAGGAAGCCCATTGTTGGAATATACAAGCCAAGTTCTATAATAAAAAATTCCCACTAGTATATGAAAGTGACAAAACAAGAGACTCTATCATGAGGATCATGGTGCTACTTTGAAGCACAAGTGTGGAAAAAGGATAGTAGCATTGTCCCTTTTTATTCTCTTTTTTGGCCTTTTTTTATTTGGCCTTTCTCTTTTTTTTGGGGACAATTCTCTATGAATGATGATCATCACACTTCTATTTATTTACAACTCAATGATTACAACTCGATACTAGAACAAAGTATGACTCTATATGAATGCCTCCGGCGGTATACCGGGATAGCAATGAATCAAGAGTGACATGTGTGAAAAATTATGAACGGTGGCCTTGCCACAAATACGGTGTCAACTACATGATCATGCAAAGCAATATGACAATGATGAACGTGTCATGATAAACGGAACGGTGGAAAGTAACATGGCAATATATCTCGGAATGGCTATGGAAATGTCGTAATAGGTAGGTATGGTGGTTGTTTTGAGGAAGATATAAGGAGGTTTATGTGTGAAAGAGCGTATCATATCACGGGGTTTGGATGCACCGGCGAAGTTTGCACCAACTCTCAATGAGGGAAAGGGCAATGCACGGTACCGAAGAGGCTAGCAATGATGGAAGGGTAAGAGTGCGTATAATCCATGGACTCAACATTAGTCATAAAGAACTCACATACTTATTGCAAAAATCTACAAGTCATCAAAAACCAAGCACTACGCGCATGCTCCTAGGGGGATAGATTGGTAGGAAAAGACCATCGCTCGTCCCCGACCGCCACTCATAAATAGGACAATCAAAGAACACCTCATGTTTCAAATTTGTTACATAACGTTTACCATACGTGCATGCTACGGGACTTGCAAACTTCAACACAAATATTTCTCAAATTCACAACTACTCAACTAGCACAACTTTGATATCACAACCTCCATATCTCAATACAATCATCAAGCATCAAATTTCTCTTAGTATTCAACACACTGATAAGAAAGTTTTTTACTAGTCTTAAATACTTAGCATATTAGGATTAATTTCCTAATTTAAGAAAATTACCATGCTGTTTAAGACTCTCAAAATAATATAAGTGAAGCATGAGAGAATAATAGTTTCTATAAAACAAAACCACCGCCATGCTCTAAAAGATATAAGTGAAGCACTAGAGCAAAAACTATATAGCTCAAAAGATATAAGTGAAGCACATAGAGTATTCTAATAAATTCCGAATCATGTGTGTCTCTCTCAAAAGGTGTGTACAGCAAGGATGATTGTGGCAAACTAAAAAGCAAAGACTCAAATAATACAAGACGCTCCAAGCAAAACACATATCATGTGGTGAATAAAAATATAGCTCCAAGTAAAGTTACCGATGGAAGTAGACGAAAGAGGGGATGCCTTCCGGGGCATCCCCAAGCTTTGGCTTTTAGGTGTCCTTAGATTATCTTGGGGTGCCTTGGGCATCCCCAAGCTTAGGCCCTTGCCACTCCTTGGTCCATAATCCATCAAATCTTTTACCCAAAACTTGAAAACTTCACAACACAAAACTCAGCAGAATATCTCGTGAGCTCCGTTAGCGAAAGAAAACAAAACACCACTTCAAGGTACTGTAATTAAATCATTCTTTATTTATATTGGTGTTAAACCTACTGTATTCCAACTTCTCTATGGTTTATAAACTATTTTACTAGCCATAGATTCATCAAAATAAGCAAACAACACACGAAAAACAGAATCTGTAAAAAACAGAACATTCTGTAGTAATCTGTAACTAATGCAAACTTCTGGAACTCCAAAAATTGAGCAAAAATAGGAAGACCTAGAATTTTTTTTATTGATCTGCAGCAATTGGAATAAATATTTTATCACGTTCTGGTGATTTTTAACAATTATTTTCATGAACAGAAAGTTTCTGGAATTTTCAGGAAGATCAAATAACTATCATCCAAGAAGATCCTATAGGTTAAACTTGGCACAAACACTAATTAAAAATAAAAACATATCTAACCAGAGGCTAGATCAAATATTTATTCCTAAACATAAGCAAAAAGCAAAAAACTAAAAATAAAATTGGGTTGCCTCCCAACAAGCGCTATCGTTTAACGCCCCTAGCTAGGCATAATAGCAAGGATAGATCTAGGTATTGCCATCTTTGGTAGGCAATCCATACGTGGCTCTCATAATAGATTCATAAGGTAATTTTATTTTCTTTCTAGGGAAGTGTTCCATGCCTTTCCTTAACGGAAATTGGAATCTAATATTCCCTTCCTTCATATCAATGATTGCACCAATCGTTCTAAGGAAAGGTCTACCAAGAATAATAGGACATGAAGGATTGCAATCTATATCAAGAACAATAAAATCTACGGGCACATAATTCCTGTTTGCAACAATAAGAACATCATTAATTCTTCCCATAGGTTTCTTAATAGTGGAATCCGCAAGGTGCAAGTTTAAAGAGCAATCATCAAAATCACGGAATCCTAGCAAATCACACAAAGTTTTTGGGATCGTGGAAACACTAGCACCCAAATCACACAAAGCATAGCATTCATGATCTTTAATTTTAATTTAAATAGTAGGTTCCCATTCATCATAAAGTTTTCTAGGGATAGAAACTTCCAACTCAAGTTTTTCTTCATAAGATTGCATTAAAGCATCAAAGATATGTTTAGTAAGGCTTTATTTTGACTATAAGCATGTGGAGAATTTAGCACGGATTGCAACAAGGAAATACAATCTATCAAAGAGAAATTATCATAATTAAATTCCTTGAAATCCAAAATAGTGGGTTCATTGAGATCTAAAGTTTTAACTTCTTCAATCTCACTTTTATCAATTTTAGCATCAAGATCTAAAAACTCTGAATTTTTGGAACGTCTCCTAGGTAAAGGTGGATCATATTCAGACCCATCATTATCAAGATTCATATTACAAAACAAAGATTTAATAGGAGACACATCAATAACTTTTAGATCTTCATCTTTATTTTCATAGAAACTAGAAAAACACGCTTTCACAAAGCAGTCTTTCTTAGCACGCATCCTAGCGGTTCTTTCTTTGCACTCATCAATGGAAATTCTCATGGCTTTGAGAGACTCATTGATATCATGCTTAGGAGGGATAGATCTAAGTTTCAAGGAATCAACATCAAGAGAAATTCTATCAACGTTCCTAGCCAATTCATCAACTTTAAGCAATTTTTCTTCAAGCAAAGCATTGAAATTCTTTTGCGAATTCATAAACTCCTTAACACTAGTCTCAAATTCAGAGGGCATCTTATTAAAATTTCCATAAGAGTTGTTGTAGGAATTACCATAATTATTAGAGGAATTACTAGGGTACGACCTAGGATTAAAGTTTCCTGTATACGCGTTGTTACCAAAATTATTCCTACCAACAAAATTCACATCCATAGATTCATTATTATTCTCAATCAAAGTAGACAAAGGAATATCATTAGGATCAGAAGAAACACTTTTAGTAGCAAATAATTTCATAAGTTCATCCATCTTTCCACTCAAAACATTAATTTCTTCTATCGCATGCACTTTTTTATTAGTGGATCTATCAGTGTGCCATTGAGAATAATTAACCATAATATTATCTAGGAGTTCAGTAGCTTCTCCTAAAGTGATTTCCATAAAAGTGCCTCCCACGGCCGAATCTAAAAGATTTCTAGAAGCAAAATTCAATCCAGCATAAATTTTTTGTATAATCATCCACAAATTCAAACCATGTGTAGGGCAATTATTTATCATTAATTTCATCCTCTCCCAAGATTGTGCAACATGATCATGATCAAGTTGCTTAAAATTCATGATGTCGTTTCTAAGAGAGATGATTTTAGCGGGAGGAAAATACTTAGAGATAAAAGCATCTTTGCACTTATTCCATGAATCAATACTATTTTTAGGCAAAGACGAAAACCAAGCTTTAGCACGATCTCTAAGCGAAAAAGGAAATAGTTTCAATTTAACAATATCATTGTCCACATCTTTCTTCTTTTGCATATCACACAAATTAACGAAGCTATTTAGATGGGTAGCGGCATCTTCACTAGGAAGGCCGGCAAATTGATCTTTCATAACAAGATTCAACAAAGCAGCATTAATTTCACAAGACTCAGTGTCGGTAAGAGGAGCAATCGGAGTGCTAAGGAAATCATTGTTGTTGGTATTGGTGAATTCACACAATTTAGTATTATCTCGAGCCATCGTGACAAGCAAGCAATCCAACACACGAGCAAACAAGAAGCGAGCGAAAAAGAGGCGAACGGAAAAGAGAGGGCGAATAAAACGGCAAGGGTGAAGTGGGGGAGAGGAAAACGAGAGGCAAATGGCAAATAATGTAATGCGGGAGATAAGGGTTTGTGATGGGTACTTGGTATGTTGACTTTTGCGTATACTCCCCGGCAACGGCGCCAGAAATCCTTCTTGCTACCTCTTGAGCACTGCGTTGGTTTTCCCTTGAAGAGGAAAGGGTGATGCAGTAACGTAGCGTAAGTATTTCCCTCAGTTTTTGAGAACCAAGGTATCAATCCAGTAGGAGGCCACGCACGAGTCCCTCGCACCTACACAAAATAATAAATCCTCGCAACCAACGCAATAAAGGGGTTGTCAATCCCTTCACGGTCACTTATGAGAGTGAGATCTGATAGATATGATAAGATAATATTTTTGGTATTTTTATGATAAAGATGCAAAGTAAAATAAAACGCAATAAAAATAGCTAAGTGTTGGAAGATTAATATGATGGAAAATAGACCCGGGGGCCATAGGTTTCACTAGTGGCTTCTCTCGAGAGCATAAGTATTACGGTGGGTGAACAAATTACTGTTGAGCAATTGACAGAATTGAGCATAGTTATGAGAATATCTAGGCATGATCATGTATATAGGCATCACGTCCGAGACGTAGACCGACTCCTGCCTGCATCTACTACCATTACTCCACACATCGACCGCTATCCAGCATGCATCTAGAGTATTAAGTTCATAAGAACAGAGTAACGCTTTAAGTAAGATGACATGATGTAGAGGGATAAACTCATGCAATATGATATAAACCCCATCTTGTTATCCTCGATGGCAACAATACAATACGTGCCTTGCTGCCCCTACTGTCACTGGGAAAGGACACCGCAAGATTAAACCCAAAGCTAAGCACTTCTCCTATTGCAAGAAAGATCAATCTAGTAGGCCAAACCAAACTGATAATTCGAAGAGACTTGCAAAGATAACCAATCATACATAAAAGAATTCACAGAAGATTCAAATATTGTTCATAGATAAACTTGATCATAAACCCACAATTCATCGGTCTCAACAAACACACCGCAAAAGAAGATTACATCGAATAGATCTCCACAAGAGAGGGGGAGAACATTGTATGGAGATCCAAAAAGAGAGAAGAAGCCATCTAGCTAATAACTATGGACCCGAAGGTCTGAGGTAAACTACTCACACATCATCAGAGAGGCTATGGTGTTGATGTAGAAGCCCTCCGTGATCGATTCCCCCTCCGCCGGAGCTCCGGAAAAGGCCCCAAGATGGGATCTCACGGGTACAGAAGGTTGCGGCGGTGGAATTAGGTTTTTGGTTCCGTATCTGGTAGTTTGGGGGTACGTAGGTATATATAGGAGGAGGAAGTACGTCGGTGGAGCAACATGGGGCCCACGAGGGTGGAGGGCGCGCCTAGGGGGGTAGGCGCGCCCCCTACCTCGTGCCTTCCTAGTTGATGTCTTGACGTAGGGTCCAAGTCCTCTGGATCACGTTTGTTCCGAAAATCACGTTCCCGAAGGTTTCATTCCGTTTGGACTCCGTTTGATATTCTTTTTCTGCAAAACTCTGAAATAGGCAAAAAAAACAGCAATTCTGGGCTGGGCCTCCGGTTAATAGGTTAGTCCCAAAAATAATATAAAAGTGTATAATAAAGCCCGATAATGTCCAAAACAGAATATAATATAGGATGGAACAATCAAAAATTATAGATACGTTGGAGACGTATCAAGGAGCCCACTATCGATATCTTTAGAGACTATTTTTATATCAACCGCCAGACAGAAATGTCAGATGGACCCAACCTCGAGCTTGGAGGTGTTTCAATCCAGAGGCGGACGGTTGTCACTTTTCCTGCAGCTACACTGCCCAACAACCCCAAAGACTAGAATTACACTTGGTTCTACTGCAAGGACACTTCCCCAACCGGAGAGAACCCCCTATCGGTTTATTGTGCCTACCGGCTCACCACCACTGGCCCTCTCCCAGGTCGACTGTGCGCTATTGAGCGAGGCCCATTTGCCTCCACTTTCTAAAAAATACGGGCTTTGATCGCCAATGTCCTAACTAGAATAGATCTGGTTCGTTGCTGGGTGGCATGGAGGATTTTGCCATTGAGGCGGCGCGACGGCTTAATGTGCCAATACACCGGTGATCCTAAAGACCGACAGCGCTATAACCAGACCTGGTTAACAGACAAGGCGATCAATGAAATGGTTAAGTCGCTGCTTGGGGAGTCTTTGGAGAACTGCAGCAAAACGGGGCTAAACCCCTTCTGCACTCTAAACCCGGCCACAACTGTAAGTTGTTCAATGAGTCTTCATTTTACTTTATGTGCTTATTCTACTTATATCTGTTTAACTTACTGCTCATATTTACACAGTACGACTCTCCTTTTTGGAGAAATAAACTGCCAGCCACCATTCCAGTCAAGAAGACCAGGGGAACAAAGACTCGTGGCACGAGTCGTCGTAATAAACAATCAACACAAGAGCTTTTCCAGCTGGAAGAGTCGGAGGTAGAACTTGATTCTCTTGGCCTTCGCTTTACGCAACTTATTGATGCTGATTCCTCTCAGGACGACACGGAGACAAGCCAGGCTCATGATGCACATGTCACTATAATTTCCTCCAACTCAGAACCCCTGCCAAGACAGAAAACTCGGTGGGTCACTCGAAAAGTAAGATTTTCTCATCCTCTCGCCCATCTGGACCCCGATTTCCTTTTGAATAAATAGCAGCACGAAGCAAAACGTGCAAGCCAGAGCAGTGGTGGTGGAGACCTTGCAACCGGCTTACCCAACACTCCTGCCCCTCACAAACATCGTAACGAGGTGCCTCACAGTCTGACTCTTTCCCTTCCAAAAGCTTGCCTCATTTGTCAACCTCTTAATCCGTCCGATCAAATTATCAGGGACACCTCCATCATCCAGCAATTCTACTGGGACTCAGATGCCTGTTTTCAAGATTGCCCATGGGTAAGTATTTGCATGTCTTCATGAATGATTTATAGTAATATACTCATGAAGTCTTTGTATTTTTGTCACAGAGGTGTAGCGAAGGCAGGCCAGAAACAAAAGGTGGTATATTCTTGAAATGACCCCAAAGCTGCTGAGACGGAGAGGCAGGTGCTAGAGATTCCTGAGGCCTCAATCCAAAATCCTGAGGAACTTGCTAATGATCCACCAGCACAAGCCGCTGCTACAATCTCTGAGCCAATGACCACTGAGGTCAACCCAGCTGCCAGTCATGACCCGCCAAGCCCTAAGCCGCCCAGTCCTGCCAAGCCAACTGAAGCAATCTCTCCTCAGAAGAATTCTGATGATATTGCTATCACCGGGACGTCTTATACAACGCCCGAAATCTCAACTGTGCTAGCCAAGTGTAGCGCCAAGGAAGAATCGCCTTCCTTGGAAAAAGGCAAAGCCAAACTGGATCCGGAGAGCTATTCTTCACTCAGTGCAAGCGATGTGTATGCATGCTATTTGAACCACCTTCACACAGGCCGGGACTTAGAAGCCGGGTTAGTCCAATTGATGAAGGAAAAATATGAGGTATGAAGATATTTCAACTCCTTTTTAGCCTTGCACTTATACATATATCCATACTAGTCCCCAAGTCTAACGTATAGGAACCATATTGAGTATTGTTGAGACTTGCAAAAACTGCCAAAGGTTAGCCCCCAAGGGCCGGCTTAACTTGATAAGATGAGCCGGGTCATAATAAGATTTGAAGTGACATACATTAGCCCCCAAGTGCCAAGTATATTGCTTGCAATGTGCTTGGACTTGATTAATTTTATCGGAAAAAACTTGCTCCTTGTGTAGTAATCATTGCTTCAATATTGTATTTCAAGAGACGTTGAACGCCCAAGAGTCGCAGCTTAGCAACTTAAAGAAGAACATAGAGTTGCAACAAGAAGAAGCTTCCAAACCTGAGTTAAAGCTGAAAACTTCATTAGAAGAAATCAAAAAGATCAAGGTTGGTTTTGATGCTGAAAGAACCGCCTGGGAGTTCGACAGGGCTGCGCTGCTGAAAAGAGCCGAAGAAGCTGAAAAGCAACTTAAGCTGGTGACAGACGAGCTTGCCGGCTTAAAGCAACATATATCCCACATGACGAACGCCATCTTTGGTAAGCTGAAAACTTGCACCTCATCATTTGTTTCTTAACACGTCTCCAATCCACCTGGCTTTTCATAATATATAATCTGTAGCCCGCCTGATGACTCTTCTACAAAAAATTGAACAAGCTCCAAAAGCACAAGTCTTGGTTAGAACATGCTGCTAGAGTTGAAGGAAGTTTATTCATTGACTGAACAGTTGTATAGTGGAACACTGCGCAGCCTTGTAGCCTTGTCATGTGACAGAAAACCTCCAACTCATATCAAGACTGTTCTGGATCATCTCTCCACGGTGCCGGCTCAAATTGAGGAAACAAAACTATCAGCCGCTCGAGCCAGAGCTATTGTTGCTCTAAGCCGGGCCAAGGCGTGGCAATCAGAGCTTGATCCGGAAGAAATTGATAACGAATGCCCAGAATTCAAGGATGACAAAACAGTCTTTGAAGAAAAAGACTTCAACCAATGTGTCAGACAGATGCAGCCCGTGGCATGTAAGCTTATAGAAGAGCTGAATCTGAACAAGTACACGCCGGCTTATGATGATGACAATAACAAGATTGAGCCACCATCTCATGAAGTTGTACATCTCATCCCGCTAAGGCGTAAGCGTATCTTCGCTCCTGACCTTGACCCTTCCATTATTCTTAATGATGAAGCCACATTCGAAGCTTTAACCGGCATCGATTGGACATCGACTGACCTCCAGATGGTCGACGAGGAAGAGCCGGCGCGGGATGACCCGGAACCTTCAAGGTGTCAGGAAGAACTAACCGTGGTGATTATAAGCCGGATGACTTTGAGGCCATGTTATAGGAGTGCTCCTCCAGAAAACACTTGGTTCAGAAAATCTTTTGGGCTTAATGGAAGCCTTGTAGTAGGGTAGTTTGAAAGAGTGATCCGCCCTGTCATGCCTTCGTGCATGTTTATCTCAACCTTTGATCTAGTAGCTGAATTTGTTGCATGCATAATCTGATGATATATATATATATAAGCCGTGCAATGATTTTGCTCTTCTCCAGGTCATGTATATTTTTTAAAGACCCATCAATATACACATAGGCGACTTTATGTGCAAGAGCACATGCTGGGATATAAAAACCCCAAAGGCTCATAACCTCATATAAGTACAGAAATCATGCCGGTGGCTATGAAGTCAAAAAACATACTGGTGACATCAAGTCAAAACCAAGGCGGGTTACCAAACCCAAAGACAATAGTTAACCATATCATCAATAGCCAAAACAAACATGGTGGCGGCTTAAAAATCAAAAGCCAAGGCGGGTGACAACCCGAAATACTCAAAATATGAGCAATATAATTCATGACCCAGATATTCCTAATTTGCACCACAACAAAAAGTTTGAGAACACAAAAACATTGGAAAAATCAAAACAGGAAGTATGCCAATCTTAAAACGTTGGTAAGGCAGTTTTTAAAACTCAACCAAAAAAGTTGGCTCACATGCCTCATGTTTGCTTTCAAGGCCGCATAGCGGTGGTGTGGCACCCCAGCTCAGAGCAACCGGATTACCTTGCTTTGCCAGCCCAGAGATCAAGTCTTCTGGCAACGCACAACAACTTGGTACAGAAAACAACCGCTTCATTGATGCTAGCGGAAACATAGGTTTGATGTTACATCAAGTAGCGAGGCCAAGCGGCACACACGGTGCGGCTGAACAATATGTACATTATTTAATGAACATTAAGGGGCCTCGATCATGATAACTAAGCGGCAACGAAATGACGACGAAGTGGAACTCCATAGCACAGGGACACCGATGTGGACGTGATCTAGACACGAGAAGCACTCCGATCCGATACGACTTTCCTTAAATCTGGCATGACACGCCAGGTCAGTACATTGAATGTACTTGCAAGCTCACAACAAGCATAAGCACAATGGCAAACAATATCATGACAATTAATCAGGTTTAATGCAATGCAAGTCATATTACTGATGCAGTGAAATTAACTTGTGCACCGAGTCACTCGGACTCTCTTACCAGACAGGTTACCTCGTAACCGAACGGTGATCATACCCGGATCACAAATGAAACCAACACTTTGGTTCCCACCACGATCATCTTCATGGTCTCACAAATCATCACATAACCAGTGCCAAACAATAAAAAATTTAGTGTGCAAGATTACTTATTAATGTTGATCCATGGTGTGACTTACTCATGAGCTATGTCCGTAACCGAGGACGCGGCTATTGATAGATTAAATACACTCTGCAGAGGTAGCACACTTTACCAACACCATAGAATCCATGGCCCCGTCTTCCCATTCGGGTGGACCAACGGCATTCTGATGAAACAGTCCCATTGCCATGACATTCTCCCGGCCACTCTGACTAACTCCCCACTGGGCTAAGTCATGGGTGGCTCCGTGCCTACCAAAGGCATCAACGGCCACCGTCATGGCAAAAACGGTCCCAAACGGGGACAAGGTACCATAGCAACAAACGGGCACACAAGGTTATGTTTGCTTACCGGGCCAGGGTACCGCACGCCCATAACCTTCCCTCGTTGGAGGTACCGACCAGAGGCATGACAACAGACCGAATAAAGACCTTCCCATAAAGGCAAATATGGTTGCATTGGGAAAAACTCGATTCAGTGGCACCATGACTCGATAAACGTTATGTTCAAGTTGAATTAACATTAGTTTTAACTTGAAATAAAATAACTCGAGTCACAATATGCCATGATCATGCAACTATTCGACATGCAAAACATACCACTCAAAGTAAACAGATCAACATCAACGAAGTTTCCTTCTTACACTACTCATCATTAAACTTTACTGGTTCTACTTTACTGGTTTTTACCACTCATCATTTTGGTTATACCGTAATGTATTAAAATCAATTATCACATAAAGAAACTACCATTAATCATGAAAGCATAACTACACAATCAAAAATTTCTTCTACTGTCTTAAGCTAGTTCATGCATTCAACCAGTACTATAGCTAAGCATTTCAAGAATGACAAAGTTACTAGCATAAGCAATATTCATTTAAATAATTAAATGCATGAAAATAACTCATATTCAAGTCGGAAAAATTATAGATATTGGAATGACACCATACAAATGTTGGTGTGGCTTGTCTAAGTGCAGAAGAGGTTCACACTCCTCCTGGTTATCTTCAAGACAAGCTTCTCCCTCTGAAAATAATTAAAAACAGAAAAATAAAATATCAAGAACCACTCTGAAAAGCACAAGAAATTCTAGACATCAAGGAAAAATCTCCATTTTGGTGTGCTGCTAGAACTTTTCAAAACAAACACAATGCAAAAAGAATCAACTCATTTGGACTTGTGGTTTAGGAGTTATGGCTGGTCAAAGTTTCTGGTCAGAATTTGAATTAAAAGAAAAACCAGGGGTGACATCGATGGCGTATTCCAGGAATACGCCCCCACTCATATTGCTTTGGGCGTGAGCGGGGAGGATGATAGCGGGCCCCACGCGTTGGGTCGGGGAGAGAGAGAGAGAGAGAGAGAGAGAGAGAGAGAGAGAGAGAGAGAGAGAGAGAGAGATGGGCGGCGCTTCGCTGGCGCGTTCTCCGGCGACGAGGGCTTGGCGGCCAGATCGAGAGGGATAGATGGATGGAGGAGACGCTTGCGCACCTGCCTGTACCCGTGGCTTGGCTAGAGGTGGACGGACGGGGTCGGAACAGGCTTCTCCAGTGGCTGCAGAAAGCGGAGCTCGCCGGAGTTGAGGACGACGCCGACGTGGGATTGCACCAAGGGCTCCAACGGGTTCGGACGACACCAGTGAACCACCAGAGAGTCGCCGGAGGAGTGGATTGAGCTCGAGGGGCACTGTACTGAGGAGGAGGGTTATGGGGATCTCTGATGAGCTCTGGTCGGGGACGGTGGTCAGAGGCCTGCCCGGCCGGGCTGCGGCTATGCTACAGGTTTGTGGAGGCTGTGCGGTGAGCTTGGAGTGCTCGGAGAGGCTGGAGGGGTCCGAATTTATAGCCGAAGGGGGACGGGGTACGTGGCTCCGCCGGAGCTCTCTGGAAGCAGCGCACGGCGACGAGGAGTGCCAGCGAGGAGGGGCAGTGCTTCAGAGCTCACGCGGCACTGTGAAGCTCGAAGACGAGCACAAGAGGCAGTGGGAGATGAAGACAGGGGCACGGGTGCACTGTGGCTTTGGCCGCGACATGCCCGTGCTCACTGCGGCTGCTCCGTTATCGTCGAGCGGCAGGGAGGGGTCAAGGGCGATGAGACGAAGATGGTGGCGCGGTGCGACAGTCGTCGGCGAGCTCTCGAACGAGCACGCGCGAAACAGAGGCGAGGGCGCAGCGCAGAGCGCGTCGGGCGTGTTGCCAGAGCCATGTCTCCACGCGGTCGTCACTCTGGCATGGTCAAGACAATGCCCACGCGATGCCAAACCATGTCTGCTGTGTTTTCCATGCAGTGTTTGGTCTAAGAGGGGTGATGGCACACTGCCAGGCCGACCAGATGAGACTTGAGCTTCTTGGCAAGTTTCTGGATAGAAGCTTGGTCGCCAAGTTTGGAGGGCTTCTAGAAGGAGATTAGGGCTAATCTTCTGGAGTTAAGCTTTACTTAGGAGGGTAATGAAGCTCAAGAAAAATCAGCCTCATTGGATCAAGGAAAAGGGTACTTGCTGTAGAAACTGCATTTTGAGGCCAGAACAGAAATGATTTTCTGAAGCAAAAATATTCCAAAAAGTCATGCAATATTTTTGCTCAGGGAGGTGGGCCATGGTCCGAAGAATATTTGAGAATTTTCTCAGATTTTTGGAAGCAAGAAAAATGAGGGTTGCTTTGGAGCATAAGTTTCTGAATTGCATTTCAGAGAAGAAAATGAATATTTTTCTTTTATGAAAAATATTCCTTGGGTCATTTTGGGATTTTTCAGAGAAAGAATGATGAATAAGAGATGGATGGGTCACTTGGGTGAAAATCAAGGACATGCCCAAGTGTTTAAGTCCATTTGAATTGATTCAAAAACCCCAAATTCAAAGCAGAAGCAAATGAAGTCCGGAAAAAAGAGAGAAGGCAAAAACCAGGTTGTCACAAACCTCCCTCACTTAGGACGAATCTCGTCCTCGAGATTTGGTTGCTCGGGAAAACAATTCTGGGTAGGCTGTCCTTAAAAATTCCTCTCTTTCCCAGGTTGCTTCTTCCTCGGTGTGATGCTGCCATTGAACCTTATAAAACTTCTGACAATTCCGGGGGCAGTTCCAATTGATAAGAGACTGTTCCAACTCTGGACATGACTGGGAACGGACCAATATATCTGGGTGCCAGTTTTCCTCGGGTCTGAAATCTCTTTACTCCTTTCACGGGTGTGACTTGGAGGTACACGTGCTCTCTGGGTTCAAAACTGATCTGACGGTGCTTTGTATCATAATAACTCTTCTGTCGGGACTTGGCCAACTGTAGTCTATCACGGATCTCCTTGACTTGCTTTTCAGCCTCCATCATGAAATCAGTTCCGAAAATACGGCTATCTCCGGTTTGAGACCAGTTTAGCGGAGTGCGGCACTTATGGCCATATAGAGCTTCATAAGGTGACATCTTCAAGCTGGTCTGGAAACTGTTGTGTTAGGAGAACTCAGCATACGGCAGAGAATCTTCCCACTTGGGTCCTTGGGCCAAAGCACATGCTCGGAGCATATCCTCGAGTATCTGATTTACTCGCTCATCCTGCCCGTCTGTTTGAGGATGATAAGCTGTGCTGTATTTTAGGGCAGTCCCCAAGGCTTGATGGAGATGTGACCAGAATGCTGAGGTAAAGAGAGAACCTCGGTCTGAAGTAATTGTTCTTGGAACTCCATGCAAACTAACGATTCTGGACACATATAACTGTGCGAGTTGATCGGCTCGGTAGGTGGTTCGGATGGGAATGAAGTGAGCTACCTTTGTCAGCGTGTCCACTACGACCCATACTGCATCATTGCCTCGGTGAGTCCTTGGTAGGAGTGTGATGAAATCCAAGCAGACATCATCCCATTTCCATTGCGAGATGGGTAGGGGTTGAAGGAGTCCGGCGGGTTTATGGTGTTCCACCTTCACTTTGTTGTATATATCACAGCAAGCAACAAAGTATGCGATATCTTTCTTCATTCCATCCCACCAAAATATCTGGCGAAGGTCTTCGTACATTTTGGTACCTCCTAGGTGAATTGAATACGAAGATTTGTGTGCTTCTGCCAAGATCTTCTTTCTCAGGTCTGCTTGCTCAGGTACGCAAATCCGTCCTCGAAATCTTAGCATACCTTGCTGATCCTTAGAGAAATCCTGAGTCTTGCCTTCTTGCATACGCTTGACATGGGACTGCAGCGCTACGTCATCTGTCTGGGCCCGGCGAATGTCATCCTCGGGTAGGAGTAACTTCCAATATATTGGCAGGTGGCATCAACTATAACCAAACTGGGCTGAGCGATCTCTTCTTGGAGTTCGGGAGGCAAGAAATCCATTATGGCATTCAGACTGGTAGGCTTGTGGCTGAGGGCATCGGCAACCACGTTGGCTTTACCCGGATGATAATTTATCCCAAGGTCATAATCCTTGACCAACTCGAGCCATCTTCGCTGTCGAAGGTTTAAGTCTGTTTGAGTGAATATATACTTGAGACTCTTGTGATCGGTAAATATCTGACACCTTTTTCCAATGAGGTAGTGTCTCCAAATTTTCAAAACATGCACAACAGCGGCCAACTCCAAATCATGCGTTGGATAGTTCCCTTCGTGAAGCCGTAACTGTCGAGATGCGTAGGCCACAACCTTGCCAGCTTGCATGAGTACACATCCAATACCTCTCCTGGATGCGTCACAATATACATCAAAGCTGCGGTAGATGTTTGGCAGAGTCAATACCGGTGCTGTTGTCAGTCTGGTCTTTAGCTCATTGAAACTTTTCTCACAATCCTCAGTTCATTCAAACTTCTTATCTTTCTTGAGAAGCTCTGTCATTGGCTTGGCAATCTTAGAGAATCCTTCGATGAAGCGACGGTAGTATCCAGCTAATCCAAGGAAACTCCGGATCTCGGATATTGTCGTGGGTGCAGTCCAGTCTAGCACGTCTTTCACCTTACTTGGATCCACGGCTATCCCTTCTGCTGAAAGAACATGCCCTAAAAATCGAACTTTCTTGAGCCAAAACTCACATTTGCTAAACTTCGCATATAGCTGATGGTCACGGAGCCTTTGCAGAACTGCTCTGAGTTGTTCCTTGTGTTCTTCTTCACCCTTTGAGTAGATGAGGATGTCATCGGTGAAGACCACTACCAACTTATCCAAGAAATCCATGAATACCTTATTCATCATATGCATAAAAAAAGGCAGGGGCATTGGTGAGACCGAAAGACATAACTGTATATTCATAAAGACCGTATCGAGTAGTGAACGCGGTCTTGGGAATATCTTCCTTCTTCATATTGAGCTGGTGATATCCGGTCCTCAAATCAATCTTGGAGAATACTTCTGCCCCACTGAGTTGATCAAACAAATCATCAATCCTTGGCAGTGGATATTTTTTCTTGATAGTGACATCATTCAGCTGACGGTAATCTACCCACATCCGAAGACTGTCGTCTTTCTTGTCCACAAATATTGCGGTGATCCCCATGGTGAAGAGCTCGGATGGATGTATCCTTTCTGAAGCATCTCATCAAGCTGCTTCTTTAATTCCACTAATTCAGACGAAAGCATCCGATAATACTTCTTGTATAACGGCGCGGTTCCAGGCACAAGATCAATTGCAAACTCAAGCTCCCTATCTGGCGGCATTCTTGGTAATTCCTCAGGGAATACATTCCAAAAATAATATCCAATTTGGCAGACTCGATGACTATCAAGGATGTTGGAAATCTGACTCATTGATATCAATTTCCAAATTACGACAGACCAGATTGCTTCTGAGCACGGATCCCGGGGATTGTACCATCGTATTTTTTCCCAAAATCGAGCAAGGAAATTTGTTTTGGGCAGCAAAACTCCGTGAAATAAAATAGTGGGAAGCACAGAGTCAAATAAAATTATTGCAGGTATGCTATTAACAGGAAACATACCAATGATGACTTCCAGGTCCTCTTGGGCTCCATTTGGAGCGGTTGGCTTGGATGGTCCTCTGGATAGAGTAGGGCTCCAGTGATTTACTTGTGGCCTGAATGGAGCGGTTGGCTTGCTGTTCTTGGGGCACTGTCTGGCATAATGCCCGGTTTGGCCACAATTGAAGCAAGAATTATTGCGCTGACACTCTTCGCGCATCGGTTGGTCATGATGTTCTTGACTTGAGTAGTGGTCTTGTTAACATTCTGTTGCCAATTCGGTTTGTACTCAACCTGAGTCTGCTGCCAAGTACGAGCCTTCTGCACTGGTTGTCCATCCTTCTTAGGCTCGAATATGCGCTTGTGGTCATTATTAGCAGGCCTATTGTCGTGCACGAGCTTGTGTTCCCTTTCTGCGATGAGGGCTTTGTTTACTAGAGTTTGGAAATCCGGGAAATCAAACATACTCAGATTGCATCTGAGGTGCTGGTTCAGTCCTCCAAGAAATATGTCGATCTTCCTTTCTTCTGTGGCCACATCATAAAGAGACTAACGGGCCAAATGGTTGAACTTGTGCAGGTACTCACTTACTGACAGGCTTCCTTGTGTGAGAGCGAGGAATTCGCGCTGCTTGACCTTCATAATCCCGACTAGAATATGGTACTTGCGGAAATGGTCCTTGAATTTAGTCCAGGTAATTTCTTCGTCCGCAGGCCACATAGCCTTAGCATTATCCCACCATATAGCGGCAGCTCCTTCAAGATAATGCGTAGCGAACGGAACTTTGTCAGCTTCTTCAGTACGAGCAATCTCAAGCTTCTTCTCAATAGTCCTTAACCAATCATCGGCTTCCAAAGGATCGATAACTTGACTGAAACAGGGAGGCTTGGTCCTCTGAAAATCTGACAGCTTGGAGTCATGACCATTCTGATTTCCATTCTGCCCAACCATAGCTTGCACACTTTTCCACAGCTCAATCAGATCACTGTTCCTTATTTCCTCAAACATACGCATAATTTGCTCAGTGGATGGCGGACGTGGCGGATGTGGCGGTGGTGGCTGATATGGCCTGGGGGAATGTCCTGCCTGTCTTGCTGAGCGACGAACAGGGACATCCTCACAAGCATGGTTGCTGCTGCCTCCTCGCGTCATCCTATTGTTTATTTTCCCATAATAAGCAACCGAGATGAGAAATATCCAAAAATGGGAAGAAATGCCAGTGACAAGCCGAAAGAAAGCAGCGGAAAAGAAACCAAGGCGAATAAAAAGGTTCCAACAAAATTATACATAGACTCATACATGAAAGATAAACATCATGACTGGTTCGACTACCCTCATACATGAAACTAAGCATCATGACACGAACGACTACATCCGTACATCAACCTCATGACGCTGCGGGTACTCTAACGATCTAGTGCTCGACGGGTGCTGCAGGCTCCTCTCTTGAGCCGGACTCAGATCCTGAGCTGATAGTGGAAAACTTCAGGTTAAAAGTGACACGGCGCGCTGCCTCTAAGACTCTCCCTCAGGGGCAGGTGCGTGGCAAGACCTAAGCATAGGGGCCGTAGGAGTAGCGACAAGGGAAGCCCACGCAGCAGGGGCACTGCGAGGAGTCACTGCCAAAGGGTTCGTGGTACCCTGAGTGGTCACCGAAGTAACCGGAGTAACAAAGACTAGAGGAACGAACGGAGTGAATTCGACAGTAGGTGGAGGGTTCCTATTCCGAGTAGCGGCAAGGGTTATCCGGGCTCGGGACAGCTCTCGGGCCAACTCATAGATCAAGAGATAATTGGCAGTGATATAGCAAGAAAGGTGGCTAGCAGGACGATCGCACACCGGATCAATGAAAGGAAAGCGGATACGATCGTGCAAAGATGGGTAGAAGAAGAAACCTGGGTGGGTCTGCATGCGAACCTCGTTGTAGCGCAGGTCTACAAGGGCCTCGAGTGCAGCAAACCGGATAGCATGAGATGGCGTGGAAGCGAAACCACCCTTAGAGGAACGGGTGTAAGCGCCGGAAGGAGAACTGTAGTGTAAAGTGACCTTCGTGTAATACTCGTACAGCGAACCGGCCAGATGTTCCCGATACACCTGATACACTGGATCAGCACCCTCTGAGTAGAGTCGTCGCCACATGTTCTGAAGCAGGTGCAGTGAGGTGTACGGTGCTGGCTCAGACTGGTACAGGAACGGAACTGGAGCCATCTACACTCGCAATCATCAGACGGTTAGTAATAACAAAAAATAAAATGCATGCAATGCAGCAATCAATTTCTATTACTACCGGCACTCAAACTAAGCTAACTACCGTTCATCTAGCATATCGACGGTCTAGCGTTTCCTACAGTCAGCACGGCTCTGATACCAAGCGTTGTGGAACCCCAGCTCAGAGCAACCGGATTACCTTGCATTGCCAGCCCAAAGATCAAGTCTTCTGGCAACACACAACAACTTGGTACAGAAACCAACGCTTTATTGATGCTAGCGGAAACATAGGTTTGATATTACATCAAGTAGCGAGGCCAAGCGGCACACACGGTGCGGCTGAACAATTTGTACATTATTTAATGAACATGAAGGGGCCTCGATCACGATAACTGAGTGGCAGCGGAACAACGACGAAGTGGAACTCCATAGCATAGGTACACCGATGTGGATGCGATCTAGACACGGGAAGCACTCCGATCCGATACGACTTTCCTGAAATCTGGCATGACACGCTAGGTCAATACATTGAATGTACTTGCTAGCTCACAACAAGCATAAGCATAATGGCAAACTATATCATGACAATTAATCAGGTTTAATGCAATGCAAGTCATATTACTGATGCGGTGAAATTAACTTGTGCTCGGACTCTCTTACCAGATGGGTTACCTCGTAACCGAACGGTGATCATACCTGGATCACGAATGAAACCACCACTTTGGTTCCCACCACGATCATCTTCATGGTCTCACAAATCATCACACAACCAGTGCCAAACAATAAAAATTTTAGTGTGCAAGATTACTTATTAATGTTGATCCATGGTGTGACTTACTCATGAGCTTCGTCCGTAACCGAGGACGCGGCTATCGATAGATTAAATACACTCTGCAGAGGTAGCGCACTTTACCCACACCACGGAATCCATGGCCTCGTTTTCCCATTCGAGTGGACCAACGGCATTCCGACGAAACCATCCCATTGCCATGACACTCTCCCGACCACTTCGACTAACTCCCCACTAGGCTAAGTCATGGGTGGCCCCGTGCGTACCAAAGGCATCAACGGCCACCGTCGTGGGAAAAACGGTCCCAAACGGGGACAAGGTACCATAACAACAAACAGGCACACAAGGTTATGTCTGCTTACCGGGCCAGGGTACCGCACGCCCATAACCTTCCCTCGTTGGAGGTACCGACCAGAGGCATGACAACGGACCGAATAATGACCTTCCCATAAAGGCAAATGTGGTTGCACTGGGAAAAACTCGATTCAGTGGCACCATGAATCGATCAATGTTATGTTCAAGTTGAATTAACATTAGTTTTAACTTGAAATAAAATAACTCGAGTCACAATATGCCATGATCATGCAACTATTCGGCATGCAAAACATACCACTCAAAGTAAACAGATCAACATCATCAAAGTTTCCTTCTTGCAGAACTCATCATCAAAGCTGCTAGAACTTTTCAAAACAAATACAATGCAAAAAGAATCTACTCATTTGGACTTATGGTTTAAGAGTTATGGCTGGTCAAAGTTTTTGTCAAAATTTGATTTAAATTTGAGTTAAAAGAAGAACCAGGGGGTGACTTCGATGGCGTATTCCAGGAATACGCCTCCAGTCATACCGCTTCGGGCGTGAGCTGTGAGGCTGACAGTGGGCCCCACGCGTTTGGTCGGGGAGAGAGAGAGAGGGAGAGAGAGAGAGAGAGTGACGGGCGGCGCTTCGCAGGCGCGTTCTCCGGCGAGGAGGGCTCGGCGGCCAGATCGAGAGGCATAGATGGATAGAGGAGATGCTTGCACACCTGCCTGTACCCGTGGCTTGGATAGAGGTGGACGGACGGGGTCAGAACGGGCTTCTCCAGCGGCTGCAAAAAGCGGAGCTCGCCGGAGTTGAGGACGACGGCGACGTGGGACTGCACCAGGGGCTCCAACGGGTTCGGACGGCACCAGTGGACCACCAGAGAGTCACTGGAGGAGTGAATTGAGCTCGAGGGGCACTGGAGTGAGGAGGAGGGGCTACGGGGATTGCCGGCGACGTCTAGTCGGGGAAGGCGTTCAGAGGCCTGCCCGGCCGGGCTGCGGCTATGCTACGGGTTTGTGGAGGCTGTGCCGTGAGCTTGGAGTGCTCAGAGAGGCTGGAGGAGTCCCAATTTATAGCCGGAGGGGGAGGGGGGTACGTGGCTCCACCGGAGCTCTGTGGAAGCGGCGTACGGCGACGAGGAGCACCAGCGAGGAGGGGGAAGCGCTTCAGAGCTCACGCGGACACTGTGAAGCTCGAAGACGAGCACAGGAGGCGGTGGGAGAAGAAGACAGGGGCACGGGTGCATTGTGGCTTTGGCCACCACGTGCCCGTGCTCGCTGCAGCTGCTCCGGCATCGGCGAGTGGCAGGGAGGGGTCAAGGGTTGCGGCAGTCGTCGGCGAGCTCTAGAACGAGCACGCGCGAAACAGAGGCGAGGGCGCAGCGCAGCGCACGTCGGGCGTGTTGCCAGAGCCGTGTCTTCATGCGGTCACTAGTCTGGCATGGTCAAGACGATGCCCACGTGATGTCAAACAATGTCTTGTGTGTTGTCCATGCAGTGTTTGGTCTAAGAGGGGTGATGGCCCACTGCAAGGCCGACCAGATGAGCTGAAACTTTTTGACATTTTTTTTGGAACAAAATAGACCCCCGAAGCTTCGCGGGAGGGCCAGAAGACCCACGAGACACTTGAATATGGGAGTCTGAAACCAACCGGACTCTCTCCTGTTATGGAGCTCTTTGCCGGAGACCCAGAGGCCGCTGTGTCTTCGACAAGCCTGGAATCAAGCAGAACTCTCCCTGTCATCGGAGAGCCGAATCCGCCTCTGGATGCTAACTCCGAACACTCAAGGTCCGCGTCCATTGAGCACAGCCTTGTGTGATGTACCATGCCCAGCTCCACTAGACCTCGGTTCCTGTCCGGCCTTCACTCCTAAGCGAGGCCTTGGACTTAATGTGATCTCCCGCCATCACGGAGGTATCACCTCCGAATTACACACAGCCCGAACTAGGGGCTGAGTGCGGGGAATTTTACGTCTCATCCACCACCCACTTGGTAGCCGCTGTCGAGGACTTAACCGACATGCTCGATTACGCCTCCGAAGATATCGACGGTACGGACGACGATGCTGGAGCCGAACCAATCCAAAACCCGGCTCTCACCGGACATTGGGACTGCCACTTCTACATACGACGTGTGTATGGTGGATACACCCAAAGAGGACGACAATAGCAATCAGGTTTCAATCGAGGACAAGCCCGTCGAGGCACCACCAAAGCGTCGACGTCAGCGGCGCTGTTCACGATTGTGGCGGGAAAAAGAAAGTAATACCGGCACCGAAGACAATGACACTCCGGAGAATGCCGAAGACTCTGACCACCCTATTGAGCCTGCCATAGAGCAGGATGATTGGGAAGACAGACAAGTCAACCCAGACGAACTGGCCCAGATTGAGGATTCATAGGACAATAACTATTTACCGGCCTCCGAGGAGGAAGTCAGCCTCGGCAACGAAGACTTCATCGTGCTAGAGGAACCCCTCGAGCAAGAACACTTTAAGCGATAGCTCATCGCAACTGTGAGGAGCCTAAAGAAGAAACAACAACAGCTTCAAGCCGAACATGATGCGCTCAACGATAGATGGACCCAGGTCCCTGCTGCTGAGGAATACGGCCTCGAACGCCCAACAAAGAGTTATCCGAAGTGTCGGCTACTACCACAATTCGACGACGAGGCCGTTGAGCCAATACCGTCAAGATATAATCATGCTGATGAACCAGACCGGCCACCACATGGGCGAGACAGATCAGCTGCTTACGCCGAACACCAGCCCACGCCACCTCGCCATCGAGGCAAAGAGGTAGCGTCTCCGGGCTACACCTATGATGACCCACAAGTATAGGGGATCTATCGTAGTCCTTTCGATAAGTAAGAGTGTCGAACCCAACGAGGAGCAGAAGGAAATGACAAGCGGTTTTCAGTAAGGTATTCTGTGCAAGCACTAAAATTATCGGTAACACATAGTTTTGGGATAAGGTAATTTGTAACGGGTAACAAGTAATGAAAGTAAGTAAGGTGCAACAAGATGGCCCAATCCTTTTTGTAGCAAAGGACAAGCCTGGACAAACTCTTATATGAAGGAAAACGCTCCCGAGGACACATGGGAATTATCATCAAGCTAGTTTTCATCACACTCATATGATTCACGTTCATTACTTTGATGCTACTCATTGTCTTGTATCCAACAAGCTTGAGTTTGCTCAATTCGGAGCTCATTTGCAAAAGTTATGGCAGTTCTGGTTTTATGGGATCTGTTTGT
Organism: Aegilops tauschii subsp. strangulata; assembly: GCF_002575655.3. Lineage (NCBI taxonomy): Eukaryota > Viridiplantae > Streptophyta > Magnoliopsida > Poales > Poaceae > Aegilops > Aegilops tauschii. Next base: position 449,015,270 of record NC_053040.3, read on the forward strand.
TGTCTTTAGCTGCGTTTTGGAGGCATCCAAGTGCTAAAGCCTCTGTGGCGTGCGGTAGTACTGCTCAAGGGAGCGGTAGTACCGCAGGGGCCAGCGATAGTACCGCTCCTGGTGAGCGGTAGTACCGCTGCCTCTAGCCCAGAACGCTGGCGCACACGGAAGTAGGCGCAGAAGTAATTTTTTACTTGCGCGCCCTACGCTGTAGTACCCCTCCTGGTGAGCGGTAGTACCACTGCCTCATGTCCTGGCACTGTTGCACGCGGTAGTAGGCGCAGATGTAATTTTTTACATCCGCCCTTACGCGGTAGTACCGCTCCCTGTGAGCGGTAGTACCGTGCCGCCTTTTTCTCGTAGCTAGCTCCAGCGGTTGTAGGCACGGCAGTTATTTTTTACATCCGTGGTCGCGCGGTAGTTCCGCAAGGGCAGGCGGTAGTACCGCTCCTGTAGTAGTACCGCCCTGTTGCCCCTTTGCAGTGTTGTTTCATTGGGCTTCTGCCGCCCTAGCGGTAGTACCGCTCGTAGGAGCGGTAGTACCGCTCTATGCGGGCTGTGAGCATAACGGTTGGTTTTTCCCCCTCCTATAAAAGGGGGTCTTTTTCCCCAATGAATCTTATCCTTTGAGCTCGTGTTCTTCCCCCATTGTTGACCTTCTTCGAGCTTGCTAACTCTCAATCCCTGCATGGATTCTTGCTAGTTTTTGAGGGAAAAGAGAGAGGAGATCTAGATCCACATTTCCACCAATCACTTTCTCCTCTATGTGAGGGGAACCCCTTGGATCTAGATCTTGGATTTCTTGGTGTTCTCCTTCTTGTTCTTCCTCTCATTTTCCTGCCTAGCATTAGTTGCTTCGGTGGGATTTGAGAGAGGACTTGGGCACTCCGTGTGCCCTTGCCATTGCATTTGGTGCATCGGTTTGAGTTCTCCACCGTGATACGTGGAAGTTACAAGTTGAGAAGCTTATTACACTTGGGTGCTTGGTACCCTTGAGCTTGTTCCTCTTGGGTGCTTGGGCGCCCTAGACGGTTGGTGGTGTTCGGAGCTCAATCATTGTGGTGTAAAGCTCCGGGCAAGTGTCGGGGTCTCCAATTAGGTTGTGGAGATCGCCCCGAGCAATTTGACGGGTACCGGTGACCGCCCCCCAAGGGTTGCCAAAGGGTATGGGTTCGGTGACCGCCCCAAGGGTTGCCATTTGTACGGGTTCGGTGACCGCCCTCAAGGGTCCCTTAGTGGAATCACGGCATCTTGCATTGTGCGAGGGCGTGAGGAGATTACGGTGGCCCTAGTGGCTTCTTGGGGAGCATTGTGCCTCCACACTGCTCCAAACGGAGATTAGCATCCGCAAGGGTGTGAACTTCGGGATACATCGTCGTCTCCGCGGGCCTCGGTTATCTCTTACCCGAGCTCTTTACTTATGCACTTTACTTTATGATAGCCATATTGTTTCTTCTCATATATCTTGGTATCACCTAGTAGTTTATCTTGCTTAGCATAAGTTGTTGGTGCACATAGGTGAGCCTAGTTGTTGTAGGTTTTGTGCTTGACAAATTAACTGCTAGGTTTATTCCGCATTTGTTCAAGCCTAAACCGTAATTATTTTAAAGCGCCTATTCACCCCCCTCTAGGCGACATCCACGATCTTTCATCAGAGAATATAGCAGTCATACATCTTTGAAAGGAAGCAGGTGCATTGCATAAACCAAAAGGCATACATCTATAAGCAAAGGTACCGAAAGGGCAAGTAAAAGTGGTCTTTTCTTGATCCTGTTTTGACACAGGTATTTGAGAGAAACCAGAATAACCATCTAGAAAGCAAAAATGCGTATGTTTGGATAATCTTTCTAGCATTTGACCAATAAAAGGTAAAGGGTAATGATCCTTTTTAGTAGCTTTATTTAATTTGCGGAAATCAATTACCATTCTATAACCTGTAACAATTCTTTGGGGGATCAATTCATCTTTATCATTAGGAACAACAGTAATACCTCCCTTCTTAGCGACACAATGGACAGGACTTACCCACTGACTATCAGCAACGGGATAAATTATACTTGCCTCCAGAAGCTTTAGTATTTCTTTTCTTACCACTTCTTTCATCTTAGGGTTTAACCGTCGTTGGTGATCAAGAACCGGTTTAGCGTGTTTCTCCAATTTTATTTTTTGCTGACATAGAGTAGGACTAATGCCCTTAAGATCATCAAGAGTATATCCAATAGCAGCACGCTGCTTCTTCAGAGTTTTCAATAATTTCTTTTCTTCATGATCTGAAAGGTTAGCACTAATAATAACAGGATATATCTTTTTCTCATCAAGATAATCATATTTAAGAGTATCAGGTAATGGTTTAAGCTCAAACACGGGATCACCCTGGGGTGGAGGAGGATCCCCTAGGATTTCAACAGGCAGGTTGTGTTTCAAAATAGGTCCCTGTTTAAAGAACACTTCATCTATTTCCCTTCTTTCATTCATAAACATATCATTTTCATGGTCTAGCAAATATTTTTCTAAAGGATCATTAGGAGGCACGGCAATAGAAGCAAGACCAATAATTTCATCTTTACTAGGCAATTCTTTATCGTGGGGTTGTGTACGAAATTTAGCAAAATTAAACTCATGAGACATATCCCCTAAACCAACAGAAACAACATCCTTTTTGCAGTCTATCCTAGCATTAACAGTATTCAAGAAGGGTCTACCAAATATAATGGGACAAAAGTTATCTTGTGGGGAACGAAGAACAAGAAAATCAGCAGGAGATTTAACTTTCCCACACAAGACTTCAACATCTCTAACAATCCCAACTGGTGAAATAGTGTCTCTATTGGCAAGCTTAATTGTAACATCAATTTCCTATATCTCAACAGGTGCAATATCATGCATAATTTCTTTGTATAAGGAATGAGGTATTGCACTTGCACTAGCGCCCATATCACACAAGCCATGATAACAATGATCTCCTATTTTAACAGAAATAACAGGCATGCCAACAACAGATCTATGTTTATTTTTAGTATCAGGTCTAGCAATTCTAGCAGCTTCATCACAGAAGTAAATAACATGCCCATCAATATTATCGGCCAAGAGATCTTTAACCATAGCAATACTAGGTTCAACTTTAATTTGGTCAGGGGGTGTAGGTGTTCTAGTGTTACTCTCACGAACCACAGTTGAAGCTTTAGCATGATCCTTTATTCTAACAGGGAAAGGTGGTTTCTCAATATAAGCGGTAGGAACAACAGGATCAACATTATAGGTGCAACTACTTTTACTTCAATGGGAGGATTATATTTAAACCACTTCTCCTTAGGGAGATCAACATGAGTAGCAAAGGATTCACAGAAAGAAGCTACTATCTCAGAGTAAAGTCCATATTTAGTGCTAAATTCACGGAAAACATCGGTATCCATAAAAGATTTAACACAATCAAACTTAGGTGTTATACCTAACTCCTTACCTTCGTCGAGATCCCAATCTTCAGAGTTGCGTTTAATTCTTTCCAATAAATCCCATTTGAATTCAATAGTCTTCATCATAAAAGAACCAGTACAAGAAGTATCGAGCATGGAGCAATTATTGAGAGACAGCCGGGCATGAATATAACATTGACTTAAGCTCCCCCAAGCTTGAGCGATGCTTTCTCCTTCTCGAGGCCAAAAATTACATATATAATTACGATCACGATGAACAAGATGCATAGGATAAAACTTCTGATGAAATTCCAATTTCAATCGGATGTAGTTCCATGATCCCATATCATCACATAGCCTAAACCATGTCAATGCCTCTCCCTTCAAAGATAAAGGGAAGACCTTCTTCTTGATAACATCCTCGAGCATACCTGCAAGCTTAAATAATCCACAAACTTCATCCACATAGATTAGGTGCAAATCGGGATGTAATGTTCCATCACCTGTGAGATGATTAGCTAGCAGTTCTCTATCATACACGAAGGAATTTCAAAGTAAACATTTTCAGCAGGTTCAGTAGGTTGAGGAGAAACTCTTTGCTCTACTGGTCGTGGTGAAGATACCCCGAACAAGCCCCTCAAAGGATTACTTTCCATAGTAACAAGTGACACTAAATTTCAGCACACTATATAAACTTTTCCTTACCAAATTCCACCTACCGAAGGCGCTTCACTCCCCGGCAACGGCGCCAGAAAAGAGTCTTGATGACCCACAAGTACAGGGGATCTATCGTAGTCCTTTCGATAAGTAAGAGTGTCGAACCCAACGAGGAGCAGAAGGAAATGACAAGCGGTTTTCAGTAAGGTATTCTCTGCAAGCACTGAAATTATCGGTAACAGATAGTTTTGTGATAAGGTAATTTGTAACGGGTAACAAGTAATGAAAGTAAGTAAGGTGCAGCAAGATGGCCCAATCCTTTTTGTAGCAAAGGACAAGCTTGGACAAACTCTTATATGAAGGAAAACGCTCTCGTGGACACATGGGAATTATTGTCAAGCTAGTTTTCATCACGCTCATATAATTCGCGTTCGTTACTTTGATAATTTGATATGTGGGTGGACCGGTGCTTGGGTACTGCCCTTCCTTGGACAAGCATCCCACTTATGATTAACCCCCATTGCAAGCATCCGCAACTACAAAAGAAGTATTAAGGTAAACCTAACCATAGCATGAAACATATGGATCCAAATCAGCCCCTTACGAAGCAACACACAAACTAGGGTTTAAGATTTTGTCACTCTAGCAACCCATCATCTACTTATTACTTCCCAGTGCCTTCCTCTAGACCCAAATAATGGTGAAGTGTCATGTAGTCTACGTTCACATAACACCACTAGAGGAGAGACAACATACATCTCATCAAAATATCGAACGAATACCAAATTCACATGACTACTTATAGCAAGACTTCTCCCATGTCCTCGGGAACAAACGTAACTACTCACAAATCATATTCATGTTCATAATCAGAGGGGTATTAATATGCATAAAGGATCTGAACATATGATCTTCCACCAAATAAACCAACTAGCATCAACTACAAGGAGTAATCAACACTACTAGCAACCCACAGGTACCAATCTGAGGTTTTGGGACAAAGATTGGATACAAGAGATGAACTAGGGTTTTAGAGGAGATGGTGCTGGTGAAGATGTTGATGGATATTGACCCCCTCCCGCTGAGAGGATCGAGGGTGATGACGACGGTGATGATTTCCCCCTCCCGGAGGGATGTTTCCCCGGCAGAACAGCTCCGCCGGAGCCCTAGATTGGTTCCGCCTCGTGGCGGTGGTGTTTCGTCCCGAAAGCTTCCTCCTGATTTTTTCCAGGGTGAAAGACTTCATATAGTAGAAGATGGGCACCGGAGGCCTGCCAGGGGGCCCACGAGGTAGGGGGGCGCGACCCCCACCCTCATGGATGGTGGGTGGCCCCCCTCTGGTTGATTCTTTCGCCAGTATTTTTTATTAATTCCAAAAACTGCCTCCGTGATGTTTCAGGACTTTCGGAGCTGTGCAGAATAGGTCTCTAATATTTGCTCCTTTTCCAGCCCAGAATTCCAGCTGTTGGCATTCTCCCTCTTCATGTAAACCTTGTAAAATAAGAGAGAATAGGCATAAGTATGGTGACATAATGTGTAATAACAGCCGATAATGCAATAAATATCGATATAAAAGCATGATGCAAAATGGACGTATCAACCTACGACTTACATCAGGACCTGGACAATAGATCCTGCCAGACCAGATCAATCAACGGATCAAGGGGACGTGCTCCGACGAGAGACGACGGCCATCAAGCTTGGCGCGATAAGAATAACCGAACTCGGGGTGAAAACCGAACACGGATGTCATCCGAACTCTATCGTGACATTGCCCAGTATAGAGGCACCGCACACCCCTTGTGCTTTACAGATGAGGTAATGTAGCACCAATTTCCAGAAGGGTTTAAACTCGTAAACATCGAATCATACGATGGAACGACAGATCCCGCGTTATGGATTGAGGATTTTCTTCTCCATATTCACATGGTCGCGGCGACGATCTCCACGCCATTAAGTACCTCCCCCTAAAGCTGAAAGGACCAGCACGACACTGGTTGAACAACCTACCAGAGAACCCTATTGGTAGCCTGGAAGACTTGGGGGATGCCTTTCGAGACAACTTTCAAGGTACCTATGTCCGGACTCCGGATGCTGATGACCGTAGCAATATAGTCCAGCAACCCGGAGAGTTGGCCCACAAACTCTGGACTAGGTTCTTAATTAAAAAGAACCAAATCATCGACTGTTTGGACGCCGAAGCCCTCGCGGCCTTTAAGCATAGCATCCGCGACAAATGGCTTGCCCGACACCTCGGTCAGGAAAAACCGAAGTCTATGGCAGCTCTTACCGCACTCACGACCCGCTTCTGCGCGGGAGAAGACAACTGGTTGGCTCGTAGAAGCAACAGTACCAGCGACCCTGGCACCTCCGAAGTCAGGGACGGCAATGGAAGGCCACGATGCAACAAACATAACCGTCGAAACAACAATGAAGAAATCGAAGACACAACGGTTAACGCCAGATTCAGTGGCTCTAAATCCGTTCAGCGGAAGAAGCCATTCAAAGGAAATAAAGATGGTCCATCTAATTTGGACAATATACTCGATCGGCCTTGCTAGATTCATGGCACCCCCGACAAGCTGCCAATCACTCCAATAGAAACTATTGGGTCTTCAAACAGGCCGGTAAGTTAAATACCGGACATAAGTTGAAACGGCCGCCAAGCGAGGATGATGATGAGCCCGGCCCACCGAATACAGGGGGATAAAAGAAATTTCCCCATGAGGCGAAAATAGTGAAGATGATATATGTCACGCATATCCCCAAAAGGGAGCGCAAGAGCGCACTAGAGGACGTCTACGCAGTAGAGCTTGTCACCCCTAAATTCAACATGTGGTCGGCTTGTCCGATCACCTTCGACCGCAGGGACCATCCGACTAGTATCCGTCATGGAGGTTTGGTAGCTCTGGTCCTTGATCCAATTATTGATGGATACTATCTCACCCGAGTCCTTATGGACGACTGCAGCAATCTTAACTTGATCTATCAAGACACTGTCCGCAAAATCGGTATTGACCCGTCAAGAATCAAGCCTAGTAACACCACCTTTAAAGGAGTGATACCCGGCGTCGAGGCCCGCTGCACGGGCTCACTAACATTGGAAGTAGTCTTTGGTTCACCGGAAAACTTCCGAAGTGAAGACTTGATCTTCGACATCGTCCCCTTCTGCAGTGGTTATCATGCACTGCTCGGACGTACCGCCTTCGCCCGCGTCCATGCAGTCCTGCATTATTCTTACTTAAAGCACAAAAAATGGACCCCCCGGTGTTATTACAGTCAATGGCAACATTAAGCGAGTACAGAACGGCCTCATCAAGCCGAATAACTCATCGGCCATTAAGGCCCCGGACACCATTAAGCGAGTCCGTCCTACTCCGCAGAATCACGGCTCTGTGGATCCAGAGCTGGACTAGCAGTCTCGCCTCCATCGATCGCCCCACACAACCGCGGCATATGTACCGTGCGTGCATAATTACGCACTCAAAATACCCTGGGCAACGACGGAGGCACACTGCAGACAAGGTCTATAGTGCGGCTTGACCCTATTTGACCTTAACCTTTCTTCGTTGATCTTTCTTTTTCTTCCATACAACATGTGCATTAAAACCTAGCTATCCTATGGATGTGCAAGGGCTCTTTCCGGGCCCCTTTCGTATAAACGATCGTCGATTGCTCCTCTCAAAGGATGTTCACCAAGGTGAAAGCGGCATAGACGTGCGGCAGGTTGTCCAAGGGATCTTCAAGACTACCTTTTCTTCTTTAGGACCTGTATACAGCTTTCCCTTGTTTACAAATTCTCGGCATGTAAAATAGCCTTGATGCTTATGGCATTATCTGTAAGGGCACGTTTTGACGTGTCAATCAGATTGAAATGGAAACCGTTTTTCACCAACTCCTATTCGATATTGGTTTATTTCATAATCTGCATTCCCTCTTCGCGTCAGATTGACATATACACTTCAGTATGGCTTAAAATTCCAGGGGCTCTATTCGGCCACGTATATTTTCAAAAAAAAAAGTCTGAAAACTTTTCTAGTATACTTTGGCGTCCCGAATATTGCATTATATGCATTAGCTCCGAATCATGTCTTTGGTCAATAGTGGGGTTGCCCGGCTCCTGTGGTTACTACCTTACGTTCTGCTTGTTCGGCTAGGGTAGTAAAGGGAGAACTACTGCGATTGTATTTCTGGTTCGTCCGGTCAAACACCTCTGTAGATAAAGCCGAAAACTGACTGTCATGATATGGTGAGAGCTGGTCAGCGATTCAGCGATTTAGTATAAATCTTTTGCGATTTCTTCCGTATTATACGAAGGACTGGCCTCCGTCCAGTCATGTGCCTAAGGCATCCAAGTTTGGATAGCCGCATACGCACTAGGGGCTAGTACTTAGCCCCACCGTCAAACTCCTATGGCTAAGTGAAAGTAATAAAGACGCATATTCTGATTGCCAGGTTCGCTGTGCAGACACCTCCTTCACGGACCAAGACGTTGGGTCAAGTGTGATCGTGTGCTACTCCGAACATCCCCGTAGCATCTACGTGGGGGCTGAAGCCGACGACTGGCAAACTCTCAAGATTAATAAAACGGCCGCACAGGAATAAAATAATTTCAAATAACAACATAAAAATATTACAAAGCCTTGGTTCATAAAACAACGTCTGGGCAGCTCGGATACATTCACTCAAACATGATATCCTTTGAGCATTGACCCTCTACTAATCGGGCACCCTCTAGGATGTCCTCAAAATACCGCTCCGGCTTGCGGCGGTCCTTGCCTTCGAGTGGGACCTTGGTTGCCACGACGGCGTCCTTCATCTTCGCCCAGTGCATCTTGAACGGGCAAAGGCCATCCGCGCACCCTCTATGCATGCCGAGCGCTTCACGGCTTCAACCCGAGGCAGCGCGTCGACGAGTCGCCACACCAGGCTGAAGTAGCTGCTAGGAATGGGTTCGGTTGGCCACAGGCGGACTATGATGTCCTTCATGGCCAAGCCGGACATCCTGTGCAGCTCCGCAAGTTGCTTCATCTGGTTGTTCAAAAGCACCGGGTGTTCCGGTGCCAAGAACTGCGACCAGAAGAGCTTCTCCGTTGAGCTCCCCTCCTGGGCCCAGAAGAATTACGCGGCGTTGGTGGCACTCCTCGGAAGATCCGCAAAGGCGTCTGGAGAACTCCATAGGCGAGTGAGCAAGGCATATCTCTGACCCCCAAATATACTCTGCAAGAGAAAGGGCTTACCAGCCGCTATCTGTTTGGCCTGCCGAATCTCCTCCCGAGCACCCCGGGCTTCGGTCCGTGCTTCTTTGGCCTCCTGAAGGGCCTTGGTGAGATCGGCCGCTTGGACCGTATTCTTCTCCTCCAAGGCCTCACACTTGCTGGCGGCGTCCTTGAGCTCTTTCTCCACCTCAGTCACCCTCTCCTCGTACTTGCGGTGGGTGATGTCGTGGTATTCTCACGGGGGGCTTGCCAGTCGACAGATGCCACAAGGGCTTTGTGTGAGGGTAAGACTGCTGCTGATAGGACCGCGAGCGAGTATGCGAGTAGCACGCGCTAGTTTACCCAGGTTCGGGGCTCTCCGGAGAGATAACACCCCTACTCTTGCATGTCTGAGTATATGTGGTATATCTGTAGTATAGAGTGCTCCTGGAGCTGTATCTGAGCCCAGTGCCATAGGCATCTGGCTTTGTATATGTCTCATATATGTGTATGAGCTAGCTAGCAAGTGGGCATGAGAGAGCTCCACCGTGAGTGGGCATGGATGCATGCGTGCTCTAGTGGCCGAATGGCTCTTGGCTGTGGGTGTGTGCGTGAGCATGTATGTGCCCATGGGACTCCATGTGCCCGTCGATGGATGGATGGATAGATAGCTATATATAGTGTGGAGCTAGCTTACTATCTAAGCTATGTGGTGGTATGGGAGCAAGGCATGGTGGGGGTGTCATGCTTGTCCCCTGGGTCACTTCATAAATAGTGCCAGGGGACAAGTGACACTATACATGATGGCATCGAGGTACAGCCGTCTCGTCCGCGGTATGGCCGCCACGTTGGTGTCTTGTCGGTGTCGGGTCAGGCTGCAGTCGGCAGCCGGCTGGTTGGCGCAGTCGGCAGCCGGCAGCCCGCCGGGCAGAGCAGTCGGACGGGGAGCCGGCAGGAGCAGCCGGGCAGTCGGACTGAGGGGCTTTGCTAGCCCCGATGTCTTAAATTATTGTCTCGCCGCCTTCGGGGTATCCGTGGCCAATTACTCCGACAGTAGCCCCCAAGCCTCCGGGCAACTTGGCAAAGTTGGGCGGAGGTTTTTTTGGCGGGTGTTTCATGGAAATGATCATGCAAAAGACAAAGTTAGCCCACGCAGATATATCAATTGATTGCTTTTAGCACTGCAAGTTTTATGCGGAGGGTGCCGACTCGGTTTCGTCTGAGCCCCCTTCAATCTCCTTCATGTTCCCTCCACTCTTTGGCTTGCTCTCGCTTCCTGGATAGCCGCTCTGCGGTCTGTGGCTGAGAGTGGGCCGCGGAGTGGAGTGTACAATACTCAGATTCTTGGAGCGAATTTAACCGAGCAGATACTCATAAAGAAAACGGCCGGGTCGCCCGAACCGTTTTTCTTCCCGGACGTTTTTCGCGTGGGTGGCCTCCAGCGTTCACTCTTGCTAGCCGGACCGCCGCTCTGCGGTCTGTGACTAAGAGTGGGCCTTTGGTACCGCGCACGCTACTATGCCGTCTGCGGGAACTATCGTCTCAGGCCAAGCGGTCAGCCCCGGGCCAACTCTGGCTGGCGCCGGGGCGAACAGTGCTGCAACTATAATAAAATGCGGAGATAGCCCTCGAGCATCGCTCGGGGTTATTCGTGCTCTCGCGATGAAAAAATATGCAGGTGAGGAGCTCACATTGATTTTCGTGTAGCCGAGGCGGAGGTCGTCGAAGACAGTTGGCGCGGCTCGGCGCTCGCGGAGCGCGTCGGCGCACCCGCTGGGTGTAGCCCTCGAGCCTCTAGGCGCTCGAGGAGGGGTCCCGGCCGGTCAGGCCCGACCGGCCAGGCGGCGAGGCGTCTTGCAGCGCCCTTTTTCTTCTTCTGCCGGCTGCTGGCAGCCGGACGAAACTCTTCTCTTATCTGCAATCTTCCGTGGGAGCGCCCCAGCGCACCCACTGGGTGTAGCCCCCGAGATTCGGGCCGACTGCTGAGCAGTCGGGCCGGATCTTCCGGCAACTACTTTGTCTTCTTCCTCGCGGGGGCGCGTCAGCGCACCCGCCGGGTGTAGCCCCCGAGATTCGGGCCGACTGCTGAGCAGTCGGGCCGGATCTCCCGGCGACTACTTTGTCTTCTTCTTTTTCTTCTTCAGCTGGCTGGGCAGGCGGACTCCGACACAGCAGTCGGGCCCTTTGTAGCTGGCCAGGTAGCCAGCGGTCGGACGCATATTTCTTTTCTTTTTTCTCGGCTGTAGGCACCCGGCCAGCCGGATCTGGGCAGGCGGACGCACACACACCTTTTTTTTAGCCGGCCCGAAGACTTTTCTTCAGCCGGCTAGTGGGCAGACGCCCTTTTCTTCTACTTTTTCCTTCTTTCTCTTTTTACATGCCGGCCACTTGTGCAGCCGGCTGCGGGGAGCGATGGCGGGATGCAGCCGGCACGGGAGCTGGTGAGCACCAGGGGTAGGGGCCTGTAGGCGCACAGGCGGACGCGAGCGCGGCCGGTGGAGGCCGGAGCCGGCAGGCGGGCGGGTCGACAAGGCGGCGAGCAGGCGGAGCCGGCTCACGGGACAGTGAGCCGGCCAGCGCGGAACCAGCGCTGGAGAGGCCGGGATGCGGAGACGGCCGAGGCCGAACCGGGGCGACTCGGCGGGGGCGGAGGCGACCCGGCGGCTGGCGCGGGAGTCGCGAGCCGGGCTCGGCAGGCGGAGCAGAGCAGCCGGCCACGATCGGAGGCGGCCGTGCGGGCGGAGCCGACAGGCGGCCATCGTGCAGAGGAGCCGACGCGGGCAGAGCCGGCGGGCCGGGTGGCGGGGAAGAGCGGCGGCTGGGTGGTGCGGCGCAGGCGCGAAGCAAGCCGGCGGTGGCCTCGGGCGTGGAGGAGCAGAGCCGCTGGAGGTCAGCGGGCGGGCAGGAGCCGGCCAGCGGGCGAGTGGAGCGGCAAGCCGGCCAGCGAGCGCGTGGGAGCCGGCCAAAGCGGCGACATGGCGCGGCTCGGAGGCGGAGGCAGGGGCAGAGCTCGGGCGCGCGGAGGGAGACCAGGGGCGGCTCGGCGCGGGGACGGCGAGGCCGCAGGAGAGCTGGCGTGGGGACGAGGCCGGAGAAGGCCGGGCACGGTGGAACAGCCACGCGGGCCGACTCGGGGAGCGGGCGCGGCGCAACGCGGTGCTCGGTTGCGGGACTGATGCGGAGACGCCATGGATTTTTGGGAGTGTACGGGCATTGTATGGCAAGTGTCCGACTTGCATCTGACTTAATCATGGGTGGTGTATATGCGACGTATATTATGTATCTGGGATGCGTATGACTAGTGCATGACTGTCACGACCGGTTTTTCAATAAAATATTTATTGAGAGACCAATCCCTTTTACGGACCAGTAAGAAGAATTCCTTCTCACTGGTAGACAATATCTTGGTCACAGAAGAAAAATACCAGGAGTACTGAAATATAATACAAGGTTGAGCGGGGACTGCTCAACAATTTATTACAAGTGCGCCGATGAAACAAAACGGCGGATAGGGTGGCATATCTACTAACTCACGATAACAACGGTGGTGGAAATATCGCCGCGAAGTGGGTGATATGACTCCTGAAAACTACAGCTCTTCGAGCGTCGGAGTGAGGCTCGAGGAGACTTATTGCGGGTGGCGGAAGCGTATATGGTACAAGTGACCAATATCCAGGATCGCACGGGACTGACTGGGATTCCTCTAGGCGTCGGACTCACTATCAAACTCTTCATCCATGAGATCGCCTTCGTCAACATCTGGCCAAATCAACAAGCCAGGTGAGTACTATGAAAGTACTCGCAAGACAGTTCGGACATAAGATATAACAAATGTAAACATGAAGCATAAGAACAGAGTAACAAGTGCGTTCAGACATAGAGACAATAATGTATGGGGAAACATAACAGAGAAGTCGGGCGATAGTCCTCCCGAAATCTCAAAATAAATACTGGGTGCCAAACGAGGGTCTGAATGACTCCTCGAGAGGAAACTGCAAGAATAATAATACCGGTGCCAAACGAGGGTCTGAATGACTCCTCGAGAGGAAACTGCAAGAATAATAATACTGGTGCCAAACGAGGGTCTGAATGACTCCTCGAGAGGAAACTGCAAGAATAATAATGCCGCAGTCGGGCGTCGGGGCGACACCACATAAAGGGCTTATATTGAAAGTAAGAGACAAACATGCCACAGTCGGACATCTGAGCGACATCACATAAAGGGCTTATATTGAAAGTAAAAGACAAACATGCCACAGTCGGACGTCTGAGCGACATCACATAAAGGGCTCACATTCATAACTTAGTAGCTCATGAATTTTTAAAACATATCAAGAGAATAATCAGACATGAGATAAACAACAGGGTTAGTCCATCCACAGGAATAACGTTCAGCTAAGTTCACTACTCGTGCTCGCTTACCGGAAAGAAGAATATACCACGAGGTTACGACATAGACATGGATACGCTGATCACGTTACTGGACCATGGATACGATGACTCGGAAGGATTTGACTCTGCAGAGTTTGTACTTTAACCACAGCCAACGGATTTCAGTAGTCACGGGGACTAGTTCCGTTTACGGTGTTTTGGAAGAAACACATCTAACCAGTACACACCCATTCAACATTTCCGAAGCCAGGAATCACCCTCGGCAACGTCCAAGAAAAACCTTGAGACGGGGAGGCTACAACCTCGCGTAGCATGGGATCAAATTTCTATACGCGCGCTCTAAGGGGTGCCCCCCTCTCGGTCCCAACCGGAAACACCCATGCCCCCTGACCGGATGACTGGCTTTAATCCAGGGCCATGGAACCATCATCCCGGCCCCTCTGTTTCGTGTGTACACGGAAAGAGGTTACCAACTTACTAAACCGCATTCTGGCAGAAAACCAGTGGTAGCACGGAAGGGGGAAGAACGATAACGTGACTCCGTCCACGTCAACGTCGGAATCGGATGACACAAGGCTGGTATGCTACAATAGTACCACCTTGCTGCCCGTCATGTCACCACATGATTAGGCCATCTCTCACCAGAGATCATCGCAACTTTGGAACATGCGGGTAGTTGCCTCACAAGCAACGAGGTACTCACCGACACTCATATGCCATGCACAACCTCTCACGCAAACATGAAAAACACCTATCATATCAAAGGTTCAAACATGCTTGCCTGGTTCGGAAAAGTCGGAGTCTAGCTCGGCAAAGTTCGCAGCTCCGTCACCTCTTCCGGAACCTACGGTATAGCGGAAAAGCATACTAACGTGAAAACCAACGCGTGCATAAAAGTTGTTCCAAATTTTTTCCAAATAAATCCCATAAAAAACTAGACAAAATTATAAGACTGTCAGAAAAAGAATCACTCAAAAATCACTTTTCATTAATGCTCTCATGAGATACATGCTTCTCCGGGTTACTCATACATTTTCTCAATTGTGAGACGTGGAATACGTCATGGACGTCTGACAGCTCCTTGGGTAGGTCTAGTTGGTAGGCTACCGTGCCTCTTCGTGCAATTATACTGAATGGTCCGATAAATCTCGGGGCTAGCTTCCCCTTAATTTTGAACCGTTGCAGGCCCCTCATAGGTGACACTCCTAGGTATACAGAGTCACCGGGTTCAAAGCTGACCTCACGATGCTTTTGATCGTAATAGCTCTTTTGTCGGCTTTGAGCTGTCTTGAGTCTGTCCCTGATCTGTTTAACCTTCTCCTCGGCCTCCTTGAGCATGTCTGGGCCGAAGATACGACTGTCTCCTGTCTCTGACCAATTTAGTGGGGTACGACACCTCCGTCCGTACAATGCTTCGAAGGGTGCCATTTGCAGGCTGGCTTGGTAACTGTTGTTGTAAGCAAACTCGGCATACGACAAACTTCCTTCCCAACTGGATCCATAGGTGAGCACACAGGCTCTCAGCATATCCTCTGAGATTTGGTTTACGCGTTTCGTTTGTCCATCAGTCTGAGGGTGGTACGCTGTACTGAATGCTAGTTGCGTGCCCAGAGCTTGTTGTAAGTGATCCCAAAATTTAGAGACAAATTGAGTGCCTCGGTCGGATATTATAGTTTTTGGGACTCCATGAAGACAGACTATACGAGAGAGATAAAGCTTGGCTAGCCTTTGTGTGGAGTAGGTTGTCTTCACGGGGATGAAATGGGCTACCTTGGTTAGCCTATCTGTGATGACCCATACGGCATCATTTCCGCGTTGCGATCGAGGTAGTCCGATGATGAAGTCCATCCCAATCTCATCCCATTTCCACTCAGGTATCCTGTTCGGTTGTAGCAGCCCTGCTGGCTTTTGATGCTCAGCCTTGATGTGCTGACATGAATCGCAACAAGCAATAAATGCGGCTATATCCCTTTTCATACCGTGCCACCAAAATCTTTCCTGAATGTCCTTGTACATTTTGGTTCCTCCAGGGTGGATCGAGTATGGAGCGGTGTGGCTCTCGGTTAGGATTTGTTGCTTGAGTTCCTCAATGTTCGGGACGCAAAGTCTGTCCCTGTACCATAATATTCCTTCATTGTCTGTGATGAACTCTGAAGCCTTGCCAAGGCTCATTTTTCTCTTTATTCCTTCGATGCTGGGGTGCCCTTGCTGTGCCTTCTTAATTTGCTCCATTAGGGTGGGTTGTATTTCCAGATTCGATACGGTGCCTTCAGTGACCAACACCATGTTGAGTCTTGCGAACTCCTGCTGAAACTCAGGCCTCAAGTTTTGCGGACTGTCATTGTCCGGGCTGGGGTTTCGACTAAGGGCATCAGCCACCACATTTGCTTTTCCTGGATGGTAGTGAATGCCGACATCATAGTCCTTGACTAATTCCAACCAGCGTCGTTGGCGTAAATTTAGCTCTGGTTGTGTGAAAATATATTTAAGGCTCTTATGGTCCGTATATATTTCACAGCGATTTCCCAACAGAAAGTGCCTCCACTCCTTGAGTGCATGTATGACTGCTGCTAGCTCCAAGTCATGTGTTGGGTAATTTTCCTCATGTTTTCGCAGCTGCCTGGAGGCATACACGACAACTTTGCCATCCTGCATTAGTACACATCCGAGGCCCTTTCGAGATGCGTCACAATACACTTCAAAGCTCTTGTGTATGTCTGGCACAGTTAAGACCGGCGCGGTGGTTAGTTTCTTCTTGAGCTCTTGGAAGCTTTTCTCGCATGCTTCCGTCCATACAAACTTCTTGTCCTTCTTGAGCAATTGTGTCATTGGTTTTGCCACAGTGGAGAATCCTTCAATAAATCTTCTGTAATATCCGGCCATTCCCAGGAAACTCCGCACATCTGTCACGTTGGCGGGTGGCTTCCAGTCAAGTATGGCTTTGACTTTTTCTGGGTCTACGGCCACGCCTTCTTGGTTCAATATATGGCCTAGGAAGCCAACCTGCCTTAGCCAAAACTCACACTTGCTAAATTTGGCGTACAACTGATGTTTCCTCAATTCTCCCAAAACAATTCTGAGATGCTCAGCATGCTCTTCTGGTGTCCTTGAATATACCAGAATATCGTCAATGAACACCACAACAAATTTGTCCATAAATTTCATAAACACTTTGTTCATGAGGTGGACAAAATATGCGGGGGCGTTCGTTAACCCAAATGGCATTACTGTGAACTCATATAATCCATATCTGGAAGTGAATGCTGTCTTAGGGATATCTTCTCTCCGTACTTTCAATTGGTGATATCCCGATCTCAAATCAATTTTTGAGAACACCTTGGCTTGTGTGAGCTGGTCGAACATATCATTTATCCGTGGCATCGAATATTTGTTTTTTATGGTGACCATGTTGAGAGCTCGATAGTCTATACACAATCTTAGTGTCCCATCCTTTTTCTTGGCGAATAAAACTGGCGAACCCCATGGTGAGGAGCTGGCTCGAATAAAGCCTTTGTCCAATAATTCCTTTATCTGCTTCTTCAACTCCACCAATTCTGAGGGTGCTATTCTATAAGGTTTCTTATAGATGGGAGCGGTGCCAGGTGCTAGTTCAATGCTGAACTCTATCTCTCGGTCTGGTGGCATGCCCGGTAGTTTTTCAGGAAATACGTCAGGGAACTCGCATACCACTGGAACTTTTCTCAGTTCTGACATGTCCACTTTGTTCAGCTTTGGTTGCCGTGACCGTGGTCTTTCTTGAGCTGTAACCTTTATTGTCTTGCCGTGATGGTGAGTGAGAATCACAGTCCGATTGAAACAGCCAATGAATCCTTTGTTGGTGGTCAACCAGTCCATCCCTAAAATGACATCCAGTCCTTTATTTTCCAACACGATGAGATTTGCTTGGAACTGTAGTCCTTCGAATTCAATGATCACTCCTTGGCAGTAACTCTGAGCGATTTGCTTATTTCCGGGGGACTTGATGATCATAGATTTTTCCAAGGGAAGTATCGGAAAACCATGTTGCAAAACAAAACTCTTCGAAACGAATGAATGGGAAGCTCCAGAATCAAACAAAACCGTGGCAGGTACTGTGTTGACAGGGAACGTACCGAGCACGATGTCTGGGGCATTCTGCGCTTCTTCCCTGGTCACATGGTTCAGGTGACCCTTCCTGTGGTTGTTGTTGGGATTGAAATTGTTGCGCTTGGGGGCTGGATTGTTTCCACCATTGTTCGGCTTGGGGGCCGAGTTCCTCGGCTTTGGGCACTGTTTAGCATAGTGCCCTTCTTCTCCACAAGCATAGCATGTGACTCCTAGATGGTACGTGAACTCCTTGTCCCTGGCATGAAACTGTCTGACTGGCCTTAGATCAGTAGTCGTGGATTTCCTTGCTCCTGTCCTTGGCACCTCAGTCTTGCTTCGGTTGTTGCGAGCGAGGGTTGTCTTGTCCCTCTTTCGCTTACGGATATCTTCCAGACTACGGCGCTCATTCTCCAAGGTAATGGCCTTGTCAACCAGAGTTTTAAAATCTGGGAAAGTGTGTACAACCTGTTGGCATTTTAGTGCCGGTGCCAGGCCGTCCAGGAATTTTTCCATCTTCTTGTTGTCAGTCATGTGCTCGTCGAAGGCATAACGAGACAGCTGGGTAAACTGACCGTTGTATTCTGTCACTGACATGCCTCTTTGCTTGAGGTCGTCAAATTCTCTCTTCTTGATTTTTATGATGCTCCTGGGGATGTGTGCCCCACGAAAGCCTTCCTTGAACTCTTCCCAGGTGATGTTGTGTTCACTGGGATGCATGTGTAGGAAATTTTCCCACCATGCTGCAGCTGCTCCAGTAAGGTAGTGTGGTGCATAAAGCACCTTCTCATGGTCTGAGCACTGAGCGATAATCAGCTTTCTCTCGATGTCACGAAGCCAATCATCGGCTTCCAGCGGCCTATCGGTGTGAGCAAACGTTGAAGGGCGAGTCTTCTGTAATTCAGACAACTTGGAATGTGGTTGATAGGGTTCACGGTGGTTTCCCATATTAATGACATGATTCATCATCTCTTGGTGTTGTTGCTCGCTTTGTTCGAAGAGACGGCAAACTTGAGACAAGGCTGCTTCCCTGTCCTGCTGACTGGACTGTCCCTGAGTGAAGTTGTTGCTAGTCTGTGTCCCATAAACTTCTTCTGGCTGATTGGGCATGGAACGAGTCCACGGACGAGACATTTTTCCAGTCTGGGGTATTATTTTGCAAAACTCATGAGAAGAACTGTGTGGCACAAGGAAAATCTTGCAAAGGCAAAAACTTAAAAGACCTAAAGATTTTTCAAGAAAGCATAAACGATTTTGCATGGAGGCGAACTGTTTAACCCAAATCTTACACGCGAGAAGCAAACACACGATACAGCACTCAGGATGTGCGTACACAATCCTGACATGTTATTTAGACTAGCATACTCCTTCGGAAAGCAGCGAACATACTAATACAAACTAGCGTACAGGTAAAACACATCATACAAGCAGACCTAACGCACGGCTACTCGGCGCTCTCAGTCGGAGATGGTGACGATGTCCTTTCCCTTGCCGAGGGCAAGACTCAGCGGTGCAGGAGATTCAACCTCCACCTCCTCTCTAGCAGGCTCCTGGCGCGTAACACTGCGCTGAGGTGATGGCGAGGGAGCGACAGGCGGGAGTGCGGGTGTGGCAGGCGGTGCAGCTCTGACTGGAGTAGGAGCGACGACTCGGTCGAACTCCTCAGTGGTAGGCAGACGGCGAGCAGTGGCCAAAATGGCCGGTGCATAAGAGGCTGAAGACGAGACGAATGTCAGGGGCGGTGCCGTGTGGAGAAGCTCCTTCCTGCAGGCAGGACCGCCCCGGACTAGGTCCATGCGGGCAGCCACAAGATCGTCCACGAGGTTGTCGAAGGACTCCTCCAGAGCCTTGAGATACTCCATAACCATCTCGATGGCTTCATCTCGCTCTCCCCGATGGCAGGCGAATGCATAGTGACAAGTGTAGGGCACATGGCATGGGAGGTAGCGGTAGCGATGAGTCTTCATCATAGGAAGAATGTCCCGAAGGCGAGCTATCGCCTCACGGGCAGCCATCTGCATGGCATGCCTCTCCGTAGGCATGGCCCTTCCCACAAAACGGAAGTGGCGAGATGCAGAACGTCCTCCCTTGAATTGCACCACGGCCTGGTGCATAGACACGTCGTCGCTGAGCTTGTGCTGATAAAGCGTGAACTCCGGACGAGTCGCTGGCCCGATTGCGAGCTTGGTGATGGAGACGAGGAGTTTGACAAACCCCTCGGGCACGTTCGTGAACACTCGAGTCTCGCAGTTGCTGCCAGCCATCTACAAAAGTAGGCAAAAATTATGAGTAGTCATGTCATAAATTTATGATGACCAACAGAAAATAGCTACAATTGCAAAATGCTGAAAAAGCACAAAAGACGCTAATAACCGATTAGCGATCGCACCTAGTGGCTTCCTACAGTCAGCCTGGCTCTGATACCAAGCTTGTCACGACCGGTTTTTCAATAAAATATTTATTGAGAGACCAATCCCTTTTACGGACCAGTAAGAAGAATTCCTTCTCACTGGTAGACAATATCTTGGTCACAGAAGAAAAATACCAGGAGTACTGAAATATAATGCAAGGTTGAGCGGGGACTGCTCAACAATTTATTACAAGCGCGCCGATGAAACAAAACGGCGGATAGGGTGGCATAACTACTAACTCACGATAACAACGGTGGTGGAAATATCACCGCGAAGTGGGTGATATGACTCCTGAAAACTACATCTCTTCGAGCGTCGGAGTGAGGCTCGAGGAGACTTATTGCGGGTGGCGGAAGCGTATATGGTACAAGTGACCAATATCCAAGATCGCACGGGACTGACTGGGATTCCTCTAGGCGTCGGACTCACTATCAAACTCTTCATCCATGAGATCGCCTTCGTCAACATCTGGCCAAATCAACAAGCCAGGTGAGTACTATGAAAGTACTCGCAAGACAGTTCGGACATAAGATATAACAAATGTAAACATGAAGCATAAGAACAGAATAACAAGTGCGTTCAGACATAGAGACAATAATGTATGGGGAAACATAACAGAGAAGTCGGGCGGTAGTCCTCCCGAAATCTCAAAATAAATACTGGGTGCCAAACGAGGGTCTGAATGACTCCTCGAGAGGAAACTGCAAGAATAATAATACTGGTGCCAAACGTGGGTCTGAATGACTCCTCGAGTGGAAACTGCAAGAATAATAATGCCGCAATCGGGCGTCGGGGCGACACCACATAAAGGGCTTATATTGAAAGTAAGAGACAAACATGCCACAGTCGGACGTCTGAGCGACATCACATAAAGGGCTTATATTGAAAGTAAAAGACAAACATGCCACAGTCGGACGTCTGAGCGACATCACATAAAGGGCTCACATTCATAACTTAGTAGCTCATGAATTTTTAAAACATATCAAGAGAATAATCAGACATGAGATAAACAACAGGGTTAGTCCATCCACAGGAATAACGTTCAGCTAAGTTCACTACTCGTGCTCGCTTACCGGAAAGAAGAATATACCACGAGGTTACGACATAGACATGGATACGCTGATCACGTTACTGGACCATGGATACGATGACTCGGAAGGATTTGACTCTGCAGAGTTTGTACTTTAACCACAGCCAACGGATTTCAGTAGTCACGGGGACTAGTTCCGTTTACGGTGTTTTGGAAGAAACACATCTAACCAGTACACACCCATTCAACATTTCCGAAGCCAGGAATCACCCTCGGCAACGTCCAAGAAAAACCTTGAGACGGGGAGGCTACAACCTCGCGTAGCATGGGATCAAATTTCTATACGCGCGCTCTAAGGGGTGCCCCCCTCTCGGTCCCAACCGGAAACACCCATGCCCCCTGACCGGATGACTGGCTTTAATCCAGGGCCATGGAACCATCATCCCGGCCCCTCTGTTTCGTGTGTACACGGAAAGAGGTTACCAACTTACTAAACCGCATTCTGGCAGAAAACCAGTGGTAGCACGGAAGGGGGAAGAACGATAACGTGACTCCGTCCATGTTAACGTCGGAATTAGTCGGATGACACAAGGCTGGGATGCTACAACAGTACCACCTTGCTGCCCTTCATGTCACCACATGATTAGGCCATCTCTCACCAGATATCATCGCAACTTTGGAACATGCGGGTAGTTGCCTCACAAGCAACGAGGTACTCACCGACACTCATATGCCATGCACAACCTCTCACGCAAACATGCAAAACACCTATCATATCAAAGGTTCAAACATGCTTGCCTGGTTCGGAAAAGTCGGAGTCTAGCTCGGCGAAGTTCGCAGCCCCGTCACCTCTTCCGGAACCTACGGTATAGCGGAAAAGCATACTAACGTGAAAACCAACGCGTGCATAAAAGTTGTTCCAAAATTTTTCCAAATAAATCCCATAAAAAACTAGACAAAATTATAAGACTGTCAGAAAAAGAATCACTCAAAAACCACTTTTCATTAAAAAGTTATAAGGGTTTCTGTCCAGGGACTCATCTGTAATGAAACAGAGAAGTTCCAGGGGCTTAACTGAGAAAACAGAAAACGCTTCGGAAAGAAACGCGCCAGCTCAAAGGGAAAACGTATTTGCCCGAAGGCGCCAACAGAAAACGTTTCGAGGGAGAAGAGAATAGAGGCTGACAGGGGGGTCCACATGTCAGGTTTAAAAAGTTCGCCGGCGCCCGAAGACTGCGGTGGTTGCCGGCGTCGAACCACGGCGAGACAGGGAGATCGGAGTGTACCAAGAGCTTCAGCGTGTCCTTCCGCGTCGGTGGGTGGTGGACTCGACCGACGGAGAGCACCACGTCGACGGCGACACTTTCTCCGGCGGACGGCGGCTCGGGTGATGGTGGAGAACTCCGGTGGGTGCTGCAAACTCCGAATTGAAGCGCGGGTCAGAAGCAGGGATGCACTAGAGAGCTACTGGCAAGAGATGGGAGGCAGAGGTGCACGCACGGGAGCGAATCGAGCTGGATCCCGTGGCGGGTCGCGGCGGCCGGAGTTGAGGAAGGAGACTCCCTCGGGGCTCTTCCAGTGGCTAGGCAGGGTCTTGGTGGAGTGCAGAGGTGGTGTGGGTACTAGCTGGAGCTCGGGGCCTCTATTTATAGGCGGATCGAGGGGGTGGCCGTGAACGGAGAATCTCCGCGAGCAATTACGGCGAGGCGGTGGATTGGCAGGGGGTTTAGGTGGGCAGGCAGCATCAGTGAGGTGTACTGGTGCCGTTCCCTTGCTAATCCCGGTCGGTCTTGGCATAATGGCGCCGGTCCACGGTGGGGTGGCCGCACGGGCACGATGGCGGCAGAGAGCACTGGGGAGTGGGTGGCCACGCGGCGATCTCCGGTGGCTTGGGCGGCGCTGAGTGGCGCTGTCTGCGCCGCGCCTCTCTCTGGCGGCCGCAAAGCCGCCGCTGGCGTCGGTCACGGGGCGGCGCACCTCCTCCAGCACGTCGCCGACGCCCGCAAACATCCAGGCGCTCGTGCGGTGCAGAGGACAAGGGGGAGGGGATGGGGAGCAAGGCGCCAACGCGGCACTGTCGAGATCGACAACATGTTCTGAAGAAAACGACAGTAGATCACTGAACTGTATTTCTGAATCTCTGAACTTGACATTGATAATGCTCTGCAGGTGTTCGACAGAATGATTTGGCATGAAGAAAAAATTTCCTGGAGCTGGGACTTGGTGAGGTGACCTCTCAATGCACCCAGAGGCTGCCTGATTTTTCTCAGAATTTTTGGAGAGGGATTTGAATGAATTTCATCAAATTTGGCAAATCTGGTCCAAACTTGCAGCAAGTATAGTTTGAAAAATTTGAACTGGAGACCAGTGGATCTTCATGGATCTTGGTTGAGCGTTCAAAGGACTAGGAAGGGAAATTGGTTTGGGGGCAAAAATCAAAACAGAAAGGGTAGCTCCTTTGTAAATCTTCAAGAGCTAGAATAGAAGGCAGAAATTGTTTTTGATAAGAAATAAATGGAAATAAATATATGGAGAGGTTCAACTTGCTGGATTTGAGGTACATCATGATCCAAAGGTGGGGAAAAGTTTGTGGAAGAGGATTTGCACATAGGTCATGGCAAGAGGAATTTTTGAAAGTGGAAAAAAAGATCATTCCAAAAGCTATAGGGCCTTTTAAAAGATTTCAAAAGAAATTTTCCTAAGTGAAAAGCATTTGGTTTTGAGTACAAATAAAAAGGGCAAACCTCCAAGACCAAAAATCAAGTCATGGGTGAATCCAAATAAAACTCTTGCCATAAAAATATTTTGAAAGGGAGGGTTCTTTTGAAGGAAAAATTTAAATCACCTCCCTCAGGTCAAATAATTTTTTTTGAAAAATCCAAATGAAATTTTGGGTGTCACAATGACCATAGTCTGATTTGTATCTGGCTAGCTTGCATAGATGGTATGGGGAGGAGCGCGTTCTGGCCGTAGCAAGGCGCATCATGGAGGGGAGCAGACGCGAGGCGCGTGGATGGATGCGGCCGACCGAAGTAAGGCCCCGCGCGCGGCGCGCGCGCGGACGGACTGCCGGCGTCGCAACGGTGGTGATGACGAAGGCGGCGAGGCCGACGACGAGGACGCGCCGTCCCGCGCGGCCGCTCCGGGGGCGGGTCGAAGTCGAGCCCCCGAGCGCTACCGGATAGACGGCGCAATGCCGCGGCGGTGATGGCGAAGATGGTCCCGCCCGGACTGCGAAACCAGCAGCAGCGTGGTAGCATAGTAGCAGTACCGCCCCACGGTGGGCGCCAACTGTCGTGGTATTCTCACGGGGGGCTTGGGAGTCGACAGATGCCACAAGGGCTTAGTGTGAGGGTAAGACTGCTGCTGATAGGACCGGGAGCGGGTATGCGAGTAGCACGCGCTAGTTTACCCAGGTTCGGGGCTCTCTGGAGAGATAATACCCCTACTCCTGCATGTCTGAGTATATCTGATATATCTGGTACAGAGTGCTTCTGAACCTATATCTTTGGTCAGTGCCATAAGCATCTGACTTTGTATATGCGTATGGCCGGATGAACATGCGTGCTCTAGTGGCCGAATGGCTCTTGGCCGTGGGTGTGTACGTGAGCATGTATGTGCCCATGGGACTCCCTGTGCCCGTCGATGGATGGATGGATGGATAGCTATATATAGTGTGGAGCTAGCTTACTATCTAAGCTATGTGGTGGTATGGGAGCAAGGCATGGTGGGGGTGTCATGCTTGTCCCCTGGGTCACTTCATAAATAGTGCCAGGGGACAAGTGACACTATACATGATGGCATCGAGGTACAGCCGTCTCGTCCGCGGTATGGCCGCCATGTCGGTGTCTTGTCGGTGTCGGGTCAGGCTGCAGTCGGCAGCCGGCTGGTTGGCGCAGTCGGCAGCCGGCAGCCGGCCGGGCAGAGCAGTCGGACGGGGAGCCGGCAGGAGCAGCCGGGCAGTCGGACTGAGGGGCTTTGCTAGCCCCGATGTCTTAAATTATTGTCTCGCCGTCTTCGGGGTATCCGTGGCCAATTACTCCGATAGGTGACATGTTCGGTCTTTAAATCCGCAACCGCTTTGTCAGCTCGCCTTCGCCTGCTCCTTGTCTTGCGCAAGGACGCTCTTGAGGGTCTCGACCTCGGCCGCACTGCCTGCAATCATGAACATAGCAGCACATGAGCTTAAAATTTACATCTGAATTCAGGCGTGTACGAGATCTTTTATGTACCTTGTGCTTCATCGAACCACTTGTTCATGCGGTTGATATCATCATCAGCCAACTGCAGCTTCCGCTTGAGTTCGGAAACTTCAGTGGCATGGGAAGTCACCACCAACAGAGAAGCCATTTATACAATAGACAACTATGTCACCTCCTGCGATTATTACTTGATCCCCTATTCGGCCTTTTTCAAAACCGAACAGAGTCTTAGGGGCTACTATCTATATACAGGCATATTTTTTCCTATGAAAACCGGCCAAGAATATTATGTCACATACCTCGAAGCATGTTAGCAGGCTGGTGAAGGCTTCGTTCAGCCCGCTCTTGGCGGACTGAACCTTCTCAACCACTGCACCCATTAGGGTGCGGTGCTCCTCCACGATGGAAGCACGTCGCAGTGCCTCCACCAGAGTGTTCGGTGCCACCGGATTAATGGAGGTCGCCGCCAGAGTTGGCGCTCCCCCTCCTTCGAAGGGGGTTTCTCGCTCGATTCCGGAGCCATATGGGTCTCTGGAATAGTGTTCGGCTGGGGCCGGACTGGTCAAAGCCCCCGCCATCGGTCTCCATGGGGGTTGCGCCCCCCATGTTCTCGGCAGCCGAGGCCTCACCCTCAGGCGCCGTGTTCGCAGCCTCCCTCACTTCTCCATGGCCCGGAGAGGCTCTTCGGGACAACACCTCGGTGTCATCCGCGATGATTGGTGGAGAGGCTTACAGAGGCGTCTCGCTCTCCACCATCCCTGGTGCCAGAGAGTTCCCCTGAGATAGCGATGGTTCGGGGAGGTCGTGGGCCAGACTGAAACATGTAACATAATATGTTATATTACCATCATAATGGACCGGATATCTAGAAAGTATTCTTTGGCACTTACAATGTGGCCAGGGGCTTTTTCCTGGGGCGCCTCTTGGGGGAGTGTTCGGCATCCGTGTCCGAACCATCTAAGAGGGTTATTTCCCCTCTTGGACGCCTCCGCCTCCGGGTCTACGGAGGCGACCCTTTTCTTCTTCATCCCCTTAAGGGGAGAATCGCTTTCTGCCTCCTCCTCCTCTTCGTCTTCACCTCCCTCGTGGGAGCAGAGAGCTTCGGTCTCTCTGGCCATTGCGTCTGAAGTACCTTTGCGACGGAGGCCACCCTTGGCCTCCTTGCTCTTCTTCTTGGCCTTCTTCTCCGGCGCCTGATACGGCGCCGGGACCAACATCCTCGTTAGCAGAGGAGTGGCTGGGTCTTCAGGTAGCGGAGCTGGACACTTGATCAGCTCTGCCTTCGCTGTCCAGCCCTGAATGAGGAATGGAAAACTCAGTATACCCTCTGATCTATAACCGAAATTATGTTCAGAAACAGAATACTTACCGGAGTGGTCGGATTCACGCTGTCGAGGCCAATGTCGTCGGTCTTCTTCGGCCACGTCTTCTGGGCCTTGAAGAGCAGCTTCCCGATCTCTTCGTGCATTGTGCGGAAGAAGCGCTGCAGGGTCCGCGACCCTTCCGGATTGAACTCCCACATGTGGAGAGGCCGGTGTTGGCACGGGAGGATCCGGCGGAAGAGCATCACCTGAATCACATAAGTGAGACTAGTGTTCTTGTTTATCATATTTTTGATGCGCTTGCAGCATCATCACTTCATCGGTCGACCCCCAGTCCAAACCCTTGTTGGTCCATGACGCGAGCCGCATAGGGGGCCCGGATCTGAACTCAGTAGTGGCCTCCCATCTGGCGCCGCGGGGTTCGGTGATGTAGAACCACTCCTGTTGCCACACCATTACGGTCTCCAAGAAGGCCCCTTTAGGCCAAGTGGTATTGGGGAGCTTGCTTAACATGGCACCGCCGCAGTCCACATGCTGCCCGTCGACCACCTTCGGCTTGGCATTGAAAACTTTTAGCCAGAGGCTGAAGTGTGGGGGTATGCAGAGTAGCGCCTCGCACACGACGATAAATTCCGAGATGTGGATGAAAGAATTTGGGGCTAGATCATGGAAATATAGCCCATAGTAGAACATGAGGCCATGGAAAAAGGGGTAGAGGGGGAACCCAAGTCCGCGGAGGAAGTTGGGGATAAACACCACTCTTTCGCCAGGCTCCGGAGTGGGAATGACTTGCTTCTTGGCAGGAAGCCTGTGCGCGATGTCCGCAGTCAGGTACCCCGCCTCCCGGAGCTCCTTGACGTCCTTCTCCGTGACGGAGGAGGCCAGCCACTTGCCCTATGAGCCGGATCCGGACATGGCTGGAGTGGTTGGCGGCGGTGGGAAAGATTGAAGCTTCGGTGCTGGAGCTCGAGGAGCAGAAAGCAGAGAAGGAGGAAGGCGTGGGGTAAAAAAGATGGATCTTTATCCACTTATATAGGCTGTGAATATCAAGCGCCCCCCCCTCTCAAGCCTTAAAACTCGCCTGTTCCCAAGGGGTCTTGCGAACGGCACGGTTGGATTACCCAACCCGTATTGATGAGAATCCCGCAATAAGTGGGCATGATGTCTGCTTGGACAAGACGAGTCATTAGAGACCACGCCAAGAAACACGAAGTGGGAGGTGATGACCCACAAGTATAGGGGATCTATCGTAGTCCTTTCGATAAGTAAGAGTGTCGAACCCAACGAGGAGCAGAAGGAAATGATAAGCGGTTTTCAGCAAGGTATTCTCTGCAAGAACTGAAATTATAGGTAACAAATAGTTTTGTGATAGGATAATTGGTAACGAACAACAAGTAAAGAAAGTAAATAAAGCCACAAGGTGGCCCAATCCTTTTTGTAGCAAAGGACAACCCTGATCAAACTCTTATATAGAGAAAATCGCTCCCGAGGACACATGGGAATTATCATCAAGCTAGTTTTCATCATGTTCATATGATTCGCGTTCGGTACTTTGATAATTTGATATGTGGGTGGACCGGTGCTTGGGTGCTGTTCTTACTTGAACAAGCATCCCACTTATGATTAACCTCTATTGCAAGCATCCGCAACTAAAATAAAAGTATTAAGGTAAACCTAACCATAGCATGAAACATATGGATCCAAATCAGCCCCTTACGAAGCAACCCATAAACTAGGGTTTAAGCTTCTGTCACTCTAGCAACCCATCATCTACTTATTACTTACCAATGCCTTCCTCTAGGCCAAAATAATGGTGAAGTGTCATGTAGTCGACGTTCACATAACACCACTAGAGGATAGACAACATACATCTCATCAAAATATCAAACGAATACCAAATTCACATGACTACTAATAGCAAGACTTCTCCCATGTCCTCAGAACAAACGTAACTACTCACAAAGCATATTAATGTTCATAATCAGAGGAGTATTAATATGCATAAAGGATCTGAACATATGATCTTCCACCAAATAAACCAACTAGCATCAACTACAAGGAGTAATCAACACTACTAGCAACCAACACGTACCAATCCCAGACTTTGGAGACAAGAATTGGATACAAGAGATGAACTAGGGTTTGAGAGGAGATGGTGCTGGTGAAGATGTTGATGGAGATTGCCCTCTCCCGATGAGAGGAGCGTTGGTGATGACGATGGCGATGATTTCCCCCTCCCGGAGGGAAGTGTCACCGGCAGAACAGCTCTGCCGGAGCCCTAGATTGGTTCCGCCAAGGTTCCGCCTCGTGGCGGCGGAGTCTCGTCCCGAAAGCTTGCTTATGATTTTTCTTCGGACGAAAGACTTCATATAGCAGAAGATGGGCACCGGAGGGCCAACAGGGGGCCCACGAGGCAGGGGGCGTGCCCAGGGGGGCATGGCGCGCCCCCACCCTCGTGGACAGGTGGAGGCCTCCCTGACGTATTTCTTACGCTCAATATTTTTTATTATTTCCAAAAATAACTTTCGTGGAGTTTCAGGACTTTTGGAGTTGTGCAAAATAGGTCTCTAATATTTGCTCCTTTTCCAGCCCAGAATTCCAGCTGCCGCATTCTCCCTCCTTATGTAAATCTTGTAAAATAAGAGAGAATAGGCATAAGTATTGTGACATAATGTGTAATAACAGCCCATGATGCAATAAATATCGATATAAAAGCATGATGCAAAATGGACGTATCAACTCCCCCAAGCTTAGACCTCGCTTGTCCTCAAGCGGAAGCCGATAACGATAAATATGTCCACATGTTTAGAGGTATAGGTGTCGATAAAATAAAATACGGACATGAGGGCATCATGATTATTCTCATAACAGTAACATATATGGATATTGTCATATGATTTCTTATGCTCAAGTAATAATCTATTCACAATGCAAAGTATGAATCAGAAACTTTATTGAGAACTAACACACTATAATCTCAGTCATTGAGGCAATTGCAATTTATCATAACATCAGAAAGAGTCTATGTCAGAGCTTTCTAGCAAGTCCACACACTCAACTATCATTTAGTATTTCATAATTGCTAACACTCACGCAATACTTGTGGTTACGGAGTTTTAACTGAACACAGAGAAAGATAGGGGCTTATAGTTTCGCGTCCCAACCTTTTACCTCAAGGGTAATGTCAACAATAATAACTCATGCCCCCTACATCCAATTAGATATATATATATATATATATATATATATATATATATATATATATATATATCCGGATCTTTCCAACACACTGTGCTTGCCAAAGGATAAAATGTAAAAAGGAAAGGTGAAGATCACCATGACTCTTGCATAAGGTAGAAGATAATAATAAAAGATAGGCCCTTCGCAGAGGGATGCAGAGGTTGCCATGTGCTTTCAGGGTTGGATGCACAAAATCTTAATGCGAAAGAACGTCACTTTATATTGCCACTTGTGATATGAACCTTTATTATGTAGTCTGTCGCTTATATTTCTTCCACATCACAATATCGTATAAAGCTTATTTCTTCCACACCAATCAATTATACATATTTAGAGAGCAATTTTTATTGCTTGCACCGATGACAACTTACTTGAAGGATCTTACTCAATCCATGGGTAGATATGGTGGACTCTCATGGCAAAACTGGTTTAAGGGTTTTTGGAAGCACAAGTAGTATCTCTACTTAGTGCAAAGAATTTGGCTAGCATGAGGGGGAAAGGCAAGCTCAACATGTTGGATGATCCAAGACAATATACTTTATCTCAGATATAAGAAAACATAACCCATTACGTTGTCTTCCTTGTCCAACATCAACTCTTTAGCATGACATATTTTAATGAGTGCTCCCAATCATAAAAGATGTCCAAGATAGTATATTTATATGTGAAACCTCTCTTTCTTTATTACTTCCTATTAATTGCAACGATGACCAAAGCTATGTTTGTCAACTCTCAACAATTTTTAATCATCATACTCTTTCTATGTGAAGTCATTACTCTCAATAAGATCAATATAATATTTTTATTTCTTTTTATTCTTTTTCTCTTTTATTCACTCAAGACCATGGCAAAATAATCAAGCCCTTGACTCAACACTAATCTTTATTATATAGCTCATGGACTCGATTACATAGAGAGATCATAAAGCAAAACTCAAAACTAGATCATACTAAAACTTTTATTCCACTAGATCAAGATACTACTAAAAGGATCGAACTAAGAAAAATGGTAAAGATGGGAGTGTGATGGTGATACGATACCGGGGCATCTCCCCCAAGCTTGGCAGTTGCCAAGGGGAGTGCCCATACCCATGTGATTATGTCTCCTTCGGGGATGGTGATGTGATATTCTTGGCGATAATGCCCCTCGGGATACGATTCTCTTCCTCGAGCTTATTGAGTTGCTGCTTGAGATCCATTATCTCCTTACGAAGCTTCCCTGTAACGGCTAAAGCTCCTTGCACCCAAGGGTATTGCATAGCTGCGGAAGAACAAGCGACACTCTTCTTCATATTTTCACAAGAAGGAAATCTAACATTAGAAGGGATAACCGAGTTTGAAATAGCTGAGCTCTGTAGTTCCCCCATCGTGAACCCAGCTCGGAAGCGAGAAGTGACTTCTTGATCCTCCATGGCATCTATCCTCATCAAGTCAGCCTCCATCTCTTCCTCCGTTGCTGGCCCAAAATGGTCAGCATCACTGTTTGTCCTTGGTCTCGATGCCGGATGAGACACCCGGCTCTCCCCGACTGACTCTTGAGAAGACATCTTGTTCTAATCTGCAGCAGCAACAGCTCGAAAAAAGAACAGAGAATATTTGCTTGATACAGGAGTCAAAACCTTCGGGAGATTATATAATGAATTTTTACCGACCAAAATACGTATCGTGCAAGAAAACGGAGTCCGGAGAGCACACGAGGTGCCCACGAGGTAGGGGGGCGCGCCCAGGGGGTAGGGCGCGCCCTCCACCCTCGTGGAGCCCTCGTGTCCTTCCCGGACTGCTTCTTATTTTTCTATGTTTCTAAATATTCCAAAACGGAGAAATATTGCCATTAGAACTGTTTTGGAGTCGGTTTACTTACCGTACCACATACCTATTACTTTTCGGAGTCTGAAACGTTCCGGAAAGTGTCCCTTATGTATTCCTCCGGGGTTACGGTTTCAATAACATTGGTTTCAACATTTATGGGATTACCTGAGATATAATGTTTGATTCTTTGACCGTTCACCACCTTCGGATTTGTGCCTTCGAAGTTGTTGATTTTTATGGCACCGGAAAGATAGACCTCCTCGATAACGTAAGGACCTTCCCATTTAGAGAGAAGTTTTCCTGCAAAAATTCTTAAACGAGAGTTGTATAGCAATACATAATCACCTACATTAAACTCACGCTTTTGTATTCTTTTGTCATGCCATCTTTTAACTTTTTCTTTAAACAACTTGGCATTCTCATAGGCTTGGGTTCTCCATTCATCAAGTGAGCTAATGTCAAATAACCTCTTCTCACCGGCAAGTTTGAAATCGTAATTGATCTCTTTAATAGCCCAATAAGCCTTATGTTCTAGTTCGAGAGGTAAGTGACATGCTTTTCCATAAACCATTTTATACGGAGACATACCCATATGATTTTTATATGCAGTTCTATAGGCCCATCATGCATCATCAAGTTTCTTGGACCAATTCTTTCTAGATCTATTGACAGTCTTTTGCAAAATTAATTTGAGCTCTCTATTACTCAATTCTACTTGACCACTAGACTGCGGGTGATAAGGAGATGCAATTCTATGATTAACATCATATTTAGCAAGCATTTTACGAAAAGCGCCATGAATAAAATGTGAACCACCATCAGTCATTAAATATCTAGGGACTCCAAACCTCGGAAAAATAAATTCCTTAAGCATTTTAATAGAAGTGTTATGATCAGCACTACTAGTTGGAATAGCTTCTACCCACTTAGTAACGTAATCAACAACAACTAAAATATGTGTGTAACCATTAGAGGCAGGAAAAGGTCCCATATAATCAAAGCCCCAAACATCAAATGGTTCAATAACAAGTGAATAGTTCATAGGCATTTCTTGACGTCTACTAATGTTACCAATTCTTTGACATTCATCACAAGATAAGACAAACTTACGTGCATCCTTGAAGAGATTAGGCCAATAAAAACCGGATTGCAATACCTTATGTGCAGTTCTATCTCCAGCGTGGTGTCCTCCATAAGCTTCGGAGTGACACTTGCGTAGGATCTGTTCCTGTTCATGCTCAGGTACACAACGTCTAATAACACCATCTACTCCTTCTTTATAAATATGTGGGTCATCCCAAAAGTAATGTCTCAAATCATAGAAAAAGTTTTTCTTTTGCTGGTATGTGAAACTAGGTGGTATAAATTTAGCAACAATATAATTAGCATAATCAACATACCACGGAGTGCTACGAGATGCATTTATGACATTTAGTTGTTCATCAGGAAAGCTATCGTCAATAGGTAGTGGGTCATCAAGAACATTTTCTAACCTAGACAAGTTGTCTGCAACGGGGTTCTCAGCTCCCTTTCTATCGACAATATGCAAATCAAATTCTTGTAGCAAGAGAACCCATCTAATAAGTCTAGGTTTAGCATCTTTCTTTTCCATAAGATATTTAATAGCAGCATGATCCGTGTGAATAGTTACTTTAGAATAAACAATATAAGGTCTGAACTTATCACAAGCAAATACAACTGCTAAGAATTCCTTTTCAGTAGTAGCATAATTTCTCTGAGCATTATCTAGAGTCTTACTAGCATATTGAATAACATTTAATTTCTTATCAACTCTTTGCCCTAGAACAACACCTACAGCATAATCACTAGCATCACACATAATTTCAAAGGGTAAATTCCAATTAGGTGGCCGAACAATAGGTGCAGAGATCAATGCTTTCTTAAGTATTTCAAATGTTTCTACACAATCATGATCGAAGACAAATGGTATATCTTTTTGTAATAAATTAGTCAGAGGCCGAGAAATTTTTGAGAAGTCCTTAATGAACCTCCTATAAGATCCGGCATGACCGAGGAAACTTCTTATACCTTTGATGTCCTTGGGACATGGCATCTTTTCAATAGCATCAACCTTGGCTTTATCAACCTCAATACCTCTTTCAGAAACTTTATGCCCCAAGACAATACCTTCATTAACCATAAAGTGACACTTTTCCCAATTCAAGACAAGATTAGTTTCTTCACATCTCTGCGAAACTCGATCAAGGTTGCTCAAGCAATCATCAAAAGAGGATCCATAGACGGAAAAATCGTCCATGAAAACCTCACAAATATTTTCACAAAAGTAAGAGAATATAGCCATCATGCATCTTTGAAAGGTAGAAGGTGCATTACATAAACCAAAAGGCATACATCTATAAGCAAAAGTACTAAAAGGGAAAGTAAAAGTAGTCTTTGATTGATCATTGGCTGACACAGGTATTTGAGAGAAACCGGAATAACCATCTAGAAAGCAAAAATGTGTATGTTTAGATAATCTTTCTAGCATTTGATCGATAAAAGGTAAGGGGTAATGATCCTTTTTAGTAGCTTTATTTAATTTGCGCAAATCAATTACCATCCTATAACCTGTAATAATTCTTTGCGGAATCAATTCATCTTTATCATTAGGAACTACGGTAATACCTCCCTTCTTAGGGACACAATGGACAGGACTTACCCACTGACTATCAGCGACGGGATAAATTATACCTGCCTCAAGGAGCTTTAGTATTTCTTTTCTTACCACTTCCTTCATCTTAGGATTCAGCCGTTGTTGACGATCACGAACTGGTTTGGCATCTTCCACCAAATTTACTTTATGTTGACATAGAGTGGGACTAATGCCCTTAAGATCATCAAGAGTATATCCAATAGCAGCACGGTGCTTCTTCAGAGTTTTCAATAATCTCTCTTCTTCATGCTCTGAAAGGTTAGCACTAATAATAACAGGATATATCTTTTTCTCATCAAGATAAGCATATTTAAGAGTATCAGGTAACTGTTTAAGCTCAAACACGGGATCACCCTTGGGTGGAGGAGGATCCCCTAGGATTTCGACAGGCAAATTGTGTTTCAGGATGGGTTCCTGTTTAAAGAATACTTCATCTATTTCCCTTCTTTCATTCATAAACATATCATTTTCATGGTCTAGCAAATATTGTTCTAAAGGATCACTAGGGGGTACGGCAATAGAAGCAAGACCAATTATTTCATCCTTACTAGGTAATTCCTCTTCACGGTGTTGTCTACGAAATTTAGAAAAATTAAACTCATGAGACATATCACCTAGACCAATAGTAACAACATCCTTTTCGCAGTCTATCTTAGCATTAACGGTGTTCAAGAATGGTCTACCAAATATAATGGGACAAAAGCTATCTTGTGGGGAACCAAGAACAAGAAAATCAGCAGGATATTTAGTTTTCCCACACAAGACTTCAACATCTCAAACAATTCCAATGGGTGATATTGTATTTCTATTAGCAAGTTTAATGGTAACATCAATACCTTCTATCTCAGCAGGTGCAATTTCATGCATAATTTCTTTATATAAGTCATGAGGTATAGCACTAGCACTAGCACCCATATCACATAAGCCATGATAACAATGATCTCCTATTTTAACAGAAATAACAGGCATGCCTACCACAGGTCTATGTTTATCTTTAGCACAAGGTTTGGCAATTCTAGCAGTTTCATCACAGAAATGAATAACATGCCCATCAATATTATCAGACAAGAGATCTTTAACAATAGCAATATTAGGTTCAACTTTAATTTGCTCAGGAGGTGTATGAGTTCTAATATTGCTTTTACGGACCACAGTAGAAGCTTTAGCATGATCCTTTATTCAAACAGGGAAAGGTGGTTTCTCAACATAAGAAGTAGGAACAATAGGATCATTATAAGTGACAGTCTTTTCTTCAACTTTACTAGGTGCAACTACTTTTACTTCTATGGGAGGATGATATTTAAACCACTTCTCCTTGGGGAGATCAACATAAGTAGCAAAAGATTCACAGAAAGAAGCTACTATCTCAGAGTCAAGTCCATATTTAGTGCTAAATTTACGGAAAACATTGGTATCCATAAAAGATTTAACACAATCAAACTTAGGTGTCATACCTGACTCCTTACCTTCGTCAAGATCCCAATCTTCAGAGTTGCGTTTAATTCTTTCCAATAAATCCCATTTGAATTCAATAGTCTTCATCATAAAAGAGCCAGCACAAGAAGTATCGAGCATGGTGCGATTGTTATCAGAAAGCCGAGCATAAAAATTCTGAATAATTATTTCTCTTGAGAGCTCATGATTGGGGCATGAATATAACATTGATTTAAGCCTCCCCCAAGCTTGAGCGATGCTTTCTCCTTCGCGAGGCCAAAAATTATATATATAATTGCGATCACAATGAACAAGATGCATAGGATAGAATTTCTGATGAAATTCCAATTTAAATCGTTTGTAGTTCCATGATCCCGTATCATCACATAGCCTATACCATGTCGATACATCTCCCTTCAAAGATAAATGGAAAACCTTCTTCTTAATAAAATCACGGGGTATACCTGCAAGCTTAAATAATCCACAAACTTCATCCACATATATTAGGTGCTCATCAGGATGCTTTGTTCCATCTCCTGCAAAGGGATTAGCTAGCAGTTTTTCTAACATACCCGAAGGAATCTCAAAGTGAACATTTTCATTTTCAGTAGGTTCAGTTGGTTGAGGAGCAACTCTTTGCTCTACTGGTCGGGGTAAAGATACCCCGAACAAGCCCCTCAGAGGATTACTTTCCATAGTAACAAGTGACAGTAAATTTCAGCACACTATATAAATTTTTCCTTACCAAATTCCACCTACCAAAGGCGCTTCACTCCCCGGCAACGGCGCCAGATAAGAGTCTTGATGACCCACAAGTATAGGGGATCTATCGTAGTCCTTTCGACAAGTAAGAGTGTCGAACCCAACGAGGAGCAGAAGGAAATGATAAGCGGTTTTCAGCAAGGTATTCTCTGCAAGAACTGAAATTATAGGTAACAAATAGTTTTGTGATAGGATAATTGGTAACGAACAACAAGTAAAGAAAGTAAATAAAGCCACAAGGTGGCCCAAAC
This sequence comes from Aegilops tauschii subsp. strangulata, assembly GCF_002575655.3. Taxonomy (NCBI): domain Eukaryota; kingdom Viridiplantae; phylum Streptophyta; class Magnoliopsida; order Poales; family Poaceae; genus Aegilops; species Aegilops tauschii. Next base: position 449,052,138 of record NC_053040.3, read on the forward strand.
CTTTTTGTAGCAAAGGACAACCCTGAACAAACTCTTATATAGAGAAAATCGCTCCCGAGGACACATGGGAATTATCATCAAGCTAGTTTTCATCATGTTCATATGATTCGCGTTCGGTACTTTGATAATTTGATATGTGGGTGGACCGGTGCTTGGGTGCTGTTCTTACTTGAACAAGCATCCCACTTATGATTAACCTCTATTGCAAGCATCCGCAACTAAAATAAAAGTATTAAGGTAAACCTAACCATAGCATGAAACATATGGATCCAAATCAGCCCCTTACGAAGCAACCCATAAACTAGGGTTTAAGCTTCTGTCACTCTAGCAACCCATCATCTACTTATTACTTACCAATGCCTTCCTGTAGGCCCAAATAATGGTGAAGTGTCATGTAGTCGACGTTCACATAACACCACTAGAGGATAGACAACATACATCTCATCAAAATATCAAACGAATACCAAATTCACATGACTACTAATAGCAAGACTTCTCCCATGTCCTCAGGAACAAACGTAACTACTCACAAAGCATATTAATGTTCATAATCAGAGGAGTATTAATATGCATAAAGGATCTGAACATATGATCTTCCACCAAATAAACCAACTAGCATCAACTACAAGGAGTAATCAACACTACTAGCAACCAACACGTACCAATCCCAGACTTTGGAGACAAGAATTGGATACAAGAGATGAACTAGGGTTTGAGAGGAGATGGTGCTGGTGAAGATGTTGATGGAGATTGCCCTCTCCCGATGAGAGGAGCGTTGGTGATGACGATGGCGATGATTTCCCCCTCCCGGAGGGAAGTGTCCCCGGCAGAACAGCTCTGCCGGAGCCCTAGATTGGTTCCGCCAAGGTTCCGCCTCGTGGCGGCGGAGTCTCGTCCCGAAAGCTTGCTTATGATTTTTCTTCGGACGAAAGACTTCATATAGCAGAAGATGGGCACCGGAGGGCCAATAGGGTGCCCACGAGGCAGGGGGGCGCGCCCAGGGGGTAGGGCGCGCCCCCACCCTCGTGGACAGGTGGAGGGCCCCTGACGTATTTCTTCCGCTCAGTATTTTTTATTATTTCCAAAAATAACTTTCGTGGAGTTTCAGGACTTTTGGAGTTGTGCAGAATAGGTCTCTAGTATTTGCTCCTTTTCCAGCCCAGAATTCCAGCTGCGGCATTCTCCCTCCTTATGTAAACCTTGTAAAATAAGAGAGAATGGGCATAAGTATTGTGACATAATGTGTAATAACAGCCCATGATGCAATAAATATCGATATAAAAGCATGATGCAAAATGGACGTATCAGGAGGCCAAAAAATGGTTCGAAATGGTTCGCTGAAAAAGTTGTCAGTAGACAGACCTTATTTTGATTAAGTATTTTGCCTTTGTGGTTGAGGGTTGTAACTGTTATACAGAGCCGGATACAGTTCTTTTATTCAGAAGACTGCTTTGAAGTATTCGGAGGAGGAACCCGCCTTGCAAGGCCGAAGACAATCTGCATGCCGAACACATGATCATTGAAGACTGGTTCAGGGGCTAATGAGGGAGTCCTGGATTATGGGGTCCTCAGATATCCGGGCTGTGTGATATGGGACGGACAGATGGGCCGTCAAGATACAAGATAGAAGGCCTTCCCCCGTGTCCAGATATGACTCTCCTTTTGCGTGGATGGCAAGTTTGGCGTCCGGATGTATAGTTTCCTTCCTCTGCAAACCGACTCTATACAACCCAAGGCCCCTCCGGTGTCTTTATAAACCGGAGGGTTTAGTCCGTAGAGGCTATCAGAATTCATATAGGCTAGACATCTAGGGTTTAGCCATTACGATCTTGTGCTAGATCAACTCTTGTAACCCCTATACTCATCAAAGTCAATCAAGCAGGAAGTAGGGTTTTACCTTAATTAAGAGGGCCCGAACCTGGGTAAACGTCGTGCCCCCTTGTCTCCTGTTACCTTCGATCCTCAAACGCACAGTTCGGGACCCCCTACCCGAGATCGGCCGGTTTTGATACCGACAGAGGGCACAACCCACCAGGGGGCGCCTGGTGAGCCTGGCTCACCCCGGTGGATTGTGCTCACCTCAAGGTCCATCTTCACGTGAAACCGACGCCAAAAAATCCTATAAATAGAGAAAACATCAGAAATAACCCTAGATGAGAAGTTCCGCTGCCGCAGGTCTCTGTAGCCACTGAAAACCAATCTAGACCCCGTTTCGGCACCCTACCGAAGGGGGGAACCATCACCGGTGGCCATCTTCATCATCCCGGCGGCCACCACGATGAGGAGGGAGTAGTCCACCCTCGGGGTTGAGGGTTTGTACCAGTAGCTGTGTGTTTAATCTCTCTCTCTCTCTCTCTCTCTCTCTCTCTCGTGTTCTTGAGATGTCACGATCTTGCACTACTAGGGAAAACCTTATACACAGAATCTTACCAGTAGCGCGAGTCAAAAAGAAGCGCTACTACAATTTACCGCTAGCGCGCGGCAAGCAAACACGCTGTGATACGTCTCCAACGCATCTATAATTTTTGATTGTTCCATGCTATATTATATTCTGTTTTGGACATTATTGGGCTTTATTATACACTTTTATATTATTTTTGGGACTAACTTATTAACTGGAGGCCCAGCCCAGAATTGCTGTTTTTTGCCTATTTCAGAGTTTCGCAGAAAAAGAATATCGAACGGAGTCCAAACGGAATGAAACCTTCGGGAACGTGATTTTTGGAACGAACATGATCCAGAGGACTTGGACCCTACGTCAAGACATCAACCAGGAAGCCACGAGGTAGGGGCGCGCCTACCCCCCTGGGCGCGCCCTCCACCCTCGTGGGCCCCACGTTGCTCCACCGACGTACTTCTTCCTTGTATATATACCTACGTACCCCCAAACTACCAGATATGGAGCCAAAAACCTAATTCCACCGCCGCAACCTTCTGTACCCGTGAGATCCCATCTTGGGGCCTTTTCCGGAGGTCCGCCGGAGGGGGCATCGATCACGGAGGGCTTCTACATCAACACCATAGCCTCTCCGATGATGTGTGAGTAGTTTACCTCAGACCTTCGGGTCCATAGTTATTAGCTAGATGGCTTCTTCTCTCTTTTTGGATCTCAATACAATGTTCTCCCCCTCTCTTGTGGAGATCTATTCGATGTAATCTTCTTTTACGGTGTGTTTCTTGAGACCGATGGATTGTGGGTTTATGATCAAGTTTATCTATGAATAATATTTGAATCTTCTCTGAATTCTTTTATGTATGATTGGTTATCTTTGCAAGTCTCTTCGAATTATCAGTTTGGCTTGGCCTACTAGATTGATCTTTCTTGCAATGGGAGAAGTGCTTAGCTTTGGGTTCAATCTTGCGGTGTCCTTTCCCAGTGACAGTAGGGGCAGCAAGGCACGTATTATATTATTGCCATGGAGGATAACAAGATGGGGTTTATATCATATTGCATGAATTTATCCCTCTATATCATGTCATCTTACTTAAGGCGTTACTCTGTTCTTTTGAACTTAATACTCTAGATGCATGCTGGTTAGCGGTCGATGTGTGGAGGAATAGTAGTACATGCAGGTAGGAGTCGCTCTACCTGTCTTGGACGTGATGCCTATATACATGATCATACCTAGATATTCTCATAACTATGCTCAATTCTATCAATTTCTTAACAGTAATTTGTTCACCCACCGTAATACTTATGCTCTCGAGAGAAGCCACTAGTGAAACCTATGGCCCCCGGGTCTATTTTCCATCATATTAATCTTCCTTCAACAAGTTATTTCATGCGCCGTTTTTATTTTACTTTCTTTACTTTGCATCTTTATCATAAAAATACCAAAAATATTATCTTATCATATCTATCATATCTCACTCTCGTAAGTGACCGTGAAGGGATTGACAACCCCTTAGTGCGTTGGTTGCAAGGATTTATTTGTTTGTGTAGGTGCGAGGGACTCGTGCGTGGCCTCCTACTGGATTGATACCTTGGTTCTCAAAAACTGAGGGAAATACTTACGCTGCTCTACTGCATCACCCTTTCCTCTTCAAGGGAAAACCAACGCAGTGCTCAAGAGGTAGCAAGAGGATTTCTGGTGCTGTTGTCGGGGAGGTTTACGCGAAGTCAAGTCAAGATTTGACTCCCGACAACGAGCCATTTCTGGTGCCGTTGCCGGGGAGTCTACGCAAAAGTCAACATACCAAGTACCCATCACAAACCCTTATCTCCCGCATTACATTATTTGCCATTTGCCATTTGCCTCTCATTTTCCTTTCCCCCATTTCACCCTTGCCGTTTTATTCGCCTTCTTCCCGTATGCCTTTTTGTTTGTGTTTCCACGTGCCTTCTATTTGCTTGCATCTTTGCTTGCTAAAAATCTATTGATATGGATCCACTTAAAGTGTTCTACTTGGATCATCTTCGATCCTTATGTGCTCGTGCTGAAACCCCAACTAGCCTAGTTGATGGGAAACCTTTAGATGAGCATGCTCATTTTGTGCATCATCGTTTGTCTAAAAAAGGGAAGCTCTTATGGTATCATATAAATAGTTTGCTATGCTATGCTTGGAATCTTTGTGAAATTTGTAATTTTACTTGTTGCTCTAAGAACCCTAAAAAACACCTTCCCTATCTATGTGAGTTCAATGATAATGAAATCTTATCTTCTTATGCAAAGGGTGTTTATAGTTACTATGATATCGAACAAATTGAAGAATTTGTCATTTTTAAGGGTGCTCATGAAGTTGCTTCTTTGATTGAAAAGTATGATTTTACTCTCAACAAATCTGAAAATTCCGTCATACTTAAATATTGCAATGAAAACTTTGCTCATAATCTCTATGTCCAAGAATTTATTGAAAGAATGACCGTTGCTTTGGAAGAAAATAATGATACGCATGAATCTATAGATAATGATGATTCCGATGATTTGATTGAAATATCCCTTGATGAACATGATGCTTGCTATTCTTGTGGCCCTGATGCCAATATTTATGAAGATGAATTTGATATAGTCCCTTATGTTAAACATGAGATCGTTGCTATTGCACCCATACTTGTTAGTTCCTTTGATGAAAAGCATGATTGCAATGATGTTACTATAAATTCTCTTGATGTCAATTGTGCTAATAATATGCAAAACCCTAAGCTTGGGGATGCTAGTTTTGCTATGTCTACTACTTGTTGCAATGATCATGATTGGGGTGATTCTTCTTTTGATCTTGAAAATTTATTTAAGCCCCATGATGAATATGAGATTGATAATAGTGTTTGCAATAATATTGAAAGTGGGTTTAGAAGCGTGTCAACTTTAGATCCCACATATTTGGATTTTGATCAATCTTATGAAATTTTTGATAAAAGTGGGCTTGGAGAGGTCATGACTTTAGTTAATGTTCATCCCACTATTTCGGAAGAGTGTCAACTTTGCATGCATGTGGATCATGTTGAAAATATTTTATATGATAGCTATATTGTTGAATTTGCTTATGATCCTACAAATAATTATTATGAGAGAGGAAAATATGGTTGTAGAAATTTTCATGTTACTAAATTAACTCTCTTCATGTTGAGATTGTTATCGTCACTTTCTTCTTCCTTCCATATGCTAGTTTTTGCTTGCCTTGATAATTTATTTGCTTATAAGCTGCATACGCATAGGAAGTATGTTAGACTTAGATGTGTTTGTCACATGCTATTTTATGCTCTCTTTGTGCTTCAATTCTTGTCTCTCATGTGAGCATCATTGGAATCTCTATGCCTAGCTAGGGGCGTTAAACGATAGCGCTTGTTGGGAGGCAACCCAATTTTAGTTTTTGGTTTTTCTTGCTTTTTGCTTCTGTTTAGGAATAAATATTTGATCGAGCCTCTGGTTAGATGTTTTTTTATGTTTTAATTAGTGTTTGTGCCAAGTTTAACCTATAGGATCTTCTTGGATGATAGTTATTTGATCTTGCTGAAAATTCCAGAAACTTTCTGTTCATGAAAATAATTGTTAAAAATCACCAAAACGTGATAAAATATTGATTCCAATTTCTGCTGATCAATAAACAAATTATCTAGGCCGTCGTATTTTTTCTGAATTTTTGGAGTTCAATAAGTTTGCGTTAGTTACAGATTACTACAGACTGTTCTGTTTTTGATAGATTCTGTTTTCCGTGCGTTGTTTGCTTATTTTGATGAATCTATGGCTAATAAAATAGTTTATAAACCATAGAGAAGTTTTAATACAGTAGGTTTAACACCAATATAAAGAAATAATGAGTTCATTACAGTACCTTGAAGTGGTGTTTTGTTTTCTTTCGCTAACGGAGCTCACGAGATTTTCTGTTAAGTTTTGTGTTGTGAAGTTTTCAAGTTTTGGGTAAAAGATTTGATGGATTATGGAACAAGGAGTGGAAAGAGCCTATGCTTGGGGATGCCCATGGCACCCCGAGATAATATGAGGACACCTAGAAGCCAAAGCTTGGGGATGCCCCGGAAGGCATCCCCTCTTTTCGTCTACTTCCATCGCTAACTTTACTTGGAGCTATATTTTTATTCACCACATGATATGTGTTTTGCTTGGAGCGTCTTGTACTATTTGACTCTTTGTTTTTTAGTTTGCCACAATCATCCTTGCTGTACACACCTTTTGAGAGAGACACACGTGATTCGGAAATTGTTAGAATACTCTATGTGCTTCACTTATATCTTTTGAGTTATATAGTTTTTACTCTAGTGCTTCACTTATATCTTTTAGAGCACGGTGGTGGATTTGTTTTATAGAAACTACTGTTCTCTCATGCTTCACTTAGATTATTTTGAGAGTCCTACAAATCAGCATGGTAATTTGCTTTAATTATGATAGGCATTCAAGATTAGTAAAAAAATCGTATGAGTGTGTTGAATACTATGAGAAGTTAGATACTTGATAATTGTTTTGAGATATGGAGATGGTAATATTAGAGTCATGCTAGTTGAGTAGTTTTGAATTTGAGAAATACTTGTGTTAAAGTTTGTGATTCCCGTAGCATGCACGTATGGTGAACCGTTATGTGATGAAGTCGGAGCATGATTTATTTATTGATTGTCTTCCTTATGAGTGGCGGTTGGGGACGCGCGATGGTCTTTTCCTACCAATCTATCCCCCTAGGAGCATGCACATAATACTTTGCTTTGATAACTTGTAGATTTTTGCAATAAATATATGAGTTCTTTATGACTAATGTTGAGTCCATGGATTATACGCACTTTTCTTCCTTCCACCATTGCTAGCCTCTCTAATACCGCGCACTTTTCGCCGGTATCATACACCCACCATATACCTTCCTCAAAACAGCCACCATACCTACCTATCATGGCATTTCCATAGCCATTCCGAGATATATTGCCATGCAACTTACCACCGTTCCGTTTATTATGACACACTCCAACATTGTCATATTGCCTCGCATGATCATGTAGTTGACATCGTACTTGTGGCAAAGGCACCATTCATAATTCTTTCATACATGTCACTCTTGATTCATTGCATATCCCGGTACACCGCCGGAGGCATTCACATAGAGTCATATTTTTTTCTAAGTATTGAGTTGTAATTGTTGAGTTGTAAGTAAATAAAAGTGTGATGATCATCATTTTTAGAACATTGTCCCAAGTGAGGAAAGGATGATGGAGACTATGATTCCCCCATAAGTCGGGATGAGACTCCGGACTAAATAAAAAAATATATGAGAGAAAAAGAGAGAAGGGACAATGTTACTATCCTTTTACCACACTTGTGCTTCAAAGTAGCACCATGATCTTCATGATAGAGAGTCTCCTATGATATCACTTTCATATACTAGTGGGAATTTTTCATTATAGAACTTGGCTTGTATATTCCAATGATGGGCTTCCTCAAAATGCCCTAGGTCTTCGTGAGCAAGCGATTTGGATGCACACCCACTTAGTTTCTTTTGTTGAGCTTTCATATACTTATAGCTCTAGTGCATCCGTTGCATGACAATCCCTACTCACTCACATTGATATCTATTAATGGGCATGTCCATAGCCCGTTGATACGCCTAGTTGATGTGAGACTATCTTCTCCCTTTTTGTCTTCTCGACAACCACCATTCTATTCCACATATAGTGCTATGTCCATGGCTCACGCTCATGTATTGAGTGTAGATTGAAAAAGTTTGAGAACATCAAAAGTATGAAACAATTGCTTTGCTTGTCATCGGGGTTGTGCATGATTTAAATACTTAGTGTGCTGAAGATAGAGCATAGCCAGACTATATGATTTTGTAGGGATAACTTTCTTTGGCCATGTTTTTTTGAGAAGACATAATTGCTTAGTTAGTATGCTTGAAGTATTATTATTTTTATGTCAATATTAAACTTTTGTCTTGAATCTTTCGGATCTGAATATTCATAGCACAATTAAGAGAATTACATTGAAATTATGCCAAGTAGCATTCCACATCAAAAATTCTATTTTTATCATTTACCTACTCGAGGACGAGCAGGAATTAAGCTTCGGGATGCTTGATACGTCTCCAACGTATCTATAATTTTTTATTGTTCCATGCTATATTATATTCTGTTTTGGACATTATTGGGCTTTATTATACACTTTTATATTATTTTTGGGACTAACCTATTAACCGGAGGCCCAGCCCAGAATTGCTGTTTTTTGCTTATTTCTGAGTTTCGCAGAAAAAGAATATCAAACGGAGTCCAAACGGAATGAAACCTTCGGGAACATGATTTTTGGAACGAACGTGATCCAGAGGACTTGGACCCTACGTCAAGACATCAACCAGGAAGGCACGAGGTAGGGGGCGCGCCTACCCTCCTGGGCGAGCCCTCCACCCTCGTGGGCCCCACGTTGCTCCACCGACGTACTTCTTCCTCCTATATATACCTACGTACCCCCAAACTACCAGATACGGAGCCAAAAACCTAATTCCACCGCCGCAACCTTCTGTACCCATGAGATCCCATCTTGGGGCCTTTTCCGGATCTCTGCCGGAGGGGGCATTGATCACGGAGGGCTTCTACATCAACACCATAGCCTCTCCGATGATGTGTGAGTAGTTTACCTCAGACCTTCGGGTCCATAGTTATTAGCTAGATGGCTTCTTCTCTCTTTTTGGATCTCAATACAATGTTCTCCCCCTCTCTTGTGGAGATCTATTCGATGTAATCTTATTTTGCGGTGTGTTTGTTGAGACCGATGAATTGTGGGTTTATGATCAAGTTTATCTATGAATAATATTTGAATCTTCTCTGAATTTTTATATATGTGATTGGTTATCTTTGCAAGTCTCTTCGAATTATCAGTTTGGTTTGTCCTACTAGATTGATCTTTCTTGCAATGGGAGAAGTTCTTAGCTTTGGGTTCAATCTTGCGGTGTCCTTTCCCAATGACAGTAGGGGCAGCAAGGCACGTATTGTATTGTTGCCATCGAGGATAACAAGATGGGGTTTATATCATATTGCATGAATTTATCCCTCTACATCATGTCATCTTACTTAAGGCGTTACTCTGTTCTTTTGAACTTAATACTCTAGATGCATGCTGGATAGCGGTCGATGTGTGGAGTAATAGTAGTAGATGCAGGCAGGAGTCGGTCTACTTGTCTTGGACGTGATGCCTATATACATGATCATACCTAGGTATTCTCATAACTATGCTCAATTCTATCAATTGCTCAACAGTAATTTGTTCACCCACCGTAATACTTATGCTCTCGAGAGAAGCCACTAGTGAAACCTATGGCCCCGGGGTCTATTTTCCATCATATTAATCTGAAGGAAATATGCCCTAGAGGCTATAATAAAGTTATTATTTATTTCCTTATTTCATGATAAATGTTTATTATTCATGCTAGAATTGTATTAACCGGAAACATAATACTTGTGTGAATACATAGACAAACAGAGTGTCACTAGTATGCCTCTACTTGACTAGCTCGTTGATCAAAGATGGTTATGTTTCCTAGCCATAGACATGAGTTGTCATTTGATTAATGGGATCACATCATTAGGAGAATGATCTGATTGACTTGACCCATTCCGTTAGCTTAGCACTCAATCGTTTAGTATGTTGCTATTGCTTTCTTCATGACTTATACATGTTCCTATGACTATGAGATTATGCAACTCCCGTTTACCGGAGGAACACTTTATGTGCTACCAAACGTCACAACGTAACTGGGTGGTTATAAAGGTGCTCTACAGGTGTCTTCGAAGGTACTTGTTGGGTTGGCGTATTTCGAGATTAGGATTTGTCACTCCGATTGTCGGAGAGGTATCTCTGGGCCCACCCAGTAATGCACATCACTATAAGCCTTGCAAGCATTGTAACTAATGAGTTAGTTGCGGGATGATGTATTACGGAACGAGTAAAGAGAATTGCCGGTAACGAGATTGAACTAGGTATCGAGATACCGACGATCGAATCTCGGGCAAGTAACATACCGATGACAAAGGGAACAACGTATGTTGTTATGCGGTTTGACAGATAAAGATCTTCGTAGAATATGTGGGAGCCAATATGAGCATCCAGGTTCCGCTATTGGCTATTGACCGGAGACGTGTCTCGGTCATGTCTACATTGTTCTCGAACCCGTAGGGTCCGCACGCTTCAAGTTTCGATGACAGTTATATTATGAGTTTATATGTTTTGATGTACCGAAGGTAGTTCGGAGTCTCGGATAAGATCGGGGACATGACGAGGAGTCTCGAAATGGTCGAGACGTAAAGATCGATATACTGGACAACTATATTCGGACATCGGAAAGGTTTAGAGTGATTCGGGTATTTTTCGGAGTACCGGAGAGTTACGGGAATTCGCCGGGGAGTATATGGGCCTTATTGGGCATTAGGGGAAAGAGAGAGGAGAGGCCGCGCCCCCCCCCCCAAGGCCTAGTCCGAATTGGACTAGGGGGGAGGGGCTGCGCCCCCTCCTTCCTTCTCTTCTCTCTCCCCTTTCCTTGACTCCTACTCCTACTACTTGGAAGGGGGGGAATCCTACTCCTGGTGAGAGTAGGACTCCTCCTAGGGCGCGCCATAGAGAGGGCCGGCCCTCCCCCTCCTCCACTCCTTTATATACGGGGGCAGGGGGCACCCCAAAGACACAACAATTGATCTGTTGATCTTTTAACCGTGTGCGGTGCCCCCCTCCACCATAGTCCACCTCGATAATACTGTAGCGGTGCTTAGGCGAAGCCCTGCGTCGGTAGAACATCATCATCATCACCACGTCGTTGTCCTGAGGAAACTCTCCCTCAACACTTGGCTGGATCGGAGTTCGAGGGACATCATCGGGCTGAACGTGTGCTGAACTCGGAGGTGTCGTGCGTTCGGTACTTGATCGGTCGGATCATGAAGACGTACGACTACATCAACCGCGTTGTGCTAACGCTTCCTGCTTTCGATCTACGAGGGTACGTAGACAACACTCTCCCCTCTCGTTGCTATGCATCACCATGATCTTGCGTGTGCGTAGGAATTTTTTTGAAATTACTACGTTCCCCAACATAATCTTCCTTCAACAAGTCATTTCTTGCGCCATTTTTATTTTACTTTCTTTACTTTGCATCTTTATCATAAAAATACCAAAAATCTTATCTTATCATATCTATCAGATCTCACTCTCGTAAGTGACCGCGAAGGGATTGACAACCCCTTAGTGCGTTGGTTGCGAGGATTTATTTGTTTGCGTAGGTGCGAGGGACTCGTGCGTGGCCTCCTACTGGATTGATACCTTGGTTCTAAAAAACGAAGGGAAATACTTACGCTGCTCTACTGCATCACCCTTTCCTCTTCAAGGGAAAACCAACGCAGTGCTCAAGAGGTAGCACCCTGCAGCTAAGTGTATAGCAGTAGCGCGTCTCAGGGAAGAAGCGCTACAACTACAATTCCCCTACTGTTCTCGCCAGGCTACCAATAGTAGTAGCGAGCTTGTGCAAAGTGCGCTGCTGCTAAGATTGTTGTATCAGCGTGTTTTACGCAGAAAGCGCTGCTGCTAATGGAAGGAAAATAAAATGAAAAACATATATAAAAGTAAATGAAAATGAAAGAAATAGAAAAAGGGGAAGGAAAAAAAGAAAATGTGAAGGAGAATAAATGAAAAGGAAAAATAAAGGAGAAAGGCGTAGTAGCAGCATGCTTCCAGGACAGGCGCTATAGCTAACTTAGCAGTAGCGCGTTTGGTCAGCCAGCGCTATAGCTAAGTTAGGTATAGCTAATTTAGAAGTAGTGCTTTTCCTGGCCCGCGCTACTGCTATTTTTGACTTAACTGTGCGGTTCTTCTTCCCCACGGCCACTTTCCCCAAATCCAACTCGTCTGCTGTCGCCGCCGTCGTCGCTCTACATCGTCGGTCGCCGCTCGCTCTCCCATCGCCCTCCGCACGCCCTCGACGCCGCCCCCGACACCGACCTTGACGCGGCCCCCGACCCCGACCCCGACCTCGACGCCACCCCCGACCCCGACCTCGACGCCGCCCTACATCGCCGCCCTCCGCCGCGCGCCCGAGCCCCGACCCCGACCTCGAGTCGCTCCCTAACTCCGCCGGCGCCCGAGGTGAGCACGCCTACACCTCCTCCTCCTCCTCCTCCGCTACCTCTGCCTAGCTAGGGTTCATCAAATTTTAGAGTTCATCTAATTAGTTAGGGTTCATCAAATTAGATGCTAATTAGGGCAGTAGTTGTACATGCTTAATTGTAAACTAGATGTTAATTAGGGCAGTAGTTGTAGATGCTTAATTAGTTTTTAGGACAAATTCCTAGGGTTCATCAATGGGTGCTTAAGTAGTTGTAGATGCTTAATTAATTTTTAGGACAAACACTATATTTAATTAGTACTTGTAGATGCTTAAGAACTAGGGTAGTAGGGTTTAACTAGATGTTAATTCGGGCAGTAGTGTTTAGTTTAGAGAAAAATCAATATAGTTTTTTACTATTTTTTAGTAAGTGTTTAATAGAATTAGTAAGAAAATTAATAGAACTAGTTGAACTAGTTTATTTTTAGTAAGAACTAGTTCAATTAATAGAACTAGTTTATTTTTAGTAAGAAAATTAATAGAACTAGTTGAACCAGTTTATTTTTAGTAAGAACTAGTTTATTTTTATTTATAGTAAGTGTTTAGTTGAATTAATAGAACTATTTAATGTTTAGTAAGAAAATTTAGGTAAATGAGATTTGATGATCTAATTAAAACTTTACTATAGAACTAGTTTATTTTTAGTAAGAAAATTAATAGAACTAGTTTATTTTTAAGTGTATTTAACAGTATTCTAGGTTGATTCATTTTGAAGTGGACATGTCATATTTTGAACATGTCACATTTGTTGTTATTTTTTAGTTAAAGCAATTATTCCTGCATCGACGTCGACGATGCCTATGTTACATCCTCGTCGTCGACTCGGTGGAGGACACCTGCTTGATCAGAGGGGCCATGTCCGGGACTGGGCTCCACCAGGCTGGTACTGGGAGGTCCTACCTAGCGGGGGGTGCAGCTTGGTGAGGAGCCAGCCCGTCATTGACCCAAACCTTCTTTGGTGGCGGTCGCGTGGGCCAGTGACGGTGCGGAGGCTTGAGGACCCCGTGGAGGTGGTACGTCACCGTGTCAGCGAAGAGGACGAGCACGTCCGTCGCTACATGGTTGCGTTGGAGGGCAGGTTCTCCAATACTTGGCAGGTTCTTCAGGGATATCACTCGAGCTATGATCCTATGATGGTTCCTTCTCGTTGGGTGTCCACCGCCCACACCGATACCCGTCGTTCGCTAGGGTTTTAGCTGTATTAGTGATGTTATATGTATGACACTATATGAGATGTATTAGTGATAATATTCGACGATGTACTGACGCAAGAGATGATTTAGTTTTGCTTATTGAATGCATGCTAATTTGAATACTTATTTATTTTACGATTTGGTTTTGCTTATTGAATGCTCAAATTGGAGAACTACTCCTATTTTGAATGCTCAAATTGGACCCCACTATGCAAGGCATATGGATTTGATTAGTTGATAGCTTATAGGATTTTTGTTTTTGCAGAAATCAAGGAGCCCCTCCATCATCCCCGCCATCGTCCCCATCACCGACTCCCTCCGACCTCGAGGTGAGACCAGCCAAATCTCCATGTCAATATGAGTCCTATAAGATATTTTGAAATGTTTTTTGTTCATATTTTCAACCATTGAAATGCAATGACCATCAAGTTTGAATGCTCATATGATGTAGATATAAACATGTATATCTTGTGTTGCTCAAATAGGATATGTGCTTGCCCAAGTGGCCGGCCATGTTTGCAGGTTACACCTCCGAGTGGCCTATGTTTTGCCGGAGTGTTGATTAATTTCCGTTCCTGCAAATTTCAAGCGCTCGATATGTCGTTTTTAGCAAAGGTCATGCCAGATTTTTCCATGAATTTTGGCATGACTTGTGCTAGAATATGTAGGAAATATCGAGTGGCCTGGATTTTCTAGAAAAATAATTAAACGACATTTCGGGTTGACTTTAAGTCTATCGAGGATCCATACATGACAGTCAACAAATGAGTGAGGGAGAGTCTCCACCATATATGAGAGAAGAAGAATCCCGACTGTTGTCGTGGGGGTCGCTTCTCCTTCATTCCCATGTGCTAGACATTTTGCTGTAATGCACTCGGGGACGAAGGAAGGAGCGACCATCACCGACGGTCAAATATATACGCCACGTGAGCTAAGAGTTTTTAAGAAAAGACTCGGCATACCGATAGTCAACCCGTGATGAATAATAATGATCTAATTTAGTTTTTGTAGTACATATATTTAATTGTTCAAGTTTAATCTTTGAATTATGAACACAGGAAATGTCGTCATCGGACGACGAAAGTCTCTCGGGGGAGTGCGACTGGTGCAACGACGACTGAGGTCTGTGCGACAGGCCTCACATGGATGAAGGTCGGCGCTTCAGCATTAGGCTCCAGGAGACCTTCGACGTCGAAACGGTACGCAACCACGACAAGTTTTTTTCCGTAATTAAGCACGACTTCAACTACTTCAACGTGTAATTTTTGTTTTTTACAATTCGACTAGCTTATCCCATGCCATGCAAGACGCTATGTCTTGGAGAGGATGGATTTTGAAGATCATGAAAGTATGGAAACAAAGAAAATTCACCTAAGGACTCATCATGGTGTGGATTTTGAAGTAAATCGGTACAATTCTGAGAGCGTAACCCATTTTGGTTCCCCGAATTGGGAAGCACTTTGCAAGATGTATGATTTTCAAGAGGATATGCTTGTCACCATGGATCTTGGTGATCCTGACACCACCAAAGACAATATGGACATTTGGGTCCTTGTTGATACGCTTCCAATTCTACCGCTATGTGAGTTTCTCAAACATAGTTATTAAGTAATTTATATTGTTTATTTCAAAATAGTTGACAACTTATTTTCATTCTTCAAAGAATGTGCAGAAGATGGCAGACAGAGCCTACTACACCGATGGCTCAGAATTAACTTATCAGGAGAAAAATCATCTGATCTCATTTATTACTGATCTTGAGAATTACAATATCTATTATCAAACTCCTCAACATTATGGTGAATATGTGCCACTAGTGCGAATGTTGAACTACAGTAACATCCATGGAGATGCCACGGTAAGATTTTTTCCTATTACGATATTCATGCATGTTTTGCATAAATTCTTCTAAAACTGAACTACATTGCTAACTACGAAGTTATATGTTGTTCAACAGAAAATCCCGAAGGATTGTGTGCCTCATCTGATGTTTCAGAATGGCCGCCTTGATGTTTTGAACATACGGCCAGGTCATCCTACGAATCACACCTGTCCATATCAGATTTCTAAAACCGGTGACGACATGACAATCAAAGAATGGAAAAAATGTATGGTCAGTCGTAG
The DNA here is from genome assembly GCF_002575655.3 of Aegilops tauschii subsp. strangulata. Taxonomy (NCBI): domain Eukaryota; kingdom Viridiplantae; phylum Streptophyta; class Magnoliopsida; order Poales; family Poaceae; genus Aegilops; species Aegilops tauschii. Next base: position 449,068,028 of record NC_053040.3, read on the forward strand.
GGAGGTTTCTTGGAAGCAACATTGTGCGAAGGGCAAGAATTGGAGACAGGATAATCTCCATTCTCCAAAATGGAGAGTCAAGGCCTATCTTTTTTATGCTATTTCACCTAAGAGAAGGTAGTAGGTCCTATGAGAGAGAAGTAGGTCCTAGGTACAATGTGTTATTATGTGGTACAATGTGTTAGAGTTGTTGATGATGAAGAGGAGTTGTGATTATGAGTAGTGAGCAACTTGCTATATGATGTCTCATTGATGAAAATGATGATCATGAGGAGGTGTTATATGACAATGATGTATTATGATGATAAGTTGTTAATGATATGATGATGATATTTATTATATCATTGGGTGAAAGAACCGCGGATTAGTTTCAAGTGGATGTCCATCCACTTGAAACCAGTCCATGGTTCTTTCACCCAGTGATGTAATAACTCATTATGATGTAAAAACAATCTCTCAATTGCTGCTGTATGAAAACTTGTATAAAGGTGTATGAATACAACATGAAATAAAAAAGAAATATAATACAGAATAGTAGAAGTAGCGCAGGCCACGATAGGCACTACTAGTAATTACGAGTAGCGCCCTTTACAGGAAGCGCTGCTAAGTGGATATAGCAGTAGCGCCGGTTGACCCACGACTGCTAACCTTTAGCTATAGCGCCTTACTAGTAGGGCTTGCACCCGCGCTACTGGTAGGCCTAAAACTCGCGCTACTACTAGGCTTTTCCCTAGTAGTGTTGATGTATCGCGGGCTTTGTTAATATAGTCGGATCATATGGTGTTTTCCCCTCTCTATCCTGTTGTGATGAATTGAGTTTTTTCCTTTGAGATTTCGTTGTTATCGGATTGAATACTTTTATGGATTTGAGAGCACTTGATATATGTCTTGCATATGAATACTCATGGTGACAATGGGGTATCATATTGATTCACTTGATATGTGTTTTGGCACTCAACTCGTGGATTCCCACGATGACATTGGGGTAATCTATGCATAGGGGTTGATGCACGTTCTCGTCTTTTGTTTCTCCGGTAGAAATCTTGGGGCACTCTTTGAAGTTCTTTGTGTTGGATTGAGTATTACGAATCTGAATTTGCTTTGGTTTTATTTTAGTACGAACTCTTGGATAGATCGATCGGAAAGAATAGCTTTAAGGTGGTTTCGTACCCTACAAACAATTTATTCTTATATTCTCCGCTAGATAGGAACTTTGGAGTGATTCTTCATCGCACGTTGAGGGATGGTTATATGATACAATTATATTAGCATTGTTGAGAGATTGCACTAGCGAAAGTACGGACCCAAGGCCTCATTTTCAAGCATTGCAATACCGTTTTTGTGCCCGTTTACTATTTGCTACCTTGCTGTTTTATTTATTCAGATTATAAATATATATTTCTACCATCCATATTACACTTGTATCACCATCTCTTCGCCAAACTAGTGCACATATACAAATTGTCATTGTATTGGGTGTGTTGGGGACACAAGAGATTTCTTGTATTTGATTGCAGGGTCATTTGAGAGAGACCATCTTCATATTACACCTCCCACGGATTGATAAACCTTAGGTCATCCACTTGAGGGAAAATTGCTACTGTCCTACAAAACTCCGCGCTTGGAGGCCCAACACGTGTCTACAAGAATAAAGTTGCGTAGTAGACATCAAACGCAGTTGTTGCTTCGCAATTACTAACAGGCTTTGCTTCAACCCATTTAGTAAACTTGTCCACCGCCACCAAGAGGTGGGTCTTTTTATCTTTGGATTTCTTAAAAGGTCCAACCATATGAAGCCCCCAGACTGCAAACAGCCAAATAATTGGAATCATCCTCAACTGCTGAGCCGGCACATGAGATTGTCTTGCAAATTTTTGACATCCATCACACTTGCTGAGAATGTCTTCTGCATCAGCATGAGCCGTTAACTAGAAAAAACCATGACGAAATGCCTTAGCAACCAAAGATTGTGAGCCAGCATGATGCCCATAGTCACCTGCATGTATCTCTTGTAAAATCTCTCGACCCTCCTTAGGAGAGACACAATGTTGAAAAACACCAGTTACACTGCATCGATGTAACTCGTCAGTGATGATAGTCATAGACTTAGAATGCCTTGTGATCTGTCTTGCCAAATTTTCATCCTCGAGTAACTCGCCAAGAGTCAGATAAGGAAGCGTCCAATCAGGAATGGCATCGAGAACCGCCACCAACTGCGACTCCGGGTCAGGAGCAGCAAGGTCCTCCTCCGATGGTAACTGGATCGAAGGATTATGCAACACATCAAGGAATATATTAGGGGGTACCGGCTTACGTTGAGATCCAAGCCGAGACAATGCATCAGCCGCTTCGTTCTTCCGCCGGTCCAGGTGATCCACCTGATAACCCTTAAAGTGGGCAGCAATATTATCAACCGCCCAGCGGTAAGCCGCCATGAGCGGGTCTTTAGAATCCCACTTGCCAGAGACTTGCTGCGCCACTAGATCTGAGTCGCCCAGGCACCTGACCCGGTGTAAATTCATCTCTTTAGCCAAGCGAGGGCCATGAAGTAAGGCCTCATACTCAGCTGCATTGTTAGTACAAGGAAACATTAACCTTAAAACATAATAGAACTTGTCACCTCGTGGGGAAGTCAAAATAACTCCAGCCCCGTAGCGCTCCAACTATCTGGACCCATCAAAATGAATGGTCCAATATGTGTTGTCAGGTTTCTCTTCTGGGTTTGCAATTCTGTTCAATCATTGATAAAATCCACCAAAGCTTATGACTTGATGGCTGTTCGTGGCACATACTTGATATTATGAGGTCCAAGCTCAATAGACCACTTGGCAACCCGGCCTGTGGCTTCTCTATTTTGAATAATATCTCCTAAAGGAGTAGAGCTGACCATTGTAATAGGTGATAACCCACAAGTGTAGGGGATCATTTGTAGCCTTCTTCGATAAATAAGAGTGTCGAATCCAACGAGGAGCTAAAGGTAGAACAAATATTCCCTAAATTTCTATCAACCACCGATACAACTCTACGCACACTTGACGTTTGCTTTACCTAGAACAAGTATGAAACTATTTTGTAAGAACAAAACTATGAGTACTTTGCAAGAATAAAACTACGAGTAAATTGCAAGGTAATAAAAGTGGATAGCTTTTTTCAACAAGAAAGTCATTTGTCCCTAGGAAATCGATAACAAGTACCGGTAATCATTCTTGTAATTCTATATGAGGGAGAGGCATGAGCTAACATACTTTCTCTACTTGGATCATATGCACTTATGATTGGAACTCTATCAAGCATGTAATCGTGAGCACCATGATTAATATCAATGAAGCAGGATGTAGGCTTTTACCTCCACCGTGAGGGGCCGAACCTGGGTAAAAAACCTCGCGTCTCTCATCCCTCTCAACCCCTCTCAAACTACCACATAGGTGCGTTAGCCTCACGACTAAGTCCTCACACTAGGACATCTGCCGTGACAAATCCACGACAGTTGGCGCCCACCGTGGGGCTCGCGCACGGTGGTATTGAGTTCTTGAAGGGATCTCTCTTAGGGATCGAGAATATTATGACCTACCGGAGCAACAAGAGGCGGTACATAAGGATCTACGGCAACATTGAAGCAGAGCCAACAAATCCATTATCTTCTGATCAAGATCGTGCTTTCAGAACTGGATATGCGAGATTAGATTCAACAGAAGTTAGGGTTCTGTCATGTGCGCCATCGCACGCGAGTCTTCAGTGCATCGATCCAAGGATGGATGAATTTTTTGCTATGGTCAAGACCGACAGGAATACGATGAAGCTCTTTTTTCTGCAGTATTTGGCGTTTTTAGTCCTGAGAAGATTGCCACCTGCGCCCGAGGCGTCGATCTGCTAGCCACAAGTTGCTGATGCTGTTGCCTGTGTTCGTGGCTGTTGCTACCTCCCGATTTAAAAAAACAAAAAAGAGGTCGCGACCCGGACACGGATGGTCCACGGGCTCGGACTCCTCCCGCAACACGCCTTCGCTGACCAACCGTGCCTTGCCGCACAGAGCCGTCCGCCTCCTCCGCAGCTAAGGCTACCACCGCACCTGAGACTACCAAGGGGCCACGACCTGGAAGCCACCAAGATGGATTCTTCCAAAACGAACGCCGCCGGCTCACCTCGTTACTCCTTCGTCATGAGTCGCGCCTTGGCCGCCGCTGCAGTCTCCCCTCGCCGGCATTGCAAAGCCGCCTCCGCCTCAAGTCGCCTGCGAGCAACCGGCGTTACCCCGAGGGCCGACCCATGTTCATGCGCTCGACATGCCAGAGGTAGCCTCGCGCACGCCCGGCAGCTCCCGAGCTGTTCGCCTCATGCTGCCTCCGCCTTGAGCCGCCGGTAAAAACCGGTGGCCGTCCGGCCTCGTCTTTGCTACGTATTGCCGCGGCGCCGAGTCGCTACTGCTGCGGCCTCAGAGTCGCCGTGCGCCTCAACTCCAGCGGGAGAGCCGCCACGCGCCTCAACTTCTGCTGGAGAACCGCCGCCCAACATGCTCGACTCGTCATCAAGCCAGCCGCCGTCGCAACTCGCAGGTTTCCCCCGTGGCTGCAGCTCCGCCTCGCCTCTGCCGCGAGCTACTGCACCAACCATGGGCCCTGTTCTCATCTTCAGCTGCAAGGCGTCGACTACATGCCGCCTCCCGTGAGCCGTCGTTGCCGCGCCTCATTTCGGCCTTGAGCCGCCCGCATCCACTGCGAGCCGCCGTTGCCACATCTTGCTTCGGCCCTGAGCCGCCGCCTCTGTCGTCGCGGCTCCGCTTCAAGTCGCTCTCGCCACAGGCTCACTCCCGTTGCTCGTTTCTGTCATGAGGCACCCCGAGACCCACTCGCCTCCGCTAACTGTTGTGCCTCTGAGCCACCCCCGTTCTGCTGGATTACCGCACTACTGCGTCAGGTTAGGACCCTGCCTGTGTCGGTTTGTCTCCGATGTTCATGGGTCAAGGTCGAGAAAGGAACTTTCGCGGGCGGCTCCCTCCGATCAAGTCGAGAACAAAATTTGTGTGAACTGTACTGTAGGATTCGGTCCAAGCTCCTTCGGGAATTAGCACTGCTGTCCTGACTAAGTGTCCAGCCAGAACACATGTTTGTTGCACTCATACGTTGATACGCGGCATTTGTTACACTTCAAATCAAGGTTCGATCACATCAGGTACCCATGGCACCATATTATGCTTTAGCCACAACCAATGAGCAGGAACTATAGCTGTCTACCGGCAGAAGTTGATAAAATACGTGAATAACTTCATGTTTTGGTGAGTCTCAACACGGTGCGTACTGCAAAAATCAATTGAGCAGCAAAAACACAGCCCAGGGCACCTATATATGTGCAAGGGAAAATTCAGTAAGCGCACATGTGCGCGTGCGTGATATGGAGCCATAAATACCAGCTACATCATCAAGTGCCGGCTCAAACTATCAGTTCGGGTGTCAACTGTTCCTCTTCAGTTGATGATAAAACAAATTGGTTAGCAGCTCGGTGCACAGAATTGATCAGCCGTGTAGTTGCAGCTGACTTTCCGCCACGGCCGGCTCATGACACCAACTAAACCCGCCACTTTGCCGGTTCATTATACCATTACGACTGCCTTGATCTCCTTTGAAAAGTATCAGGTGCTACCCGCCTTATCTATTTTTCTATATATATTCATTGTAAGAGCAATTACTCTGGCTCGCGATGTTTTTAATGTAGGACAACTCTTCACTGCAAGAGCGATGACCATGTCATGGATATATAGCTCGTGCCACCATTATCATGCGCTAGCATCTGACTATGCCATAATGCTCAACGAACACCAGATGATTCAATGGATAGGCACACAGGTTGCCGCCACTGCGGTTGTCTAAACTTCAACAACCAGCTGGGATGAACCACTGGCCGGATTACTGACACAAAAACATACGTGGTCATTTATAACCCGCCGGCTTCAACATATTCCAGCGTTTCCGCTGTTCAACTATATGTCGGTTTATATCACGGTCAAGTATGAAGAATCTCAAGGCAACTCCTCGAGTCGTCTTAAGACTCAGGGGCTACGATGACATACTTAGCAAATTTTGCCAGATTCAAGAACCCCGGGTCATTGGAGGGAAAATAACCCGATCCCAGAGGCTACTGCCACATTGGTGAAAATTCAAAAAGCTGTCAAGACAAGTTCCGGCTTAAAAGTGCCGAGCAATCTGAAAGTTCCGTCTTAAAGAAAGAATTCCGGGTTATAAGAAAAGATTCTGGTTCAACATCCGGCTCAAGAGAAATTCATCTCTCGCAAGTTCGAGTTCTCGGAAAAATCAAAGGTTTCCAAATAGAACTTGCTGCAGTGCGCAGTTCAAACATGGGTATCCTTATTGGCTTATCATATCATTGGTCAGTTGGGGGCTTCCTGCGCATTGAGCATAGTTGTGACTACCCTCTTGATCCGGCTTACATGCCTTGTCACAAATTACATGGGGGCTTCCTGCTCATTGAGTCAGCTGTGACTACCCTTTGATCCAGCTTATACGCCTTGTTGCAAATGACTTGGGAGCTTTCTGCCCAAGTTAAAAGTTACCAAAAAGAACTTATTACAATGAGCAGTTCAAACATAGGTAACCTGCCTTGATAGTTTATTATAGGTCACTTGGGGGCTTCCTGTTCAATAAACATAGCTATATTTACCCTTTTGATCAGCTTGGACGCCAGGTGTATTCACCAAAATTCCTGTTTATCCTGCCTTGTATGTCCGCCACTCCGCCCAGGTAATCCTGGAATGACCCGTCGTACTCTTGACAGTCAATCTTATAAAGGCCCTGAACTTGTCAAAGTTAAAAAGGTGGCTGGTCATGTGAGGCCTGGCTTACAGGTTTGAATTAAGGATTAAATCAGTGGCTGTGTGGCCCATGAACAACACTTGATATTGAGGCTTGGCGGCCCATAAAAGCCTTGTTTTTCTGATTTGTTGTTTCTCTGAACATTTTTGGATTCATATCCTTGTTCCATATTGATATATGGTTTTCACAATTCAGGCCATGTAGCCTTGATTATATGACTCATAATTGAGCATATTGGGTTTGCTAACCCGCCCTGATAGCGAACTTTAAGTCGGCAGGATGATTTGCCTCGAGCACTCAAAATCATGATATTTCATGCCTATGGGTCAATACCCACTTCGGATTATAATTATCCAGGTATCACCATGGTATCAATCTACAAGTATGTCATCCAATAATTGTATGCATATTTGGGGTTTGATAACCCGCCCTGGCTTTTGACGTTAAGTTGCCAGTATACTATGGATTTGCGCAATTGGAATCATGCACTTATAAATCTTTGGGTGGTTACCCTCACTGGATATGGCGATGTAAGCCAGCAGTATGAGTCACTTTTCAGGTATGTTTTTATTTGTTATATGAGTATGCGAGGTTTGGTAACCCGCGCTGGCTCTTGACGTTAAGTCACCAATATATTTTAGCTTGAACGGCCACAATATTGGTCTTTTTCAGTACTTACATAAGACTATATTATGTTTGGGTTGTTACCCGCCCTGGCTTTTGACGTTAAGTCGCCAGGGCGTATGTTGTTTAAACTTGGTGCAAGACATGCAGAGCTATGGCTTACATAAATGATTAAGCTCAAGCCCATCATCAAAGATTAAAGTTGGTGTTTCAAAAGGGTTATTTGTTCTTGATTTTTACAAAGGCTATAAGCGACCGAGTTGCAAAAATCCCGGAGTACAATGAGTGCGCATTAAGTCGCCATTGGCCAAGAGCCGCCGGGTATTTAACTCCTGATTTACTTGTCAACAGATAAAGTATTCAAATCTTTAATAGCAAAACCTGGCTGGATTTTCATTATGGTATTGAATGATTCAGGTTTTCATACCGGATTACGTTATTCAAATCTTTAATAGCCAATCTTGGCTAGATTTTCATTATGGTTGTTATAACCAGTATTGAATGATTGAGGTTTTCCAATCGGGTTATATTATTCAAATCTTTAATAGCCAACATGGCTGGGTTTTTATTATGGTTATCAATATTATGATGGAGGTTTTCAAAAGCCGCTTCAAAGCAATGGTTATTATTTCTTCATCCAAGAGTACCGGTTCACAACAGAGAGCATGGTTCAATATTGATATGTAAAGGCTTTCAGCAACATCCTCCGAACAATGGATATGGTTTTATTCAGTCCCGAGTCGCTGCAGGCATACGACCCGACACTTGGGGGCTACATTATTCGAATCAAGATTACATCGAGTATGCAAGTACCATGTCACTGCAAGCATGCACCATGGTACTTGGGGGCTAATGCAAAGTCATTTTAAGTCGCCTCATTGAAGACCCGACCCATCACATAGTGATGAGCCGACCCTTGGGGGCTACTAATTGCTCCTGTCAAAGGTAACCCGAAACTTGGGAGTTATATCATATGATGTTATTTTCAATGAAGTATATGTAAAGTCCCAGTTCACTATTATCTTGCTAATCCGGCCCTTGGGGGCTACACATTGCTGCTCAAGTTTACACAAAATCCCTGCTCATTATTGCATAATGACCCAGTACTTGGGGGCTACACATGGGAAGTTCAAAATGTGCAATTTATGATTGGCGACTTACATAAACAACCCGGATTTCTATGCTATTCATAGAAAGGTTAAGAGAGCCGATTCAATGATTGGGAAGCTACATTTACAAAAGAAAGCATCAAGTCGCCATAAGATTGACCCGGCGTCAGCAACAAGCATGACTTGGTTTCATCAGTTTTTATAACCTGACAATTTTGGCAATATAAACCGGCAAGGTCTACATCTTCAAGCCGGCTAAAAATTAGATGAGTATTTCAAGACCAATATTTTTTGTCAAGTCAGAGCATTGGAGGCCGACTCAAATGGATTCTTCTTTACAATATGTTTTCTACAATCAAATTGACTATGAAGCTGGCCTATCAACCCGAACTTTCCAGGAGAAGGAAATGACAAGGACTTAAGGATGAAAAAAAATAGGTTCAGAAAAATGTTTGACCCGACGCACAACCTGTCAAATTTGTTCTTGTGTTTATTTTCTAGGATCAGTTTAACATGGACAAATCCAAATTAAACTAGGGGCTAATGTCAGGGATATACCCCGCGGTATGACCCGGCCGGACTTGGCGACTCACTAGTGACCCGCCCTGACTTGGTGACTCACTAAATGACCTACCGTGATCTTTCCACTATCTGATGACCCGGCCAGACTTGGCGACTCACTAAGTGACCCGCCCGGATCTCTCCACTCACTGATGACCCGGCCGGGCCTGGTAAATCATTGGTGACCCGGCAGGCGTGTCAGAGAAGCCACAAGACCTGGTGGCCTAGAAGGCGGTTCATGGAAGGCCGGCTCATGTTATGTTAGGCCGGCTTAAGAGAAAAGGCATACAGAATATTCCCTTATAAAGGAAGCAAGACTAGGACTCCACTTGTAATATACTAATCCTAATCCTACTAGGACTAGTCATGTAGCCCGCACCTTCAACTTATATAAGGAGGGGCAGGGCACCCCAAGAGGGACAAGTTTTACAAGTTTAGACAGACAAGTCAATAGTTCCCAAGAGAGAGGTTATAACCAAAGAGCACCCTTGTAATCGTGAGCACCATGATCAATATCAATGAAGCAGGATGTAGGCTTTTACCTCTACCGTGAGGGGCTGAACCTGGGTAAAAAATCTCGCGTCTCTCGTCCCACTCAACCCCTCTCAAGCTACCACATAGGTGTGTTGGCCTCACTACTAAGTCCTCACACTAGGACATCTGCCGTGACAAATTCACGACATACGTGGTTGCTTAGCTTGCACACAAATTTGACACTTAGATCCCTTGACAACGGTGAAATTCGGGATTAAGCTCAACTTAGCTAACCGCGTCATACAACCAAAGTTAGTATGACAGAGACGTGAATGCCAGACATTTGATTCACTATTGTTGCAAACATGATTAACAACTTTATTACAAACATATGACAAGGATAGTCTAAACAAGCCTCCTGATTCATAACCTTTACCAACAAAAGTTCCATACTTGGACGTTTATTGGACTCGAAGACAAGCTCGTGGCCATCTCTACACAGAAGAGACCCGCTAACAACATTTTTTTGATGGAGGGGACATAATGCACGTTCTTCAGCCGCACGATCTTCCCCGAAGTAAACTTCAAATCGACTATGACAACACCATGAACGGAAGCACTTGAACCATTGCCCATCAGCACATAGGTAGCCCCTGCGGCTTGATAAGAAGAAAACATGGAAATATCACCGCATACATGTACATTAGAGCACCCAGTGTCAATCAACCAGTCGGGAGAATGACATACTGAGAGAATAGTGGGAAGCATGGTGATCTTGTCGCCTTTCCCATGTTGACGCTTTTCAAAACGGTTAGGGCAACTAGGAGCCCAATGATCAGGATCTCCGCAGACATGACGAACACATTTCTTCTTGTCAGTCTTCTGCTTGAAGTTGGTGTGTTGTGAAGCATTGTTCTTCCCATTAAACGTTCCTTTACCATCAAACTTGCCCTTGTTCTTGAACTTGTGGGGCCAGAAGTTTTTCTTCTGTACGAGATTGGCACTAGAACCTATTGGGGAACAGAGTAATTTCAAAAAAAAATCCTACGATCACGCAAGATCTATCTAAGTGATGCATAGCAACAAGAGGGCAGAGTGTGTCCAAGTACCCTCGTAGACCGAAAGCGGAAGCGTTCAGTAACGCGGTTGATGTAGTCGAACGTCTTCGCGATCCAACCGATCCAAGTACCGAACGCACGGCACCTCCGCGATCTGCACACGTTCAGCTTGATGACGTCCCTCGTACTCTTGATCCAGTTGAGGCCGAGGGAGAGTTCTGTCAGCACAACGGCGTGGTGACGGTGATGATGAAGTTACCGGCGCAGGGCTTCGTCTAAGCACTACGACGATATGATTGAGGTGTGTAACTTTGGAGGGGGGCACCGCACACGGCTAAGACAAATCTTGAGTGCCTTTGGGGTGCCCCCTGGCCACGTATATAAAGGAGGGGAGGGAAGAGGTGGCCGCCCAAGGGGGGCGCGCCAGGTGTGGGGAATCATACTAGAACTCCCCAGTCCAAGTAGAATTCCCCTCCCCTTTCCTATTCAGAGTAGGCGAGAAGGAAAGAGAGGGAGAGGGATAAGGAAAGGGGGGCAGCGCCCCCACCCCTTGTCCAATTCGGTTTGGGCGGGGGGAGGCGCGCGCCACCTTTTGGCCCTTCTCCCCTCTCTCCACTAAAGCCCAATAAGGCCCATTACTTCTCCCAGCGAATTCCCGTAACTCTCCGATACTCCGAAAATACCCGATCACTCGGAACCTTTCCGATGTCCGAATATAGCCTTCCAATATATTGATCTTTACGTCTCGACCATTTTGAGACTCCTCGTCATGTCCGTGATCTCATCCGGGACTCCGAACAACCTTTGGTACATCAAATCACATAACTCATAATACAAATCGTCATCGAATGTTAAGCGTGCGGACCCTACGGGTTCGAGAACTATGTAGACATGACCGAGACACATATCCGGTCAATAACCAATAGCGGAACCTGGATGCTCATATTGGCTCCTACATATTCTATGAAGATCTTTATCGGTCAAACCGCATAACAACATACGTTGTTCCCTTTGTCATCGGTATGTTACTTGCCCGAGATTCGATCGTCGGTATCCTCATACCTAGTTCAATCTCGTTACCGGCAAGTCTATTTACTCGTTCCGTAATGAATTATCCCGCAACTAACTCACTAGTCACAATCCTTGCAAGGCTTATAGTGATGTGCATTACCGAGAGGGCCCAGAGATACCTCTTCGATACACAGAGTGACAAATCCTAATCTCGATATATGCTAACTCAACAAACACCTTCGGAGACACCTGTAGAGCATCTTTATAATCACCCAGTTACGTTGTGACGTTTGATAGCACACAAAGTGTTCCTCCGGTATTCGGGAGTTGCATAATCTCATAGTCAGAGGAACATGTATAATTCATGAAGAAAGCTGTAGCAATGAAACTGAAACGATCATAATGCGAAGCTAATGAATGGGTCTTGTCCATCACATCATTCTCTAATGATGTGATCCCGTTCATCAAATGACAACACATGTCCATGGCTAGGAAACTTAACCATCTTTGATTAACGAGCTAGTCAAGTAGAGGCATACTAGGGACACTCTGTTTGTCTATGTATTCACACATGTACTAAGTTTCCGGTTAATACAATTCTAGCATGAATAATAAACATTTATCATGAAATAAGGAAATAAATAATAACTTTATTATTGCCTCTAGGGCATATTTCCTTCAGTCTCCCACTTGCACTAGAGTCAATAATCTAGTTCACATCGCCATGTGTTTCAACACCAATAGTTCACATTACCATGTGATCAACACTCAAAGGGTTTACTAGAGTCAATAATCTAGTTCACATCGCTACGTGATTAACACCCAAAGAGTACTAAGGTGTGATCATGTTTGGCTTGTGAGAGAGGTTTAATCAATGGGTCTGCCACATTCAGATCCATATGTATTTTGCAAATTTCTATGTCTACAATGCTCTGCACGGAGCTACTCTAGCTAAATGCTCCCACTTTCAATATGTATCTAGATCGATACGCAGAGTCATCCAGATCGGTGTCAAAGCTTGCATCGTCGTAACTCTTTATGACGAACTGTTTATCACCTCCATAACCGAGAAATATTTCCTTAGTCCTCTAAGGATAATTTTGACCAATGTCCAGTGTTCTACTCCTAGATCACTATTGTACTCCCTTGCCAAACTCAGGGCAGGGTATACAACAGGTCTGGTACACATCATGACATATTTTATAGAACCTATGACTGAGGCATAGGGAATGACTTTTCATTCTCTTTCTATTTTCTGTCGTGGTCGGGTTTTGAGTCTTACTCAACTTCACACCTTGCAACACAGGCAAGAACTCCTTCTTTAACTGTTCCATTTTGAACTACTTCAAAATCTTGTCAAGGTATGTATTCATTGAAAAAATTTATCAAGCGTCTTGATCTATCTCTATATATCTTGATGCTCAATATGTAAGGAGCTTCACCGTTCTTTGAAAAACTCCTTTCAAACACTCCTTTATGCTTTCCAGAAAATTCTACATCATTTCCGATCAATAATATGTCATTCACATATACTTATCAGCAAGGCTGTAGTGCTCCCAGTCACTTTCTTGTTAATACAGGCTTCACCACAAGTCTGTATAAAACCATATGCTTTGATCACACTATCAAAGCGTATATTCCAACTCCGAGAGGCTTGCACCAGTCCATAAATGGACCGCTGGAGCTTGCACACTTTGTTAGCACCTTTAGGATCGACAAAACCTTCTGTCTGAATCATATACAACTCTTCTTTGAGATATCCATTAAGTAATGCGGTTTTGACATCCATTTGCCAAATTTCATAAAATGCGGCAATTGCTAACATGATTCGGACAGACTCTAAGCATCGATACGAGTGAGAAAATCTCATCGTAGTCAACACCTTGAACTTGTCGAAAACCATTTGCGACAATTCAAGCTTTGTAGATGGTAACACTACTATCAGCGTCCGTCTTCCTCTTGAAGATCCATTTATTCTCAATGGCTCACCGATCATCGGGCAAGTCAATCAAAGTCCATACTTTGTTCTCATACATGGATCCCATCTCAGATTTCATGGCCTCAAACCATTTCATGGTATCTGGGCTCATCATCGCTTCCTCATAGTTCGTAGGTTCGTCATGGTCTAGTAACATGATTCCCAGAATAGGATTACCGTACCACTCTGGTGCGGAACATATTCTGTTTGACCTACGAGGTTTGGTAGTAACTTGATCTGAAGTTTCATGATCATCATGATTAACTTCCTCACTAATTGCTATAGGCATCACTGGAACTGATTTCTGTGATGAACTACTTTCCAATTTGGGAGAAGGTACAATTAGCCCATCAAGTTTTACTTTCCTCCCACTCACTTCTTTCGAGAGAAACTCCTTCTCTAGAAAGGATCCATTCTTAGCAACGAATATCTTGCCTTCGGATCTGTGATAGAGGGTGTACCCAACAGTTTCCTTTGGGTTTCCTATGAAGACGCATTTCTCTGATTTGGGTTCGAGCTTATCAGGTTGAAGCTTTTTCACATAAGCATCGCAGCCCCAAACTTTAAGAAATGACAACTTAGGTTTCTAGCCAAACCATAGTTCATACGGTGTCGTCTCAACGGATTAGACGGTGCCCTATTTAACGTCAATGTAGCCATCTCTAATGCATAACCCCAAAACGATAGTGGTAAATCAGTAAGAGAGATCATAGATTGCACTATATCCAATAAAGTACGGTTATGATGTTCGGACACACCATTATGTTGTGGTGTTCCAGGTGGCATGAGTTTCTGAAACTATTCCACATTGTTTTAATTGAAGACCAAAATCGTAACTCAAATATTCGTCTTCGTGATCAGATCGTAGAAAATTTATTTTCTTGTTACGATGATTTTCCACTTCTCTATGAAATTCTTTGAACTTTTCAAATATTTCAGACGTAGATATACCCGTATCTTCTCAAATCATCTGTGAAGGTCAGAAAATAACGATACCCGCCGCGAGCCTCAACACTCATCGGACCGCATACATCAGTATGTATTATTTTCAATAAGTCAGTTGCTCACTCCATTGTTCCGGAGAACGGAGTCTTAGTCATCTTGCCCATGAGGCATGGTTTGCAAGCATCAAGTGATTCCAAAAGTCCATCAACATGGAGTTTCTTCATGCGCTTTACACCAATATGACCTAAACGGCAGTGCCACAAATAAGTTGCATTATCATTATTAACTTTGCATCTTTTGGCTTCAATATTATGAATATGTGTATCACTACGATCGAGATTCAATAAACCATTTATATTGAATGTATGCCCATAGAAGGTTTTATTCATGTAAATAGAACAACAATTATTCTTTGACTTAAATGAATAATCGTATTGCAATAAACATGATCCAATCATATTCATGCTCAACGCAAACACCAAATAACATTTATTTTAGGTTCAACACTAATCCCAAAGGTAAAGGGAGTGTGCGATGGTGATCTTATCAACCTTGGAATCACTTCCAACACACATCATCACCTCGCCCTTAACTAGTCTCTGTTTATTTTGCAACTCCCGTTTCGAGTTACTACTCTTAGCAACTGAACCAGTATCAAATACTGAGGGGTTGCTATAAACACTAGTAAAGTACACATCAATAACATGTATATCCAATATACCTTTGTCCACTTTGCCATCCTTCTTATCCGCCAAGTATCTAGGGTTGTTCCACTTCCAGTGACCATTTCCTTTGCAGTAGAAGCACTCAGTTTCAGGCTTGGGTCTAGCTTTGGGCTTCTTGATGGGAGTGACAACTTGCTCGTCATTCTTATTGAAGTTCCCTTGCTATTTCTTTGCCCTTTTCTTGAAACTAGTGGTCTTGTTAACCATCAACACTTGATGCTCTTTCTTGATTTCTACCTTCGCTTATTTCAGCATCGCTAAAGCTCGGGAATTACTTTCGTCATCCCTTGCATATTATAGTTCATCATGAAGTTCTAGTAACTTGGTGATAGTGACTAGAGAACTTTGTCAATTACTATCTTATCTAGAAGATTAACTCCCATTTGATTCAGCAATTGTAGTACCCAGACAATCTGAGCACATGCTCACTGGTTGAGCTAGTCTCCTCCGTCTTGTAGGCAAAGAACTGACAGAGGTCTCACACCTCTCGACACGGGCATGAGTATGAAATACCAATTTCAACTCTTGGAACATCTTATATGCTCCGTGGCATTCAAAACATTTTTGAAGTCCCGGTTCTCAGCCGTAAAGCATGGTGCACTAAACTATCAAGTAGTCATCATATCGAGCTTGCCAAACGTTCATAATGACTGCATCTGCTCCTGCAATAGTTCTGTCACCTAGCGGTGCATCAAGGACATAATTCTTTTGTGCAGCAATGAGGATAATCCTCAGATCATGGACTAAGTCCGCATCATTGCTACTATCATCTTTCAACTTATTTTTCTCTAGGAACATATCGAAAAAAAGGGAGCTACATCGCGAGCTATTGATCTACAACATAGTTATGCAAATACTATCAGGACTAAGTTCATGATAAATTAAAGTTCAATTAATCATATTACTTAAGAACTCCCACTTAGATAGACATCCCTCTAATCATCTAAGTGATCATGTGATCCAAATCAACTAAACCATGTCTGATCTTCATGTGAGATGGAGTAGTTTTCAATGGTGAACATCACCATGTTGATCATATCTACTATATGATTCACGCTCGACCTTTCGGTCTCAGTGTTCCAAGGCCATATCTGCATATGCTAGGCTCATCAAGTTAAACCGAGTATTCTGCGTGTGCTAAACTGTCTTGCACCCGTTGTATGTGAACGTAGAGCTTATCACACCCGATCATCACGTGGTGTCTCGGCACAATGAACTGTCACAACAGTACATACTCAAGGAGAACACTTGTACCTTGAAATTTAGTGAGAGGTCATCTTATAATGCTACCGCCGAACTAAGCAAAATAAGATGCATAAAGGATAAACATCACATGCAATCAATATAAGTGATATGATATGGCCATCATCATCTTCTGCCTTTGATCTCCATCTCCAAAGCACCGTCATGATCACCATCGTCACCGGCTTGACACCTTGATCTCCATCGAAGCATCGTTGTCGTCTCGCCAACTATTGCTATCACAACTATCGCTACCGCTTAGTAAAGCAATTACATGGCGATTGCATTGCATACAATAAAGAGATAACCATATGGCTCCTGCCAGTACATCACAACGTGCCCTGCAAAAACAAGTTAGACGGTCCTCTACTTTGTTGTTGCAAGTTTTACGTGGCTGCTACGGGCTTAGCAAGAACCGTTCTTACCTACGCATCAAAACCACAACGTTTTTTCGTCAAGTGTGCTGTTTTAACCTTCAACAAGGACCGGGCGTAGTCACACTCGATTCAACTAAAGTTGGAGAAACAGACACCCACTAGCCACCTGTGTGCGAAGCACGTCGGTAGAACCAGTCTCGCGTAAGCGTACGCGTAATGTCGGTCTGAGTCGCTTCATCCAACAATACCGCCGAATCAAAGTATGACATGCTGGTAAGTAGTATGACTATTATCGCCCACAACTCTTTGTGATATGCTCGTGCATATAACATCTACGCATAGACCTGGCTCTGATACCACTGTTGGGGAACACAGTAATTTCAAAAAAATTCCTACGATCACGCAAGATCTATCTAAGTGATGCATAGCAACAAGAGGGGAGAGTGTGTCCACGTACCCTCGTAGACCAAAAACAGAAGCGTTTAGTAACGCGGTTGATGTAGTTGAACGTCTTCGCGATCCAACCGATCCAAGTACCGAACGCATGGCACCTCCGCGATCTGTACACGTTCAGCTCGATGACGTCCCTTGTACTCCTGATCCAGTTGAGGCCGTGGGAGAGTTCCGTCAGCACGACGGCATGGTGACGGTGATGACGAAGTTACCGGCGCAGGGCTTCGCCTAAGCACTACGACGATATGACCGATGTGTGTAACTGTGGAGGGAGGCACCGCACACGGCTAAGACAAATCTTGAGTGCCTTTGGGGTGCCCCTGGCCATGTATATAAAGGAGGGGAGGGAAGAGGTGGCCGGCCCAAGGGGGGCGCGGCAGGTGTGGGGAATCCTACTAGGACTCCCCAATCCAAGTAGGATTCCCCTCCTCTTTCCTATTCGGAGTAGGAGAAAAGGAAAGAGAGGGAGAGGGAGAATGAAAGGGGGGCCGCGCCCCCACCCCTTGTCCAATTCGGTTTGGGTAGGGGGAGGCGCGCGCCACCTCTTGGCCCTTCTCCCCTCTCTCCACTAAAGCCCAATAAGGCCCATTACTTCTCCCGGCGAATTCCCGTAACTCTCCGGTACTTCGAAAAATACCCTAATCACTCGGAACCTTTCCGATGTCCGAATATAGCCTTCCAATATATCGATATTTACGTCTCGACCATTTCGAGACTTCTCGTCATGTCCGTGATCTCATCCGGGACTCCGAACAACCTTCGGTACATCAAATCACATAACTCATAATACAAATCGCCATCGAACGTTAAGCGTGCGGACCCTACGGGTTCGAGAACTATGTAGACATGACCGAGACACATCTCCGGTCAAAAACCAATAGTGGATCCTGGATGCTCATAATGGCTCCTACATATTCTACAAAGATCTTTATCGGTCAAACCGCATAACAACATACGTTGTTCCCTTTGTCATCGGTATGTTACTTGCCCGAGATTCGATCGTCGGTATCCTCATACCTAGTTCAATCTCATTACTGGCAAGTCTCTTTACTCGTTCCGTAATGCATTATCCCGCAACTAACTCATTAGTCACAATGCTTGCAAGGCTTATAGTGATGTGCATTACCGAGAGGGCCCAGAGATACCTCTCCGATACACGGAGTGACAAATCCTAATCTCGATATATGCCAACTCAACAAACACCTACGGAGACACCTGTAGAGCCTCTTTATAATCACCCAGTTACGTTGTGACGTTTGATAGCACACAAAGTGTTCCTCCGGTATTCGGGAGTTGCATAATCTCATAGTCAGAGGAACATGTATAAGTCATGAAGAAAACACTAGCAATGAAACTGAAACAATCATAATGCTAAGCTAACGAATGGGTCTTGTCCATCACATCATTCTCTAATGATGTGATCCCGTTCATCAAATGACAACACATGTCTATGGCTAGGATACTTAACCATCTTTGATTAACGAGCTAGTCAAGTAAAGGCATAGTAGGGACACTCTGTTTGTCTATGTATTCACACATGTACTAAGTTTCCGGTTAATACAATTCTAGCATGAATAATAAACATTTATCATGAAATAAGGAAATAAATAATAACTTTATTATTGCCTCTAGGGCATATTTCCTTCAGAACGTCCCTCAGTGCCTCGAGCACGTATGTCTTTTGCCCTCGCCTTTTCTTCCACACAAAGAGTACCAATGAAATCTGGAACGGAAAACTCCTGCCTCTTATGCTTCAGAGAGGTAGCAAAGTTCCTCCATGAGAGAGGAAACTTAGTGATGATGCCTCAGACAACAAACTTGTCTGGTAACATACAATTGAAGTGCTCAAGTTCTCTAGCAAATGACTGTATCTCGTGAGCTCGCTCAACCACGAAGCGCTCATCAGTCATCATATAGTCATAGAACTGTTCCACGATATACAACTCGGTGCCAGCATCCGAGACCCCAAACTGAGCCTCGAGTGCGTCCCACATAACTTTTCCATTATCAATTGACGCATAAGCATCAACTATGTTCTCACCAAGAACACTCAACAGAGCAGACTTAAACAAGGTGTCAGTTTTCTGAAAAGCTTGTTCCTATTGAGGATCAAGAACTCCTTCAGGTTTGCCAAGAGTGGTGTCATGGAAACTCATGGTTTGAAACCATAGAACGGATCTCACACGCCACCTCTTATAGTGCACACCCTCAAACAGTGGAGGCCTGATGGAAGCAGCAAAACCACTCGGGGTAAATGTTGTCGAGGAGGTTGTCGACGTCGGGGAAGAAGTCGTCGTCCGAGTCCGGGGCATCCGTGACGAAGAAGTCAGTAGTTGCGCTGAGCGCTCCCCAAAAACCTTATCACCCTTCCCCCGTACAGGACTCGAAGGAGCGTGGTTTCGGAGGCCTACTTTCGCAACCCGCGGTGCACGCCGCAAGCTGGGATAGGGAAGAACCTAGGAGCAGCTCAGAGTTTGGAACTCGGTGACAAGAGGAAGATGATGTTGGGATGTGTCTCTCTAGAGAGAAGCGACCTCTCTTTTATAGGCACAGGAGAAGTAGGTGAACAAGCAGCGATGGGAGGCGAAGCAAAAGAGGGAGACGAAATGACCAGGCAGCATTCCTGCAACCCGCGGCGCGTCGTGACGAGGCGTGGCGAGGTGGGAGGAGGAGCGCGCGTGAATGTCTCTCTTGTTCTCATCCTCATACATGTTGAGAAATAACTTCCCTTATAAGGAGGTCTATCTTCTACTAGATGAGCGGTATGGAACTAAACATTAGTCACACCTCTTGCCTTGTATGAATGGGCCAAGTGGGCCTATTGGATTTATTAGGAATTCTAAAAATGCTATTAGGCTGGCCCAAAATAGACTAAATTCCAGGAGTAACGCCTCCAGGAAGGAAATGACGCGCTAACACCGATGTTACCCGATCCAATTGCCGAAGGTAAGATCTTGGGTTTTTACCGAGAGCATGTTTGAGCAATCCACAACAAATACCTCAACAAGCACACGACATGTATGCACTGCCATTGCTAAGAGACACCATCGAAGGTTAGGCATATGGCTTTCACCCCGAAGCTGTAGATGTTGGTTATATTAAATTTTAGATAACCCCACATTTGAATGTATTTTTGAACAAGAAACCAACTAAAGAATGACATGTAGCAAATCTGATTACCATTTATTATTTTCTATTACAACGATCAATCTTGCTACACGAGTAACAAGATTACTACACTCACATCCAAATCTCTTCTACAATTATCATGTAGATATCATCAGATCATTGCTCATCATCAATTCAGTTTAGTTGGGACTTGGGTCTGGCAATTATAGTCGCACTTGCATCCGCTGTGGAATCTTCCTGTCGGGATACACTGTCCTTTTGCTCTGACATACTTTTTATAGCAATCACACATGCATGTGAGAGTACTTTTGCAGTTGCGGTGATAGATCACCTTCGAGCAGTCCAACGGAGGAAGTGCCGCCATGGCTGCGTAAGTATATAAACAGGAGGATACGCAGGCCATGGTCAATCACATTAGGATTAATTGCCCGTTACAAAATGATATTAGATCAATCAGAAGTAAGTACCTGAGGACGAGACCAAAAGGATAGTGGCTAGAAGAAGCAACAGTTTATTGGTAGTCGCCATGGATGGTCTCTCGCAGTTAAGGTCGGTTCGCGTTTGATTGCTTATTTTCTTTCTTTGTGCTGGTACCTTGTCTTTTGGCCTGGCCTAGGAGCTATACATGAGGTTAGGGCTCGAGAGGAGGAGAGAGGACGAACCGCTCAAACCGAAATTTAAAAGAATACGCACGAGATAGGACCTCTATAATGATGTGCTCTATTAATGCAATTAATTTAATCGGAAAATTTAGGACGGGTATAATCCTGGACCTAATTGTGCCGATTAAAGGTAAAAAAGAATTAGGTCGAAAATACCCCTGGACTAAAAAAGGCCCAGTTATTCTTATCCGTTAGATCGCCCATATAATGCACATGCTCTGGTGTATTATAATGCATTGTAAAATTTCCCTTACGTAAAATGAAAATTCAACATCACGCACTATCACGCTTTACAAAGTGCTCACCACTTGCGTGCGTATGACACGCATCGTGCGGACGTCAAGTGTTGTGTGGACCGCAGAGTCATTTTTGTCATGAAGGATCGGCGACGAGTTAGATTGGTTGCGCGGACACATGGGGAGAAAGATCTTCGGTAAGCACGTGTCTCCCTCTGGAATCCCAACCAGTTTTTTTGTGTAAATTTGTATTTGGCGAAAGGAGGGGGGAGGAGGAGGTTCAGCACCGCAAAAAGCTACTGATTATTTTTTGATTCCATTTGGGGAGCGCTACGCAGCAACACACTTACGGATTGGCCGCCTGCGCATAGTCGCCCGTGTGGCAATCCATCCGCCCTGTTACTCCGAAATCACTAATTAAGGAGTACTCGCTGCAAATAACACTCCATCTTTCCAGGTCAGGACAAGTGGCGCACACGCAGCGTCACTTGTCGCAACCTGGGAGTTTTTCCTTTTTTCGTAGATTCGTTTATTCAAAACTTTTTATCTCTTAAACCGTGCGTCCAAATCTCAAACCGTTTTCACCATTGGATTCCTCGCGTCGAGATCTTCAAAACTAGATCCCATGTTGATAGGTTTTGAGGAACTTTTTTTTCACGAAAAAACCGGATGAAAAAACCAAACCGGGAGCACGGTTTTTTCCCTTTTCGAAAGAGGCACACCCGTGCCTGTCGCGAAATCACAACCGTGCCTCTCGTGGAAGCAAAACCGTGACTCTCGTGGAAAGAAAAAAAAACAGAAAACGCGTTTTTTCCCTTTCCGAAAGAGGCACGCCCGTGACTCTCGCGAAAGCACAACCGTGCCTCTGGCAAAGCAAAACCGTGACTCTCGCGAAAGAAAAATTAAATAGAAAACGCGTATTTTTTCCCTTTCCGAGAGGCACGGCCGTGACTCTCACAAAAGCACAACCGTGCCTCTCGCGGAAGCAAAACCGTGACTCTCGCGAAAGAAAAAAACAGAAAACGCGTTTTGTTTTTTCCTTTCCGAGAGGCACGGCCGTGACTCTCACGAAAGCACAACCGTGCCTCTCTTGCGGAAGCAAAACCGTGACTCTCGCTAAAGAAGAAAAACAGAAAACGCGTTTTTTTCGTTTCCGAAAGGCACGGCCGTGACTCTCGTTAAAGCACAACCGTGCCTCTCGCGAAAAAAGGTGACTTTTCACGAAAGAAAAAAGTAAACGCGTTTTTTCACGCAAAAAAAAAATTCAATTTTTCTTTTGTCGAAATGCTAAGGAAGACCGGGGAAAAAACCAAAACGTCGAAAAAAAACCGTTTAAAAAGCCGAAAACGCGTGCGAAAAAATAAAAAAAAAAACAAAATCTGAAGGGAGCATCCAGAGCGCAACACGTGGCGAATGACTGAGCGCGCCAAGTGGCGCTGATCGTTGCGAGGCTCCGAAGGAGCGCTCGTTAACTAGTTGCTCCCCTGTTACTCTAGGTGAGTCAGTAGAGCCCTCTAAGATGTAATTTGTGTTCCACATCCCCGTTATTGTTGTTACGTCATGTGCACATTTTTTTTTTACACACGAAGCCCAGTACATAGGGGTAATTTCAAATGCACTGTATATATTTTCTGTGTATAGAGAGCAGCTGTTCACACACAGTGGATGCATTTTTCTTCCTCTTTGGTACTGTTGGGTTAAGCAATAATGTACGACTTATATGTTGGATCCAGTTCTAGCAGCAACCTAGATGTAGTTTTTGTGGGGTATACATAACTTCAAAAAAATAAGCATCCTTGAATGTTCTGGCGGATTGGCCACTTGTAAAAATAGCTCAAAATGTAGCCCTCAAATGGTCTGTATGTTGATTTTAGTAGGTAGCCCAGATGTACTTTGAGCACTAGCCCTAATATTTACATCTGACACACGCAACTAACAAAAATAAGGAGCAGTGACGTAGATTTTAAACATTTTTTCTGCAGTACAGATGTAGCCCTTCAAAATGTCCTAGATGTAGCCTTTTTTACCAGGGAGCCTAGATTTACCTTTTATAGTACTATGGAATTTTGACATGTAAAGATGTACACCCTCTGTTCATTAATGTAGGACGTTTTGGCAGTTTAATTTAAACTGCAAAAACGAGGATATTAGTGAACAAATGTAGTAGCTACTTTCACAAGTGGTGTACATAGTTATTCACAGGTTGATGTAGATTTAAGCAATTTCCAACTGGCGATCACACCAAAGCTAGCGAAAAAATATTATGTTGGTTGTCCACATGCATCATGAGCTTTAATTTGGGCTAATATTAATCTGAGTATATGTATGTCTGTATACAACTTCAATTGTGCCTACTGAAACTTGGAGCTGCAGTGGTGCGGCTGCAAACTTCACCTTGAGTGGCACTAGCATACTTGGCACATCATGTACGCCATTATTGAGAAGCAACACTAGTGGTGTTCAAGCTCAAACAATTCCACATTCAGTGATTACATTACCATGCATACACTTCTGTGATCCAGTTTTCTTCACTCGGTTAGTTCTTATCTTCATATGAACCTGATTAATTCATGCATGACATTGCAGTTAATGAGCATCAAAAGATCTTTATTAGTTTGTCTTGAGTACGTGCACATGAAAATAGAAACCACAAACAACAAGATGTTTACTAGTACCTCTCACATCTCTTGTTTTTCTTTTTTCTGGTAGGTGCATCCTCTATCTACCCAGGTAAACATGGGAGGGGGATTTTTGTTTGGCAAAAAAATGCATCCAATATGTTTAGAGAAAGGTGTCAGGGGAGTAAGGAGGTAATCGAGGGGGTTGGAAAGCATAATTTTTATTTTATTTTAACACACCAATGATCATTTGTGTACCTTAATGTGCACGGACGCCGTGAGGGCAAGGGCTTGCAGGTTGTGATGTCATCAGCCTGTAATTTCTGTTTTAAGATGTTTATTCCTGGGCTTTCTTGCATTTCCGCTTTGCTGAATTAGCCAGGTGACCTTGTCAGCTGTTCTTTGTCCATTGGAAGAGTTTTCCGACCATCACGATTAGTTTATGTGTAATATATTATTTTTACGTGTGTGAATATATACATCAAGGTTCTTCCCGATATCGAAGATACTACTAGATGCATATTCCATACGTTTTAGATCTAACTTCTACGTAATACTATTTATCAAAGATTTAAATTTCAATCTCGTGGTACCTTGTGTACAATAATACTTTTCGAAAGGGAACTTCCAAGATGGGGATGTAACATCCATATGCCAATCTATCTCTAGGTGTAATTCACCATTACAACTTAAGTACAGCCTATGTAGTATGTCTGAATCGGAGCAAAGAATTATGTGCCATTGTGATCTTGGACTTCACTCAACTGTACATGCAGCATTGGGAGCATCCCTATTTTGCTCATTTGTTTCATCTTGCACAATCCCATTATCCATAGTAGGATAATTAAGGTCGATAAGGTTTGGAGTATACTCAAATCCATACCTCTGTCGTAAGTAGAACACTAAAAAACTTTAGACTTTTTCTCTTACTTTGTCTTCTTTTTCCAACACTAAAAGATGAATGTAATTTCAAGAAGGACAAATTATTTCCTCTATTTAAGCGTCTTTTTTGGTTATCAACATCTACCAGAGCATCTATCATCTTGAATTATTATAAATCCCGCGCAATACACTGAAGTTATTTTCTTGCCAATATGTTTCTGATACAGGGCAACAATGTCACATCCCTAGTTCTGACAATGCCTAGTGCTAGCATATGGTGTTGCATCATGTTTACTTTTCACAGAAAGTTGAAATGGGGATGACAGAACCCCCGGCACCCCCCTGAAAACAACTAGGGTTTACTAAAATCTTTTTCAATGAACCTGAAATGCCCTTCTAAAATGTTCATCATCTTTGCCCTGGTCTTAAACCACTGACAAAAATGGTGCACAATTTTCTAGGTCATCCTAGGGTCACTAGATTAAATCATATGCTATTTGCATTTGGGCATTAAAATACTATTAAATATTTTAAATGTCCAAATAATCCTAAACTGAAATGTTCCATGTTGGTTATATTCCATACAGTGAGCATGAGCAGTTTGGTGATTTTTAAAAGTTCCTAGTTATTTTTAGAAAAGCCACAAACTTGCAGAAATAAAAGAAAACAGAAAATAAAAGGAAAAGCACCTACCCGACCAACTTACCTGGCAGGCCCACCTGGCGGCCCAGCACTGTGCTGGCCCATGGCCAGTCAGCTGCTTCCTCTCGCCAGGCAGGTAGAGAGGTGAGTGCCGGCGTGCCCGAGCATGCCACTACGCCACCTGCTTGCCGCTTCGCCCCTGGACGTGCTGGTCGATCTCCACGTCGCCCCCTCGACCGCCTGGACATGCTCACTCTCCCCCAACGCGTCTCCCTCGCTCCCCTCTGCCATGGCCGACGCAGCCGCAACCACCTCGCCGTCGTAGACGTGGCCACAGTCGTCTCTGCATCGCCTCGCCGTGTCTAGCAGCTCTGCCGTCGTCCTCTCCATCGAGCAGGCCGAGCCCCGAGTGCTCGCTTGCCCCGAAGCCACTGCATCAACCTCGCCCGACTCCGCCACCGCCGGAGATCCCCTTCGCCGTCACCGCTGCAGCAGCTCGTCCCCGACCACGCAGCCTAGCTCATCGTGTTCACCGTGAGCTTCTGCCCCTTCCCATCCCTCTCGTTCTCGCTGCCGTCCACTGCTTTGACCGCAACGAGCTTCACCACACGCGCCGCCGCCTGAGTTCGTCGCCGATGATGCTCCGGCCACCCAACGGGCACACCACCATGTCCAGTGACTTCACAGCACCACGTAGACCACGTAGGAGCCGGCCTTGAGCCTCCAAGATCACCACAGCGACGAGTTCAACCTCACCCGAACTCCGGCAGCCGCACAGCTCATCGCGGGCGTCGTTTCCGGCGACCCCGAGCTCCACCGCCACCACCAATCAATGCGGCTCACTCCCCGCGTCACGTAGATGCCCTCCGCCGTCCATTTGGTCGCCGGAAGAGGAATCCCCCGCTGCTCCGCCGCGTCTGGCCTCGCCGACGTCATCGCCGGTGGGTTTGACCCATTTGACCATGTGGGCCCCGCCCCTGGTCAAACCTAGATTAGGAGCTAAACTAATACTAATTTAGTTAGTTAGCTAACTGTGACACTGACCAGTGGGTCCCACTGGTCAGGTTTGACCTGGACCATCCCCGTTGACCGCTGACCTCACAATGAAGGAGTGCTGACGCAGTAATGCATTTTCTGGAATTAGTTTATTTATAAATAATTAGAAAATCCAGAAAATTGCCTAAACTTCTAAAAATCATAGTAATTCAACCGTAGGTCCAAATCAAATAATTTATATATGAAAAATGATCAGAAAAATCCAATCTATCCGTTGCTACTAGTTTCATGCATGAAAAAGCAACTTAACCTTGCTGTTCATATCAAAACATGATAATGCACTTTATAAATTCATAGTTCGAGTTTGAATTTGAATCTTTGGTTCAAATAAGCTCAAACCCTTCTGTTCTTAGCTGCATTAGCTCAAATCACAGCATATCGCCATGTCATGATCATGCATCATATTGTGCATTGCATTGATTGTGTTTCTTCTCTGTTTGCCGGTGTTGTTCCCCCTCGGTAGACGTTGTTCCGACGTTGTGATCGTTGACACTGATGAAGACTCAATGCTATCTTCAGAAGTGCCAGGCAAGCAAAACCTCCTTGTTCATTCTGATACAATCGCACTCTCTTGCTTCT
Organism: Aegilops tauschii subsp. strangulata; assembly: GCF_002575655.3. NCBI lineage: Eukaryota > Viridiplantae > Streptophyta > Magnoliopsida > Poales > Poaceae > Aegilops > Aegilops tauschii. The sequence continues at coordinate 449,095,213 of NC_053040.3, forward strand.
GCTCCCTTTTACTGCATTAGGACAACAACGAGTCATCTGTTATATGCTGCGGTAGTTGAACCCCCTTTTCCTCTGCATGACCTGTCATTGCCAAAGTAAATAGATGAAACCCACTAGCATGAGTAGGAGTTGTTTGATCCCTGATGTGCCTACTCATTCATGCTTGTTTGTCATGCCTGCTACTACTTAGAGTTGAGTCGGGTCTGATTCATTGGGGATGAATTGGAATTGTGATGAACATGTCCTACTGTGTGTGAACACGATTTGGCAAAGGTAGCGGTGAGAGGCCATGTAGGAGTACATGGTGGGTTGTCTCATTGAAACCGTCCACGGGAACTGAGTTCTGTGTTTGTGATCCATGAACAACTACTACCACACATTGGGCCCTGAAATATGACCCCGCTCGACTTATTAACCGCCCCTGTCCTCTGTCCAGGAGTTGCAACTAGTTTCTTGTGTTTGTAGGATATGTGTTGGAGGCCGGGCGTAGCGCTGAACCTAGGGGTGGGCTATGATGCGGTAGATACACCGTGGCCCGGTGTACCGAATCGCCCGTTTGGTGTCTCGGGAACCCTGCACACATCGTTTGGGGCTGTGAGCGAAACCCCGGCCGGATCTCCTCGCGCATGGAACCCGAATAGGCGATAAACCTGGACTAGAGACTTGTGTGGTTAGTCAGGTCGTGGTCTACACCGACGTCGGCTTTCGCTTGAAGTCTGCGGAGCACATGTCGTGTGCAGACGCTAAGTGGTGGAAACATGTGTGAAGAAGTACACCCCTGCAGGGTTATAAATGATCTATTCGAATACCCGTGTCCACGGTAAAGAACTTCTGGGTTGCCTATAACAATTCATAGACAAGTGAAAGTGGATACTCTAAAATGCGCAAGATAAGCGTGAGTGCTATGGATGGCGTTCTCGTAGGGAGACGGGAGCGGGTCCATAGTGGTGTATTGATCTGGTGAATATGTGGACTCGTGTGCGCCACCTCAAAAGAGTTATTTGCAATCGTAGTTCAGGATAGCCAATGAGTTAAAGCTGGCTTGCTGCAGCTAAACCCCACCATCCCTTTGTTGATAATGATGCATATGTAGTTAGCTCTGATGTAAGTCTTGCTGGGTACATTTGTACTCATGTTTGCTTAATTAATATTTTTTAGAGAGACTTCAGTCTCGCTAGTAGTTCCGTGTGGACTTCGACGTTGAGCTTGATACCTCAGCTACGATCTTTTGCCCTCGGCAGGATCTAGTAGATAGTCAGGCTTCTCAGCCTTTTCCATTTGTAGATGTCTGTACTCAGACATGTTAAGCTTCGGCATGTGCTTTGACTTGTATGCTATTAATGTTGGGTCATGAGACCCATTTTTTAATATCTGGCTCTTCGAAGCCTAATGAATAAACACTTTGAGTCGTAGAGTTTTGTTGTGATGCCATGTTGTATTTGCACATATCGGGCATATTGTGTGTATGATTGAAATGCTTGGTATGTGTGGGATCCGACAACCTAGTTGTCTATCCTTGGTAGCCTCTCTTATGGGGAAATGTAGTCTGGTGCTTCCACTGAGCCATGGTAGTATGCTATAGCCCGGTTTACCGGAGTCCTGTTAGCCCAGTTGCTACTGCTCCGGAACACCTAGACTGGCTGGCATGTGCCCTTCTTCGATCCTGTGTCTGTCCCTTCGGGGAAATGTCACGCGGTGTCTTTCGGAGTCCTGTAGCCTGCTACAGCCCGGATTCCTGGAGTCCTGCTAGCCCAGTTGCTACAGCCCGAATTCACTCGCTGATGACCGACACGTTCGTTGCTGGGTCATGTATGCCTGACCCTGTAAGTTAGTGCCACTTTGGGTTTACGACTAGTCATGTCGGCCCGGGTTCTCTGTCATATGGATGCTAGCAACACTATCATATACGTGAGCCAAAAGGCGCAAACGGTCCCAGGCCAGGTAAGGTGGCACCCGTGGGAATACCGTGCGTGAGGCCGAAAAGTGATATGATGTGTTACATGCTAGATCGGTGTGACTTAGGAGCGGGGTCCTGACAGCGTTGGTATCAGAGCCTGACTGCCTCTAGGATTACCAAGCCAAACTGGTCGAAGTTGAGTCTAGAAATTCTATAGTTATGTAAGGGAATTGATTGTGGAAGGGAACGTAAGGCTCTTTTTACTCCTTTACCTTATGCCCTTCTGATCCGAGTCATCCTATCTTTCATACGGGATTAAGAACTAGGCTTCTCGTCTTTCTATCAGGATCACGTGTTACTAATCCGTAGACTTATAGGATTGTTAGTGTCAAGCCTCAGTTCAGTCTCTACTACTTCTGTATGTTAACTGTTGATCTCGAAACCTTGACATTGTGCTTCTGAGTGGTTATGCCACCATTTTTGCAGAATGTTCCAAATCTTTTTGAGCATTTACAGCCGTTATGCTGTCCGAGTCAACCCAGGTTTCTAAACAATCTGATGCATTCGCAAAATCCTTTCCCTCTGGTTTCGATGTTCCTTTAGGCCAGGTTAATCACACTAATTGCTGAGTTGAGGTACTCTATTGCCTCGACATATATGTTGGAGTTATTATTATGACCCTAGGTGTCTTAGGGGATCATCTAGTAACCTTGCCATGTTTTGTGTCCCAGTGTGATGATTCTGGCCATCATTCTTGAAAGCATCCCGTGATGCCACTTAGTTAGTAGGCATTCTATTCCTGGGTTCTTGAACCCGAGATTCACCCTACTTACTTCATGTCGATAGTGTTGCTAGTTCCTTTAGGATATTAGTAACCTTGCGATAGTCCTCGAGGTCCGTGGTATTTCCTTCTTCCAAATACTATGAACCACTTATGGCATAAGTTCCTCGCTGAACCGAAATATCACAACAAGAGTGCTCTTGGCGAGTTCTTGATTCTATGTTGTGACCCTGACAGTTCTACCTTTTTCTGCATGGGTTATCTGGAAGAAACATGTTGACCTTGTTCGACATACCAACCTATGCATCCACAACTCAGAAAATCATATGTTCTTTTGGGTTGTCCCTCTTTAGTTGTTTTCTGGCCCTCGTCTATCCATTGAAAGTCAAGAGTATGCGTGCATTCGTTCATCGATGCCTATTACTCCTGTGGTCTATCAAGCCATTCTATTCCGGAATGACTAGGAGAAACAAACTCCAGTACCTCTTCCATATCCAGGATTGGGTCAAAGTAGTTGTATTCCACAGATCAAAGGCCAATCCAGCTTCTGGTCTGTTCCACCTTGGATTATTACCATCTTCTATATCAACAATATCATAGGAATTGCACACCATCCTATGAACTCTTGATACGGTGATACTTCTCGCCCTCATTATTCATTTCTCGGTTCCCATGCTGTTGCAACCGGAATGCCGACAGGTGAACTATGATGCGTGAAATCAATACTCCTAGCAACCTTGTTGCTTGGTAGTCAAAGGACAATAATCTCATTCTTAGCATGTTGGTTATTGAATCATCACCCTAAGGTTGATCGTGCCTCCTAGTCCTTATTTCTGGTGCACACTTCGGTCAATGAGTTAGGATTGTGCCAATCCCTCGCTAATTTGATCGTATCGTCTTGCCCTGGAAAGCAAGATTGTTCTTGGGCTTAGTAACATATCGGTGGTTCGTGATTTTCCAAATATCTTCTCGGAGGTATCACCAGGTTGTCACCTGACCGCTATGTTGAGTTCGTGATCAAGTTGGTTTTCTTACAAACCACCCCTTCTCCAAGAATCCGTGTTGGATACCCTGAGCTAGTTGGTCAAGCTAAATAACAACTTGGAGAGTTGGAAGATAAAAGCTTGCCTAACTTAGTTCATTTCCAAAGGGATATCCTGTGTTTGTGTGTTTGTTGAACAAAGATGATATCTTCATCGATCGATCCTCGTGATCAGTTGTTGGACTATTGTCTTACCCAAATCTTTGATTTGCGTGTGGGTTATCCTCAAATCAAATCAGAACAAACGATGTTCGTAATGCTGTCTTACTCGCGGTTGATCCCTCGAGCATACACCATTACATCCTTTGGTCTGACCAATGCTATCACCTTGTTCACATAGTCGTGGAATTCCACTTTATGGAACTCTTGATAAATTGTTGTTGAGCCCATCAACAACATCCTTCTATCCTCCATGATGTTGTTGGACATTAAGCTAGTGTTGGAAACTTTTGAAAGCATTTCTTCATGCTAGCTCAAGAAGCATATGTCTGGGTGAAAGAAGTGACTTCCTCTAATTCATGTGCATTTGATGCAAGTTGCCACCGTGAATTCGAGAAAGCTTGTTTTTTTGCTTCCTTTGGAGTCATCACAAGTCAGTCATGCATGTGCGAAGTATTCTATGGTTTGATAGGCTCGCTACCTCCAGTCCATATGTATTCCTAGCACACCAAGCCACTGATTGACTTGTTCAAGGAAAAGAAGTCTATGCTTGGGATCTAATCCATGGACTTGCGTAAAGACTTCGAAATCCTTGATGATGGACCCAAACCTGAACTCGGTAGTGTTTTATTTTAAGACTACTATCTGGTCATTCTTGTCTTGGACAACATGCTCACATGTATGTAGTAGAACCAGCTCGTGTTTTGGAGCTTGCTATCGTAGTTCATTTCCCGAAAATCTCGCAACGTCATCTCGTCGGTTTGTGTTGTAAACTTTCTTTCAGACATGCTGAGTCTAAAGTATCCTATCACCAATCGGATCTGAATCTGAGGCAGATATGATGGTTGGAACATTCCCAACATTTGCATTTTGATCCCAGTTTGCACCGCCATTGTGCTAATTTCCCATGGGCTGCCTTCTTAGCAGTTGTTGTCTAGGGTCATCTTCAGAAGTGGACTTACCATGGGTCCCATCCATCTCCAATGATAAGCAAAATCGCTCATTGCGTTGTCGTCAACAAGGTAGTCCACATCATCCATTCTAGCCCGAGTGTGTCGTTCTCCCGAACTCCGTCAAACGATCGTTCGTAAATTGCCTCTGGCTGGTGAGAAGAGTTCCAATGATCTATGTATCAAAAGTAATTCCTTTTTGCCACCTGAGGGAATAATGCTACGATTCACCTTCCCTAAGGTGCCCCGTTATGGAATCATGGCAACTTTTCCTCGCTACTTTGAAACCCTCGTCAAATTGTTTCTTCCATCCCTCCTGATGCATGTTTTGCCTCTCAGCTCCAGAGATGTTTCTATGTCCCATTCCGTGAGTTGATCTTGTGATCATTAAGATGATCCTAAGTTGCTCGAACCTCAAGAAGATTGATTCTTCTAAAATTCTCCCTTTCTACTCATTGTCATGTTGGATGTAGTTCTCAAAGCAAGACGTCGAGATCAAGGTGATGCAATGAATCAACATCCTCGAGAAAGACATCTGGATCGTGAAGATTGTATTAACTTGTGTCCCTCTGTCTTCTTACCTCACGACTTGAATCTCGGGACAAGATTCTTGTTTAGTAGGGGTGAGTTGTCACATCCCTAGTTATGACAATGCCTAGTGCTAGCATCTGGTGTTGCATCATGTTTACTTTTCACAGAAAGTTGAAATGGGGATGACAGAACCCCCAGCACCCCCCTGAAAACAACTAGGGTTTACCAAAATCTTCTTCAATGAACCTGAAATGCCCTTCTAAAATGTTCATCATCTTTGCCCTAGTCTTAAACCACTGACAAAAATGGTGCACAATTTTCTAGGTCATCTTAGGATCACTGGATTAAATCATATGCTATTTTCATTTGGGCATTAAAATACTATTAAATATTTTAAATGTCCAAATAATCCTAAACTGAAATGTTCCATGTTGGTTATATTCCATACAGTGAGCATGAGAAGTTTGGTGATTTTTGAAAGTGCCTAGTTATTTTAGAAAAGCCACAAACTTGCAGAAATAAAAGAAAACAAAAAATAATAGGAAAAGCACCTACCTGACCAACTTACCTGGCAGGCCCACCTGGCGGCCCAGCACTGTGCTGGCCCATGGCCAGTCAGCTGCTTCCTCTCGCCAGGCAGGCAGAGAGGTGAGCGCCGGCGTGCCCGAGCTCGCCACGGCGCCACCTGCTTGCCGCTTGGCCCCTGGACGCGCTGGTCGATCTCCACGTCGCCCCCTCGACCGCCTGGACACGCTCACTCTCCCCCAACGCATCTCCCTCGCTCCCCTCCGCCATGGCCGACGCCACCGCAACCACCTCGCCGTCGTAGATGTGGCCGCCGCCGTCTCTGCGTCGCCTCGCCGCGTCCAGTAGCTCCGCCGTCGTCCTCTCCATTGAGCAGGCCAAGCCCCGAGCGCTCGCTTGCCCCGAAGCCACTGCATCAACCTCGCCCGACTCCGCCACCGCCGGAGATCCCCTTCGCCATCACCGCTGCAGCAGCTCGTCCCCGACCGTGCCTCCTAGCTCATCATGTTCACCGTGAGCTCCTGCCCCTACCCATCCCTCTCATTCTCACTGCCGTCCACTGCTTTGACCACAACAAGCTTCACCGCACACGCCGCCGCCTGAGTTCGCCGCCGACGATGCTCCGGCCACCAAATGGACACACCACCATGTCCAGTGACTTCATAGCGCCACGTAGACCACGTAGGAGCCGGCCTTGAGCCTCCAAGATCACCACAACGACGAGTTCAACCTCACCCAAACTCTGGCAGCCGCACAGCTCGTCGCTGGCGTCGTTTCCGGCGACCCCAAGCTCCACCGCCACCATCAATCAACGCGGCTCACTCCCCGCGTCACGTAGATGCCCTCCACCGTCCATTTGGTCGCTGGAAGAGGAATCCCGCGCTGCTCCGCCACGTCTGGCTCGCCGGCGTCATGTCGTCGGTGGGTTTGACCCATTTGACCATGTGGGCCCCGCCCCCTGGTAAAACCTAGATTAGGAGCTAAACTAATACTAATTTAGTTAGTTAGCTAACTGTGACATTGACCAGTGGGTCCCACTGGTCAGGTTTGACCTGGACCGTCCCCGTTGACCGCTGACATCACAATGATGCAGTGCTGACACAGTAATGCATTTTCTGGAATTAGTTTATTTCTAAATAATTAGAAAATCCAGAAAATTGCCTAAACTTCTAAAAATCATAGTAATTCAACCGTAGGTCCAAATCAAATAATTTATATATGAAAAATGATCAAAAAAATCCAATCTATCCATTGGTACTAGTTTCATGCATGAAAAAGCAACTTAACATTGCTGTTCATATCAAAACATGATAATGCACTTTATAAATTCATAGTTTGAGTTTGAGTTTGAATCTTTGGTTCAAATAAGCTCAAACCCTTCTGTTCTTAGCTGCATTAGCTCAAATCACAGCATATCGCCATGTCATGATCATGCATCATATTGTGCATTGCATTGATCGTGTTTCTTCTCTGTTTGCCGGTGTTGTTCCCCCTCGGTAGACGTTATTCCGACGTTGTGATCGTTGACACCGATGAAGACTCAATGCTATCTTCAGAAGTGCCAGGCAAGCAAAACCTCCTTGTTCGTTCCGATACAATCCCACTCTCTTGCTTCTGCTCCCTTTTACTGCATTAGGACAACAACGAGTCATCTGTTATATGTTGGGGTAGTTGAACCCCCTTTTCCTCTGCATGACCTGTCATTGCCACAGTAAATAGATGAAACCCACTAGCATGAGTAGGAGTTGTTTGAGCCCTGATGTGCCTACTCATTCATGCTTGTTTGTCATGCCTGCTAATGCTTAGAGTTGAGTCAGGTCTGATTCATCGGGGATGAATTGGAATGGTGATGAACATGTCCTACTGTGTGTGAGATAAGTGTGTGAGCACGATTTGGTAAAGGTAGCGGTGAGAGGCCATGTAGGAGTACATGGTGGGTTGTCTCATTGAAACCGTCCTCAGGAACTGAGTTCGGTGTTTGTGGTCCATGAACATCTACTACCACACGTTGGGCCCTGAAATATGACCCGGCTCGACTTATTAACCGCCCCCGTCCTCTGTCCAGGAGTTGCAACTAGTTTCTGGTGTTTGTAGGATATGTGTTGGAGGCCGTGCGTAGCGCTGACCCTAGGGTGGGCTATGATGCGGTAGATACACCGTGGCCCGGTGTACCGAATCGCCCGTTTGGTGTCTCGGGAACCCTGCACACATCGTTTGGGGCTGTGAGCGAAACCCCGGCCGGATCTCCTTGCGGATGGAACCCGAATAGGCGATAAACCTTGACTAGAGACTTGTGTCGTTGGTCAGGTCGTGGTCTACACCCACGTCGGCTTTTGCTTGAAGTCTGCCGAGCACATGTCGTGTGCAGACGCTAAGTGGTGGAAACATGTGTGAAGAAGTACACCCCTGCAGGGTTACAAATGATCTATTCGAATAGACGCGTCCACGGTAAAGGACTTCTGGGTTGCCTATAACAGTTCATAGACAAATGAAAGTGGATACTCTAAAATGCGCAAGATAAGCGTGAGTGCTATGGATGGCGTTCTCGTTGGGAGATGGGAGCGGGTCCATAGTGGTGTATTGATCTGGTGAATATGTGGACTCGTGTGCGTGATATGTCTCCAACACATCTATAATTATTGATTGTTCCATGCTATATTATATTCTGTTTTGGACATTATTGGGCTTTATTATACACTTTTATATTATTTTTGGGACCAACCTATTAACCGGAGGCCCAGCCCAGAATTGCTGTTTTTTTGCCTATTTCAGAGTTTCGCAGAAAAAGAATATCAAACGGAGTCCAAACGGAATGAAACCTTCGGGAACGTGATTCTAGGAACGAACGTGATCCAGAGGACTTGGACCCTATGTCAAGACATCAACCAGGAGGGCACGAGGTAGGGGGCGCGCCTACCCCTGGGTGCGCCCTCCACCCTCGTGGGCCCCCTGTTGCTCCACCGACGTACTCCTTCCTCCTATATATACCTACGTACCCCCAAACTACCAGATACGGAGCCAAAAACCTAATTCCACCGCCGCAACCTTCTGTACCCGTGAGATCCCATCTTGGGGCATGTTCCGGAGCTCCGCCGGAGGGGGCATCGATCACGGAGGGCTTCTACATCAACACCATAGCCTCTCCGATGATGTGTGAGTAGTGTACCTCAGACCTTCAAGTCCATAGTTATTAGCTAGATGGCTTCTTCTCTCTTTTTGGATCTCAATACAATGTTCTCCCCCTCTCTCGTGGAGATCTATTCGATGTAATCTTCTTCTGCGGTGTGTTTGTTGATACCGATGAATTGTGGGTTTATGATCAAGTTTATCTATGAACAATATTTGAATCTTCTCTGAATTCTTTTATCTATGATTGGTTATCTTTGCAAGTCTCTTCGAATTATCAGTTTGGTTTGGCCTACTAGATTGATCTTTCTTGCAATGGGAGAAGTGCTTAGCTTTGGGTTCAATCTTGCGGTGTCCTTTCCCAGTGACAGTAGGGGCAGCAAGGCACGTATTGTATTGTTTCCATCGAGGACAACGAGATGGGGTTTATATCATATTGCATGAGTTTATCCCTCTACATCATGTCATCTTACTTAAGGCGTTACTATGTTCTTCTGAACTTAATACTCTAGATGCATGTTGGATAGCGGTCGATGTGTGGAGTAATAGTAGTAGATGCAGGCAGGAGTCGGTCTACTTGTAACATCCCAAATTTTCAATTTGGTATGTTACACATAGATCATCATTGCATATCATGTTTTTATTGCATTTTGACAAATCCTCGATAAATCCTAAGCAACTCAAGGACCCTCGGAGAGAGTTGGGGATTTTCTCGAATTTTCATATTTGATTTCCATCAAATAATAAGACGAGGATTTTGGTTTTAATTATTTTCTCTCCCGAAAAATATTTCATTTTAAAATAAATGAGAGGAGAAAATATGACTTCTCCAGAACAATTGAAATACTGGAGGAAAAATGTTAAAATCATTATTTGGATTTTATTTGCAATTTTTATTGCATTAAAAATATTGCATGTTTTCAAAATATTAATTTTGTGTTAAAACAATGTTCACCTTATTCTAGATTTTCTAACTAGACGGGGAAAATTTATTTCATATTTTTCTGATTTTTATTTATTTTTGTACGAATTATTTATCGCGGAACTTATTTATTTTTTTAAAACCCTAAATCGGTTTTTTTCGGTTTTATTATTTCGCGAGCGTTCACCGAACCGTTCGGTTTAATGAACGCGTTCGTCGGTTTTTCTCTGTTAACGAACATCCGTTATTTAACCGTTCGTCCGTTTTTCTTTTTCGTCGGATTTTTCTCGTTATTTTCTCAGATTCGATTTCTGATCGAATCTTCAATTCTGTTTAACTTCTCGCTCGTTTATCGGAATCAGGCGATTCAAGCGCCTAGAGTTTCGTCTCGAAATTCTCTTTCCGTTTGACCTACTCAAACAAGTTTTTGCAACAGTAAAATTTGACCTAGATCCAGATTAGCAAACGAAGTTTCTTTCTTTCGTCGTTTGACTTTCGTTGCTTCTTTCGAGTTGATTTTTTTTGCAAACCGGAGTTCTTAAGATGAACTTTCTGGTTGGATCTTTCATTCGAGTTTTACCTGTGCATTAGATGAGTACTGATTGTATGCTTGTTTGTTTACGATAGAGTACCCGGAGTGTGCCGCTTGTTACTTCGACTCGTTAAGATTTGCGGATCATCAGCAAGGCAAGTAACACTTTGATCATATCCCGTTCATACCCAGTTTTACTGCATTAGATCTGCTTTCCTCAAACACTTGCATGATTAGGATCTAATTAAATGGTGGGTATTGAGAAGTAGTTGAGGTAGTACCTATTACCTGTTTTTCTTATCAAACCCTTGGGAGTTACTTCTACGTTGCTTTTATTATTGCCATGCTATGCTCGTAGACGTGGATTGGGTTTGAGTGATATTCACGACAGATGTGAGATTGTTAATAATGGTTCAACTTAAGGTGGCAACTAAAACTCACATCTGGGTGCATTGAGGCACCTGGAGAACCCAGTGTTGTCTGTTTGTATAAGGTCCGCCACCCAGGCTCAAAGGGATCATAAGATTATTCATGCTAGAAACTTCCTGTGCAGCCACAAGCTATTATGGGCTCTAGCATAGTTGAGTAGGTTACAAGATCTCTTGAAGAGGTGGGCTAGCAGATGTAGGGGAAAGTAGGTGTACCGGTCCACCCAGAGTAAAGAGTGATTGTTTCGGAAAGACTGTGTCTCGGTCATCCGTTTCTCAAACATCATGCAGTGCGAGAATCAAGCGGAGGCGATCGAGTCTTGTGGGGAAAAGTGCGCAAACCTTTGCAGAGTGTACAAACTAATCATGGTTAGCCGTGTCCCCGGTTATGGACAACTTGAGTATCTAGTACCTGGATTATCATTTGAATCTCATCACCATGTTACTTATAATTAATTTTGTTGGGTTAATGATGACACTTAATTGGGATTGAGTTGGAGGTACCTTCTCAATGTTTCACAACCACCATGATAGTTAAATAAAATTTATTCCTTTGAAGTAGGATAAAATTGGCTTTTCGCAAAACTGTAACCATAGAGCTTTCCACCAGCCATATATGCATATAGTATAGCATTATTATTGTTCATTGCTCTCTATGTGTTACTTTGCCAGCATATTCTATGTGCTGACCTGTTTTCGGGCTGCAACGTTTCATGTTGCAGACTTTTCAGACGACGAGTAAGGTGCCTTAGGTCGTGGTCTTATACTCAGTGATGCCGCTGGAGTGATGGACTCACTTATCTTCCAAGTCTTCCGCTGTTATCGTTGTTAGATGGCCTTAAGCCATGTTTATCATACTTAATCTCTTCGGAGATATTCGATGTAATAAGTGTGTGATTGCTACTCTGTTATAAATCCTCCATTTGTACTGTGCGTGTCAGCATTACTGATCCAGGGATGACACTGGTGCACAGCAGCACAGGCCATTTGAGGTCTGGTCGCTACAAAGTTGCTATCAGAGCACACGCTGACTGTAGGACACAACCACTAAGCTTAAGCCCTAGAAAGCTTCTCTCTTCTCATTTCTGACCCCTCTCCACTTTCTACTCTTTTAGGAATGGCGAATGCAAGGAGCAAGTTCATGCAACCAGATGAAGACACGCCGTTTGGTCGACACTTGAAGGAAGTCACCAAGTACTTGAACATAGGAATACCAAGCATCACCGGAACCTACAACGCCACATTACCTGAAGAGGAAAGCTGGAAGATTCAAGTTCACATTCCAGGAAGGACGTTTGTGCCAATTACGGAACCCATGAGATTGGTTTTCGAAGCACCAACTTGGAGTTTAGGGAAGAGCATGGCCTCACACATCGCCATGGGACGCATTGGAGAAGTCTACCACCAGGAGCTTAAGGATACAATTTATCAGATTTGTGGACATCGAGACGCGCAATGGGAGATGATCAAGACCAAGAAGGATGGATCAATTGCAGCTTTCATCCAGGAGCAGAACCAACATATTCGTCGCCAGGAGAACCAGATGTGCACGGACAAGGAAGAACTGAAGAAGGCATTAACGAAGATCAAGGAGCTCCAAGAAGAACTCAAGGCTACACGTGAAGATTATTTGGAGGAAATCAACGCACTAGTAGGGAAGATTGACGACCTGGAGAAGAAGATTGGAGTATTCGTGGGAAATCCAGTGCCAAAAGCAGAAGTCGACGAATGCACTTGTCCGGATAACTTCATCATCATCGACGACACCGACTCGGAACCAAGTGAAGACAACTGGATTGATGAAGCTGGAGCAGACATCATGGAGTCTTCAACGGATCAGAATTTCTAGTAGACCACCATATCAGTAGTAGTTTTCCCCCATTTAATAGTATAGTTCAAGCACTTTGTCAGGCTAGTTAGATCGATTGTTTTGCCTTGTTTGAATTGATTGAGTGATATTGATTGAATTTGTCTCATGAGCATATGGGTAGTGTTTTCTCTCTAGACCTCATTCTATTCTTAACTCTCATCTTTTCTAAACCTATCAGATGCCTCCGAGACGCGACACCGGATTAGTTTTCCCGCCAGAGATCACCCAGTTGATTCAGCAACAGAATGCCCTGATGCAAGTGTTAGTGCAGAACCAAGGCAACAACAACAACAACACACCGCCACCACCACCTGTTGATCACTTAGCCCGTTTCTTAAGGCTAAACCCGCCGGTGTTTTCCAGTAGCACCGAGCCGATTGTAGCAGATGATTGGCTCCACAAAGTTGGAAGGGAGTTGACCACTGCAGGATGCACAGATGCGGAAAGAGTGCGTTTTGCCGCACATCAGCTTGATGGACCCGCAGCATCATGGTGGGAGAATTATACAGCCACGCACCCTATTGACACTGTCACATGGGACCAGTTTCAGCAAGCTTTCCGTACAGCTCATGTTTCAGCAGGAGCTATGGCTATGAAGAAGCGTGAGTTTCGTAACCTACGCCAAGGAGGACGCACCGTACGCCAGTATGTGGAGGAATTCAGTAAGTTAGCACGTTATGCACCAGATGACGTTGCTACAGATGCTGCCAAGCAGGAGAAATTTCTTGAAGGACTGAATGATGAACTGAGTATGCAGTTGATGGTAGCAACCTTCAACAACTACCAGGAACTGGTAGATAGAGCTCTCATGATTGAAGGGAAGCAACAGCAGATTGAAAACCGTAAGAGGAAGTATGGACAAGGGAAGTACAATTCTGGAGCCCAGCAGAAGCCACGATTTACCCCGAAGCCGGGAGGACAGTTTCAGCATACCCATGGAGGAGGTAGTTCGCACAACCATAATGGCTCCAAGAATGGTAATGGGAATGGAGGAGGAAACGGACAGAACCGCACCAACCCATCTACCCCAACCAAGAGAGATCTAAGTCACATTACTTGTTTCAAGTGCCAGAAGACGGGACATTATGCTACTGATTGTCCCGAAGCCCAAAATGGAAATGGCAATGGAAGCTCTGGGAAGAAGCCGAACCCGTTCAACAAAGGACATGTGAACCACGTGAGCGTGGAGGAGGTTGAAGCTCAGCCTGATGCAGTAATAGGTAAGTTTTTGGTTAAGTCATTTACTGCAACCGTTCTTTTTGATACTGGTGCATCGCATTCATACATATCAAGGGGATTCGTAAATAAGTTTAAGATGTCCACCCAAGTTCTCAAAACCCCTATGTTAGTAACCTCGCCAGGAGCAGAGTATATGGCCACCCAAGGATGTTTTCAGATACCACTGGCCATTGGTAGGCATGTTTTCCCCTCAGACCTCATTGTTTTGGAATCGCAAGGTTTGGATGTGATTCTGGGAATGGATTGGCTATCGTTGTATGGAGGAAACATCGATTGTGCTAACAAGACGATTTTGCTTACCACCCCGGAAGGAAAAAATATCAAGTATGTATCCCGGCATATGCCGAAGAGGACTCAAGTGAATTCCTTATCAGGAGTTGTACAGGAGGAAGTACCAGTGGTGAAGGATTTTCCGGATGTATTTCCAGAAGAGTTGCCAGGCATGCCACCAGATAGAGACATTGAGTTTTTGATTGAACTTTTGCCAGGCACAGGGCCAATATCTAAGAGACCGTACAGGATGCCCGCAAAGGATTTGGAGGAAATTAAGAAGCAGATCAAGGAGTTACTGGATAAAGGCTATATTCGCCCAAGTTCGTCACCTTGGGGATCCCCAGTACTTCTAGTGGAGAAGAAAGATGGATCACTAAGGATGGTTGTTGATTACCGAGGTTTGAATGAAGTGACCATCAAAAACAAGTACCCACTGCCGATGATCAATGATTTGTTTGACCGCTTACAAGGAGCTAAAGTATTTTCCAAGATCGATCTACGATCAGGATACCATCAGTTAAAGATTCGAGAGCAGGATATACCCAAGACGGCATTTACCACCAGATATGGATTGTATGAGTATACCGTTATGTCATTTGGTCTGACTAACGCACCTGCCTATTTCATGAACCTGATGAACAAAGTGTTTATGGAGTTTTTGGATAAGTTCGTCGTGGTGTTCATTGATGATATTTTAATCTTTTCCAAGGATGAAGAAGAGCATGAGGAGCATTTACAATTGGTACTTGAGAAGCTCAGAGAACATCAATTATATGCCAAGTTCAGCAAATGTGAGTTTTGGTTGAAGGAAGTTGGATTCCTTGGACATGTTATTTCTGGAGAAGGAATAGCAGTAGACCCTGCCAAGGTTGACACAGTGACAAGTTGGGAATCAGCCACGACAGTTGGAGAAATCCGGAGTTTTCTTGGACTTGCAGGATACTACCGGAGATTCATCGAGAATTTCTCAAAGATTGCTAAGCCCATGACTGAGCTATTGAAGAAGGACACCAAATTCAATTGGACTGAGGAATGTGAAGCTAGTTTCCAAGAGCTGAAGAAACGATTGGTTACATCACCAGTGTTGATTCTACCCGATCAACGCAAGGATTATGAAGTTTATTGCGACGCTTCTCGTCGAGGACTTGGAGCAGTGCTTATGCAGGAAGGAAGAGTTGTGTCATATGCTTCACGACAACTTAAACCCCATGAGAAGAATTATGCTACGCATGATTTGGAATTAGCAGCCGTGGTGCATGCATTGAAGACGTGGAGACATTTTCTCATCGGAAACCATTGTGAGGTGTACACGGATCACAAGAGTTTGAAGTATATTTTCACGCAGAAGGAGTTAAATCTCAGACAGAGGAGATGGTTGGAGCTCATTAAAGATTATGATATGAGATTGCATTATCACCCTGGAAAGGCTAACGTAGTAGCAGACGCGTTGAGCCGCAAGAGTCATGTCAACACCCTCATGACAGGAGAGTTACCTCAGGAGTTAGCCGAAGACCTTCGCGAGCTATGTTTGGAGATAGTCCCTAGAGGCTATTTAGCGACATTGGAAATTCAGTCTACCTTGATGGAAAGGATCAGAGAAGCTCAGAAGACAGACAAGGAGATTGAAGAGATAAAGGAGAAGATGAGCAAAGGAAAAGCCAAGGGATTTCGTGAGAATGAGCACGATACCTTATGGTTCGAGGACCGCGTATATGTGCCAAATGATCCGGAGATCAGGAAATTGATTTTGCAAGAAGCCCATGATTCACCGTACTCGATTCACCCAGGGAATACCAAGATGTATTTGGATTTGAAGAATACTTTCTGGTGGACCGGAATGAAGAAAGATATTGCGGAGTATGTAGCAGTTTGTGATGTATGTCAGAGAGTGAAGGCAGAGCATCAGAAGCCAGCAGGATTGCTGCAACCATTGCCGATACCCGAATGGAAGTGGGATAAAATAGGCATGGATTTTATCACAGGATTACCCAGGACTCGTTCAGGCTATGACTCGATATGGGTTGTAGTCGACCGTTTGACGAAAGTGGCTCATTTCATTCCAGTGAAGACCACTTACACCAGTGCTAAGTTGGCAAAGATATACATGACCAGGATCGTATGTTTGCATGGAGTTCCGAGGACCATTGTATCAGACAGAGGAACCCAATTTACCTCAAAGTTTTGGAAGCAGTTACATGAAACATTGGGAACCAGGCTGGAATTTAGTACAGCTTTCCACCCACAGACAGATGGACAGACCGAAAGAGTCAACCAGATTTCGGAGGACATGTTGAGAGCATGTGCACTAGATTATGGATCTAGTTGGGACGACAATTTGCCATATGCGGAGTTTTCATATAACAACAGTTATCAAACCAGTTTGAAGATGGCCCCTTTCGAAGCCTTGTACGGAAGGAGGTGTAGAACACCGTTGTTATGGGACGAAGTTGGAGACCGTCAGTTGTTTGGACCAGATTTGATTAAGGAGTCTGAACAGAAAGTAAGGTTGATTTGCATAGGCTCAAGGTAGCCCAGTCCAGGCAGAAGAGTTATGCTGATTCTAAACGAAAGGAGACCGTTCACGAAGTCGGAGACAGAGTGTATCTTCGAGTATCACCCCTTCGAGGAGTGAAGCGCTTTGGAGTTAAGGGAAAGTTAGCGCCCCGTTTTATCGGACCATACAGAGTGTTGGAACGTATGGGAGAAGTTGCCTACAAGCTGGAATTGCCCGAAGGATTGTCTGGAGTACATGATGTATTTCACGTTTCGCAGTTGAAGAAGTGCCACGCGGAGATGGCTGAGATACCACTAAGAGATACTATGCCACTGGAAGCGATTCAGTTGGAAAGTGATTTGACTTATGAGGAGAAGCCAGTTAAGATTCTCGAGTATGCCAGCCGAGTTACCCGCAGCAAGGTTATCAAGTTTTGCAAAGTTCAGTGGAGTCACCACACAGAAGATGAAGCCACCTGGGAGCGAGAGGAAGATCTACGGAAAGAGCACTCCCACCTGTTTTTCTAGCCAACCTGAATCTCGAGGGCGAGATTCATCTTAAGGGGGGTAGGTTTGTAACATCCCAAATTTTCAATTTGGTATGTTACACATAGATCATCATTGCATATCATGTTTTTATTGCATTTTGACAAATCCTCGATAAATCCTAAGCAACTCAAGGACCCTCGGAGAGAGTTGGGGATTTTCTCGAATTTTCATATTTGATTTTCATCAAATAATAAGAGGTTTTAATTATTTTCTCTCCGGAAAAATATTTCATTTTAAAATAAACGAGAGGAGAAAATATGACTTCTCCAAAACAATTGAAATACTGGAGGAAAAATGTTAAAATCATTATTTGGAATTTATTTGGATTTTATTTGCAATTTTTATTGCATTAAAAATATTGCATGTTTTCAAAATATTCATTTTGTGTTAAAACAATGTTCACCCTATTCTAGATTTTCTAACTAGACGGGGAAAATTTATTTCATATTTTTCTGATTTTTATTTATTTTTCTATGAATTATTTACCGTGGAACTTATTTTTTTTTTTAACCCTAGATCGGTTTTTTCGGTTTTATTATTTTGCGAGCGTTCACCGAACCGTTCGTTTTAACGAACGCGTTCGTCGGTTTTTCTCTGTTAACGAACATCCGTTATTTAACCGTTCGTCCGTTTTTCTTTTTCGTCGGATTTTCCTCGTTATTTTCTCAGATTCGATTTCTGATCGAATCTTCGATTCTGTTTAACTTCTCGCTCGTTTATCGGAATCAGGCGATTCAAGCGCCTAGAGTTTCGTCTCAAAATTCTCTTTCCGTTTAACCTACTCAAACAAGTTTTTGCAACAGTAAAATTTGACCTAGATCCAGATTAGCAAACGAAGTTTCTTTCTTTCGTCGTTTGACTTTCGTTGCTTCTTTCGAGTTGATTTTTTTTGCAAACCGGAGTTCTTAAGATGAACTTTCTGGTTGGATCTTTCATTCGAGTTTTACCTGTGCATTAGATGAGTACTGATTGTATGCTTGTTTGTTTACGATAGAGTACCCGGAGTGTGCTGCTTGTTAGTTCGACTCGTTAGGATTTGCGGATCATCAGCAAGGCAAGTAACACTTTGATCATATCCCGTTCATACCCAGTTTTACTGCATTAGATCTGCTTTCCTCAAACACTTGCATGATTAGGATCTAATTAAATGGTGGGTATTGGGAAGTAGTTGAGGTAGTACCTATTACCTGTTTTTCTTATCAAACCCTTGGGAGTTACTTCTACGTTGCTTTTATTATTGCCATGCTATGCTCGTAGACGTGGATTGGGTTTGAGTGATATTCACGACAGATGTGAGATTGTTAATAATGGTTCAACTTAAGGTGGCAACTAAAACTCACATCTGGGTGCATTGAGGCACCTGGAGAACCCAGTGTTGTCTATTTGTATAAGGTCCGCCACCCAGGCTCAAAGGGATCATAAGATTATTCATGCTAGAAACTTCCGTGTGCAGCCACAAGCTATTATGGGCTCTAGCATAGTTGAGTAGGTTACAAGATCTCTTGAAGAGGTGGGCTAGCAGATGTAGGGGAAAGTAGGTGTACCGGTCCACCCAGAGTAAAGAGTGATTGTTTCGGAAAGACTGTGTCTCGGTCATCCGTTTCTCAAACATCATGCAGTGTGAGAATCAAGCGGAGGCGATCGAGTCTTGTGGGGAAAAGTGCGCAAACCTCTGCAGAGTGTACAAACTAATCATGGTTAGCCGTGTCCCCGGTTATGGACAACTTGAGTATCTAGTACCTGGATTATCATTTGAATCTCATCACCATGTTACTTATAATTAATTTTGTTGGGTTAATGATGACACTTAATTGGGATTGAGTTGGAGGTACCTTCTCAATGTTTCACAACCACCATGATAGTTAAATAAAATTTATTCCTTTGAAGTAGGATAAAATTGGCTTTTCGCAAAACTGTAACCATAGAGCTTTCCACCAGCCATATATGCATATAGTATAGCATTATTATTGTTCATTGCTCTCTATGTGTTACTTTGCCAGCATATTCTATGTGCTGACCCGTTTTCGGGCTGCAACGTTTCATGTTGCAGACTTTTCAGACGACGAGTAAGGTGCCTTAGGTCGTGGTCTTATACTCAGTGATGCCGCTGGAGTGATGGACTCACTTATCTTCCAAGTCTTCCGCTGTTATCGTTGTTAGATGGCCTTAAGCCATGTTTATCATACTTAATCTCTTCGGAGATATTCGATGTAATAAGTGTGTGATTGCTACTCTGTTATAAATCCTCCATTTGTACTGTGCGTGTCAGCATTACTGATCCAGGGATGACACTGGTGCACAGCAGCACAGGCCATTTGATGTCTGGTCGCTACACTACTTGTCTTGGACGTGATGCCTATATACATGATCATACCTAGATATTCTCAGAACTATGCTCAATTCTGTCAATTGCTCAACAGTAATTTGTTCACCCACCGTAATATTTATGCTCTTGAGAGAAGCCACTAGTGAAACCTATGGCCCCCAGGTCTATTTTGCATCATATTAATCTCCCGTCAACAAGTTATTTCTGGCACCGTTTTTATTGTGCTTTCTTTACTTTGCATCTTTATCATAAAAATACCAAAAATATTATCTTATCATATCTATCAGATCTCACTCTCGTAAGTGACCGTGAAGGGATTGACAATCCCTTTATTGCGTTGGTTGCGAGGATTTATTTGTTTGTGTAGGTGCGAGGGACTCGTGTGTGGCCTCCTACTGGATTGATACATTGGTTCTCAAAAACTGAGGGAAATACTTACACTACTTTGCTACATCACCCTTTCCTCTTCAAAGGAAAACCAACGCAGTGCTCAAGAGGTAGCAGTGCGCCACCTCAAAAGAGTTACCTGCAGTCGTAGTTCGGATAGCCACTGAGTCAAAGCTGGCTTGCTGCAGTTAAACCCCACCATCCCTTTGTTGATAATGATGCATATGTAGTTAGCTCTGATGTAAGTCTTGCTGGGTACATTTGTACTCACGTTTGCTTAATTTATATTTTTGAGAGAGACTTCAGTCTCGCTAGTAGTTCCGTGTGGACTTCGACGTTTAGCTTGATACCTCAGCTACGATCTTATGCCCTCGGCAGGATCTGGTACATAGTCAGGCTTCTCAGCCTTTTCCATTTGTAGATGTCTGTACTCAGACATGTTAAGCTTCCGCATGTGCTTTGACTTGTATGCTCTGAATGTTGGGTCATGAGACCCATGTTTGTAATATCTGGCTCTTCGGAGCCTAATGAATAAATACTTTGAGTCGTAGAGTTTTGTTGTGATGCCATGTTGTATTTGCACATATCAGGCATATTGTGTGTATGATTGAAATGCTTGGTATGTGTGGGATCCGACAACCTAGTTGTCTATCCTTGGTAGCCTCTCTTCTGGTGAAATGTAGTCTCGTGCTTCCACTGAGCCATGGTAGTATGCTATAGCCCGGTTTACCAGAGTCCTGTTAGCCCAGTTGCTACTGCTTCGGAACACCTAGACTGGCCGGCATGTGTCCTTCTTCGATCCTGTGTCTGTCCCTTCGGGGAAATGTCACGCGGTGTCTTTGGAGTCCTGTAGCCTGCTACAGCCCGGATTCCCGGAGTTCTGCTAGCCCAGTTGCTACAGCCCGAATTCACTCGCTGATGACCGACACGTTTGTTGCTGGGTCATGTATGCATGTCCCTGTAAGTTAGTGCCACTTTGGGTTTACGACTAGTCATGTCGGCCCGGGTTCTCTGTCATATGGATGCTAGCGACACTATCATATACGTGAGCCAAAAGGCGCAAACGGTCCCGGGCCAGGTAAGGTGGCACCCGTGGGAATACCGTGCGTGAGGACGCAAAGTGATATGATGTGTTACATGCTAGATCGGTGTGACTTAGGATTGGGGTCCTGACAAACAAATGGCATGCTAGTACCATGTTGTTGACATGTACAAGAGTCTACTTCAAAGAAACAAAACACCTGCATAAAAGAACTAGTGAAATATGAGTGGTGTAAACAATCTCCCATGTAGCTCGTTTTGCACACCTGTTCTAGTGGTCGGTGTAGGTGTTTGAAACTGTTTTGTGTGATTTTTTGGTTACATACACATTTCATATGATATTTCCATCCTAGAATGATACACATCGCAATGATGTTTCTGAAAGCAATCATTTTTTATACATGCAATGTATATTCCGCACCTATGGTAAAAATTATGCTACCAAAAACTATTGTTTCTTTATCTCTTTATTTTTTGGATGTAATAGAAGATGTACTTTCGACATCCCAAATTTGTTGTGGGGTAGAAGTGGGAAGATTTTTAGTTTTCCTAGGAGTGTTATTTAGCAAAGGAGCACCAAAGGATGGTGAATGTGTTTTGATTTTATATCAACGGAGAATGGATCACCTTCTTCTTTTAAAGAGGTATGTGGGCCTCAATAGGCTCTGGATGTAATTTTAACTCTAGCTTCTATCCATAAATAGAGACATATACTGGCATGTATACCCGAGGGCAGACACGTAGCTAGGCCCCAGGTAGCAGGGGACTTGGCCTAGGGCGTAGCTACACATTTCTTCATTCACGGTATCAATTTTTGTCATTGTAGATACTGTTCATTAATTTAGTTTTCAGGTTGGCCTGGGGTGTGCCTATGTCCTTGCTACACAACTCGCTAAGGGCAGACCTGGAAATAATCTTTTTGAAGGGCTGCTTAACTTTCAAAAAGGGTCATTTAGTGGAAATGATACGAAAAGTAAGCAGGGAGGGTGTGCGCAAAAGGTGGAGTGAAAGGTAGCATTTGGGTTTTGGGATTTCAAGCCATGGCAAAAAATACTGCTCAACATATGCTACACGATCCAGTGAGAACCACATACTTTGGGTCTTTCTATTTATGGAAGGAGGTGGGTTTTCGGGACATGGCACTCTGTAAGGAAAAAGTAAGCGCACACTGCGTAGTTGCCCCCTAAATATAACCTACAATACGCCCATTTATTTTTACTCTTCATATTAGATAGAACGACGATCATGCTACAAGAGTCTCTTACAACTACTTCAAAAAAGCAGAATAAACAAATTCTAGTTAAGTTTGCAATTTGCACCATATCATCCATCAACACGTCTCCAAACGGCGTGCCGGCCAAGCTCAGTTAAATAGTTCATTGATGCGGCTTGCAGCAGTAGGAGCACCTGCATCCTTGAGGGAAGCACTGGCCTTCCCCTGCGCCCTTGTACGCGCTCACACAGTCCATCATGCACTTGGTGGCGTCACATGGGCCCTGGTTGATGTACTTGGTGCAGGTGTACTCTGGAGGGCACTTGGTCGCCATGACTGCTTGCACAATTGACACAATAAGAAAGAATAGGTAAATAAATCCCAAATATACCGATGCGGAGATGGATGGAGAGAAAACTACACTGATATTTAGTTGTCGTGCATGTTATATGGTACACAATAACACAAAGTATGTACCTGGTGATGAGGCAAGAACGGCCAAGGCCAGGAGGAGTGTTACTTGGCAATACTTCATGTCTTCAAGAAATCCAGACTCAAGAGGATGGGATATGTGATGATACGTCTATGCACGACATGTTCCTCAAGTAATTGTGACACTTTTATAGTGTTGTCGTGCTTGGTGTTTTAGGAATTGCTTTATTTTTTACCAAACTAGTAATCGTGTACGTGAAATGCACGCTATATCACCAAAGAAATTAATTGCATTGCACGCTAAAATTAGGAAAGATATTGAATGTACGTTGATATTAGGTAAATATAATTACAAGGTTATATTAGAAAAAAAATGTTAATTGCATCGGACGTTAATATTAGGAAAGACACTAATTGCATGTTGATATTCGGTTGGATATAATTACCTGGATAGCAATGAAGTTGATATAAGTATGATTTTACTTGCATGCTAAACATGTTAGCGTTAAATGCCGGAGCACCATAGACCAATTGTACAAGGAACGGAAAACATCGATTTGGTTTAGATTATTGCAAACCAGGGGGCAATATGAGAAATAAACCAAATTCGGGCAGGGAAAAACCAAAGGGAGGGTCGAGCGAATCGATTTGATTTTCAGTGGGAGGGGAAAACCCTCATGGATGGGGCGGTTGCCGGTGAGGTGCATGTACCAATTACATTTTAATAGTAGAGATATTCTAGATTTTGTTAAGATTTGATTTGATTTGAGTATGAATACGGGAAGGCAATTAAAAAATTTATTTAGTTGAGATTTTGGAAAGATTTGATTTGGATATGGTTACGAGATGCAAGGAAAATATTGATTTAGTTGAGGTTTTGATGAGATTTGATCTGATTTGATTTGATTGAGTTAATGCAGTTTATGGTTTCGCTGAGATTTCAGTGAGTTAGTGCAGGGCATGATTGCTAGTAGGAAAAGAAAGAAAAACACCAATTTTACTAGATTTTTGTAAACCAGGGGGGCTGGAGAGAAAAACTAAGGCAGGGGAAAAACCAACGGGAAGGGTCGAGCGAACCTATTCGGTTTTTAGTGGGAGGGAAACAGCGTGGATGAGGTAGTGGAAGGTGAGGCGGGCATACCAACTCTCCTTTAATAATAGAGATATTGTAATTTTGTATAAGGTTTGATTTGATTTGACTTGAATATAGGTAGGGAAGGAAATGAAATTTTTGATCTAGTTAAGGTTTGGTAAGATTCGATTTGATTTGCTTTGGATATGGTCACATGAAGGAAAGAAATTATTGATTTGTATTGATAATATTTGATTTTATCCGATTGAGTTAATGCAGTACATAGTTATGATAAGATTTGATTGAGTTAATTCAGGGCATGACTTCTAGTAGGACAAGGTAAGAGAAGCACCAATTTGGCTTAGATTATTGCAAACCAAGGATGTGGAGGAAAAAAACCTAGGTAGGGGGGCAGGGAAAAATCAACATGGAAAGTCGAGCAAATTGATTCAATTTTTAATCTATATCTATACTAATATAAAAAGATCCAAAGGGGCAGATCCAACTAATCTTGGCCATCAAATTAGATTAATCCAACAACTCAGGTTGTTCCAATGGTGAGCGCTCAACATGTTTATCATGCAGTTAATATGATACCAAATAGCAATGTCAGCACTAATCACAAAATTAAAATGCAAAAAATATCAGACCAAATATCAGTGTGTAATGCACGTACGCATTACGAAAAAAACCAGTATAGATATGACGATGGGAGGTGTGATGAACATACCAACTTTCCATTAGTAATAGAGATGTAAACAAATGTATCAATGATTATTTAACGAAAATACTAACAAGGGGTCGTTCCATAGGAAATGCTTTTTTAGTAAAGCATGCATTTGCACACAAAGTTGTATGCATGCAGGTGATGATGTAAGGAGGGTACAATTTTAAAAAAAGTGCTCTATGGACCTAAACATATGCCGATTCATAATCTGTTTACACACTTACCTTCTTATCATCGAGGGCTTCCAAGTTGATCCCTCTTGGGTATGTTCCCACAAACCTTTTTTCGCCCCTAAAGTTGCTATCCTATGATTAATAAAGTTGCCATTGTATTGTCATCAAAGTTGCCTTACCATGTGGCAAGTTTGATATCAACACAACGACAATGCCATTTCCTACTAGGTGTCAAATTTTAAGGTGGATTTGCTGCGACCACACAATAAATAAAGTTGGCATTGCGTCGTGTATATCTCGCCACCATGTTTGTATCAAAGTTGCCACTTGAAATTTCAATACTAATGCCAGGGAAAGTTTCTTAATTTTTAGGGGCAACTTTTGAAATGATATTTTTATCATTGAAACATACATATATGGGATATAGTATCGTATCTCTCAATGATACAAAGTCAAAAGTGAAAATGGTTCGTAAATTGAATATGCAATTTCACAGTTAAAACATTTTAAGGTTTTGAAAAGAGCATTTATGGCGTTGATATCATTTTTTTCATTGAAACATTTTAAACACATAAGAGCCAATTTTTTAAAATTATCTTTGATGCCTTCTCCTTTCGAAACAAGATTCGATGGGACACGGGAGAATTTGAAAGAAACAGAAAAGAAGAAAAGAGCAAAACAAACACTAAAGAAAGATCGCAACAGAAATAAGAGAAATTTTTTTGTTCTTATCTCAATTTTTCAACAAATGAAAATAGTTCAAAAAAGCATGTCGAAATAATTTTGGAGTTTTTGGTCTTTCTAAAGAAAGCGACAAAAGAAGAAATCCGAAAAATGAGAAAATATTTACACCAAAGAAATCCCAACCAACAAAAGAAGAAACAAGAAATACATTTGTGTTTTCTTTTTAATAAACAATAGCTAACAAACGAAATAAAGAAAATAAAAAAGAAGCTACAAATATTTTTGAGTTTTTCAAACACACAAAAGAAAGCAAATACATGTGAAACATGGATATACAATGAAAACGATGAACACCGACAAGTATAATGAATGTGTGAACATGAAATGAAATGTGGGTGAGAATATGCACTCCCCCAAGCTTAGGATTTTAGCCTAACTTGGTCGATGCCAATTGAAAAATCCCTCTAGTCCAGGTAGGAACTGGGTCGCCGGTCTGAACCGGTCATCCCAAAGGTTGACCTCCTCTGATGCCGCCAACTCGTTCCTGTAGGTGATTATTTCCTCTCGCGATATATTGTACCTTCCCCTAGAAAGGTCAAATAGGGAAGGGGCAGGCAAAGTAACAATATCACAGGTGCACTGGCTGAATATCAGGTTATACTCATAAAATGGGGCACCTCTATTAATAAAATCACGATCAACCATGCACTCGTAATTTAGGTATTTCTTAGGTAGAAGATTATCCTCGCAAAGGCTGATTGCAAGATTAAAGTGTCTAGCAAGGCGAGTAGCATAAATGCCCCCATAAATAATATCCCTGGACATGTTAGTATGGAGACGGCGTGCAATGATGGCTGGCAAACTATGGCTCCTACCATCGAACAGTGCACTATGCAAATAGCGAGATCACGCGCACTAAGAGTTCCACTCTCCCACCCAGCAGTCTGATACTCTGCAACGTATCTATAATTTTTTATTGTTTCATGCTATTATATTATCAATCTTGGATGCTTTATATGCATTTATATGCTATTTTATATTATTTTTTGGCACTAACCTATTAGCCCAGCGCCCAGTGCCAGTGCCAGTTCCTATTTTTTGCTTTTTTTTCTTTTCAGAAAAACAGTACCAAACGAAGTCCAAACGCGATGAAACTTTACAATGATTTTTTCTAGACTAGAAGGGACGCTAAAAGGTTCGGGAGGAGGCCACATGAGCTACGGGAAAGCCACGAGCTCACATGGCACGCCCTAGGGGTGTAGGCGCGTCCCCTGAGCTCGTGGGCCCCATGCAACTCCGTTTGAACTAATTCCACCTCTATAAATTCCCCAATATTCCCAAACCAACAGAGAGCCACCCGAAACACTTTTCCACCATTGCAACCTTCTGTTCTTCCATGACCCCATCTGGAGGCCTTTTTCAGTACTCTGTTGGAGGGGGAATCGATCACGGAGGGTGATATGTCTCCAACGTATCTATATTTTTTTTGTTCCATGCTATTATAGTATCAATCTTGGATGCTTTATATGCATTTTTATGCTATTTTATATCATTTTCTGGGACTAGCCTATTAACGCAGTGCCCAGTGTCAGTTCCTGTTTTTTGCTCCTTTTTGGCTTTTCACAAAATCAGTACCAAAAGAAGTCCAAACACGATGAAACTTTACGATGATTTCTTCTGGACCAGAAGGGACCTGAGAAGGTTCGGGAGGCGGCCAGAAGAGCTATGGGAGAGCCATGAGCTCACAGGGCGCGCCCCAGGGGGGTAGGCCCGACCCTTGGGCTCGTGGGCCCCATGCAACTCCGTTTGACCTAATTCCACCTCTATAAATTCCCAAATATTCCCAAAACCAACAGAGAGCCAACCGAAACACTTTTTATGCCACCGCAAGGTTTTTTCTTCCGCGACCCCATCTGGAGGCCTTTTCCGGTACTCTGCTGGAGAGGGAATCGATCACGAAGGGTGATACGTATCCAAGGTATCTATAATTTTTTATTGTTCCATGCTATTATAGTATAAATCCTGGATGCTTTATATGTATTTATATGCTATTTTATATCCTTTTTTAGACTAACCTATTAACCCAGCACCCAGTGCCAGTTACTGTTTTTTGCTTGTTTTTGGCGTTTCAGAAAAATAGTACCAAACGAAGTCCAAACGCGATGAAACTTTACGATGATTTTTTTGGACCAGAAGGGACCCTAGAAGTTTGCGGAGGAGGCCAGAATAGCTACGAGAGAGCCGCGAGCTCGTAGGGCGCGCCCTAGGGGGTAGGCATGCCCCTTGAGCTCGTGGACCCCATGCAACTCCGTTTGACATAATTCCACCTCTATAAATTCCCTAATATTCCCAAACCAACAGAGAGCCACCCGAAACACTTTTTCTGTCGTCACAAGCTTCTGTTCTTCTACGATTCCATTTGGAGGCCTTTTCCGGCACTCTTCCTGAGGGGGAATCGATCGCAGAGGGCTTCTACATCATCCTTGCTGCCTTCTGATGATTCGTGAATAGTTCACCACAGCCATACGGGTCCATAGTTAGTAACCAGATGGCTTCTTCTCTCTCTTTGATCCTAAATACCATGTTCTCCTATATGTACTTGGAGTTCTATTCGATGTAATTTCCTTTTACGGTGTGTTTGTTGGGACCCGTTGAATTGTGGGTTTATGATCTCAATATTCATGAGAAGTAATTGAGTCTTTTTTGAACTTTATTATGCATGATTGTTATAGCTTTGTATTTCTCTTCGATCTATCTGTTTGGTTTGGCCAACTAGTATGATTTATCTTCAGTGGGAGAGGTGCTTTCTGATGGGTTCAATCTTGCGGTGCTCTATATCCCAGTGAGAGAAAGGGACAAAACACATATTTGTATTGTTGCCATTAAGGGAAGATGGGGTTTATCCATATTGATTGATTTTACTTTGTCTACATCATGTCATCTTGCTTAAGGCATTACTATGTTTTTATGAACTTAATATCATAGATGCATGCTCGATAGCAGTCGATTGGTGCAGAAATAGTAGTAGATGCAGGCAGGAGTCGGTCTACTTGTCTTGGACATGATGTCTGATGTCTACTATGCAACCTTTCTTCTTGTAGACTCGTGTTGGGCCTCCAAGCGCAGAGTTTTGTAGGACAGTAGCAATTTTCCCTCAAGTGAATGGCCTAAGGTTTATCAATCCGTGGGTGGCGTAGGATGAAGATTATCTCTCTCAAATAACTCTGCAACCAAATAACAAAGAGTCTCTTGTGATCACAACACACCCAATACAATGGTAAATTGTATAGGTGCACTAGTTCGGCGAAGATATGGTGATACAAGTGTAATTTGGATAGTAGATATATGTTTTTGTAATCTGAAAATATAAAAACAGCAAGGTAACTAGTAACAAAAGTGAGCAAAAAGGGTATTGCAATGCTTGAAAACAAGGCCTAAGGTTCATACTTTCACTAGTGCAAAATCTCTCAACAATGATAACATAATTGGATCATATAACAATCTCTCAATGTGCAACAAAGAATCACTCCAAAGTTTCTATCTAAGAACATACAGGATGATAACGTGCATCAACCCCTATGCATAGATTACCCCAATGTCACATTGGCAATCCGCGAGTTGAGTGTCAAAACATACATCAAGTGAATCAATATAATACCCCATTGTCACCACGGGTATCCATATGCAAGACATACATCAAGTGTTCTCAAATCCAATATTCAACCCAACATAACGAAACCTCAAAGAGAAAGACTCACTTCATCACAAGAAGGTAGAGAGGGAAGAACACCATAAGATCCAAATATATTAACAAAGCTCGTGGTACATCAAGATCATGCCAAATCAAGAACACGAGAGAGGAAGACCAAACACATAGCTACTAGTACATACCCTCAGCCCCGAGGGTGAACTACTCCCTCCTCATCATGGTGGCTGCCAGGATGATGAACATGGCCTCCGGTGATGATTTCCCTCTCTGACAGGGTGCCGGAATAGGGTCCTGATTGGTTTTTTGTGTCTACACAGGCTTGCGATGGCGAAACTTCTCATTTAGGGTTCTTTCTGGGGGTTTGGGTATTTTTATAGGAATTTTTGGCGTCGGTCTCACGTCAAGGGGGTGCCCAAGGGGCCCACAAGCTCGATGGGCACGCCCTAGGGGTGGGCGCCCCCCCAGGCTTGTGGCCTCCTCGGTCACCTCCCGGTGCTTCTTGGGGTCTCTTTTGGTCCATAAAAATCACCATAAATTTTTAGCCCATTCCGATAACTTTTATTTCTGCACAAAAAACGACACCACGGTAGTTCTGCTGAAAACAGCGTCAGTCCAGGTTAGTTCTAATCAAATCATACCAAAACCATATAAAATTGTTGTAAACATAGCAGCATCCCCAAGCTTAATTCCTCCTCGTCCTCGAGTAGGTAAATGATAAAAGAAATAATTTCTGAAGTGTGAATGCTAGCATAGTGCATAAATTTGATCAATGATAGTTCCAAACACTTTTTCTAGCATCATTATATATCATAAACAGTAACTCATCTCATAAAACTTCTCATGATCAAGTGACAAGCTATTCACATGTTAAAGCATAGACCATAAATTTTCTTGAAAACAAAACAACTATGTTCTCAGTCATCAGACAATTGCAATTCATCTTATTCGTCAAACAACTATCATATTGTCTTCCATGATTGTTGACACTCAAAGCATATTTTTAGAGAAAATAGCATCCATCGAACACAGATAAAGATAGGGGCTTAATGTTTTGCCTCCCAACTTATTTATCATATAGATAATTGTCAACAATAGTAATTCATGATCAAATATATTTGAATGTCCATATATGCTTGGATCTTTCCACACCACATGATACTTGCCAACTAGAGAATAATTGGGGTTGAAATGAGAAGGAATACTACTTACTCTTGCATAAAGTAAAAGATAGGCCCTTCGCAGAGGGAAGTAGGGATTTGGAGAGCTGCCAGAGCTCGAAGCTTTTAAAACGACATGCTTTTGATACGTCTCCAACGTATCTATAATTTATGAAGTATTCATGCTGTTATTTTATCATTCTTGGATGTTTTCAATCATTTTATAGAAACTTTATATCATTTTTTGGGACTAACTTATTGACCCAGTGCCCAGTGCCAATTGTTGTTTTTTGCTTTTTTTACATCGCTGGAAATCAATATCAAACGGAGTCCAAACACTGCGAAACTTTTTGTGGATTTTTTATGGGCCAGAACTCTTCCAATGGCCATAGCTGCACCTGGGGGTGCCCCGAGGGGGGCACAACCCACCAGGGTGCGCCAGGGCCCCCTGCGCACCCAGGTGGGTTGTGCCCACCTCGGTGGCCTCCCGCACACCCTCGGGGTTACCCTAGATCGGAAGTTTCGCCGCCACAAGCCTCTGTAGCCACCGAAAACCAATCGGGAGCCCATTCCTGCACCCTGCCGGAGGGGGAATCATCTCCTGTGGCCATCTTCATCATCCCGGCAGCCACCACGATGAGGAGGGAGTAGTCCACCCTCGGGGCTGAGGGTTTGTACCAGTAGCTATGTGTTTAATCTCTCTCTCTCTCTCATGATCTATATCATGGGCTTTGTTAATATAGTCGGATCATATTATGTTTCTCCCCTTTATACTTTTGTTGAGATGAATTGGATCTTTACCCTTTGAAGTTTTGTCTTGTCGGATTGAATATTCAGATATGAGAACACATGATATATGTCTTGCGGTGTGAATAGTTGAGGTGACAATAAGGTATCATATTGATTCACTTGATATATGTTATGGCATTCAACTCGCGGATTCCCGCGGTGATATTGGGGTAATCCATGCATAGGGGTTGATGCACGTTTTTATTGTCTTTTCTCCGACAGAAACTTTGGGGTTTCCTTGTAGTTCCTTGTGTGGATTGAGTATTATGAATATGAATTTGCTTTGGTGATATTCTAGTACGAACAGAAAAAATAGCTTTGTGTTATTTTATTACAAACTCTTGAATAGATCGAACGGAAAGAATAGCTTCGAGGAGGTTTCGTACCCTACATACAATTCCTATCTTTTGTTCTCCGCTAATAGGAACTCGGGAGTGATTCTTTGTTACACTTTGAGGGATAATCATATGATCCAACTATGTTAGCATTGTTGAGAGGTTGCACTAGTGAACATAGGGACCCTAGGCCTTGTTTCTAAGCATTGAAATATCGTTTTTGTGCCCGTTTACTATTTTCTACCTTGCTGTTTTTATTTATTCAGATTATAAAAATATATTTCTACCATCAATATTACACTTTTATCACCATCTCTTCGCCGAACTAGTGCACCTATACAATTTGCCATTGTATTGGGTGTGTAGGGGACACAAGAGATTTCTTGTATTTGGTTGCAGGGTTGTTTGAGAGAGACTATCTTCATCCTACGCCTCCCACGGATTGATAAACCTTAGGTCATCCACTTGAGGGAAAATTGCTACTGTCCTACAAAACTCTGCGCTTGGAGGCCTGATGACCCACAAGTATAGGGAATCTATCATAGTCCTTTCAATGAGTAAGAGTGTCGAACCCAACGAGGAGGAGAAGGAAGTGACAAGCGGTTTTCAGTAAGGTATTCTCTGCAAGCACTGAAATTATTGGTAACAGATAGTTTTATGATAAGTTAATTTGTAACAGGTAACAAATAACAAGAGTAAACAAGGTGCAGCAAGGTGGCCCAATCCTTTTTGTAGCAAAGGACAAGCCTGGACAAACTCTTACATAAAGGAAAGCGCTCCCGAAGTCACATGGGAATTATCGTCAAGCTAGTTTTCATCATGCTCATATGATTCACGTTCGTTACTTTGATAATTTGATATGTGGGTGGACCGGTGCTTGGGTACTACCCTTCCTTGGACAAGCATCCCACTTATGATTAACCCCTCTCGCAAGCATCCGCAACTACGAAAGAAGAATTAAGGTAAACCTAACCATAGAATGAAACATGTGGATCCAAATTAGCCCGTTACGAAGCAACGCATAAACTGGGGTTTAAGCTTCTGTCCTTATAGCAACCCATCATCTACATATTATTTCCCAATGCCTTCCCCTAGGCCCAAATAATGGTGAAGTGTCATGTAGTTGACGTTCACATGACACCACTAGAGGAACGACAACATACATCTCATCAAAATATCAAACGAATACCAAATTGACATTACTACTTATAACAAGACTTCTCCCATGTCCTCAGGAACAAACGTAACTACTCACAAATCATATTCATGTTCATAATCAGAGGGGTATTAATATGCATGAAGGATCTGAATATATGATCTTCCACCGAATAAACCAACTAGCATCAACTACAAGGAGTAATCAACACTGCTAGCAACCCACAGGTACCAATCTGAGGTTTTGAGACAAAGATCGGATACAAGAGATGAACTAGGGTTTGAGAGGAGATGGTGCCAGTGAAGATGTTGATGGAGATTGACCCCCTCCCGATGCAAGGATTGATGGTGATGATGATGGTGACGATTTCCCCCTCCCGGAGGGATGTTTCCCCGGCAGAACAGCTCCGCCGGAGCCCTAGATTGGTTCTGCCCAAGTTCCGCCTCGAGACGGCGTCGCTTCATCCCGAAAGCTTCCTTCTGATTTTTTCCAGGGCAAAAGACACCTTATACCAGAAGATGGGCATCGGGGGGCTTCCAGGTGGCCCACGAGGCAGGGGGCGCGCCCAGGGGGTAGGGCGCGCCCTCCACCCTTGTGGACAGGGTGTGGCCCCCCTCTGGTGCTTTCTTCACCCAATATTTTTAATATATTCCAAAACTGACTTTCGTGGAGTTTCATGACTTTTGGAGTTGTGTAGAATAGGTGTCTAATATTTGCTCCTTTTCCAGCCCAGAATTCCAGCTGCGGGCATTCTCCCTCTTCATGTAAACCTTGTGAAATAAGAGAGAAAAGGAATAAGTATTGTGACATAATGTGTGATAACATCCCATAATGCAATAAATATCGATATAAAAGCATGATGCTAAATGGACGTATCAAGTCCCCCAAGCTTAGACCTCGCTTGTCCTCAAGCAGAAGCCGATATCGAAAAATATGTCCACATGTTTAGAGATAGAGGTGTCGATAAAATAAAATACGGACATGAAGGCATCATGATCATTCTTAAAACAACAACATATATATTGTCATATGATTTCTTATGCTAAAGTAACAATCTATTCACACTGTAAAGTATGAATCAGAAACTTCATTGAAAACTAACAAACTATAATCTCAGTCATTGAAGCAATTGCAATTTATCATAACATCGGAAAGAGTCAATATAAGAGCTTTTCAGCAAGTCCACGTACTCAACTATCATTTAGTATTTCACAATTGCTAACACTCATGCAATACTTATGGGTATGAAGTTTTAATCGGACACAGAGAAAGATAGGGGCTTATAGTTTTGCCTCCCAACCTTTTACCTCAAGGGTAACGTCAACAATAATGCTTTATGAAAACCCACATCCAATTGGATATATATACCAGGATCTTTCCAACACATGGTGCTTGCCAAAGGATAAAGTGTAAAAAGGAAATGTGAAGATCACCATGACTCTTGTATAAGGCATGAGACAAAAATAAAAGATAGGCCCTTCGCAGAGGGAAGCAGAGGTTGTCTTGTGCTTTTATGGTCGGATGCACAAAATCTTAATGCAAAAGAACGTCACTTCATATTGCCACTTGTGATAGGGACCTTTATTTATTCCATATCACAAGATCATATAAAGCTTATTTTCTCCACACTAATAGATCATACATACTTAGAGAGCAATTTTTATTGCTTGCAACAGTGACAACTTACTTGAAGGATCTTACTCAATCCATAGGTAGATATGGTGGACTCTCATGGCAAAACTGGTTTTATGGATATTTGGAAGCACAAGTAGTATCTCTACTTGGTGCAAAGAATTTGGCTAGCATGAGGGGGAAAGGCAAGCTCAACATGTTGGATGATCCATGACAATATAATTTATTTCGGATATAAGAAAACATAACACATTACGTTGTCTTCCTTGCCCAACATCAACTTTTTAGCATGTCATATTTTAATGAGTGCTCACAATCATAAAAGATGTCGAAGATAGTATATTTATATGTGAAAACCTCTCTTTCTTTATTACTCCTATTAATTGCAACGATGACCAAAACTATGTTTGTCAACTCTCAACAACTTTTATTCATCATACTCTTTCTATGCGAAATCATTACTCTCCATAAGCTCAATATGATCTCTTTATTTCTTTTTATTCTTTCTCTTTTCTTTTATTCCCTCAAGATCATAGCAAGATAACCAAGCCCTCGACTCAAGACTAATCTTTATTATATATAGCTCACGGACTCGATTACACTACTGGAATCAGCTAATTTGCCATCTGCCAGCTCTTTGCCGTCTGCTAGCAAATGGCAAAGAAGGTCTTTGCCATCAGCTAGATAAAAGCGGACGGCAAACAACAGGCAGATGGCAAAACAAGCCTTTGCCATCAGTCACTTCTTTGCCGTCAGCTGGCGGACGGCAAAGAGAGAGGTGGCCCCCCACTAACGAGCCGTTTACGAAAAAAAACGCCCCCTCTTTGCCGTCTGCAAGAGACAAAACGGCGGACGGCAAAGAACAGCCGTACTACCGCTTGCGGGTACAAAGAAAACATTGCCCCCACCTCCTCTCTCTGTCTCCCCTCTCTCCGCCCGGCCCCCACCTCCTCTCTCTCCCCCTCTCTCTCCCGCTCGTCTCTCCCTCTCCCTCGTGCAAGCACCTACGGCGGCCGATTTTGGCGAGCTCCGACGGGATTCGACGGCGCCCAGCACACCCACGTGACCCCCTCGCCCCGATCCTCCATCCCCTCCGACCAGATCTGACTCGCGCGTCCTCCTGCGACCACGCGTGACCCTCCCCTGCGGCTAGGGTTTCGGCCACCACATCGCCGGCGTGGCTCCGGTGTTGTTCCGGTGACTCAGGTGAGTCTCTTCACTCCTCCTCGTCACATCCATCCCTCTCTTTCTCACCGCATCACGTCGCGTCTCCTCTCCCTCACAGATCCATCACGCCGGGAAGCCATGGACGGGAAGGACGCCATGGACGGGAAGGACGCCGTGGAGGACGCAGCTCCACCACTGCCCCAACGCCATCCAGGTCCGCCCCTTCTCCTCTCCCCCCTCTTGGATTTCTTCTTTTCCTGCCTTGCACCCGTCCACTCAAGATCTAAACCAAACAAAAAAAATTATCAATCTTGTTTTTGCTGCATATGCAATAATGGTTGAGGAGGACTCAGTTGTTCACTTCTATAATTGTGCCATAAATCGGTTTACTCTGCTTGAGGGCTGCCGTGGTTAGCTCGATTTGATAGGGTCCTTACTACATATGCTGCAGGGATTTAACTTGACTTGTTAATAATGAGTGTCAATCAATCAAACACAAGGAAACTATAAATGCTTACTATTTCGTATAGTGATCGTTGTGTTGTGTATAGGTAAAACTTGTGCTGTCCTTGTCTACTTCGGAGGCATCATCATGTGTTGTCAATTTAGTTTCTGCCATGGTTTTGGTTTGGTCCTGCTTATGCCAAATTGATCATTCATTGCTTCTGAACATTCTACCTTTAATCTTTGCTTCTGTAAAACTGGCCTTTCTTCTATTGAATGGAGTGTTTGCTTGCTGTGCGGGAAAAGTAGCTCATTCATCGCTGATTTGGCATGTGCAACCAAAGTGGACGGACCACATTTAGGTCCGGTCGCCGTGAGGATCCTCCGGCGGTGCTGGATGTGCCGTGGCGCGGTGGTGCCACTGGGTGGCGCCTCCGTGCTGTGGTGCCCCTGGTTGGCACCTTCGTGCCCGTGCTCTCACTGGTGCCGCCGTTGTGGTGCTCTCTGGCAAGCTCCGGCTTGTTGTGGTGGTGTTGGTTGTGATGCTGGTCACACCATAGTGATGGTGTGGCTGCATCCTACTTCGGCTACAACTCCTTTTGGTGAGCTTCTCCTTGGTCCCCTCCTGATCTCTCTAATGCATAGCTCTAGCTCTTGATCTTGTTGGATGTGAGGCTCTATTAGCTGTGGTTAGCTGCTGTAGATGAGCATCAACTTGTATTGGAGCTCTCTGTGATGGATTCTTGTTGTGTCAGGGTTTTGGTCAGTGACCATCTATGTGTATTTGTGAAGTATATATACTCCTATACTGCTCTGTTCTGTTTAGTTGATCCTGGAGTTGTTACTTTGGTCAGTTACTTTACTCATGAACGGATACTCACTTGTTCTTAGTTATTTTACTTCTAATACTGATATGAACAGATACCACTTGGTTTGGCTATTCCTATTTGTCTCTTTCTAATAGCTATGAACAGATGCTATACTTGGTTTTGGCTGTTACTTTCCTAGTTTTCTACTGATAAGACAGATACTACATCTGATTTGGGCAGTGATGCTGGTCTGAGCCCCCCTCTCTTAGGCTTAATTTACATGTGACTATCCCTGTGCTGTGATGAACTAGCCCTGGCACTTCCAGGCTGTCTGAGCACATAATCCCTCAAGTATACCTTGAGGTCTTCTGTAGTTCTCCTTAATAGTTATCTCTTCTAAGATTATTTTGATCTCAAGTACTGGCTCCTACAGCATTGCATTTCACCAAGTGAAATGCTACATTTCTACTCCTAACCCATTCTCTCTTTCTTAATGTTTTTGTTATGCAGGTTGGAAGAAAAGAAGAAGATCCGGAGAAGATCTTAGTAATAAGATAGTTTTTTTTAGGAAAATAGATATTTAGTTTTAGATCATTCCTTGTAATATTTGTTGGATATGTGTTCATGGATATGTGTTGGATATATATGTGTTCATGACTATATATTGGTAACATGTGTTGGATATATATGTGTTCATGAGTATTGGTAATATGTGTTGGATATGCTATATTGGTCATATATATATCTGTGTTTGATTTTCTGTGAAAATGAATTGATATAAGAAGAAACAGAATTAATGCCTACTTGGTCTCTTTGCCATCTGCCAACAGATGGCAAAGAGCCTGCAGCCTTTGCCGTCTGCCAGCAGACGGCAAAGAGCTGTGCCCTTTGCTGTCTGCCAGCAGATGGCAAAGATTAGCCACTTAACGGACTGACAACGCAATTATTGCCGTCTGCTCTCTTCGTCCGCTGCAGACGGCAAAGGCCCTTTGCCGTCAGCCGCCCGGAAGCAGACGGCAAAGTAGCTCTTTGCCGGACCTTACTTTGCCGGAGCCTTTTGCCATCTGCGGCTGACGGCAAAGGCCTTTGCCGTCCGCCGTTCATGCCTTTGCCGTCCGCCGTGGCAGACGGCAAAATAGCTGATTCCTGTAGTGTTACATGGATAAGGATCAACACAAAAACTCAAAGCTAGATCATACTAAACTTTATTCTACTAGATCAAGATATAACCAAAAGGATCGAACTAAGAAAAACGGTAAAGATAGGAGTGTGATGGTGATACGATACCGGGGCACCTCCCCCAAGCTTGGCAGTTGCCAAGGGGAGTGCCCATACCCATGTGATTATGTCTCTTTCTTCAGAGGTGGTGATGATGGAGTTGTTGATGATGTAGTGTAACGCCCACGATGCGACTATATCTCCCACGTGTCGGGGCACGACTTAGAGGCATAACCGCATAGTGGTTTTGTCGCAAGAAGGGTCATCTTCACACAATCCCATGTAATGAACAAGAATGGGATAAAGAGTTGGCTTACAATCGCCACTTCACACAATACATAAATATCATCATACATCATCCAGAATACAATCATATAGACCGACTACGGTCAAAATCCAGATGAAAATAAGACAACCCCAAATGCTAGATCCCCGATCGTCCCAACTGGGCTCCACTACTGATCATCAGGAAAAGACACATAGTAACAACCACGTTCCTCGTCGAACTCCCACTTGAGATCGACGCCATCGTCTGCACCGGCATCGTCGGCACCTGCAACTGGTGTTGGAAGTATCTGTGAGTCACGGGGACTCAGCAATCTCACACCCGCGAGATCAAGACTATTTAAGCTTA
This sequence comes from Aegilops tauschii subsp. strangulata, assembly GCF_002575655.3. NCBI lineage: Eukaryota > Viridiplantae > Streptophyta > Magnoliopsida > Poales > Poaceae > Aegilops > Aegilops tauschii. The sequence continues at coordinate 449,133,635 of NC_053040.3, forward strand.
TAGGACAAGGAGGTGCAAAGAGGTGGAGCTGCAGCGGCAAAAGCATATATGGTGGCTAACTTGCGCAAATGAGAGCGAGAAGAGAAGCAACGGAACGGACGTCATCTAGCAATGACCAAGAAGAGATCCTGAACACCTACTTACGTCATACATAACACAGACCGTGTTCACTTCCCAGACTCCGCCGAGAAGAGACCATCACGGTTACACACGCACTTGGTGTATTTTAATTGGGTCAAGTGACAAGTTATCTACAACCGGACATTAACAAATTCCCATCTGCCTCATAACCGCGGGCACGGCTTTCGAAAGATATTACCCTGCAGGGGTGTCCCAACTTAGCCCATCATAAGCTCTCACGGTCAACGAAGGATAAACCTTCTCCCGGAAAGACCCGATCAGTCTCGGAATCCCGGTTTACAAGACATCTCGACAATGGTAAAACAAGATCAGCAAAGCCGCTCGAATGTGCCGACAAATCCCGATAGGAGCTGCACATATCTCGTTCTCAGGGCACACCGGATTGTCCAAGCTTCCGATAGGCCAGACCAGAGTTGCCCCTGGTGGCCACCGGCGACTGACAGTTTGGACCAATACTCAGAGGAGCACTGGCCCGGGGGTTTAAAATAAAGATGACCCTCGGGCTCTAGAAAACCCGGGGGAAAAAGGTATAGGTCGCAAATGGTAAAACCAAGGTTGGGCCTTGCTGGAGGAGTTTTATTCAAGGCGAACTGTCAAGGGGGTCCCATAAATCACCCGACCGCGTAAGGAACGCAAACTCAAGGAACATAATCCCGGTATAACAGTAACTAGGGCGGCAAGAGTGGAACAAAACACCAGGCATAAGGCCGAGCCTTCCACCCTTTACCAAAATATATAGATGCATTAATTAAATAAGAGATATTGTGATATCCCAACATATCCATGTTCCGACATGGAACAAACTTCAACTTCACCTGCAACTAGCAACGCTATAAGAGGGGCTGAGCAAAAGCGGTAACTTAGCCAAACAATGGTTTGCTAGGACAGGATGGTTAGAGGCTGACATGGCTAAAATGGGAGACATGATATAGCAAGTGATAGGTAGCGAGCATGGCAATAGAGCGAACAACTAGCATAGCAAAGTTAGAAGTGATTTCGAGGGGTGGTCATCTTGCCTGCAAGATTCTCAGAGTTGTCGAAAGCTTGATCCTCGTAAGCGTACTCGACAGGTTCCTCGTTCACGAACTCGTCTCCCGGCTCTACCCAAGACAAGAACACAAACAAACGAAACCACAATCAACAACGAGAAATGCGCAAGCAACATGATGCAAAACATGTATGATATGCAAGATATGATATGCGATGCGAATGCGTGCTCCGGAAGGAAAATGATGAACATGGCAGTAACTTGGCAAACCAAGCATGCCACTGGAAAGATGAGGTGATTTCGGTCGAAATCGATATAAAGATCACCGGAATCGGATGCACGGTTTGCAAATGGCAAGCAAAACAAGAATGACACGAATCTGTGATAAACAGCAAGATAGCACTTAAAATACAACAAGTAACAATACTACATCACCCCAACATAGCAAAAAAACACATGGCAGTAATCTACAGGCGATTCTTGACAAAAGATGAACACTAAGCTATGGCTAGTTCACAACATATCAAGCTCAAACAAGCATGGCAAAAGTGCAAAAGATTACAGGTTCACAGACTTAGTGAAAAACTGGACATGGCAGAAATCAGCATCAGGTAGCAATGTTCAGAGCATGAAATCAACATGCTACAGGAACTTAACATAGCAAAGCAAGGCATGGTAGTGTTCTACTAAATGCACATGACAAAAGTCCCTTACTGACCCTAAGCCAAAAAGGACCAGAAGATATGATGGCAAGCATGTAAACATAGCAAGTTTCGTTATCAGGTTTCAGACTTAGCGGAAAACAGAGCATGGCAGAAATATTAATATGTAGGCCTCTTTGTGAGCTTGATGCACTCACTACAGAGCAATGCATGACAAACCAAGCATACCTACAGCAAGATGGCATATTTATGAAGCTATCCATGGCAAGAACAAATGCATAGCATGTATGGATCAACTACAATAAGCTTGGCAAAAATGCATGTCATGTTAAGAATCTGCCAGAAATATTTTATAGCAAAAGTAGAGCAAGATTGAGTCATGCTATGGTACTCTAAAATTGCAAAAAATTGCAGGAATGGATCAATTACAACTATAGCTACAAAACATCCTTACTGAACATTTCCAAAATATGCATGGATCTCTCTCTAGAATCAAGTTTACATGGCAACAAAATTACAGCAGACAAGGACTTCAGAGAAATCACTAAGTCCCTGAAATCAGAAATATTACGGGGCCTACTTTGCATGCTTGTGCTAGTCACCACAGAGATCAAAAAAATACATGGACTACACCACTGGAAAGATGGCATGGCATAATTCAAAACACATGTAGAGCTCATGCCCAAAAGATGCACAGAATAAATGATACAAAAATGACAAATCTCCAAGTTCTGATAAGAACCAGAGATTAACAGCAACTAGCCTTCTTCCAACGAAGATATGGGCTTCAAGATTACCTCTAATGAAAATGGTGCGATTGAACAAAATGAAGAGCATCACGAGGCGAACAATTTGACATATTATACGCGTGAATCGGAGCTACATGCACAAAGTTATCGCATCGGGAACAGAGCAAGATACTGAGAAGTCAACGGGCAGTACCGAACGGATCTGGATCGATCGATCCTCGAGCTCGAGGCTCGGGCTGCCGCCGGCGAGAGGGAAGAGGGGCGGCGAGGCAGGGGACGGCGGGACCCGGCCGCGGCGGGGCGGCGCCGGCCGGCGGGGAGCCGCGGCGAGGAGGAGGCGGCGCCGGCGGAGCGGCGGGGCGGCGGGGCCGGCGGCGGAGGGGCGGCGGCGCGCCGGCGAGGAGACCGGCGGGGATGCGGTGGCGGCGCCCGGCGGCTCGGGGCACGGCCCGAGGCAGCGGCGGCGGGAGGAGATGGGCCGGAGGGCCGGGAGCGGGCTCCGGCGGGCCGCGGGAGGAGAGAGAGAGAGAGAGAGATGGTGACGTGGCGGCGGCGGATTCGCCGGGGCGCGGCGGCGGACGTTGTCCGGCGCGGACGGACGCGTCCAGCGCGGCGCGGAGGGAGAGGGTTAGGGTTCGATGAGATTTCGTTTTTCGGGATGCCCACTTATAAATAGGTAGAGGGAGCTAGGAGGCTCCAAATGAGGTGCGGTTTTCACCCACACGATCGTGATCGAACGACCTAGAGCATGGAAGAGAGTTTGGTGGGTTTTGGGCTGGTTTTGGAGGGGGTTTTTGCTGGACATTCAAATGGACTTTGCGGATGCCCGGTTAACCGTTGGAGTACCAAACGACCTCCGAATGGAACGAAACTTGACCGGTAGTCTCCGGGTGGTATAATAAAGCCACTTGACAAGCCTCGGTCCATTCCGAGAAAGTTTGACACACGCACACGAAAGAAAACAAGAGGGGTGCACCGGAGGAGATAGGAGCGCCGGATTGGAAAACGGACAACGGGGAAAATGCTCGGATGCATGAGACGAACACGTATGCGAATGCAATGCACATGATGACATGATATGAAAATGCATGACATGAAAAAATACAAAACGAAAAACAAAACCCGACAACGGAGGGAAAAACATATCACATAGCCGGAAATGGCAAGAGTCGGAGTTAAAAATATGGCAAGTTACATGCGGGGTGTTACATGTAGGCTTGTCGTCCATCTTCTAAGGCATAGGCTCACCATCATAGAAGGATGATCGAGTCTCCGGGATCCTCAAATCTGCAGCCAAACTCATCCTCTTGAATCTATATTCATACTCACAGTTTTGGTTTTGCAGGTCATAGATCTGGGCTTGGAGGTGCACGATTTTCTCGTGAAGCTTGAAGATGGTCTCCCCAATGTTCTTGGCATCCAGCTTGTGGTTTTTGGTGAACTCCACGATCATCATGTGGTTGGCGTTGAGTCCACGTTCCACCATCCCCTGGCACTTGAAAACTTGTTGCTCCATCGCTTCGAGTCTTGTCTCCACGCTTCCAGTCTTCCTTGGTCCCTCAACATCGCTGATGTGCAGCAACCCATCACGCATCTCAATGGTTTGAGGGTATTGTAGCACCTCCGTGAGGTAGGGGTTGATGACCTTCTCAAAAAACTTGTCCTTGGGGGCGCTTGAAGACGTCATGGTGATCTAGATCTGTCAGAAAAACAGCTCGAAACAAAACCAGAGGGTTTGTCGTGGTACCGTGGTCAAAACCTTCGGGAGATTATATAATGAATTTTTACCAACCAAAAGAAGTATCGTGCAAGAAAATGGAGTCCGGAGGGCACACGAGGTGTCCACGAGGCAGGGGGCGCGCCCAGGGGGTAGGGCGCGCCCTCCACCCTCGTGTCCTTCCTGAACTACTTATTATTTTCCTATTTTCTTAAATATTCCAAAACGGAGAAAAATTGCTATTAGAACTGTTTTGGAGTCGATTTACTTACTGTACCACATACCTATTCCTTTTCGGAGTCTGAAACATTCTCGAAAGTGTCCCTTATGTACTCCTCCGGGGTTACGGTTTCAATAACATTAGTTTCAACATATATGGGATTACCTGAGGTATAATGTTTGATTCTTTGACCGTTCACCACCTTCGGATTTGTGCCTTCCAAGTTGTTGATTTTTATGGCACCGGAACGATAGACCTCCTCGATAACGTAAGGACCTTCCCATTTAGAGAGGAGTTTTCCTGCAAAAAATCTTAAACGAGAGTTGTATAATAAAACATAGTCACCTACATTAAACTCACGCTTTTGTATCCTTTTGTCATGCCATCTTTTAACTTTTTCTTTAAACAATTTGGCATTCTCATAGGCTTGGGTTCTCCATTCATCAAGTGAGCTAATGTCAAATAGTCTCTTCTCACCGGCAAGTTTGAAATCATAATTGAGCTCTTTAATGGCCCAATATGCCTTATGTTCTAGTTCGAGAGGTAAGTGACATGCTTTTGCATAAACCATTTTATACAGAGACATACCCATAGGATTTTTATATGCAATTCTATAGGCCCATAATGCATCATCAAGTTTCTTGGACCAATTCTTTTTAGATCTATTAACACTCTTTTGCAAAATTAATTTAATCTCTCTATTACTCAATTCCACCTGACTACTAGACTGTGGATGATATGGAGATGCAATTCTATGATTAACATCATACTTAGCAAGCATTTTACGGAAAGCACCATGAATAAAACGTGAACCACCATCAGTCATTAAGTATCCAGGGACTCCAAACCTCGGAAAAATAACTTCTTTAAGCATCTTAATAGAGGTGTTATGATCAGCACTACTAGTTGGAATAGCTTCTACCCACTTAGTAACGTAATCAACAGCAACTAAAATATGTGTATACCCATTAGAGGAAGGAAACGGCCCCATATAATCAAAGCCCCAAACATCAAATGGTTCAATAACAAGTGAATAGTTCATAGGAATTTCTTGACTCTACTAATATTACCAATTCTTTGACATTCATCACAAGACAAGACAAACTTACGGGCATCTTTAAAAAGAGTAGGCCAATAAAAACCGGATTGCAATACCTTATGCGCAGTTCTATCCCCAGCATGGTGTCCTCCATAAGCCTCAGAGTGACACTTGCGTAGGATCTATTCCTGTTCATACTCAGGTACACAACGTCTAATAACACCATCTACTCCTTCTTTATAAAGGTGTGGGTCATCCCAGAAGTAATGTCTTAAATCATAGAAATACTTTTTCTTCTGCTGGTATGTGAAACTAGGTGGTATAAATTTAGCAACAATGTAATTAGCATAATCAGCATACCATGGAGTAGTACGAGAAGCATTTATGACAGCTCATTGTTCATCAGGAAAGCTATTATCAATAGGTAGCTGGTCATCAAGAACATTCTCTAACCTAGATAAGTTGTCTGCAATGGGGTTCTCAGCTCCCTTTGTATCAATAATATGCAAATCAAATTCTTGTAACAAGAGAACCCATCTAATAAGTCACTACTGGAATCAGCTTCTTTGCCGTCTGCCATGGCGGACGGCAAAGGCATACATGCCGGATGGCTAAATCCTTTGCCGTCAGCCAGCGGACGGCAAACTGTCCATCTGAATGAGTGGCAGCAAAGGCCTTCTTTGCCGTCTGCTTCTTAGAAACGGACGGCAAAGGATTGTGACGTCTGCCGTCCGATGCCAGCAGACGGCAAAGATCATGGACGGCAGTGGGGTGGGGTGAGAGCCGTTAGGGGGTTAACAGTGCTCTTTGCCGTCTGCTGACAGACGGCATAGAGGTTTGAATCTTTGCCGTCTGCTGGCGGGCGGCATAGCTGGCGCTGTTTGCCAGTCCAATTAGGTCACTTTGTCGTCCGCCAGCAGACAACAAAGTGACCAAATAGGCAGCCAGTGTTCCAAGTTTCTACAGGTAGCTGCCACGTGTCCTCTTTGTCGTCTACTAGCAGACAACAAAGCTCTTTGTTATCCGCTAGCAGACGGCAAAGAGGCTATATATCGCCTGTTTTTATTTGAATCCATTTAATTTGACAGGATTTCACACACAGATATACATGCATACATATCCAACATATCCAACAACATATAACAGCATGTCCAACAACATATTTCATCAAATCCAACATATATATATCCAACAACATAGTTCAACAAAGTCCAACATATCCATATATACATACATAACCAGAAACAAGTTTCCAACAACATATCCATATAGATATACATATCCAAACAAGTTTTCATAAACAACAAGGAAGCACCAGAAGAATAGTACACTCCATGAATCCAAGCTTCCTCATGTATAGCAAATCTGCAAATTGGGAAAGATGAAATTTAGAAGAAGAAGAAGAAGAAGACTAGCTAGAAGAGAAGGAAGAGGAGGAAAACAAGAAGAAGAAGAATTTATCTTCTCTTTCTTTCTCTCCTCTCCTATTATTTATCTTCTTCTTTTCTAACTAATGTAGGCAAAAATGCCATTTTTGGGCTAAGGTAGGTAAAAATGCTAAGTGTGTAGGTCAATTTAGAGCTAAGCTAGGTAAATAGGTCATTTTGGAGTTAACATAGGTTAAATGGATCATATTGGAGGTAACCTAGCTAAACTTGGTCATTTTTTAGCTAACCTAGCTAATTATGCCATTTTTGACCTAACTAAGCTTATTGTGTCATTTTAGAGGGCAACAAGCTAAGTATATGACATTTATGAGGTTAGCAAGGTTATTATGCCATTTACGAATAAAAACAAGTAAGAGGAGGAAAATAAGAAGAAGAAGAAGAAGAAGAAGAAGAAGAAGAAGAAGAAGAAGTTCTTCTTCTTCTTTTCTTCCTATTCCTTCTTTCCTTCCTCTTCCTTGATTTTCTTGATCTTATTATGTCATTTGTGGACTAAATAGGCTAAATTATGTCAAAAATGGACTAAACAGGCTAAATAAGAAGAAAATAACTGTTATCATGGACGTGTAGGAATGGTCGGGGCTGCGCCAGTGGCAGACGGAGGTGAAGGACCGGTCGGGGTTCCGCCATTGGCAGACACAGAAGGAATGGTCGATGCTTGTCGGGAGCCATGCTGCACCAAAGATCATTTCCAATAATGTCTCGTTAGCATGATGCAAACTGAAATGTGAATACTAGTAACTAACGACCATTGAAATCAAACTCACTGTGGTCGCCGAAGCAATCTGGGGCATCGACGGAGGGGGCTGACCATTTTTCTCGCACATGGTCTGCACATTTGGTTCTCACGAGTCAGTCATATTAGTTAGTAATGCGAACATTACGTGCATGATTGGGCTAATATGCACGAGAAACGTACCACGATGAGCTCGTATAGGGCCCGGTTAGACGCCTCGTTCCGGTTCCTCTCCTCCTCCAACAGCTTAGCTGTCCTCTCCTCCATCTCCCTCTCCCTCTCTGCCGCCTCCCTTTTTGCCTCCTCCAAAAGCGTCTGGGTGTTCAATCTCTCTTTCTCAACCAATGTCTGCAACACACCACTCCTCGTTAGCATTGTAATCATCGACGGACGCACACACAATGTAATGGAGGAAAGGTGAGAGAGTCCGTATAACTAACCGCCATGGCGAGCTTCGTGGGCCGTGCACGAGGCGTTATCTCTGGATCAGAGCTACTCTGGCGCTTCTTGATCTGCGGGAGAGTCCTAGGACAACGTATCAGTCCATCACCAATGGCTATGGAGCCATGGGACCTCCCTTCTCTTCTTCTACTTCTTCTTCTTCTTCTTTCCTTTCTTCTTCTTCTTCTTCTTCTTCTTCTTCTTCTTCTTTCCTTCTCTTCTTCTTCTTCTTTTATTTCTTCCTTATTTTCCTTTTTCCTCTTCTTCTTCTCATCTTCTTCTCTTTTTCTTCTTCTTCTTCTCCTCCTCCTCTTCTTCTTCTTCTTCTTCCCCATTCTACATATTCATCTTTTCTTCTTCTTCTTTTTTCATCTTTTTTCTACTTCTTTTAATTATATGACTAATTAACTAAAACCCATGCACTAGTCTAATCTAATATAATCTAGCACTAAATCTAACACTAACACATATCTAGCCTAATCTAACAATTAAACAGCAAAAAAAGAAAAAAAGAAAAAAACTCACCGGAGATGGCGTTGGTCGGGGCTTCGCAGCAGCAGGGTGGTGGTGGCGACGGGGGCCGCAGGGCTCTGGGGCGATGGCGCCGGGGCACTGGGCAGGTGGTGGGGGCGGCGGGGCGCCGCGGTAGTGGGCCGTTCGGGCGGCGGGGCGCCGCGGCAGTGGGCCGTTCGGGCGGCGGGGCGGTGGCGGGTGGTCGTGGCGACGGGGCGATGGGGCGAGGGGCAAAGCGGCAAGGGGGCGGCGGCGGGTGGTGGGGTGGTGGGGCAAGGAGGGCGGCGGGTGGTCGGGGCGACGGGGCGAGGGGCGGTGGGTGAGCAGGTCGCGGGGCAAGAGGGCGCGGCGGGTGGTGGGGGCAGTGGCGGGGGCGGCGGCGGGTGGCGGTGGTCATCGGGGAGGAGAGGACATAAACAGAGAGAGAGAGAAAGAGAGAGAGAGAGGGAGAGAGAGAGGGGGGCGGGGTGGGGCTCGCCCGTTAGTTAGGTCAATTCTTTGCCGTACGGCCTCCTTTGTCGTCTGCTTTTTTGCTCTTTGCCGTCAGCTAGTAGACGGCAAAGAGGGGGGTCGTTAGGTTTTTTCTAACCAGCTCGTTAGTGGGGCCCACCTCTCTCTTTGTCGTCCGCCAGCTGACGGCAAAGATTCTTTGCCGTCCGCTAGCAGACGGCAATCTTTGTCGTCCGCTAGCAGACGGCAAAGAATTGGCTGATGGCAAAGACCTTCTTTGCCGTCAGCCAGTTCTTTGCCGTCCATTTTCCGTAAGTGGATGGCAAAGACCTTCTTTGCCGTCAGCCAGCAGACGGCAAATAACCTAATTCTAGTAGTGAGTCTAGGTTTAGCATCTTTCTTTTCCATAAGATATTTAATAGCAGCATGATCAGTGTGAACAGCTACTTTAGAATCAAGAATATAAGGTCTGAACTTATCACAAGCAAATACAACTACTAAAAATTCTTTTTCAGTAGTAGCATCTGGGCACTGTCTAGAGTTTTACTAGCATATTGGATAACATTTAATTTCTTATCAACTCTTTGTCCTAGAACAGCACCTACAACATAATCACTAGCATCACACATAATTTCAAAGGGTAAATTCCAATCAGGTGGCTAAACAATAGGTGCAGAAATCAAGGCTTTCTTAAGTATTTCGAATGCTTCTACACAATCATCATCAAAGACAAAAGGAACATCTTTTTGTAAGAGATTAGGGAGAGGCCTAGAAATTTTAGAGAAGTCTTTAATGAACCTCCTATAAAAACCGCCATGACCAAGCAAACTTCTTATACCTTTAATGTCCTTGGGACACGGCATATTTTGAATAGCATCAACTTTAGCTTTATCAGCTTCAATACCTCTTTCAGAAATCTTATGCCCCAAGACAATACCTTCATTACCATAAAGTGGCACTTCTCCCAATTCAAGAGAAGATTAGTTTCTTCACATCTCTACAAAACTCGATCAAGGTTGCTTAAGCAATCATCAAAAGAAGTTCCATACACGGAGAAATCATCCATGAAAACCTCAACAATCTTTTCACAAAAGTCAGAGAATATAGCAGTCATACATCTTTGAAAGGTAGCAGGTGCATTACATAAACCAAAAGGCATACATCTATAAGCAAAGGTACCAAAAGGGCAAGTAAAAGTGGTCTTATCCTGATCCTCTTTTGACACAGGTATTTGAGAGAAACCAGAATAACCATCTAGAAAGCAAAAATGTGTATGCTTAGATAATCTTTCTAGCATTTGATCAATAAAAGATAAAGGGTAATGATCCTTTCTAGTAGCTTTATTTAATTTGCGGAAATCAATTACCATTCCATAACCTGTGACAATTCTTTGTGGGATCAATTCATCCTTATCATTAGGAACAAAAGTAATACCTCCCTTCTTAGGGGCACAATGGACATGACTTACCCACTGACTATCAGCAACAGGATAAATTATACCTGCCTCTAGAAGCTTTAGTATTTGTTTTCTTACCACTTCATTCATCTTAAGATTTAACCGTCGTTGGTGATCAACAACCGGTTTAGCGTCTTTCTCCAATTTTATTTTGTGCTGGCATAGAGCGGGACTAATGCCCTTAAGATCATCAAGAGTATATCCAATAGCAGCACAGTGCTTCTTCAGAGTTTTCAATAATTTCTCTTCTTCCTGCTCTGAAAGGTTAGCACTAATAATAACAGGATATATCTTCTTCTCATCAAGATAAGCATGTTTAAGAGTATCAGGTAATGGTTTAAGATCAAACACGGGATCGCCCTTGGGTGGAGGTGGATCCCCTAGAATTTCAACAGGCAAATTGTGTTTCAGAATAGGTCCTTGTTTAAAGAATATTTCATCTATTTCCCTTCTTTCATTCATAAACAAATCATTTTCATGGTCTAGCAAATATTGTTCTAAAGGATCATTAGGAGGCACTGCAATAGAAGCAAGACCAATAATTTCATCTTTACTAGGCAATTCTTTATCATGGGGTTGTCTATGAAATTTAGCAAAATTAAAATCTTAAGACATATCACCTAAACCAACAGTAACAATATCCTTTTGGCAATCTATCCTAGCATTAACAATATTCAAGAAGGGTCTACCAAATATAATGGGGCAAAAGTCATCTTGTGGGGGACCAAGAACAAGAAAATCAGTAGGATATTTAACCTTCCCACACAAGACTTCAACATCTCTAACAATCCCAACTGGTCAAATAGTATCCCTGTTGGCAAGCTTAATTGTAACATCAATACCTTCTATCTCAGCAGGTGCAATATCATGCATATTTCTGCGTATAAGGAGTGAGGTATTGCACTTGCACTAGCAACCATATCACATAAGCCATGATAACAATGATCTCCTATTTTAACAGAAATAACAGGCATGCCTACAACAGGTTTGTGTTTATTTTTAGTATCGGGTCTAGCAATTCTAGCAGCCTCATTACAGAAGTAAATAACATGCCCATCAATATTATCGACCAAGAGATCTTTGACCATAGCAATACTAGGTTCAACTTTAATTTGCTCAGGAGGTGTAGGTATTCTAGCATTACTCTTACGAACCACAGTTGAAGCTTTAGCATGATCCTTTATTCTAACAGGGAAAGGTGGTTTCTCAATATAAGCGGTAGGAACAATAGGATCAAAGTTATAAGTGATAGTCTTTTCTTCAACTTTAACAGGTTCAACTACTTTTACTTCAATGGGAGGATGATATTTAAACCACTTCTCCTTAGGGAGATCAACATGAGTAGCAAATGATTCACAGAAAGAAGCTACCATCTCAGAGTTAAGTCCATATTTAGTGCTAAATTCACGAAAAACATCGGTATCCATAAAAGATTTAACACAATCAAACTTAGGTGTTATACCTGACTCCTTACCTTCCTCGAGTTCCCAATCTTCAGAGTTGCGTTTAATCCTTTCCAATAAATCCCATCTGAATACAATAGTCTTCATCAGAAAAGAACCAGTACAAGAAGTATCGAGCATGGAGCGATTATTGAGAGAAAGCCGAGCATAAAAATTTTGAATAATAATTTCTCTTGAGAGCTCATGATTGGGGCATGAATATAACATTGACTTAAGCCTCCCCCAAGCTTGAGCGATACTTTCTCCTTCGCGAGGCCAAAAATTATATATATAATTACGATCACGATGAACGAGATGCATAGGATAAAACTTCTGATGAAATTCCAATTTCAATCGGTTGTAGTTCCATGATCCAATATCATCACATAGCATGAACCATGTCAATGCCTTTCCCTTCAAAGATAAAGGGAAGACCTTCTTCTTGATAACATCCTTGGGCATACCTACAAGCTTAAATAATCCACAAACTTCATCCACATAGATTAGGTGCATATCGGGATGTAATGTTCCATCTCCTGTAAAAGGATTAGCTAGCAGTTTCTCTATCATACCCGAAGGAATTTCAAAGAAAACATTTTCAGTAGGTTCAGTAGGTTGAGGAGCAACTCTTTGCTCTACTGGTCGGGGTGAAGATACCCCGAACAAGCCCCTCAAAGGATTATTTTCCATAGTAACAAGTGATAGTAAATTTCAACACACTATATAAATTTTTCCTTACGAAATCCCACCTACCAAAGGCGCTTCACTCCTCGGCAACGGCGCCAGAAAAGTGTCTTGATGACCCACAAGTATAGGGGATCTATCGTAGTCCTTTCGATAAGTAAGAGTGTCGAACCCAACGAGGAGTAGAAGGAAGTGACAAGCGGTTTTCAGTAAGGTATTCTCTGCAAGCACTGAAATTATCGGTAACAGATTGTTTTATGATAAGGTAATTCATAACGGGTAACAAGTAACAAGAGTAAACAAGGTCCAGAAAGGTGGCCCAATCCTTTTTGTAGCAAAGGACAAGCCTGGACAAACTCTTATATAAAGGAAAGCGCTCCCGAGGACACATGGGAATTATCGTCAAGCTAGTTTTCATCATGCTCATATGATTCGCGTTTGTTACTTTGATAATTTGATATGTGGGTGGACCGGTGCTTGGTTACTGCCCTTCCTTGGACAAGCATCCCACTTATGATTAACCCCTCTCGCAAGCATCCGCAACTACGAAAGAAGAATTAAGGTAAACCTAACCATAGCATGAAACATGTGGATCCAAATCAGCCCCTTACGAAGCAACGCATAAAGTGGGGTTTAAGCTTATGTCACTCTAGCAACCCATCATCTACTTATTACTTCCCAATGCCTTCCCCTAGGCCCAAATAATGGTGAAGTGTCATGTAGTCGACGTTCACATGACACCACTAGAGGAACGACAATATACATCTCATCAAAATATCGAACGGTTGCCAAATTCACATGACTACTTATAACAAGACTTCTCCCATGTCCTCGGGAACAAAAGTAACTACTCACAAATCATATTCATGTTGATAATCAGAGGGGTATTAATATGCATGAAGGATCTGAACATATGATCTTCCACCGAATAAACCAACTAGCATCAGCAACAAGGAGTAATCAACACTACTAGCAACCCACAGGTACCAATCTGAGGTTTTGAGACAAAGATCGGAAACAATAGATGAACTAGGGTTTGAGAGGAGATGGTGTTGATGAAGATGTTGATGGAGATTGACCCCCTCCCGATGAGAGGATCAATGGTGATGACGATGGTGACGATTTCCCCCTACCGGAGGGATGTTTCCCCGGCAGAACAGCTCCGCCGGAGCCCTAGATTGGTTCTGCCCAAGTTCCGCCTCGAGACGGCGGCGCTTCGTCCCGAAAGCTTCCTTCTGATTTTTCTAGGGCAAAAGACACCTTATACCAGAAGATGGGCATCGGGGGGCTTCCAGGTGGCCCACGAGGTAGGGGGAGGGCCCAGGGGGTATGGCGCGCCCTCCACCCTCGTGGACAGGGTGTGGCCCCCCTCTGGTGCTTTCTTCGCCCAATATTTTTAATATATTCCAAAACTGACTTTCGTGGAGTTTCGGGACTTTTGGAGTTGTGCAGAATAGGTCTCTAATATTTGCTCCTTTTTCAGCCCAGAATTCCAACTGCCGGCATTCTCCCTCTTCATGTAAACCTTGTAAAATAAGAGAGAGACGGCATAAGTATTGTGACATAATGTGTAATAACAGCCCATAATGCAATAAATATCGATATAAAAGCATGATGCAAAATGGACGTATCAAGGCCCAACACGTGTCTACAAGAATAAAGTTGCGTAGTAGTCATCAAGCTCTTTTCTGGCGCCGTTGCCGGGGAGGTGAGTGCTTGAAGGTATTTCTTTAGATCTTGCAATTGAATCTTTTAGTTTCTTGTTTTATCACTAGTTTGGTTCATAAAAGAAAACTACATAAAAATGGAATTTAGGTTGCATCATGTTAATTGATCATCTTTATAATATCTTTCTTGAAAATGATGGTTCGGAATATTGTGCTCAATTGTTAGAAGAAGAAGTCAACAAAATGTTTGGCACAAAATATTTGAATGATGAGCATGATTGCAATGTTGTTAGTATGAATTCTTTGAATATCCAAAATGCTAATGATGATTGCACAAGTCATGACAAAAATGTTTCTTATAAGCATGTCACTTTTTGCGGAGTGAATTGGGAGTGCCTTTGCACACCAAAAGGGGAAGATAGATTTTGTAAGAAGCATAAATATTTAGAAACAAAAAAGTTGCAAGAGAGGCTAGATGATTGCGCTGAAAGATTTAATTTTTTTGCCATTCTTGTGAACTTTGCAATGAACAAGGTCATTTAAATCTCCAATGCAAATTATTTCATGATCAAATCATGTAAAAAATTTGTGATAACTTGATTACCCTTGAGCATCATAAAGAGCTTAGTATTCTTTTGGGGTATGAAGAAATGAAATGTATAACTAAGGGTATTCAAAAATTTAATCTCAAGAGATTTCTTTATTTTGATCTAGAGGAAATTTATATGTTTTGTGTGGTAAATTGCATTGAGAATCCTTATATTGCCAACTATCTAAAGCCAGGGAAACAAATAGAATATGAAGAGAGTACTAATGAAAGGGAAAATATTTCCCAATACCGTCCTAGTGTTTATTAAGATGAATCAGGTAACGAGGAGGAGCTTCCTATCCAACCAATCTCATCAATAAGAAGCTTGAAAAAATTAGTTAAACCCACACATGGTGTGGTAAAGAAGAAGAAGAAAAGAAGAAAGAATAGAGGTAAAAAGGTATCTCTCCCAAATAATGTTTCTCCTATTATTGTTGTGCCTCATGAAAATGAATCAAAAATAATTGTGGAGGATGATGCACTTGATGACGATATTGCTTCTATGTCTTATGGCACAGTGACCGAGAGCTCTACTGATGATGATTTGGTTTTGCCTATTGCTTGTTGTGATGATTATGATTGGGAAGATAATGATACTTCTTATAATCTTGGAAATCTTTTTGGCACCAACTTGGGAAATTATGATGATGGCAATTGTTATACCGTTGGTGCTATTCATACTATTAATGATGAGAGTGATTATGCTTATGATATGCCAAGCCACAATCTTGGGGATGCTATGTTTGATGATAATGACATGTTTGAGAATTTATTTGCTGCAATTAATGTTTGTCCCAAGCTTGGGGAGGCTATGCTTAATGAAGATGATCTTTTTAGTCCCCTTACATTGAATGATCAAATTTGCTATGATGATTGCATGCCTCCTACTTATGATGATTATTGTGATGATACTTATGTTATAAAATGAAGTGATAATTACTGACATGATTTTGATTATCCCTTTGCTGAACATTACTCTTTTAATGTGGGAACAATTTATAGTATTCGAGCTTCCTATGATACTCCCACTATTATGAATGAGAATAGAATTGCTTATATGGAGAGTAATAAATTTTCTATGCTTGTGGATCATGAAAAGAATGTTTTATGTGATGGTTATATTTATGAATCTATTCATGATGCTATGGAAAATTATTACGAGAGAGGAACTTATGCTTCATGATGCTTCTTTTATGTTTCAATTCTTATCTTTTATGCGAGCATCACTGAAATCATCTTGCCTAGCTAAAAAGCATTAAAGAAAAGCGCTTGTTGGGAGACAAACCAACACTTTTACCTACTGTTTTTGTGTGTTCACATGATTATTCTACTGTATTAATCATGTTTTATAGCTTTTGTTTCAATAAAGTGCCAAGTAAAGCCTTTGGAATCATGTTGGGTGATAGTTGATTTGATCTTGCTGAAAAACAGAAACTTTTGCGCTCACGAAAATAGTTCTTAAATTTAACAGAAGAGTTCTTTTGAGTTGATTCCTTTTATAGAAGATCAATATACAAATTTCTCACGTGGTCTAATTTTTACAAATTTTTTGAAGTAGCAGAAGTATGGTAGTTATCCAGATCATTACAGACTGTTCTGTTTTTGACAGATTCTGTTTTCAATGCATAGTTTGATTGATTTCTACTTTCTATGGCTTATATTGCTCAACATAAATTGTGGAAATGATATGCTACAGTAGGCATTGTGTGGAAACAATTGCGAATCTTGTCTTTTACAGTACCAAAGTGAAATGGTTTGCTCTTTATCATACTAACCTATCTCATGAAGTTCCATTAAGTTTTGTTTGATTGAAGTTTTCAAGTTTTGGGTGAGATGTCGATATGAGGAGAATAAGGAGTGACAATACCCTAAGCTTGGGGATGCCCAAAGCACCCCAAGTTAATATCCAAGGAATATCCAAGCAACTAAACTTGGGGATGCCCCGGAAGGCATCCCCTCTTTCGTCTTCAACATTATCGGTAACCTCACTTGAAGCTATGTTTTCATTCATCACATGATATGTGTTTTGCTTGGAGCGTCAATTTTATTTTGTTAGGATTTCCTTTCTGTTATTGATAATAATGTTTTCCATCTTTTATTTCAATAAAAGTGGCATTGATAGCCTTTGCCATGCTTATTTTACAAGTCTACATGTTGCTGTTTGAAAACAGAAAGTTTATCCCTGTTGCAAAAATTCCCCAGAAAATTCAGAATGTGATAAAATGTTGAAACTTTTTGCAAAATAAACTCTGATAAATTTTCTACAGTTTGTTAAATTTTCATAATTTTTGGAGTTAGGGAAGTATGACGAATCTTGTATTCTTTACAGACTGTACTGTTTTGGGAGATTGCTGTTATGGTTGCATTGTTTGCATATGTTTGCTTGTTTAGTGATTCTATTTGAGGATAGGAGTATTAAAAATGCAGAGGCATTTAGTATGCAATGTTGAGTAATAATTTTTGTGATTTTCTATAGTAGAGTATGATAAGGTCTTTGCATTGGTTTATACTAACTTATCTCACGAGTTCTTGTTGAGTTTTGTGTGGATGAAGCTTTTGAGATTTAGGAAAACCGTAATATGCGAAGAATTAAGGAGACACAAAAGCTCAAGCTTGGGGATGCCCAAGGCATCCCAAGATAATATTTCAAGAAGTCTCAAGCATCTAAGCTTGGGGATGCCCCGGTAGGCATCCCACCTTTTTTCTTCAACAATTGTCGGTTAGTATCGGTTGAGCCTAAGTTTTTGCTTCTTCACATGAGTTGTGCTATTCTTAGAATGTCATTTTATTTTCATTTTTCTTGCTTTTTTAATAAAATACTTAGATCTGAAACTTTTAAATAAGAGAGAGTCCTCACATAGCTATCTATTTACTTAACTACTCACATGATCTTCGCTTATATCTTTTTGGAGTAGTTTGTCACTTACTCATGTGCTTCACTTATATCCTATGAGTAAATTGTTGAATGAATTGAGTATCATGAAGTTGAAATCATAGCATGCCTAGTGTTAGCTTCACATTGGGTTTAGAAAGTCAAATCTTTTGAGGCTTGACAATCACAATATTGGTCATACAAGAAATTCATGAATAATTAGTATAAGGAAGAGAACTTTCACATATAAATACACTATCATGGAAAACTTTTGTGATTGTGAGCCCCCTTCAAAATATTATATGCCAAAATTGTCGACGTTGGAGAAGGAAGACAACGTAATGGTTTATGTTTGTTCACATTCACATAGAAGTTATATTGTCAAAGATCCTTCAACATGTGGTGCTTGCCCCCATCTTTGCTAGCCAAAAATTCCGCACCAAGTAGAGATACTACTTGTGCGTCCCAAAAACCCTTAAACCCAAATCTTATTTTCAAGATTCCACCATACCTACCTAGGGATTGAGCAAGATCCCTCAAGTAAGTTGTCATCGGTGCGAAAAGGCAATAAAAATTGCCTCTCAAAGTGTGAGATCGTTTAGTGTAAGAAAAAATTGAGCGTTGCACGAACTTGGATGACAAAGAATAAAAGTGACAGACTGCATAATAAAGGTTGTCATCTTAAGGGGCAATGTAACGTGACGTTATTTTGCACTAAGGGATTGAGCATACAAACAAATAAGCGCATGGCAACCTCTGCTTCCCTCTGCGAAGGGCCTATCTTTTACTTTTCAGTATTTATTTTTATGCAAAGAGTCAAAGTTTTTCTCTCTATTCCTTTTTATTTTTCTCTTTTGGCAAGCATCATGTGGTGAGGAAAGATCTAGGCACATATGACCAGTTGAATATGGGTAGCATGAGTTATTATTGTTGACATCACCCTTGAGGTGAATACGTTGGGGGCGAAATTATAAGCCCCTATCTTTCTATGTGTCCAGTTGAAACGTTTTGCTCATGTGTACGCGGTGAGGGTTAGCAATCATAGAAGACTATATGGTGGTTGAGTATGTGGAGCTCTTACTTAAACTCCGTTGAATAAGTTGAATTGCAATTGCTTGGTGACTAAGAACATAGGTTGTTGAGTTTCAAGATAGTTCATTGTTTGAACCTTAACATGTGAGTTGGTTGCCACTATAACATGAGAAATTTTATGAGAAAGAATTGCTGTTATGATGCTAGGAAAAGTGATTGAAATTTTCATTGATCAAACTTGTGCACTTTCCTAGCATTCACACTTCATAAATTATTTCTTTTATCATTTACCTACTCGAGGACGAGTAGGAATTAAGCTTGGGGATGCTGATACGTCTCCAACGTATCTATAATTTATGAAGTATTCATGCTTTTATTTTATCATTCTTGGATGTTTTACAATCATTTTATAGCAACTTTATATCATTTTTTGGGACTAACTTATTGACCCAGTGCCCAGTGCCAGTTGTTGTTTTTTGCTTGTTGTTTACATCGCAGGAAATCAATATCAAACGGAGTCCAAACACCGCGAAACTTTTTGTGGATTTTTTTATGGGCCAGAACTCTTCCAATGGGCCAGAGCTGCACCTGGGGGGTCACCCGAGGGGGCACAACCCACCAGGGCGCGCCAGGGCCCCCTGCGTACCCAGGTGGGTTGTGCCCACCTCGGTGGCCTCCCGCACCACCTCTTTGCACTATAAATTCCCAAATATTTTGAACCCCTTGAGGTTACCCTAGATCGGAAGTTCCGCTGCCGCAAGCCTCTGTAGCCACCGAAAACCAATCGGGAGCCCATTCCGGCACCCTGCCGGAGGGGGGAATCATCTCCGGTGGCCATCTTCACCATCCCCTGCGGCCACCACGATGAGGAGGGAGTAGTCCACCCTCGGGGCTGAGGGTTTGTACTAGTAGCTATGTGTTTAATCTCTCTCTCTCTCTTGTGATCTATATCATAGGCTTTGTTAATATAGTCGGATCATATTATGTTTCTCCCCTCTATACTCTTGTTGTGATGAATTGAATCTTTACCCTTTGAAGTTTTGTCTTGTCGGATTGAATATTCAGATATGAGAACACATGATATATGACTTGCGGTGTGAATACTTGAGGTGACAATGAGGTATCATATTGATTCACTTGATATATGTTATGGCATTCAACTCGCGGATTCCCACGGTGATATTGGGGTAATCTATGCATAGGGGTTGATGCATGTTTTTATTATCTTTTCTCCCATAGAAACTTTGGGGTCCCCTTGTAGTTCCTTGTGTGGATTGAGTATTATGAATATGAATTTTCTTTGGTGATATTCTAGTACGAACTCTAGGATAGATCGAACGGAAAAAATAGCTTTGTGTTATTTTAGTATGAACTCTTGAATAGATCGAACGAAAAGAATAGCTTCGAGGAGGTTTCGTACCCTACAAACAATTCCTATCTTTTGTTCTCCGCCAATAGGAACTCGGGAGTGATTCTTCGTTACACTTTCAGGGATAATCATATGATCCAACTATGTTAGCATTGTTGAGAGGTTGCAATAGTGAAAGTACAGACCCTAGGCCTTGTTTCTAAGCATTGCAATATCGTTTTTGTGCCCGTTTACTATCTGCTACCTTGCTGTTTTTATTTATTCAGATTATAAAAATATATTTCTACCATCAATATTACACTTTATCACCATCTCTTCGCCGAACTAGTGCACCTATACAATTTGCAATTGTATTGGGTGTGTTGGGGACACAAGAGATTTCTTGTATTTTGTTGGAGGGTTGTTTGAGAGAGACTATCTTCATCCTACGCCTCCCACGGATTGATAAACCTTAGGTCATCCACTTGAGGGAAAATTGCTACTGTCCTACAGAACTCTGCGCTTGGAGGCCCAACACGTGTCTACAAGAATAAAGTTGCGTAGTAGACATCAGCTTTCATTGTCAACGTAACGACCGAGAGTTCCCAATATCTTCCATGCTAGACACATTATAGGCGGTTCCTAAACAGAAAGGTTCAGTTTTCACTCCCCCTCCACCAACAAACACAAGCCATGGCGAGCCGAATCCTCGGGTGCCCTTCATACCAACAACGATCCAGGGGAGTTTTGTTTCATTATTAGATTTTGATTTTGATTTTGATTTTGATTTTGATCATAGGACTGGGCATCCCAATTACCAGCCACTTTCTCATGAATGACAAGCGGATAAACACTCATCGTGAGAATAACCCACTTAGCATGGAAGATACTGACCGCCCCTGTCGCTTCATGAGCGATTTCGGCATACAAAACAGGTATTATTTAAAGATTTAGAGTTTGGCACATGCAAATTTACTTGGAACAGCAGGTAAATACCGCATATAGGTAGGTATGGTGGACTCATATGGAATAACTTTGGGTTTAAGGAAGTGGATGCACAAGCAGTATTCCCGCCTAGTATAGGCGAAGGCTAGCAAAAGATCCTAAGCAAGCACCACATGTTGGAGGATCCATAAGAATATAACTTCTATACAAATATACCCAAACATAACTCATTACGTTGTCTTCCTTGTCCAACTTCAACTAATTTGCTCAAGTTTGAAAATAATTAATGGGGCTCACAATCATAGAAGATGTCCAAGATAATATACTTATATGTGAAATCTCTCTTCCTTCAATATTCTTTCATGAATTGTTCAAGTGACCAATGTTGTGTTTGCTAACTTTCAATAAATTTTACCACCTATACTTCTTATATGTGAAATCATTACTTCCCATGGGATAAGTATATGAAACATATATAATTTCAGATTTATGATATTCAACTCATTCAACAATTTACTCTTAGGATATAAGTGAAGCATAAGATTAAATGACAAACTACTCCAAAAGATATAAGTGAAGCACAAAGAGTAGTTGAATGGTTATGTAGCTATGTGAGGATTCTCTCATTTAAAAATTTCAGATCTTAAGTATTTTATTCAAATAGGAAACAAAATAAAATAAAATCACATTCTAATTCTACCACATCTCATGCGAAGAAGCAAAAACTTAGGTTCAATCGATATTGACCGATAATTGTTCATGAAGAAAGGTGGGATGCCTACCGGGGCACCCCCAAGGTTAGATGCTTGAGACTTCTTGAAATTTTAACTAGGGATGCCCAAGCTTGAGCTCTTGTGTCTCCTTAATTCCTCTCATATCACGGTTCCCCTAATTCTTAAAAACTTCACCCACACAAATCTCAACAAGAACTCGTGAGATACGTTAGTATAAATCAATGCAAAACCTTATCATTCTCTACTATATATATAGAATCACTAAAATTATTATTTAACATTGCATACTAAATTCCACTTCATATTTAATACTCATGTCCTTAAATAGAATCATTAAATAAGCAAACATATGCTAACAATGCAAACATAATAGCAATCTATCTAAACAGGACAGTCTGTAAAGAATGCAAGAAGATTTATACTTCTCTAACTCCAAAAATTCTAAAAAATTGTCACACTGTAGAAAATTTATCATAGGATAATGTATAAAAATTTCAAGATTTTATCATGTTCTGAATTTCCAGAAGAATTCAAACAGTAATAGAAAACTTTTTGTTTTCAAACAATAAATATAGACTTGTAAAATAAGCATGGTAAAGGCTATACTTGACATTTTTATTGAAGTAAAAAATAAAAAACATTATTCTAAATAGCAGCAAGCAAATACAAATAAAGAAAATGACGCTCCAAGAAAAACACGTATCATGCGACGAATAAAAATATAGCTCCAAGTAAGGTTACCGATAATGTTGGAGACGAAAGAGGGGATGCCTTCCAGGGCATCCCAAAGCTTAGATGCTTGGGTAGTCCTTGAATATTATCTTGGGGTGCCTTGGGCATCCCCAATCTTAGGGTCTCGCCACTCCTTATTATCCTCACATCGATATCTCACTCAAAACTTGAAAACTTCAATCACACAAAACTTAACGGAGCTTCGTGAGATAGGTTAGTATGATAAAGACAAATCATTCACTTTGGTACTGTCAAGAAAATATCCATAATTGTTCTCACACAATGCCTACTATACCTTATCATTTCCACAATTTATATCACTTAATATAAGCTATGGAAACACTAAAACAAGCAAACTCTGCAATGAATCTATCAAAAACAGAAAAGTCTGTAATGATCCGAACAATGACCATACTTATATTACTCCAAAACTTCTGAAAAAATAGGAAAACATAGGAAATTTGTATATCAATCAGCTGTTAAAAATCCAGAATTTTTTGACGCTCCACTAATTTTTCACAATTTTGTTATTGAGCGCAAAAGTTTCTGTTTTTACACAGAATCAATTCAACTATCATCCACACTATCCCAAAGATTTACTTGGTACTTTACTGGAAAAAAACTATAAAACATGACTACTACAGTAGCCTAATCATGTGAACACACAAAAACAGTAGGGGTAAATGTTGGGTTGTCTCCCAACAAGCGATTTTCTTTAATGCCTTTCTAGCTAGGCATTATGATTTCAATGATTCTCACATAAAAGATAAGAATTGAAACACAAAGATAGCATCATGAAGCATATGACTAGAACATTTAAGCCTAACCCACTTCCTATGCATAGGAATTTTGTGACCAAATAACTTTTGGGAGCAAGAATCAACTAGCATAGGAAGGCAAAACAAGTGCAACTTCGAAACTTTCAACATAAAGAGAGAGAACTTGATATTATTGAGATATGTAGAAGAATATGTTCCTCTCTCATAATAATTTTCAATAGCATCATGAATTAATTCAACAATATATCTATGACATGAAGCATTCTTTTCATGATCCACAAGCATAGAAATTTTATTACTCTCCACATAAGCAAATTTCCTCTCATCCATAATAGTGGGAGCAAACTCAACAAAATAACTATCATGGGATGCTTGATTTACATAATCAGTTTGAGCATTAAAATCATGATGACAAATTTCATGGTTATCATTATTCTTTATAGCATACATGTCATCACAATAATCAATATAGATAGCAACTTTGTTGTCATAATCAATTGAAACCTCTTCCAAAATAGTGGATTCATCACAAAATAAAGTTATGGCCTCTCCAAATCCACTTTCATAATTATTACAATAAGATTCAACACCCTCCAAAATAGTGGGATCGAAATTACCTAGAGTTGACACTCTTCCAAACCCACTTTCATCATTCTAATCATCAAAAATAGGAGGCATGCAATCATCATAACAAATTTTCTCATCCAAGCTTGGGGGACTTAAAATATCATCTTCATCAAATATAGCATGCCCAAGCTTATGGCTTTGCATATCATTAGCATCATGGATATTCATAGCAAGCATACTAACAACATTACAATCATACTCATCATTCAAAGATTTTACGCCAAACATTTTTTTGAATTCTTTTTCTATCAATTGAGCATAGTTTTCAGCTCCATCATTTTCAAGAAAGGCATTATAAAGATGAATAACATGAGGCAACCTCAATTCCATTTTTTTGTAGTTTTCTTTACAGACCAAACTAGTGATAAAACAAGAAACTAAAAGATTCAATTGCAATATCTAAAGATGTACCTTCAAGCACTCACCTCCCCGGCGACGGCGCCAGAGAAGAGCTTCATGTCTACTACGCAGCATTTCTTCTTGTAGACTTGTGTTGGGCCTCCAAGCGTAGAGCTTTGTAGGACAGTAGCAATTTCCCATCAAGTGGATGACCTAAGGTTTATCAATCCGTTGGTGGCGTAGGCTTCTCTCTCAAACAACCCTGCAACCAAATAACAAAGAGTCTCTTGGGTCCCCAACACACCCAATACGATGGTAAATTGTATAGGTGCACTAGTTCGGCGAAGATATGGTGATACAAGTGTAATATGGATAGTAGATATATGTTTTTGTAATCTAAAAATATAAAAATAGCAAGGTAACTAGTAACCAAAGTGAGCAAAAACGGTATTGCAATGCTTGAAAACAAGGCCTAGGGTTCATACTTTTACTAGTGCAAAATCTCTCAACAATGATAACATAATTGGATCATATAACAATCCCTCAATGTGCAACAAAGAATCACTCCAAAGTTTCTATCAGAGAACATATGACGAAAACGTGCATCAACCCCTATGCATAGATTACCCCAATGTCACCTCGGGAATCCGCGAGTTGAGTTGCAAAACATACATCAAGTGAATCAATATCATACCCGATTGTCACCACGCGTATCCATATGCAAGACATACATCAAGTGTTCTCAAATTCAATATTTAATCCAACATAACAAAACCTCAAAGAGCAAGACTCAATTCATCACAAGAAGGTAGATAGGGAAGAACACCATAAGATCCAAAGATATTAACAAAGCTCGCGGTACATCAAGATCATGCCAAATCAAGAACACGAGAGAGGAAGACCAAACACATAGCTACTAGTACATACCCTCAGCCCCGAGGGTGAACTACTCCCTCCTCATCATGGTGGCCGCCGGGATGATGAAGATAGCCTCCGGTGATGATTTCCCCCTCCGGCAGGGTGCCGGAACGGGGCCCCGATTGGTTTTTTGTGTCTACACAGGCTTGCGGCGGTGGAACTTCTCATCTAGGGTTCTTTCTGGGGGTTTGGGTATTTATAGGAATTTTTGGCGTCGGTCTCACGTCAAGGGGTGCCCGAGGGGCCCACAAGCTCGGGGGGCACGCCCTAGGAGGGTGGACGTGCCCCCCAGGCTTGTGGCCTCCTTGGTCACCTCCTGGTCCAACTCCGGTGCTTCGGGGGTGTCTTTTGCTCCATAAAAATCACCGTAAATTTTCAGCCCATTCCGATAACTTTTATTTCTGCACAAAAAACGACACCACGGTAGTTCTACTGAAAATAGCATCAGTCCATGTTAGTTCTAATCAAATCGTACCAACACCATATAAAATTGTTGGAAACATGGCATGAATACTTCATAAATTATAGATACGTTGGAGACATATCAATGCCTATATACATGATCATTGCCTTGATATCGTCATAATTATGCGCTTTTCTATCAATTGCCCAACAGTAATTTGTTCACCCACCGTATGCTATGTGTTTGAGGGAGAAGGCTCTAGTGAAAACTATGGCTCCCGGGTCTACTTTAATCATATAGAAAAATCCAAAATTCCTTTGCTGCAATTTATTTCTTTTATTTTGTTTTACAATTTATATATCTATCACTATGAGATTTGATCCTTGCAATTAACGATTTCGAGGGAATTGACAACCTCTTGCCCGCGTTGGGTGAAAGTATTTGATTTTGTGTGTGCAAGTGCTATTCACGAGGTTTTGCATGATTCTCCTATTGGTTCGATAAACCTTGGTTCTCACTGAGGGAAATACTTATCTCTACTGTACTGCATCTTCCCTCCTCTTCGTGGAAAATCCCAACGCAGCTCACAAGTAGCAGGAAGAATTTCTGGCAACGTTGCCGGGGAGGATTCACGTCAAAGTATTCTCCCGTCAACTTGCCAATTTTTTGCGCCGTTGCCGGAAGACATCATCAAAGCCTATCACTTATGAGTAAAAATCCATGTCCAACATGTGAAGGTTCGAACTGAAAAAGTGTTCTGCCGTTGCCCAATAGGCTCTCATTTTCCACTTTCTCTTCTGATTCAAAGTTAATTAGCCTTATGATTCATACAATTCGTGGAATAATCAAAGTGCATTTGAGTATATTACCATTTCAGTAAATGATGAAACTCTTATCTTTTGACAGGTCGACTATTTGTTTTCCTAGAGTAATAGATAATCAAAGTATCACTACATATTTATTGATTCGGTGGTTATTCATTGAATCATTCTTCAAGGGAATCCATGTAGTGTGCTTAACCTCACCTCTCACCACTTTCCACTGAGGGTGCGGTCCTTGCCATGGGTCATTGTCGCCGTGCAGGAGAACCTCCCATTGCTTGATGCATTGGCGATGATGTTCCTGGAGAGATGTGAAGCGGCGGGGAAACGCAACCATGTACAGGGCGCTACAATAATGACTCCTTGCATTGCCATCGAATGACCCTCCTGCTTAGGCGATGCTCCTGGCTTTCCTAGTAGACAACATATATACCTTGTAAGCATGTGTTGAGTTTGACAGCTTTCAGGCCGTGATCTACACACACGCGATCTGTGGATGCCTCGATCTGAGCCCAGGAGGAACTCGAGGACGAACAGAAACACACACATGAACACGGGAGACAGTTTTGCGACGCCTTAATTCCAGCGTCTTTTCTGTTTCTCTTCTTTTATTCAACAGGGAAAACAAACTGAGCGACTTCTACGCCACGACCCAACATGCTCGCGCCATCCCACGGCTTCGGATCGTGGACTCGCTCGTGCTACGAAAACGCTAGACACGACTTGGCCGCAACGTGGACTGAGCACGCTTCTGGCCATACAGAAACATGTACGTACAAAACACGTACAGATAAACTCCTAGGTGTCTATAACTGAAACACAAAGAAGAAAGACGTACAGTCTTAGGAAACTAGGAAAGAGGACAAGGTTAACAACAGCAATCACCTACTTAAACTTGTCACTTGCCTTTCATTGCCCTCATGCCAATCCTCTCCCCCATCTCCAGAAATTTTATTCTTCCAAGCGGCTTTGTGAGTATGTCAGCCAACTGATCGCCACTACGGACATGCTACACGGACATTGATCCCGACTCCACCATGTCGCGGATGAAATGATATTTAATATCAATATGCTTACTACTGTCATGGTAGACCGGGTTTTTGCAGAGAGCTATAGCTGACTGGTTATCAATTTTCAGTAATACTTGATCAACCTCCTGCCCGAGCACATCAGCTAATAGCCTCGCCAACCATATTCCTTGACAAGTTGCATATGCGCCCGCCATGTATTCAACTTCACATGATGAGACAGCGACGACTTTCTGCTTCCGTGAGAACCAAGTGATCAGACAAGAGCCAAGATAGAACATAACTCCACTTGTGCTTTTTCGATCGTCAACGTCCCCAGCCATATCACTGTCACTGTAGCCATACAGGCGCAACGCTGTTCCTTCCTTCCTCTCATAACAGCACCTATAATCCAGTGACCCCTTCACATATTTAAGGATGTGCTTGACAGCAGCCAAGTGTTCACTGGTTGGTTTCTCCATGAACCTACTGACAATGCAGATAGGGAAAGCAATATCCGGTCGTGTATGAACTAAGTACCCGAGACTTCCAACAATGCTACGCTATTCAGTAGTGTTAGAGTAGTCATTATGGTATACGACTTCTAGTCCAAGTCAGTTTTGTACCCCTACCCCAAGTCGGTTTGTACCCTCTTATATACTCTTGTATGCCGCACCAAATCATCAATAAGCAATAGTTTTATTCAGCTTTCATGGTATCAGATACCGGTCCCAGGGTTTAGGGTATGGCTCCGCCAACGCCACCGCCGCCGCCGCCGCCCGGCTACTTCGAGCGCCGGGCCGCACTCATCGCCAAGGCTGCCAACGCTGCGGCCGCTTCTCTCTCGGCCCTCACCATAGCTCCACAAAACTACCCTGCACCCATCCTCGCCGCACCAATATCTCTTGCTGACACAATCTTCGACGTCAGCCCCTACATCCCCATAGTTCTTGATATCGCCGCCCACAACTACTACCATTGGAGACATCTCTTCGATCTCCACCTCGGCCGCTGCAACCTGCGCTCGCATGTCGCCGCCAACCGTCTTCCCCGCCCCGATGATCCGCAATGGTTGAAAGACGATCTCGCGATCGTCCAGTGGTTCTACACCCGCATCACCACCGAGATCTTCAACATGCTCGATCACGACGGCGCCACCGCTGCCAACATCTGGCACTCCCTCCGTCAGCTCTTCCAAAGCAACACCGACGCTCGGAAAAACGCTCTCCACACCGAGCTTCGCAATATGGTGCAAGGAGACGCCCCGGTGAACCTGTTCTGCCAGCGCGTTAAGACCATTGGCGATGAGCTCCGCGAACTGGGCGATACAGTTAGCGACTCACAACTAATCAATATCGTCGTCGCCGGCCTCAGCGAAGACTTTGACAAGCAAGCCTCGATCATGCCGATGATACGGCCCCCTCCTACCTTCGCTGAAGTACGTTCCTTGCTACAACTCGCGGCGGAAACACAAGCTCGCAAGGATTCTCGCCCCAAGGTCTTTCATGATGTGGCTCGTCCTCCTCTGTCGTCTACACCAGCGCCGCCTTCCAGGCCGGCTCCTGCCGCCGGGCCGTCCGCATCGTCATCTGTTGAACCGCCCCCAGGCTGGCGTCCTAGTCCGAACTACCGCGGCAAAAACCCTATCTACAGGCCGCCGCCGCCGACTCGTTCGGTTCCGCCTACGACATCACCAGCACCGAGTCCTGCACCACCCACCAGTGCTCCATCTGCGGTTGCATGGCGGCCTCCTCATGATCCTTGGACGGGGCTTGTTCAAGCATGGCCCATGCCCTGGTCCGCTCCGTCCACCCTCGGTGCTCCGCCGGCATACTCAGGTGCCTGGCAACCCGGCCTTCGGCCGCCTACTGGTGCTCCCGGGGTTCTCAACCCCCGACAGCCGGCCAATGCCTATCATGCCGCCCCGACGTATGCTCCGTATGGTCATTATAGCACCGACGGCGGCGCCTACTACACACCTCAGCCGGCCCTGCTCCCAACGCCACCCCCACCACAGCCGGCCAATGCCTACTACACTCCCCAGCCGGCCCTACTGCCTTCACCATCGTATCCGCCGGCACTGCTTCCGACGCCACCCTCACCTGCGACGCCGAGCTGGGATCAAGCTGCCTTTCTCCAGGCCATGAATAACTTTGCTGCACAAGGAAACTCAGGTACGGATTGGATCTTTGATTCAGGGGCCTCTAGTCATATGTCTGCATCTAGTAATTGGTTATCTTCTTGCACTAAATCTCCTTTCCCTTCCATTATCCTTGGAGATGGATCATCTATTCCTATATATTGTGTTGGTCAGGCTCAACTTCCCTCTTCCACCAAACCTCTTTTACTTCGCGATGTTCTAGTTGCACCCGCCCTCATTAAAAATCTTATCTCTGTTCGCCAATTTACTTGCGACAATCTAGTTTCGGCTGAATTTGACCCTTTTGGTCTATCTGTGAAGGATTACCTGACCAAGGCCGAGATCGCTCGCTTCAATAGCTCCGGTGATCTTTATTCTCTTAATGGAGTTCCTGCCGCCACCCCTCCAACATCCATGCTGGCCTCCGTCGATCTCTGGCATCGTCGCTTGGGCCATCCCAACCCCGCCGTCTTAGCTTCTATGCTTAGTGAATTTACCATACCATGTAATAGGGACTCTCATAATTCTGTGTTGTGCGAGTCTTGTCAATTAGGCAAACATGTGCGTCTTCCCTTTAGTTCCTCTAGTTCTTGTAGCACTTATCCCTTTGAATTAATACATTGTGATTTATGGACCTCTCCCATTGCAAGTGTTTCGGGTTTTAAATACTACCTTGTTATCCTAGATGATTTCACCCACTTTGTCTGGACTTTTCCTCTACGCAACAAATCCGAGGTCCATTCTCTTTTCCTTAATTTTCAACGCTATGTGTCTATTCACTTCTTCCTCCCAATTCGCTTTATCCAATGTGACAATGGTCGCGAGTTTGATAACATTAAAAATGGTACTTTCTTCTTACAACATGGCATCCTGCTTAGGTTCTCATGTCCCTACACCTCCCCTCAAAATGGTAAAGCAGAACGCTCTCTTCGCACCCTCAATGATATAGTTCGCACTCTCCTCATTCAATCATCTATGCCTCCCAAGTTTTGGGCTGAAGCCCTACACATGGCTACCTTCCTTCTAAATATTCGACCTTCTAAAACTAAACCCAACACTACTCCCTATTATTCCCTCTTTCTTTCCCACCCCGACTACTCCGTGGTTCGTGTTTTCGGCTGTCTCTGTTTTCCCAATGCCTACGCCACTTCTGCAAATAAATTGTCACCACGCTCTATCCCATGTGCTTTTCTCGGCTTCTCTGACGAGCACAAAGGCTATCGCTGTCTCGACCTTCACACCGGACACGTTCATGTCTCTCGTCATGTCACGTTTGCTGAGCACATTTTTCCTTTCTCACAACGCACTACTACACCATCCAACACCCCTAGCTCCGCAAACACCCCCTCTCCCCGTCCTTTCCAACTATATACTCCCCTACCTGCCGAACACAACTTATCACCACCACCATTAACACCCACCATAGCCAATCCCAACCATACACTCACCCCACCCGAGACGTCCCCAACACCCCTGACCCCTGCTCCCTCCCAAACACCCCCGGCCCCTACTCCCACTCCACCACCCAGCCCTGCTCCCACTCCACCACCCAGCCCTACTCCTTCGTCCGACTCTTCCGCTGCGCCGGACTCACCAGTACCCACCTTACCCCCTCGTGCTATTCCTACAGCAGCCCCGATTAATGATCATCGCATGCGTACTAGGGCCAAATCAGGATTTCATCAACCCCAAGACCGCCTAAACCTTCATACCTCCGTATCTCTCACTTCTCTTCCAAAGAATTACAAAACTGCTCTACTTGATCCCAATTGGGCCGCTGCCATGCAAGAAGAATATAATGCTTTACTTCAAAACAACATCTGGCAACTTGTTCCTCGTCCTCCCAATACAAATATTGTTTCTGGCAAATGGATTTTTCGCCAAAAGTTCCACTCCGATGGGAGCCTCTCACGATATAAAGCCAGGTGGGTTTGTCGTGGCTTTTCTCAGCAACAAGGAATTGATTACGAAGAAACCTTCTCTCCTGTTGTTAAACCTAGCACCATTCGCACCGTTCTTAGTGTTGTTGTCTCCTCTTCATGGCCCATTCACCAACTTGATGTTAAAAATGCTTTCCTCCACGGTTCCCTTCAAGAAACTGTCTACTGCCAGCAACCTCTGGGTTTTGAAAATCCATCCTTTCCAACTCATGTATGTCTTCTTCAGAAATCTCTCTACGGTCTTAAACAGGCCCCACGAGCTTGGTTTCAACGCTTCTCCTCCTTCATTCAAACAATAGGCTTCACTCCATCTCTCTCCGACACCTCTCTTTTTGTGTATCATCAAACTTCTAACACTGCCTATTTACTTCTCTATGTAGATGATATCATTCTTACCGCCTCCTCTCAAAAGTTCTTAGATCATATTGTCTCTCTTCTTAGATCTGAATTTTCTATGACTGACCTAGGACTCCTTCATCATTTCTTAGGCATTGCTGTTGTTCGAGATTCCTCCAGCCTTTTTCTTTCCCAACGCCAGTATATTCTTGATCTTCTTAATCGTGCTGGTATGCTTGACTGTCAATCATCTCGCACTCCTGTCGATACTAGTTTTAAACTTTTGGCTACCGGTGAACCCTTTTCCGATCCTACTCTCTATCGTAGCCTAACAGGTGCTCTCCAATATCTCACCATTACTCGTCCTGAAATCTCTTTTGCTGTTCAACAAGCATGTCTCTATATGCATGATCCCCGTGTTCCTCACTATAATCATGTTAAACGCATTCTTCGGTATTTAAAAGGAACTCTCAATCATGGTCTCCACCTCAATAATTCTTCTCCAAACTCGCTTACCGCATACTCTGATGCAGACTGGGCTGGTTGTCCTGACACTCGAAGGTCCACTTCCGGTTTTTGTGTTTTTCTTGGTAACAATTTGATTTCTTGGTCTTCGAAAAGACAGGTTACAGTCTGACGTTCGTCGGTCGAGGCTGAGTATCGCGCTGTGGCACATGCCGTTGCAGATACAATCTGGATTCGGCAGTTACTCTCCGAGCTACACCGGCCTATTGAGCAGGCCACTATTGTCTACTGTGACAACATATCAGCAGTCTACATGACCAGCAATCCAGTTCAACACCGACGCACAAAGCATATTGAGATTGATATTCATTTTGTTCGTGAAAAGGTTGCTCTTGGTCAGGTTCGGGTGCTTCATGTTCCCTCTACGGCTCAGTTTGCTGACATTTTCACCAAGGCACTGCCTACTAAGCCGTTTCAAGATATCTGTTTCAGTCTCAATGTCGTCGAGCCTGCCGTTGATACTGCGGGAGGATGTTAGAGTAGTCATTATGGTATACGACTTCTAGTCCAAGTCAGTTTTGTACCCCTACCCCAAGTCGGTTTGTACCCTCTTATATACTCTTGTATGCCGCACCAAATCATCAATAAGCAACAGTTTTATTCAGCTTTCAAGTAGCATCTACTGGTGGAGTTGTACTGGTTTTCCTCAATTTCAGTTTGGGTTCCATCGGCACATGTGCTGGGTTACAGTCCATCATTCCCTCCTTCTCAAGAATTTTTGTAGCATAGCCTGACTGACAGAGAAAGATGTTCCTTGGACTTTGACGTACTTCTATTCCAAGATAATATGACAGCAACCCCAGATCACTCATACTGAATCTGTCTTTCATTTGCTTTTTGAAAGAAGCCACTTCTTCAGTGCTTGTTCCAGTAATGATTAAATCATCTACATATACTCCAACCAGCAACTTGGATGTGCCATGACACTTCTTGTATAGGGCGTGTTCCAGAGGACATTTTTCAAAATCCAGTTGCACTAGAGTTTGATCCAACTTTGTGTTCCATGCCCTTGGAGCTTGCTTCAGACCATACAAAGCTTTGCTCAATTTCAGAACTTTTTCTTCCTCTCCATTCACTTCAAACCCTGGTGGCTGTGACACAAACACTTCCTCAGCAAGTTCACCATTTAAAAATGCTGACTTTACATCCATATGATGTATTTCCCAACCCTCCTGAGCTGCAAGTGCAATGATAAGTCTGATGGTTTCCAAACGAGCAACAGGTGCATACACCTCCTCAAAGTCAATTACATGCCTCTGAACATATCCCTTGGTTACTAACCTGGCCTTCTGCTTCACTACGCTGCCATGTGAGTCCTTCAATTTAAAAACCCACTTAAGACCAATTGGTTTTGTACCTGGTGGTAGATGCGTGAGCTTCCAAGTCTTATTTTCTTTAATGGAGCTCAACTCGTCCTGCATTGCACGCCTCCAGCATGCATCTTTGCTTGCCTCCAGGTACGAGGTTGGTTTAGCCATTCCCAACATACACAAGCTATATTCATCACCATCAATCTCAAAAATTTCATCATAAATATCGTCGAGCTGCCGGTACCTTTGCGGTCCTTCTGACGCTGTTGGTTCTGAAACATTTATTGGTGGTGATACAGAGTTTGGGGACGACTGCACCGCCGTCATCGGGGTCTCTGGTTCAATTGTACTTTCAGAACTTCACACCTCGTGATCAACCTGCAATTTCCCAGGTATTGGAGATGGCATGGGCACGCCAACGTCCAGATGTGCACCATACTGAACTGTGAAGGTAACACTACTCGGCTGTGTCGGTTCAGTCTTCTCTAAAACCCAATCCCACTGTCCATCTTCTTCAAATACTACTTCACGAGAGATGTGCAGTTTGTTTGTCCTTGGATCAAACATTCTGTATGCCTTTGAATTTGGCTCATACCCAATGAAGATCATGACCAAACTGCGATCAGCCAGCTTGGGAAGATGTGCACCAATTATCTTACCATGTCCAAGACATCCAAATGTGCACAGAAAATGCACATCCGGTTTCTTCTTGTACAGAGCCTCATATGGAGTCATATTTGGGACACTCATAGTTGGTGCACGGTTGAGCAGAAAAACTGCAGTGGCTACAGCTTCACCCCAGAAAGTACCTGGCAATTGTTTGTTCTTCAACAGGCTCCGCGCCATCCCCACGACAGTTTGGTTTCGGCGTTCAACCACACCATTTTGTTTCGGCGAGTACGGAGCAGTGAGATGGTGCTTGATCCCCAAATCTTCACAGAACTGAACAAACTCCCTTGAGGTGAATTCGCCTCCTCTATCTGTCCGAAGTGCCCTGACAGTCAGTTTCAATTCAGTCTCAACTGACGCCTTGATCTTCTTCACTGCACCTAGTGCCTCATCCTTGCTTTTGATGAGCACAACCCACATATAGCAAGTGCAATCGTCCACTATCAACAAGAAGTACATTTTCCCACCAAAAGTTGCTGGAGAAATTGGGCACAGAGATCACGGTGCAACAGCTGCAGAGCTTCGTCGGCGCGAAAGTTAGCTTCAGCAGGAAATGGTCTACGATGCTACTTAGCGACCAAACAGCCATCACAAAACCGATCACCTTGATCTATCAATGGTAAACCTCTCACCATCTCCTTCTGACCCAAAATTCTTAGCGCTGAGAAGCTCACATGACCATATCTTGCATGCCAAAGCCATGCGTCATCACCTGACTTGGACAGCAAACACTCTGGCAATGTGATGTCAATATGAAACACATACAGCCGGGTTTGGTTCTTCTCACTTTAGCTAGCACCTTGCACTCTCGGCTTGCACCACCATCACTCCATCCTCAACTGAATATTTGCAGCCTATCTCGTCAAGTTGGCTGAGGCTAATGATATTGTTTTTCAGCCTCGGTATGTAATACACCTCAGTCAAGATGCGGTGATCACCAGTGTATGCCTCAAACAAAACCGAGCCTCGTCCCTCGATCTCAACAGTGGAACCATCTCCAAATTTCACTGCACCGCGAATGGAATGATCGATCTCTGCAAATTTGTTTAAGCACCCAGTCATATGGTTGCTAGCCCCAGTGTCCAAATACCAGGCCTTATCCATGCTTCCCTGCAGCTTAGGTTGTACTTTGTCCTCGTGCAGCATCACAGTTTCACTCACTGTCTCTGTCACCTCAACCAGAGTGCACACCTCTGACAACAATAGTGTTGGATCCTCATCAACTTGCTTCTGCACAAGATTGGCCTTCTCTCGCTTCGGTTCCGGGCAATCAGAGGCGAAATGACTATTGACATTGCAGTTAAAACACTTAACTTTTGAAATATCAAACTTACGATGCTTTTTTTGCTTGCCCTTCCCATTGTTCTGGCCATGGTCACCACGACCTTTGTCCTGGCTGCCGCCTTGTCCTCCGCCTCTCTTCGCACCGGAACCTGAGGCACCGCCACTGTCAGCTTATTTCTTTCCTTTCATCAGCGACTCGAGGGCACGTGTGACGAGCATCAGCTGCTCATCCTTGTCGCTGCGGTTCTGCCGGCGCCCGCGCTGGTTCTCCTCAAACGCCGGAGGCGCCCAACTGCATCCTACAGAGTCATCGTCGACATGTCACCCCACTGCTCGATGGTGTTGACGATGTCGGGGAAGTGGTCTGGGATGGCGCTGAATAGACGCTCCACCACGGCCTCTTCTCCAAGGGTGACGCTGAGGGAGCAGATCTCGCTCACCAGTGTGGTGAGTTTCCTGGCAAACTCCGGGATAGTTTCCCCGTCCGCCATGTCGAGGCGATCGAACTGCCTTTTCAGTTGCCGCGCGCATGCCTTCTTCACGCGATCCTCTCCGGCGCGGGCACATCGGATCATCTCCCACGCCTCCAGCGCGGTGTCACAGTCCGCAACCTGCAACATAACATGATCCGGGACGGACTGGGAGAGCGCCGCGAAGGCCCCCTCGTCCGCCGCTTGGTCGTACTCGCCGGAGCCGTCAATCGCCGACCAGACGCGTAGCGCCTTCA
This sequence comes from Aegilops tauschii subsp. strangulata, assembly GCF_002575655.3. Taxonomy (NCBI): domain Eukaryota; kingdom Viridiplantae; phylum Streptophyta; class Magnoliopsida; order Poales; family Poaceae; genus Aegilops; species Aegilops tauschii. The sequence goes on from NC_053040.3 coordinate 449,170,062, forward strand.
TCAACACTTTCATCTTGATAGCCCACAAAGAGTAGTTCGTGTCCGTCAGCATGGGGTACTGCACGGGCACATTGGTGGCTCTCGACGGAGCAGCCAGCACCACGGCGCCATCACCGTCGCCTATGCCCTGCCTCCTGGCTGCCGGCGGCGTGTACTTTCCGCCACCGCTGCCGCCGCTCTTCCCGTCGCTCTTCTTAGGAGACGTATCCCCCATCGCCGCCAATCGCCTCTGATCACCTTCGCCGGACGCCGCAGGAACCTAGAAACCCGAAGCTCTGATGCCAATTTGACATCTTTCAGGCCGTGATCTACACACACGCGATCTGTGGATGCCTCGATCTGAGCCCAGGAGGAACTCGAGGACGAACAGAAACACACACACAGACACGGGAGACAGTTTTGCGACGCCTTAATTCCAGCGTCTTTTCTGTTTCTCTTCTTTTATTCAACAGGGAAAACAAACTGAGCGACTTCTACGCCACGACCCAACATGCTCGCGCCATCCCACGGCTTCGGATCGTGGACTCACTCGTGCTACGAAAACGCTAGACACGACTTGGCCGCAACGTGGACTGAGCACGCTTCTGGCCATACGGAAACATGTACGTACAAAACACGTATAGATAAACTCCTAGGTGTCTATAACTGAAACACAAAAAAGAAAGACGTACAGTCTTAGGAAACTAGGAAAGAGGACAAGGTTAACAACAACAGTGTTACTACTGCAGGCTATAAATGTCTTCGTTTGCTAACATGAGAAAATCAATGGACCACCATCCTTGCTGATTGATTCGCGCGTGTGTGTTTTGTTTATCTGAGACACCAAAGGGGGAGCGTAAACATGAAACATCATGTGTAGTAGATGGTGTTGCACCTCACATGCAGTGGGTGGTGAAGCATGGGGCCATGACTATGGCCGATGTGCTGCTGGAGAACAACGTGAGCCTGAAGGTAGTAGGCGTGAACGGCCACCTGGTATATATGGAATTGTTTTCTCTTCTGTTCCCCTAAAATTGTACTCTATTTTTGGGTGTTGTTGGATTTGTTTTCCCTTTTTCCTAACAAACGGACTCTCCCTTTCATTCATTGATAATGTAGTTGATTCAACGCCTGATTGGTCATTGGTGGGTCAGGGCTTAAGGCTCATAGGTTTGTGCAAAAGGGTGTATGTTCATTTTGCGAAGGTCTATTTCTCCACAGAAAACTATTGAATAATGCTTGTGTGCGGGAATTCTGATTTAGGCACACCTGCCAATCTGTAGAGCTATTGACATCCAAAATATTAAATACATTGTCTGGAAAAGGATACAACCTAATCTCGGCGAGATGGTTAACTTTTATTTACATTTAGAAACTAATTTATTTTCACGACATGGGGCGAACTATTAGATCTGATCTATATGTGTGGTAGAGTTACTTTCTTGTCTGCATCAGCGTTTTAGTTTCGACAATAAGATATTGAGGCAACATTTCTTCTACCTCTTGGAGATTTTTTAATGCCGATGCAAGTGGTCTGAAGATGTCTTCATGACCAAATTTGCAAAGTGATAAGGGAGATATGTGATGGGACATGGAAACGTTTTTAGGGCTTACAATATAAAAACACTAAAATTGCAAACTTTCTAAGGGAGATATGTGATGGGATGTGAGCTAACCATTATTTCATACAGAGCTCCACTCACCCACCCTAACCCTGTCATGACGCTCTATGAGCACTTCCTCTAAGAAGAGGAGACACTTGTGCATGCTGTGCAAGGTGATACACAAGATTGAGAGATGGTCTTGTAAGCTCATGGCGATCATGGAAGTAGTGCAATTCCTTTGTACAAGGAGAAGGACGCCGGGGTGCGGGAGTCTGAACAGGACCGGGTGCTTGTGTGTGAGAGCCTCAAAGATGTGCTTAATCAGCTTGCTCTTGCGTAGGTCGAACACCAATGAGTAATTGTGGTGCCATATGGAATACTGAAAGACGCGCGTCCCGCACCCGCGTCGCTCTCCAGGGGGGCGGCTCGGGTGACCTAACCCCGCCGCCGCCGCCACCCCCTCCTGCTCCCTCCCCCTCGCCGCCGTCGGGCGTTCCCGCCGGGCAAAGCCCGTGCGGCTGCCGGCGGCGGCGGGCCTTTTCTCTCCCGTCACGCATGGAGGCCAGCCCTGGACGGCGCGCCGTGCGTCGCGGAGCTGCACGCCGGCGTGGATCTGGCCCTCTAGCCTCTTCTACGGCGCGGTGGCGCTGGATGCTGGGGCGGCGGCCCCAGGGAGCGGCGGCCCCCTCCTCTCTTCCTCGCGGTGGAGGAGCGGCGGCTGACCGTTTTGGCGGCGGATCGGGGCGTTCGGCTCGGATCTGGTGGGCGCGCGCCGTCGGCGGGATGCGGCGGTGCTGGCCGTCCTGGGCCGCATGGGTGGCAGGGCGGCTGCGCGTGGTGCAGGCCCCGGCGCCTCTGTGGCGGCATGAAGGGCATGTTGGTTGGGTAGGCGCCATGTGTGGTTTGCCCTCCGGACAGATCTGATCTGGCCGGTGCGACCTCAATGTGCGGCGGCTCAGATCGGCGGCGACCCGTGCACACGATGCTTGATGGAGGTTCCTTCAGCAGATCCGGGTGAAAACCTAGTTCTCGGCTTGTTGCCAAGACCGGCGTTGGCGGCACTCTTTTGTGTCATTACCTTCTTGAAGGCCTCGCCGTGGAGAAGCTCCAGACCTCTATCTGCTACCTCCGGGGGAAACCCTAGATCAGTAGATCAGATGACGGTGGCGCGTTGGTGTCGTTTCCTCCTTGGGGGCGTCATTCTTGGAGGCGTACACGGGTTCGAGGGACCAGTGGGCGGCTTTTTTTGGTGGAGCGGTGCTTCATCCTGCACATTGATGACGGCGGATCTCGACGGCGTGGTGCAGTGGAGACTCGGCGCCCGATGCGCGGTGCTGGACTCGCGCAGGAGGGGGTTGCTGTCTGACGTCATGGTGGCATCGATGGCCGAGTGGCCTGACAAGGTAGAAGCCTCAATATCTGCTCTGAAGACGGACCAGCGGAAGATGGCGGCGACGACACATGTGAGTGCGTCAGACCAGTTCATGCCCCAGACCCGGTATGTGGCTCGGCTGGGGCTTCTGGCTTTTGATGATAGGCTTAGGTGAGTGGACTGGGTATTTGGCCCAGCTAGCGCCCCTTCATCATATGGATAGGAGTAGTGGCATTTGATGCCAAGATGGCGGATTCAGGCATATTGTTGTAATACATTGTAAGGTCCTCGAGAATAATCTATAAAGTGGCCGCATGCATCTCCCAGATGCAGAGGTCGGGGGTCATCCTCCTTTTCTAAATAAAAAAATATATGGAATACTGAAATGCAGTTGCTGAAGCGGTCGTTGATTGATATTATGTAGCTTTCCTTTGCATAAGTTAGCAACTACATATACATGTGGCCACATATGATAAGTTGTTTTCAAATACATGTGACAAATTCTTGAAAAAATGGATTGTAACATTGTATAGAAGAGATAAAAGAGAAGAGAGATACATCTAGAGCAAGAGAGGGATAGAGAGGATGGAGGAAGGGAGAGAGACTGTTGTTTGATTGTTATATTGGAGAGAGAGAGAGAGAGGGACTGTTCTTTGATTTTAATATTGAAGGGAGCGAGTTTAACATGACGTAATAAAAAACAAACTACAGAGCTTATGTGTGAGGGGGAGCTACGTTGGAAGAGAGGTTGTGAGAAGAGGTGGAAAGCCTGTATTACTATTGAGGTTGTGGTGCGCTAGCTCAATGCTGAGGCGGCGCCGCAAGAGGTTGTCAGGGAGAGAAGGAGGCATGCCATGCTATTTGTGAGCTGCGTTGGAATTTTCCATAAAAAGAAAGGATGAAAAAAATATAGTAGTAGATAGTATTTCCCTCAGTGAAAACCAAGGTTATCGAACCAATAGGAGAACCAAGAAAATTGCTAATAAGCAGTACCAACACATACAAAAACAAATACTTGCACCTAACACGGGCAAGAGGGTTGACAATTCTCTTGAACTTGTTACTTGCAAGGATTAAACCTGGTAATGATAGATAGATAAATTAAAAAGTAAAATAAAAAAGAAAATTGCAGTAAGGTATTTTTGATTTTAACATATGATAAAAGTAGATCTGGGGTCATAGTTTTCACTAGAGGCTTCTCTCGAAACATACGGTGGTAGACAAATTATTGTTGAGAAATTGATAAAGAAACGAATAGTTATGACGATATTCATGGCAATTATCATGTATATAGGCATCACGTTTGTGTGAAGTAGACCGAAATGATTCTGCATCTACTACTATTACTCCATCAATCGACTGCCATCCAGCATGCATTTATGGTATTAAGTTCATAACAAACAAAGAACGCTTTAAGAGCATCTTCAATAGAAGATGTATATGCAAAAATAACTAACTTTTGCATCTCTTAGGGGCAAGGGCCAAAAACACCTCTCCAACAGATGGTCTAGATGAAAAAAATACATCCCCACCTCCTGGAGATGTAAACAACAACACCTCGCGGTGCAAATTTGCATCTCCACCTACAGAGGATGTAAAAACGCAACCGCCCGCCAACTGGCCAACTATCGTTCCATTCTCTTCCGCGCGACTAGCCGCCGCCCGCCCAACTCCGCCGCTGGCCGAATCGCACCATATCGCCGCCGCCGGGCCCGCCGTGACTTTGCCCCCTCCCCCGCCGTCTGCCTCGCCAGCTCCGAACTTCCTCCGCCATCAGTCGTCACTAATTTCCGCCGCCCGTCGCTGCTCGATTCGGCCCCGCCGCTGCTCCTCCGCCAACCCCCGGTCGTCGCCTCCCCCCCCCAGCCCCCGTCCGTCGCTCGAGTCGCCCCGCCGCCCGCCGCCGCCGCTCCGACCTCGCCGCCCCCACGCTGTCCGTCCCGTCACCGCCGCTCGACCTCGCCGCCCCCGCGCCGTCCGCCTCGTCGCCGCCGCCCCCCGCGCCGTCCGCCCCATCACCGCCCCGCCTCGTCCGCCTCGTCGCCGCCGCCCGACCTCGCCGCCCCCGCGCCGTCCGCCCCATCCCCACCGCCCAACCTTGTTGCCCCCGCGTCGTTCGCCCCGTCGCCCCCGCTTCGCCGCCCGCCTTCGCACGCAGCCGGTCCGACCTCGCCTGACCTCGCCCGACCTCGTCTCCCTCGCGCCATCTGCCCCATCGCCGCCGCCAAACCTCGCCGCCCCCTCAAATGAAGTACTGGTTGAAATATAGTTTTTACATCTCCATTTGCATCTTCTATTGAAGTAGTTGTTTTACATCTCTGTTTGGCATCATCTGTTGGAATTGGCCCCTTTTTGGAGATGCAAAAAGGACTTTTTAAAGATGTAAATTGTGACATCTCTTGTTTTAAATCTCCAAATTTGCATCTTCTATTGGAGATGCTCTAAGCAAGATGAGATGATGTAGACAGATTGAAACCAAGCAATATGATTAAACCCCGTCGTTACACAAGGCCTTCAAAGGTTAGGAACAGGGCTTTCACTCGAAGATCCGGAGCTTGGTTAGACTGAATTTAGATAACCACATATTTGAATGTGTTTCTAAAGAAGAAACCAACCGAAGAATGACATGTAGAAAATCCGCTTACCATTTATTATTTTCTCTTACAACGTCCAATATTTCTACATGAGTAACAAGATTACTACACCCACATCCAAATCTCTTCTGCAATTATCATGCAGATCCCATCAGATCGTCGTTACACAAGGCCATCCGTCCTTGGCACACTAATCATCATGAATTTAGTTCATCAGTTGCGTTGTGCTTGGGGAAGGAGGGATTTGCAATAATAGTTGCACTTGCATCCCTCCGGGACGCAGATGCCTTCTGCTCTGACGTACTTCTTCAGGCAGTCCGTGTAGCACGTGACCGCTTGGCATTTGCCGGAGTAGATCACCTTCGAGCAATCGTACTGAGGAGGAATTTGCGCCGCCAAGGCTGTGTATGTATGTAAACACAAGGAAATTCAGGCCATGGTCAATCATGTTAGCTTAATTGCCCATAACAAAATCATATCAGAATGATCGGAAGTAAATACCTGAGGATGACACTAGAAGGACAGTGGCTAGAAGAAGCAGCAGTTTATTCATAGTCGCCATGGATCGTCTCTTGTAGTCAAAGTTGGAACCGAGAAACTCACCACGTATCCTATTTGCTTTTCGTTGTGATGGTACCTTGTCTCTTGGCCTGGCCTAGGAGCTACTCTGTGGGTGACATGAAAGGGCTTTATAATGAAGAGCCCTACTATTTTTGGAATCACATTAATTGACATTGATATCCTCCGATAAAAAACTAAAGGATATTGATACTCGGTATTTCAGACGGATATGGATCAATTGAACTTGTGTTGCCAATTTCTGGATTAATTTTATACTACTAAAAAAATGCCTTAGTATATGATTTATGCAAAATCTATTTTCTAGAGGGAATTCCTTATTTAACACTATCTTAAATTGTGTTTAGCTATTTGACACTGAAAAACTTTTTCTTCCCTACCTAACATAAAGTTCAAATTTTATTTCTTGTGACATTTTCGTCCATTTTTACTACCGACGGTGTTAAATGACACCTAAAAAGACAACCTTACTCCTGATGTAACTTGGGACCAGAATTATTCACATGACCAAAGATACGGTGATTCACATGGCCATGAAAGGTGATGGGCAAAAGCAGAGTCGTCGCTCTCTTACGTCCTCCTCACCCTTCGGCTGCCGGGACGTCGTGACATGCAAGGCGAGCTAGCCAGACATACGAGGGATTGTGTTGTTCATGTGACTGGCACTATACAGGGACTAAGCTGATTAGGCAGACCGAGCTTAATAATGACCGAAAATCCAAAATAGCTCCACTCGCCAACGCCAGTCTCCTGCCTCCCTCGCCAACGCCACTGGGCTCGGCCGGGCAAAGCTTGTCTGGAGCTAGCGGCAGCGGGGTATCCTCATTCCCGCGTGGGTAGGGGCCGGCGTGGTGTGGTTTCCTCCGGCCTGGGCGCGGCACGGTCGCCGGGCACTGCGGTGTGGCGGCATGCTGGTGCTCTGGTGGGCGTAGGTGTGTGTGTGTGTCATGTTTCGGGCGGCGGTAGGCGGGGGAACATGCAGGGTGGCTGTGGTGGCGGGGCTGTTGTGACCAGATCTGCCTGGCGGCTATCCCTCACGGCGAGGGCGAGGGCCGTGGGCGGCGTGGATCGGTGGATGCTGCTCCATTTCGGCATGGTAGTGGTGCCGACATGGCGGTGGCTCCATTGGTCCTGCTCGTGGTGGCTTGGTCCGCCAGGTTCGGTTGGCTCTGTTGGCGGCCAGGGGCGTGGGTGCACTGGCCGGTGAGGCGGCCGCTGCGGCTTGGCGGCGGTGGTTGGTGCTCGGCGGCAGGGTGCGGGTGGTGGTAGCCCATCTCTTCTCCTAGATCCGGGCCAGCGGCGTGATTTCTCGTGATGCGGAGATGGCTGGGAACATGGGCTCGTGCTCGTGCGGATCGGCTTGGGGCCCGAGGCAGGTTGGAGCTCTCGCTCTGGGTAGGTGATGGAGGTCTCGGTCCGGGTGTTTTTCGCAGGTGATGAGGTCTCTCTCCTCGTGGATGCGGTGGTCGGTGGTGGTGGCCGGGTTTCTTCTATTCCGTCGGGCAGATCGGAGTCGATGACCACGGTCGAGGAATCATGCGAGTGGGCTCGGTGGCGGTCGTCGGTAGTCATGGGGTTGTGTCCCCCTCCCTCCCCCAGTCCTCCGGGACTGGATAGGAACGCAGGTGTGGATGCCCCCTACTGTGGGGGCATCAACCCAGATTCCGTGACTGATGCCGGGCTAGGAGCGAAAGGATACACCTTTTCTCTCCTCCTTCCTTGGTTGGTGCTCCGTGATGTGGACGGATGGCGGTGGCTCGGATTCGGACGCTGGAGCGACGGCTTTGGATGGCGGTTTGCATGGTTGGCTCTTCGACGGGCACCACATCGATGGTGGTGGCTTCCCCCTCTTGGCCCTATGGGTGGGTCGGGCGCACTCCCTGTCATTGACAGTGGCATCGGCCCGATCCGGATCTGGGGAGCTGAACTCGTCGCGCTTGTGCTGAAGACCTCGTGGTGCCACGAGGGAGCTGCCGAGTGATAGCCCCATGCTTTGTCGCCGACGAAGGCGTGCTTGCGGGCACCGCTCTCTTCCGGAAGACGTCGTCGTGGTGCTCCTCGACATGCCAGGGTTCCGGGTGAAGACCCTTATCCCTTTTGGACTCAACAGCGGCGACGCTTTGCGCCGTTTCCCTCCCAAGGGCGTTGTTGCGGAGCTTATGTGTTTAGGGCCAAGTGTGACGTTGTACTCAGTTCCCCTATTTTCTTTCTCGGTAGCGTAGTCGCGTGCGTTCTGCGTGTTCCGGTTTTGTTGGGATCGGCATTGTATGAGGGCAACCTCACGATCTCATATCGTTCGGCCGTGTACTTAATTTGATGATTGCTTTATATATATAATAAGACGCAAGCCTATTTCAAGAGCTTAATAATGACCATCAAAATGTGACGCTGGGCGTCTTAGTGGTCGACTAAACTAAACAAAGCTGCCAACATAATTTAAGCTGGATGTTAGTGATTGTTGGAGTTGTGTCGAATATTGTGTACAAGATAGGTTACAGCTGGACTAGGAGTTGTATTGTGTTTACATAGGATGTGGAGTTGTGTCCTACTAGGACACTTCTATCCTAGGCCTCTCATATATAGTGGGGGTAGACAAACGATGTAACCTATGCCAACATAATAGCACAGGAACTCAGGGGAAGCCGGCGGCGTGTGCCGGCCTCCAGGGCGACCTGGTGCGATATTGTAGCGGTGTCATGGGGAGGAGCGCCCATAGTCAGGCCCCGGGGATGTAGCCATATCGGTGAACCTCGTTAACAAATCTCGGTGTCGTGCTCGTGTGATTACTTGGTTCTCGGATGATCGATGGTATGTCTCGGATTTATTCTACAAGTGGTATCAGAGCTAGGCTGTTGGGAGGCTGTGGATTGTTGATCTAGAAGAAGTATCAAGTTCGAGATGTAGCCGGTTACGGCGCGGTTCTCGGCAGGATTGAAGGATCGATCAGCAGAGTTCTTGGCGGGACTTGCAGCAGCACGTACGGTGGCTGGCAAGACGTGCGGCGATCGATCAGGTGGGTCGATCGGGCGAGCGTCAAGCAGCGCACGCGAATTGCGGCAGCAGCGACGCGGTCCAGCAGGCGGTGTTCTCGGCGACGGCGCGACGTATCACGTAATCAGCAGGTCAAATCGGATGGGCAATCAAAGCAGCGTGGTCGGCCATGGCACTGGAGGGCAGATCCTTGGCGTGATGGCCTGGTGCGGCCTAATCAAGCTATTTGTGTGCTGGAGGCCTATTGCGTAGTGCGCTGGGGTTGGCGAGGCCCACGTTGGGCTGCTTGTGCTAAATCCTATGGAGAATTGCTGCTGATCGGGAGGCGTCCGTATGTGGTGGAGCACCTCAGATTTGTTTGTGACAGAAAAAGATTGGCACAAGGACTTGGAGTCAGATCATGATGCTTATCAAGAAAGGAACAGAGAAGTTCGTTCAAAAGCTACATACGTGTGGTGAATTAGGAGCCTTGGCTTGCTTTGTTAATCTCCTTTGGTGTTCACACGGGAAGGCTATGAATGATTGTGCTTTTGTTTTCTTTGTTGGTACACATTTGTGTTTGGATGGCGATGGCCACGGTGACGGCTTGAGGAGTCTGGAATGTGTCTGCAGTCGGACAAGTTTGGCTGACACAAGTCGGTTGGTACAGAAGACGGTGCGGGATCGGCGACAACGACATAGGAGCGTGATGCTGATGGTGACCGACTTCTGGGACGTGGAAACACGTGGCACATGCCTGAGTGCTTGTGTGGCTTCGACAAGACTATGGCGCGGGGTTGATTCAAGGTGGCGTACGCATGTGAGCTTGAAGTCGACGGGGCGCGAAGGTGGACTGATCATCTACCATGGAGTCATGTTGAAGGTGGAGCTGGATTGAGGGGCTATGATGTAGGGATCCAAAGAATCGAAGCCTATTTCAGCTGGGGGAAAAGCGAGTGGCACGTAGTTTGGACTGGAGCCCAGTGGTCTGATGAAAGCGTGAAACTCGTCATCGGTCGGTGATCATCGGTGGTACTCTGCAGTGGGGATTGAGTGGTGCGGGTTCGCGACCCTTGAGACTCGACCGGGACAGCGGAGGCTCGACGCGGTAATAGCGGCGAGGCGTGCGGCGCGCACGGGACATGGAGACGGGCCAGGGCTCTGGTGGTCATACATGTGGTGAGACAACTGCGAATTTGAATCGGGATGACTACAAGCAATGGTGAAATTCCTTCAAGTTTCGAACAGGCGTTCAAGAAAGGAACGGTGATGTTGAGTTCAGGTAACTCTTATGTGTGATACCCAATATGTGAGTTGTTCACTTTCACACAGGTCAGTGGTCGGTGTGTGATGGCGTTGGACGGAACTCTGGAAGTTCGGAGTACAAACTAGAGTAGCAAGGAACTTAATTTTGCTCGAGTGTTGACCGTGGTCAAGAAAAGAAGGAACTACAAGTTGCAGGTGGAGTCATATGGAGTCTTTGGAGTAGCAGCGATACTCTTGGGATAAGCTCAAGTTCAATGTACATGGAAGTTTGACGCATGGACAAATCCAAGGTGGTGGAGTATATTCGCCAAGGTGGAGTTTGTTGAAGTTGTGTCGAATATTGTGTACAAGGTAGGTTACAGCTGGACTAGGAGTTGTATTGTGTTTACATAGGATGTGGAGTTGTGTCCTACTAGGACACTTCTATCCTAGGCCTCTCATATATAGTGGGGGTAGACACACGATGTAACCTATGCCAACATAATAGCACAGGAACTCAGGGGAAGCCGGCGGCGTGTGCCGGCGTCCAGGGCGACCTGGTGCGATATTGTAGCGGTGTCATGGGGAGGAGCGTCCATAATCAGGCCCCGGAGATGTAGCCATATCGGTGAACCTCGTTAACAAATCTCGGTGTCGTGCTCGTGTGATTGCTTGATCCTCGGATAATCGACGGTATGTCTTGGATTTATTATACGGTGATCGCGTGCGCAATCAGGCCACCATTGCAGTACATTGTTGTCGTTAATTAGCCAATCTACAAGTCTACCACACATCCAAAAATAACTGCGAAGATTATGTTATTGTTCGTGACACTTTAGCCTAAAAAGTGAAATTGTTGATGTCAATATAGACGAAAGTCTACAACAATAATAAATTGTTGATGCCAGTTTTTGGCACCGCAATAAACGTAATTAAGATGACCACGAATGAAAGAACTTTCAACATGAAAAAGTTCTGTATAGTTGTAGTGAACACGGAAGACCTATTCTCATCCCGAACTCAAATGCACCCATGATAAACAGTAAAATCAAAAAAATAGTAAACAAATTCAAAGCTTTCTGAAGTTTTTTATGGTAAACTTTGACAAATATTTTCTATGCTTGCATGGAAGTCGTGGCACAAATCAACACTCCAAATCGTTTTCAAAACTAGATTTTTTGATGCACCAATTCTATTTTTATTGCACGACTTCCACTAATGTTATTTCATGCTAAAATTTTGCAACCATACAAAACATTTGTCAAAACTTTACCAAAAAAATTCAGATTTTACTATTTTTCAATTTTTATTGTTCATCATGGAGCATTTGAGCTCGGGAACAGATACTCCACGTCCAAGTGAGCAACTTCTATGTTCCGGTCATTGCCATCCGACCTGATCTCGGGGGCGGAAACTGAGCTCGGAGTATTGAGATGCAGGGTTCTGGAGTATTGTTAAGCCGATTAACCCTTCAAGATGACCTCCGATGGAAAAGTTCTCTACATGAAATGTCTTCGTCTTGGAAGGACGATCAAACTTTATTTATACACCATCTCAATTCGAGGTCATCTGCAACCTGTGGAGCTAAAACAAGATCATGCGGAAAAATCCTGTTGGGCAATCCGAGGTCCTAGGCAATCCGAGGTCATGTGCAATCTGAGGTCATATACAATCTAAGGTCTCAAAATCCAAGGTCTTCAAATCCCAAGCCTCCAAAGCCAAGGTCTCAAAATCCGAGGGAGGTGACATGGAATTCTAAACCCGACTATGTGAGCTAGACCCGGCCAAGAGCTGAAAATGGACCCGTGAAGTCATCCACATGGCCTCGGATGAAAAAGTGTTCAACACAGAACTTGTTCGCCTCGTCGAAATGGTTAAATTTTCTTTGGGCACGTCTACATCCGAGGTAGTCTGTGGCATGTAGAAACCAAAAACCAAACTTCTGTCTCGGGCATACCTGAATCCAAGTCGGTTAAGTTTGGAAGATTTTTGATGAGGTTTGGAGTCTTTTTCTTGCATGGGAAGTCCATCCGCCTCTTATATATGTTCTTGGAGGTGGCGGTCGATTGAACAACACACAATCAAAACATCAATATACTATTTTTTTTATCTATGTTTTATCTCTCCATCGTTTTTCTCTCTCGTTCTTCGTTGCTCCTCCTGCTCGAGAGCTGCGAATCCCGAGGCTCTAGGGGTGAGCGAATCGACCTAGGGAAGCCCATAGCCGCCGCACTACCTGACATGGTCCCTCCCGGGTGTGCGGGGTTTCGGGTTTGCGAAAGCATCCGCCGACAGTCCTGCGTATTGCGCTCCCGGTCGGATCTTCTTCAACATGAGCTGCGATGCATCAGCGTCAACGTTGAAGGTACGTGGTGACGTGTACGTGCACGAACACATATAAAAACTTCCTCAGTTTTCAACATGTGTATTAGTGTCATGCAGTGTGCAACATGGCAACACATCCAAGCAAGCTATTGCCATTGGCCGCTGTACTTCACCCTAAAAATTGGAACCATTTACAAGCATGTGAGCATCTTTTTGGTGTGAATGGAATTATCAAGATATAGGGGGCTTTACCCCTCAAAAATAGGGGGCTTTAATGGTGGTTCGGGTACACACAGATTCATGTATCCTATCTTCAATGTAGAGATGTACATATAACTTATGGGTTATGGCGTTTGTACCGTCCACCATATGCTTCTCAGACTGAAAATTCACAGGGGCGTGCAGGTGCACGGGCACGCATCTGCTAAGTCCTGCTCGGCCGCTCGATTGCCTCACGATTCATAAATAGTTGGATCCCGTACGAGGACATAGTAAGTTTTAAGTTTCAATCGCTGAAACCTCGATGTTTGAGCTGACAATTGCAATTTTCTTGCTCACTCTTACCAAGTTTAATAGATAAAACTTCAAGGCATTTTTTTTGTCGGTCGCAAGACAAAAATCGTAATTTTATTTTTCGTCTGTACTAAATTTCAAGAGTTGAAACTTAATATTTTCAAATTTTGTTAAAACGTGTTCAAAATTGATCTTATTTGAAAGTCCTCATCGCGAGGACACAACGTAACCCTCTTTTTTCAGGTTAAGGAGTAGAGAAAATGGCTCGAGCCGAGGTCCGAGTATGAAGCGCTGCAGCGCTGAAGTATGAGCCCTGTGGATTAGCGATTGCTTTTCTACGAGGCTCGTACCGATGGCATACTTCCAGAAAAAGCTCGAACGACTTTCAACCAAAGGGTACCCTGTACCCAAAACTGCTCCTTATCTCAGACAACACATGACTGGTGAGCTGAGCAACCCATGAGATATACGGCACCATATGGGTCATTTGCAACTCGTGTCCATACTAAGCAATTACTCTCACACGAAGGTGCGGCCTAAAGCTTCTTTGAGGTGATCCATTAGGATAACTGGATTTCAGTGAATTTTCCTCCAGGTATTGGGTTCGGAGGGAAATGAACACTGTGGAAGTCATTTAATTCCGATGGATGTGGGCGTGCGGCCACGGACGCGTTTCCGGGTGAAATATCACACCTGAGACTTCACCCCTTCATGAGGTCACGTCACACACCCCTAAAAGAAAATGAGATCATGTCACACCCAACTTATTCCAAAGCCCCTTCTTTTACTTATTCCGACGACGACGCTTGCTAGCATGGTAGCTAGTCGTCCCAGTCATCGACGAATTCCTGCCCACTATGTTATATTGTTTTCACTACTACAACAACACATTTATAGACATTTTTTTTACCAAAGTGATTTTTTTGCGTGAAAAAAGAGCTTTATTTATGTAGGAATAGTTGTACAATCGCTTGCCATCAAGCTAATCAGAGTATTTGGAGGCTCCTGCAACCACAAGTCGGTTCAGAGTTTCATTCTCAACATATAAGCCAACGATCTGTAGTCCTATTCTGTAAACGCCCAATATGTATACATAGATGCTCTCTCTCTCCTTCATCACCTCCTTTATCTCATTCACCACATGGCCTAAGTACGACTGATTCTTATCTGGGTCATTTGGCATATTAACCAACTTGGCACAATCCGATTGTATGACCAATGGCAACGATGTATGCTCTAGGGCCATTTTGATTCCTTCTCTCGCGGCTATACATTCTGCTTCTAGCACATCCATGCAATAAGGTATACCAAATGAACGAAATATGCCCTAGATGCAATAATAAAGTTGTTATTTTATATTCCCTTATTCATGATAATTGTTTATTATTCATGCTAGAATTGTATTGACCGGAAACTTGATATATGTGTGAATACATAGACAAAACACCGTGTCCCTAGTAGGCCTCTACTAGACTAGCTAGTTAATCAAAGATGGTTAAGTTTCCTAACCATAGACATGTGTTGTCATTTGATGAACATGATCACATCATTAGGAGAATGACGTGATGGACAAGACCCATCCGTTAGCTTAGCATATTGATCGTTCAGTTTTATTGCTATTGCTTTCTTCATGTCATATACATATTCCTTTGACTATGAGATTATGCAACTCCCGGACACCGGGGGAATACCTTGTGTGCTATCAAACGTCACAACGTAACTGGGTGATTATAAAGATGCTCTACTAGTATCTTCGAAGGTGTTTGTTGGGTTGGCATAGATCGAGATTAGGATTTGTTACTCCGAGTATCGGAGAGGTATCTCTGGGCCCTCTCGGTAATAAGAAGTCTTGCAAGCAAAGTGACTAATGAGTTAGTTACGGGATGATGTATTACGGAACGAGTAAAGAGACTTGCCGGTAACGAGATTGAACTAGGTATGAAGATACCGACGATCGAATCTTGGGCAAGTAACATACAGATGATAAAGGGAATAACGTAAGTTGTCATTACGGTACGACCGATAAAGATCTTCGTAGCATATTGATACGTCTCCAACATATCTATAATTTTTTATTTTTCCATGCTATTATATTATCTGTTTTGGATATTTTATATGCATTAATATGTTATTTTATATGATTTTTGGGACTAACAGAGCCCAGTGCCAGTTTCTGTTTTTTCCTTGTTTTAGAGTTTCGCAGAAAAGCAATACCAAACGGAATGAAACTTTCGCGATGATTTTTCTTCGACCAAAAGACATCCAGAGGGCTTGGAGTGCACGTCAGGAAAGCCACGAGGTGGCCACAAGGTCAGAGGGCGCGCCCCCACCCTTGTGGGCCCCTCGTGAATCCACCGACCTATTTCTTCCGCCTATATATTCTCAAATATCCCAAAACCTCCCAGGGGAGCCACGAAACCACTTTTCCACCGCCGCAACCTTCTGTACCCGTGAGATCCCATCTAGGGGCCTTTTCCGGCATCCTGCCGGAGGGGGATTCGATCACGGAGGGCTTCTATATCAACACCATCGCCTCTCCGATGAAGCGTGAGTAATTTACCACAGACCTACGGGTCCATAGCTAGTAGCTAGATGGCTTCTTCTCTCTCTTTGATTCTCAATACCATGTACTCCTCGATGTTCTTGGCGATCTATTCGATGTAATACTTTTTTGCGGTGTGTTTGCTGAGATCCGATGAATTGTGGATTTATGATCATCTTATCTATGAATATTATTTGAATCTCCTCTGAATTCTTATATGCATGATTTGATATCTTTGCAAGTCTCTTCGAACTATCGATTTGGTTTCGTCAACTAGATTGGTTTTTCTTGCAATGGGAGAAGTGCTTAGCTTTGGGTTCAATCTTGCGGTGCTCAAACCTAGTGACAGAAGGGGAACCGACACGTGTTGTATTGTTGCCATCGAGTATAACAAGATGGGGTTTTCATCATATTGCTTGAGTTTATCCCGCTACATCATGTCATCTTACTTAATGCGTTACTCTGTTCTTATGAACTTAATACTCTAGATGCAGGCAGGAGTCGGTCGATGTGTGGAGTAATAGTAGTAGATGCAGGCAAGAGTCGGTCTACTTGATACGGACGTGATGCCTATATTCATGATCATTACCTTAGATATCGTCATAACTTTGCGTTTTTCTATCAGTTGCTTGGCAGTAATTTTTTCACCCACCGTAATATTTTCTATCTTGAGAGAAGCCTCTAGTGAAACCTATGGCCCCCGGGTCTATTTTTGATCATATAAGTTTCCGATCTACAATTTTAGTTTCCTATTTACTTTCTTTGCAATCTTTTACTTTACGATCTATAAACCAAAAATACCAAAAATATTACTTTGCCGTTTATCCATCTCTATCAGATGTCACTTTGCAAATAACCGTGAAGGGATTAACAACCCCTTTATCGTGTTGGGTGCAAGTTGGTGTTTGTTTGTGCAGGTATTCGGTGGCTTGTTGCATTGTCTCCTACTGGATTGATACCTTGGTTCTCAAAAGCTGAGGGAAATACTTACTCTACTTTGCTGCATTACCCTTTCCTCTTCAAGGGAAAAACCAACGCAAGCTCAAGAGGTAGCAGGAAGAATTTCTGGGCCGTTGCCGGGGAGATCTACGTCAAGCCGAGACATACCAAGTACCCATCATAAACTCTCATCCCTCGCATTACATTATTTGCCATTCGCCTCTCGTTTTCCTCTCCCCCACTAATAAAACGATTTTCGAAAAGATTTGCCTTTTCTTCGCCCCTCTTCCGTTCGTCTTCTTTGTTTGCTTTTTGTGTGCTCGTGTGTTGGATTGATTACTTGTCACGATGGCTCAAGATAATACTAAATTGTGTGACTTTTCCGATACCAACAACAATGATTTTATTAGTACTCCGATTGCTCCCACTACTAATGCGGAACCTTGTGAAATTAATACCGCTTTGCTGAATCTTGTTATGAAAGATCAATTTTCCGGCCTTCCCAATGAAGATGCCGCATCCCATCTTAATAATTTCGTTGATTTGTGTGATATGCAAAAGAAAAAAGATGTGGATAATGATATTGTTAAATTGAAGCTATTTCCGTTCTCACTTCGAGATCGTGCTAAAACTTGGTTTTCATGTTTACCTAAAAATAGTATTGACCCATGGAATAAGTGTAAAGATGCTTTTATTTTCAAGTATTTTCCTCCCGCTAAGATCATCTTCCTTAGGAACGATATTATGAATTTTAAGCAACTTGACCATGAACATGTTGCACAATCTTGGGAGAGGATGAAATTAATGATTAGAAATTGGCCAACTCATGGTTTGAGTTTGTGGATGATCATACAAAAATTTTATGCCGGATTGAGTTTTGCTTCTAGAAATCTTTTAGATTCAGGTGCGGGAGGTACTTTTATGGAAATTACTTTAGGAGAGGCTACTAAACTCCTAGATAATAGTATGGTTAATTATTCTCAATGGTATACCGAAAGATCTTCCACTAGTAAAAAAGTGCATGCGATTGAAGAGATTAATGTTTTGAGTGGAAAGATGGATGAGCTTATGAAATTATTTGCTAGCAAGAGTGCTCCTACTGATCCTAGTGATATGCCTTTGTCTACTTTGATTGAGAATAAAATGAATCTATGGATGTGAATTTTGTTGGTACGAACAGTTTTGGTAATAACGCGTATAGAGGTAATTTTAATCCTAGGTCGTTTCCTAGTAATTCCTCTAATAATTATGGTAATTCCTACAATAATTCTTATGGAAATTATAATAATATGCCCTCTGAATTTGAGAATAGTGTTAAACAATTTATAAGTTCGCAAAAGAATTTCAACGCTTTGATTGGAGAAAAATTGCTTAAGATTGATGATTTGGCTAGGAACGTGGATAAAATTTCTATTGATGTTGATTGTTTGAAACTTAGATCTATTCCACCTAAGCATGATATCAATGAGTCTCTCAAAGCTATGAGAATTTCCATTGATGAGTGCAAAGCAAGAACCGCTAAGATGCATGCTAAAAATATTGGTTTATAAAAAGCATGTTCTTCTAGTTTCCATGAAAATAATGATGAAGATCTTAAAGTGATTGATGTGACTCCTATTGAATCTTTGTTTTCCAATGTGAATCTTGATAAAGATGGGACTGGAGATGAGTCAACTTTAGTTAAAAGGTGTCCCAATGATTCGGAGTTTTTAGATCTTGATGCAAAAATTGATAAAAGTGGGATTGGAGAGGTCAAAACTTTAAGTAGCAATGAACCCACTCTTTTGGATTTCAAGGAATTTAATTATGATAATTTTTATTTAATAGATTGTATTTCCTTGTTGCAATCCATTTTGAATTCTCCTCATGCTTATAATCAAAACAAAGCTTTTACTAAACATATCGTTGGTGCTATGATGCAATCTTTTGAAGAAAAGCTTGAATTGGAAGTTTCTATCCCTAGAAAACTTTATGATGAGTGGGAAACCTACTATTAAGATTAATATTAAAGATTATGAATGCCATGCTTTGTGTGATTTGGGTGATAGTGTTTCCACGATTCCAAAAACTTTGTGTGATATGTTAGGTTTCCGGGAATTTCATGATTGTTCCTTAAATTTGCATCTTGTGGATTCCACTATTAAGAAACCTATGGGAAGGATTAATGAGGTTCTTATTGTTGCAAATAGGAATTATGTGCCTGTAGATTTCATTGTTCTTGGTATAGATTGCAATCCTACATGTCCTATTATTCTTGGTAGACCTTTCCATAGAACGATATATTGGTGCAATTATTTATGAAAGAAGGAAACATTAGATTTCAATTTCTGTTAAGGAAAGGCATGGAACACTTTCCTAGAAAGAAAATTAAACTGCCTTATCAATCTATTATGAGAGCCACTTATGGATTGCATGCCAAAGATGATAACACTTAGATCTATTCGTGTTTTATGCCTAGCTAAGGGCATTAAACAATAGCTCTTGTTGGGAGGCAACCCAATTTTATTTTTGTTTTTGCTTTTTAGGTTCTGTTTTGCAATAAATATTCCATCTATTCTCTGGTTAGATGTGTTTTTATGTTTTAATTAGTGTTTGTGCCAAGTAAGACCTTTGGGATAGCCTACGGTGATAGTTGATTTGATCTTGGTGAAAAACAGAAACTTTTGCGCGCATGAAAATAATCTAACATATAAACCCTCAAGAAGTGCTGGGCACAACCATCGCTCGAGCGCACCGCACCACGCGAGGGGTAAAAACCACCGCACCGCGCTGTACGTGGGGTAAAAACTGTGAGGGCACACCGCACCACACGAGCGAAATAGTGCGAGCGAGCGAGCCGGCCTGCATCTCCCCCCTCCGCCTGAGCCGTCGTCTCGCCCGCTCCCCCGAGCCACACGCACACCCAATCCCCTCCCCTCCAACCCTAGTCGCCTGGCTCGCTTCCTCCTCCATCCTCCCGCGTCTGTGGCCCCCTCCAGCATCTCTTCCACCACGGGATCCGAGGTGCGCGGGCGTCTCTCTCCGCCTTGCCTAGTGTGCCATCAGACGAGGCGGCGGCAGAGGGAGGGAGGAGGCGGGCACGACCTACTTTTCCCCTCCCACCCCTGCTCGACCTCCCTCTAGCCACCGCCGCCTCCTCCTCCTCTCCCTCTCCCGTGTTGCTGTCGTCGACCCTCACAGCTGCTCCTCCCCACGCTAGCCCCTCCACCTCACATTCTTCCGCTTGGCCGTCCACGCGGCCAGCAACGGCACCACACCGTAGGGGCGGTCAGGGTGCCTGCTACAAGCCGCTTGACCTCCTGGCGCTGCTTCCTCAAATGTGCCGGCGTCGCTGCCTGCGCCTTCTCCAGCGCCGCTTCGGTCACCGGCGCCAACTCCGGTCAGTGGTCTCCGGCACGCCCTCGCGACTTGACGAGGCAGAGATGTGCCGAGGATCCCCACGCCCTTGGTTCTCATGTTCTCTGCTCCCAGCCGCAGCAGATCGTCCCAAAGGTATCTATCCCCATTATTCTCCTTCCTTCATGTTGTTTATCAATGTATCCATGCCTAGGCTAATTCACGCCATCAGCCTGATGAAATGTCTTGATGTTCTTTCTTTTATCGAATGTCTTTTGCTATAATAAGGCCATGTGAAATTATATGTATTCTTTCTTGGTAATATTGTTGATCCTTGTTAATTTTGGAGCTGCTATGGATCCTTTTTTTTCTCAGATGCCATCTTTCATGAGAAATTCAGCACATCAAATCTCGAAGATTTTTTTCCTCGAGACCTTTCCAAATGTAATTTAGTTTTGTCTTTTGACATTTGTTCTTTTGTTGTTATCTTAGGCATTATCGTGAGGAGGGAAGCGGCCGCAGATTAAGGACAGCGCGGGTTAAGAGCATGGTCATAGTCTAGGAGCACACCCGGTGGTCGGCGCGTATGTTGTCTCCATGCCAAATTAGCCACTTGATTATTTTAACAAATCCCTCTTCTGCCTCTTAGTCATGCTCAAATCTGAGCTACCATGTGTCTACTGAGCTTAAAATTACCCACAACCCACAATAGAAGGCAAGTAGGATTTGACAGTGTATGACATGGTAATCTAGCTTTATAAAATCCAAATTGATCAGGATATGCACAAATATGTTTACATATTTGCATCCCTAGCGTCACTTATAGGATTGTAATTAATAGCAACCATGGAGAGAGTCGGTTCATTTTATTATGAGCAGGTCTCTTCTTCTACATCCTGAAGATTTGCTAAAATATGAAGTGAATTTCCTGTTTTATCTCACATTTACCAATTACACATTGAAATATTGTGTTTGTTAAGAGAGTTTGATTTGTACTTTGGAAGTTTTGGGATTGGAGACATCACCCTTCTTGTCCGTTGCCCAACTCCGTCGCGGCCCAGGCCTAGCAGGCGATAGAGGCACCACGAGGACTCACTACAAAGAAGCCGTGGGAGGAGGACCCCGACTCGGATGACGGCTGCTGAAAGATCACACACTTCTTTGGCCCACAGACCGGCTCCGCTTACGGCTTATCCAAGGTATCTCCTTGTGCAGCTTCACTATCGCTCGTGTGCCTCGTGCAAATAAATAAAGCTACCTAGCACCGGCTCTTATTTCTCTATGCAGTGTTTGTGCCGATTCTTATTTATATGTGCCTACATGGAATACAATTCTTATTTGTCTGAACCAGTGAGCATTTCATTCAGTTTGTTTCTGTCCATGAGTAACAATTTTTTGGAAGCATATGTACATATTTAGCAATCCAGCTATGCTTTGTGCACTTTCTGCTGAGCTAGGCAATGTTCACTGCAGCTAGCAAGAACCTGTTAACGGCTGTGATAGATCAAAAGTGAAAGGAGTGGTTGCACGCTTATTATTAAGATAAAGGACAACTCCACAGCAATGGTGATGGAGATCTATTTAGCAACCTCCTCATTTTGGTTCTGAAGTTATTTACCCTTTTCAGTGAAGGAACTGGTTTTGCGGCATCAGTTATGTGTGTTGTGTATGTAGGTTGGAGCTTCACCGGCGCCATGGTTGTGCTCGGAGGAGGATCGCCGATGCCCGCCGCCGCTGTCTTCCACATGCTCCTCCTCACGACCACGGGTGGACGTTGGCTGAG
This sequence comes from Aegilops tauschii subsp. strangulata, assembly GCF_002575655.3. NCBI lineage: Eukaryota > Viridiplantae > Streptophyta > Magnoliopsida > Poales > Poaceae > Aegilops > Aegilops tauschii. Next base: position 449,191,843 of record NC_053040.3, read on the forward strand.
GTCTAGCCTCCCATCCACACGCAAGTACTCCCCCACTCCCCTCTGTGCCCTCTCTCTGTTAAACTAAGGAAGGGGGCCTATATGTTTCATCCTGTCAATCTAATTTGTCTGTGCATATTAGTATATAGTCACATTCAGAAAAGCTTGACTGCACAGTAAGAGAGTTTGTATCTTTTTGTTTTTCAGATTATGCAAGTATCTGCTTGGTCTGCATATTAGTACCGACTAGCAAGCACAGGAACGACCACTTGGACCTGGCGACTTGGATCAGATGACTTGGAATTCCAATTGACCGAGACATCAATTAATTGACTCAAAATGACGGGTAAGGTGTCACCAAAAGTGCTTTGCCAGATGCGTCGCTTTCGTCCCTTTATATTCTTCCCATGCACCACACCGTACCAACAAAGGCAAAATTTGTTTGTGTGGAAGCGTCCGAACCATTGGCATTGTTTGTTTCTCTGGTGAATAAATTGTGTTTGAACGCAGCATGTCTGAACCCTAACCATTATTTGTTTCTCCACTGAGCGAATTGTGTCTGCACGCAGGAAGTGAAAGCATCAGATTGAGTGATTCAGATCAGTTCTTGCGTTGTACGCCTGTAAATTCGGCGGTAATTCCTAACTATGACGTTGATATGATCTCCCATATGCATATTTGACTAGTACTACGCGCAGCCCGCAAGCAAAGGTTGCCCGGCAAATTCTGACCCAGCCAAATGGGAAGGTCGCCGAGCCCACCAGTCATGGATTCTTATACAAACCCAATAGGGTTGTTCTCCATCGTCCTCGTGCCCTCCTGTATGTACTCTCGCTTATGTGTTCTTGGATTCTTATTTTCTTTCTTTGGCAGGATCCATAGGATTATTGTTTTCTCTGAATTTGTCCTTTGGTGCATTGTGTTTGCTTATTCAGGTCGATGGGGAGGAGAGGAGCAGCGAGGCTGGAGCTCTAGACGGGGCACACGTCCCTGGGTTAAGCAGAGGCCAGCTACGGGGCAAGGAGCAGTGGGCTTAGAGCTCCAGGCGGCGCTCCTGTCACGATGTGGTGAGATGCAAGGGAGGGGTAGGATGCCGGTGACAGCAGAAGGAGCAGGCCGGTGTAGAGGGCAAGCAGCACAGGAAGGTATGTATTTCTTCACACTATCTTCATTATTTTGCAACTTGTATTCATTTTCGCTGATAATCCTTTTGCACTTTTGTTTTATCTAATCCATTGCAAGCTTATAAATGGTGATGTTTGGTCTTCTACTATTTTGGCTGGTGATAGATTAAGAAGGATATGACGCTTTGTATAGTTTCATGGATGGGGTTTGGGTGTCCTGATGAGAGCAGTTCAGTGGATGCACCTCTGCAACCTCGCCAACATGGACAATCACTGGTAACATCTTTTACCCTATCCAGTTATTACCTCCATTTTATGCAGTTTCTTTCAAACTGAATGAAGTCTCGAGGTGGACGCGCGAGCTCTTATTTTGTTGTTCTTGCTGTTGTGTATATGTCTTCATGCATCTAAGCCATTAAAAATTGCAAATCTAAATGGGTTGGGGAGATATGGCTATGGTGTTTATTCCTTCACATTGGTTTAGGTATTTCTGAATTGGTTCACTCTGAAAAAAAGGTCTGTCACGGTTTGATTTTTGCATCTGCAGAAAGTGCAGTCTTTTTCTAGCGTGGAGCATCCACACCTTCTTCTCCCCAGTGCTCACTACTTTGTTGGCACATGTTTCGTAGAATAGAACACCTTTTTAATGTCGTATTTCATGCTATGGATCATTAGATGGCTAGCCTTTCGCGGAACTCATTGACGAATTTTCACTTTAGGTGTTCTTGTGGCCCCTAGGTTTTTGAGTATGTTCATGTTGAGAAATTATAGTAATAAGGAGGGACACAATAAATATTTGTAAGCTAGGTTGCTTGCCTAATCAAGCTCACATGTGGATCATTTACTGTTCTGCGTTATTGGAGTTTTGCTACAGTATTCATTCAGAAAAATATGAGTGGCATGTTGCAATATGATGCTCAGGACGAAACTGATATTTGAAATTACATGTTCTATGACAATGGTGTAATACCATAATATTTACAAATTATAATTTGTTTTTAACTTTGCAACCGGAATGTGTTGCCTTTAGTAATATGTACGTCCACTGTTTATTTCCAGCAAGACATGATAAATATTGTTCTTTAGATTACTTCAGTGAACTGATAAATAGCGGACCAGGCTAAGTTCAAGACCTTGATTTAGAAGTAGAGTTTTTCAATCATAGACATGTTTCTTCCTAAAAAGGAATTCAAGCGCAGCTACTGTTGACTCTAAAAAGGGATTTAAAATGTTTTCATTTCTGAAAAATGTTTTCATTTATGAATTTTGATCTCAAGTTATCAACCTTAATCGAATTCTTTGAATTTAGGCTAAACTTAAGCATGAATTGTAGGTCATGAGTACAGGATCAAGCCGCGGATATTTACGGCGACATGGAGTATTTGGTGGAACTGGCTATGGAAGTGTGTCGCTCCATGTTGTAGGCAGGCCGTGATATGGTGAATTATTTCTTAGGCACGACATTATGAGCTTCTGTTTTGCAGCACATGGATACTTTTCGGAATAAATGTCATGGATCCATGATGCCTTACGTACCTCTGAACCTATGACTCTAGAGATAATTTAATATATTTCTGGATTGTTTCGCTCTGGTTACATAAGGTAAGATCATCTTTCACTAACACTTTCAAGTTTCAAAATTGTCAAACGGGGTTCACAATACTAGGTCTTTCTCAATTCAGATTCTTATATATCCAAAAGGGGGACTAGCAATTCTGATGGGGCTTTTGCCACTTCTTGTTTTATGGTTGTATAGACAGCTGATGGCATGCTTCTTTCTGCGAATTGTCAATTCTTTTGTACAGGGTCCCTCGGCTACTTATGCTTTGCTAGACAATGAGAGTATGTAGATAGCATGTATGGTTTTTACATTGTTTTGCGCCGGTTGAGATGCATCACATGATGTTTTCCTTTTACATTTATGAGTATTACAGAGTCCTTTCTTTTTTCACAAGGGGCAGTAGCTGTGCCATTTGATTTGAAGGACAAAGAGTTGATCACAAAGGGGTAGCATTCAGGATATATACACAAAAGAGTATAGAACCAAATTATATGATGTAATTGACTACTATTTCTATTAACTTCTCCTGTACACAATGTTCACGAGTTCATGTATTAAGTACATTTTATTGTGTCACTTGTGTTTACTCTTTTTTTAATGCAAGTTTACAGCTACTCGGAATTCCTAATTGTAGACTCAACTATCTTGACCTACCGATGATCTAATTTGTGGCATTATTACCTTAAAAAAGTATTTGCATTTAACTTCCTTTATATAACGGGGTACAAGTTCTTACCAAATGTACTCAAATATACGGTTATTGAAAAAATGAAAATATTTTCAACACGAACATGGTTTTAAACGGGTCTTTGCGCCATTTGGCGTAACTGGTCATCTAGTTTTCATAAATCACATAAACCTATTTTTAAGTTGATTCTTTCTGAACAAGATTTATAAACAACTTTCTTAGGACTTCCTAATTTCTCAGGATTTTTGGAGTTACAGAAGTATTCGAAATATCCAGATTGCTACAGAATGTTCTGTTTTTGACAGATTTTGTTTTTTGCGTGTTATTTGCTTATTTTGATGAATCTATGGCTAGTATTGGGGGTATGAACCATGAAAAAGTTGGAATACAGTAGATATTACACAAATATAAATAAAGAATGAGTTCACAACAATACTAAAAGTGGTGATTTATTTTCTTATACTAACGGAGCTTACGAGATTTTCTTTTGAGTTTTGTGTTGTGAAGTTTTCAAGTTTTGGGTAAGGCTTGATGGACTATGGAATAAGGAGTGGCAAGAGCCTAAGCTTGGGGATGCCCAAGGCACCCCAAGGTAATATTCAAGGACACCAAGAGCCTAAGATTGGGGATGCCCCGGGAAGGCATCCCCTCTTTCGTCTTCGTCTATCGGTAACTTTACTTGAGGCTATATTTTTATTCACCACATGATATGTGTTTTGCTTGGAGCGTCTTGTCTGATTTGAGTCTTTGCTTTTTAGTTTGCTACAATCATCCTTGTTGTTCAAACCTTTTGAGAGAGACACGCATGAATCGTGATTTATTAGAATACTCTATGTGCTTCACTTATATCTTTTGAGCTAGGAAAAATTTGCTCTAGTGCTTCACTTATATCTTTTAGAGCACGGCGGTGATTTTATTTTATAGAAATTGATGAACTCTCGCACTTCACTTATATTATTTCGAGTCTCTAAACAGCATGGTAATTTGCTTTGGTTATAAAATTAGTCCTAATATGATAGGCATCCAAGAGGGATATAATAAAAACTTTCATATAAAGTGCATTGAATACTATGAGAAGTTTGATTCCTTATGATTGTTTTGAGATATGAAGATGGTGATATTAAAGTCATGCTAGTGAGTAGTTGTGAATTCGAGATATACTTGTGTTAAAGTTTGTGAGTCCCGTAGCATGCACGTATGGTGAACCGTTATGTGATGAAGTCGGAGCATGATTTATTTATTGATTGTCTTCCTTATGAGTGGCGGTCGGGGACGAGCGATGGTCTTTTCCTACCAATCTATCCCCCTAGGAGCATGCGCATAGTACTTTGTTTCAGTAACTAATAGATTTTTGCAATAAGTATGTGAGTTCTTTATGACTAATGTTGAGTCCATGGATTATACGCACTCTCACCTTTCCGCCATTGCTAGCCTCTCTTGTACCGCGCAACTTTCGCCGGTACCATAAACCACCCATATACATTCCTCAAAGCAGCCACCATACCTACCTATTATGGCATTTCCATAGCCATTCCGAGATATATTGCCATGCAACTTTCCACCGTTCCGTTTATATGACACGCTCCATTATTGTCATATTGCTTTGCATAATCATGTAGTTGACATCGTATTTGTGGCAAAGCCACCATTCATCATTTTTACATGTCACTCTTGATTCATTGCACATCCCGGTACACCGCCGGAGACATTCACATAGAGTCATATTTTGTTCTAAGTATCGAGTTGTAATTCTTGAGTTGTAAGTAAATAAAAGTGTGATGATCTTCATTATTAGAGCATTGTCCCATGTGAGGAAAGGATGATGGAGACTATGATTCCCCCACAAGTCGGGATGAGACCCCGGACGGAAAAAAGGAGGCCAAAAAATGAGAGAAGGCCCAAATAAAAAAATGAGAGAAAAGAGAGAGGGGGCAATGTTACTATCCTTTTACCACACTTGTGCTTCAAAGTAGCACCATGAACTTCATGATAGAGTGTCTCCTATGATATAACTTTCATATACTGGTGGGAAATTTCATTATAGAACTTGGCTTGTATATTCCAATGATGGTCTTCCTCAAATTGCCCTAGGTCTTCGTGAGCAAGCGAGTTGGATGCACACCCACTTAGTTTCTTGTTAAGCTTTCATAAACTTATAGCTCTAGTGCATCCGTTGCATGGCTATCCCTACTCACTCACATTGATATCTATTGATGGGCATCTCCATAGCCCGTTGATACGCCTAGTTGATGTGAGACTATCTCCTTCTTTTTGTCTTCTCCACAACCACCTTCTATTCCACTTATAGTGCTATGTCCATGGCTCACGCTCATGTATTGCATGAAAGTTGAAAAAGTTTGAGAACGTCAAAAGTATGAAACAATTGCATGGCTTGTCATCGGGGTTGTGCATGATTTGAATATTTTGTGTGATGAAGATGGAGCATAGCCAGACTATATGATTTTGTAGGGATAAGCTTTCTTTGGCCATGTCATTTTGAGAAGACATAATTATTTTGTTAGTATGTTTGAAGTATTATTGTTTTTATGTCAATATTAAACTTTTGTTTTGAATCTTACGGATCTGAACATTCATGCCACAATAAAGAGAATTACATGGATAAATATGTTAGGTAGCATTGCACATCAAAAATTCTGTTTTTATCATTTACCTACTCGAGGACGAGCAGGAATTAAGCTTCGTGATGCCTGATACGTCTCCAACCTATCTATAATTTTTTATTGTTCCATGCTATTATATTATCTGTTTTGGATGTTTTATATGCATTAATATGCTATTTTATATGATTTTTGGGACTAACCTATTAACCTAGAGCCCAGTGCCAGTTTCTGTTTTTTCCTTGTTTTAGAGTTTCGCAGAAAAGGAATACCAAATGGAGTCCAAACGGAATGAAACTTTCGCGATGATTTTTCTTGGACCAGAATACATCCAGAGGGCTTGGAGTGCACGTCAGGAAAGCCACGAGGTGGCCACAAGGTCGGAGGGTGCGCCCCCCACCCTTGTGGGCCTCTCGTGACTCCACCGACCTATTTCTTCCACCTATATATTCTCAAATATCCCAAAACCTACCAGGGGAGCCACGAAATCACTTTTCCACTGCCGCAACCTTCTGTACCCGTGAGATCGCATTTAGGGGCCTTTTCCAGCATCCTACCGAAGGGGATTCGATCACGAAGGGCTTCTACATCAACACCATTGCCTCTCCGATGAAGCATGAGTAGTTTACCACAGACCTACGGGTCCATAGCTAGTAGCTAGATGGCTTGTTCTCTCTCTTTGATTCTCAGTACCATGTTCTCCTCGATGTTCTTGGAGATCTATTCGATGTAATTCTTTTTTGCGGTGTGTTTGCCGAGATCCGATGAATTGTGGATTTATGAGTTATGTGATTTGGTGACCGAATGTTGTTCGGAGTCCCGGATGAGATCACAGACATGACGAGGAGTCTCGAAATGGTCGAGACGTAAAGATTCATATATAGGACAATGATATTCGGACACCGGAAGTGTTCTGGGGGTACCGGGTACATATCGGGTCACCGGGAGGGGTTCCGGGCACCCCCCCCCCTCGGCAACTATATGGGCCTAATGGGCCAAGAGGGGCACAGGCCAGCCCCTAAGGGGCTGGTGCGCCCCATATAGGCCGAAATCGGAGGATAAGGAAAGAGGGGAAGAGAGAAGGAAGGGGAGGGATTCGGCCTCCCCCTTACTTCCCTCCTCCCTCCTCCTTCCTTCCCCCTCCGGAACTTATGGAAGGTGGGAGGCAGAATTGGGGAGGCACCCAAGTAGGATTCCTCCTACTTGGGGCGCCCCCTTTGCTGCCTCTCCTCCCCTCCAACCTATATATATGTGGGGGGGGGGCACCGCTAGAACACACACCAACAATTGTTAGCCTTGTGCGGCGCCCCCCTCCACAGTTTACGCCTCCGGTCATATTCACGTAGTGCTTAGGCGAAGCCCTGCACGGATCACTTCACCATCACCGTCACCACGCCGTCATGCTAACGAAACTCTCCCTCGACACTTTGCTGGATCAAGAGTTCGAGGGACGTCATCGAGTTGAACGTGTGCAGAACTCGGAGGTGCCGTGCGTTCGGTGCTTGATCGGTCGGAACGAGAAGTTCGACTACATCAACTACGTTGTCAAATGCTTCCGCTTTCGGTCTACGAGGGTACGTGGACACACTCTTCCCCTCTCATTGCTATGCATCTCCTAGATAGATCTTGCGTGAGCGTAGATTTTTTTTTTTGAAAGTGCCATTTCCCAACACCAACATGCTGAAGCAATATGACTGCCCTTACTGTCCCTTACCACCATCGATGCACCAGTCGTATTATCACATGTGTTGAAGGACCCATCCAGCGAGACGGCGAACCAGCCCACCGGCAGAGGAGGCCATGGAACTGGCTCCTCAACACAGGACCCTTTTCTCTCCAATGTGCCATCAATCTCAACACTTCTTTTTCCTTTTAACAATTCATAACCGGACGAACTTCTAATCTGCTCCAAGGACAACATATAACTTTGTAAAAATACCTTGGTCTCCTCAACTGAAGCTGGTTCTTTGTCATGCACGACATCGTTGTGCAACTGCCAATTCCGCCATACAATCATAATCACCCTCGCCCTCTCCTTTTCAGACAAAGTTACGAGCAAATCAAACAGCCACTCCCCTCCAGTGTTTACTATTGCTTCTTTTACTAGAATAGACCACACCTCCCCCATAGCATCCCAAATTGCGCCAGCCGCAGGACAAGCTACCACTTGTTGGGGAACGTAGTAATTTCAAAAAAATTCCTACGCACACGCAAGATCATGGTGATGCATAGCAACGAGAGGGGAGAGTGTTGTCCACGTACCCTCGTAGACCGACAGCGGAAGCGTTATCACAACGCGGTTGATGTAGTCGTACGTCTTCACGATCCGACCGATCAAGTACCGAACGTACGGCACCTCCGAGTTATACACATGTTCATCTCGATGACGTCCCTCGAACTCCGATCCAGCCGAGTGTTGAGGGAGAGTTTCGTCAGCACGACGGCGTGGTGACGATGATGATGTTCCACCGACGCAGGGCTTCGCCTAAGCTCCGCAACGGTATTATCGAGGTGTAATATGGTGGAGGGGGGCACCGCACACGGCTAAGAGATCTCAAGGATCAATTGTTGTGTCCATGGGGTGCCCCCTGCCCCCGTATATAAAGGAGCAAGGGAGGAGGAGGCCGGCCCTAGGAGGGGGCGCACCAAGTGTGGAGTCCTACTAGGACTCCCTAGTCCTAGTAGGATTCCACCTCCCATATGGAATAGGAAAAGAGGAAGGGAAAAAGAGAAGGAAGGAAGGGGGCGCCCCCCTTCCCTAGTCCAATTCGGACCAGACCAAGGGGAGGGGTGCGGCCACCCTTGAGGCCCTTTTTCTTCTTTCCCGTATGGTCCAATAAGGCCAATACGTATTCCTGTAACTCTCCGGTACTCCGAAAAATATCTGAATCACTCGGAACCTTTCCGAAGTCCGAATATAGTCGTCCAATATATCGATCTTTACGTCTCGGCCATTTCGAGACTCCTCGTCATGTCCCCGATCTCATCCGGGACTCCGAACTCCTTCGGTACATCAAAACTCAATAAAACTGTCATCGTAACGTGAAGCGTGCGGACCCTACGGGTTCGAGAACTATGTAGACATGACCGAGACACGTCTCCGGTCAATAACCAATAGCGGGACCTGGATGCCCATATTGGCTCCCACATATTCTACGAAGATCTTTATCGGTCAGACCGCATAACAACATGCGTTGTTCCCTTTGTCACCGGTATGTTACTTGCCCGAGATTTGATCGTCGGTATCTCGATACCTAGTTCAATCTCGTTACCGGCAAGTCTCTTTACTCGTTCCGTAACACATCATCTCGCAACTAACTCATTAGTCACAATGCTTGCAAGGCTTATAGTGATGTGCATTACCGAGTGGGCCCAGAGATACCTCTCCGATAATCGGAGTGACAAATCCTAATTTCAAAATACGCCAACCCAACAAGTACCTTTGGAGACACCTGTAGAGCACCTTTATAATCACCCATTTACGTTGTGACGTTTGGTAGCACACAAAGTGTTCCTCCGGTAAACGGGAGTTGCATAATCTCATAGTCATAGGAACATGTATAAGTCATGAAGAAAGCAATAGCAACATACTAAACGATTGAGTTCTAAGCTAACGGAATGGGTCAAGTCAATCACGTCATTCTCCTAATGAGGTGATCTCGTTAATCAAATGACAACTTATGTCTATGGCTAGGAAACATAACCATCTTTGATTAACGAGCTAGTCAAGTAGAGGCATACTAGTGACACTCTGTTTGTCTATGTATTCACACATGTATTATGTTTTCGGTTAATACAATTCTAGCATGAATAATAAACATTTATCATGATATAAGGAAATAAATAATAACTTTATTATTGCCTCTAGGGCATATTTCCTTCAGTCTCCCACTTGCACTAGAGTCAATAATCTAGTTCACATCGCCATGTGATTTAACATGAATAGTTCACATCACCATGTGATTAACACCCATAGTTCACATCGTTTTGTGACCATCACCCAAAGGGTTTACTAGAGTCAGTAATCTAGTTCACATCGCTATGTGATTAACACCCAAAGAGTACTAAGGTGTGATCATGTTTTGCTTGTGAGATAATTTTAGTCAACGGGTCTGTCACATTCAGATCCGTAAGTATTTTGCAAATTTCTATGTCTACAATGCTCTGCATGGAGCTACTCTAGCTAATTGCTCCCACTTTCAATATGTATCTAGACCGAGACTTAGAGTCATCTAGATTAGTGTCAAAACTTGCATTGACGTAACCTTTTACGACGAGCCTTTTGTCACTTCCATAATCGAGAAACATATCCTTATTCCAGTAAGGATAATTTTGACCGCTGTCCAGTGGTCTACTCCTAGATCACTATTGTACTCCCTTGCCAAAATCAGTGTAGGGTATACAATAGATCTGGTACACAGCATGGCATACTTTATAGAACCTATGGCCGAGGCATAGGGAATGACTTTCATTCTTTTTCTATCTTCTGCCGTGGTCGGGTTTTGAGTCTTACTCAATTTCACACCTTGTAACACAGGCAAGAAACTCTTTCTTTGACTGTTCTATTTTGAACCACTTCAAAATCTTGTTAAGGTATGTACTCATTGAAAAAACTTATCAAGCGTCTTCATCTATCTCTATAGATCTTGATGCTCAATATGTAAGCAGCTTCACCGAGGTCTATCTTTGAAAAACTCCTTTCAAACACTCCTTTATGCTTTGCAGAATAATTCTACATTATTTTTGATTAACAATATGTCATTCACATATACCTATCAGAAATGGTGTAGTGCTCCCACTCACTTTCTTGTAAATACAGGCTTCACCGCAAGTCTGTATAACACTATATCCTTTGATCAACTTATCAAAGTGTATATTCCAACTCCGAGATGCTTGCACCAGTCCATAGATGGATCGCTGGAGCTTGCATATTTTGTTAGCACCTTTAGGATTGACAAAACCTTCTGGTTGCATCATATACAACTCTTCTTTAATAAATCCATTAAGGAATGTAGTTTTGTTTATCCATTTGCCAGATTTCATAAAATGCGACAATTGCTAACATGGTTCGGACAGACTTAAGCATCGCTGCGAGTGAGAAAATCTCATCGTAGTCAACACCTTGAACTTTGTCAAAAACCTTTTTCCGACAAGTGTAGCTTTGTAGATAGTGACACTACTATCAGCATCCGTCTTCCTCTTGAAGATCCATTTAATCTCAATGGCTCGCCGATCATTGGGCAAGTCAATCAAAGTCCATACTTTGTTCTTCATACATGGATCTCATCTCAGATTTCATGGCCTCAAGCCATTTTGCGGAATCTGGGCTCACCATCGCTTCTTCATAGTTCGTAGGTTCGTCATGGTCTAGTAACATAACCTCCAGAACAGGATTACCGTACCACTCTGGTGCGGATCTTACTCTGGTTTACCTACGAGGTTTGGTAGTAACTTGATCTGAAGTTACATGATCATCATCATTAACTTCCTCACTAATTGGTGTAGAAGTCACAGGAACAGATTTCTGTGATCCAATAAGGGAGCAGGTACAGTTACCTCATCAAGTTCTACTTTCCTCCCACTCACATCTTTCGAGAGAAACTCCTTCTCTAGAAAGGATCCATACTTAGCAACGAATGTCTTGCCTTCGGATCTGTGATAGAAGGTGTACCCAACTGTCTCCTTTGGGTATCCTATGAAGACACATTTCTCCGATTTGGGTTTGAGCTTATCAGGATGAAACTTTTTCACGTAAGCATCACAACCCCAAAATTTTAAGAAACGGCAACTTTGGTTTCTTGCCAAACCACAGTTCATAAGGCGTCGTCTCAACGGATTTTGATGGTGCCCTATTTAACTTGAATGCAGCTGTCTCTAATGCATAACCCCCAAAACGATTAGTGGTAAATTGGTAAGAGACATCATAGATTGCACTATATCCAATAAAGTACGGTTATGACGTTCGGACACACCATTATGCTGTGGTGTTCCAGGTGGCATGAATTTGTGAAACTATTCCACATTGTTTTAACTGAAGGCCAAACTCGTAACTTAAATACTCTTCTCCACGATCAGATCGTAGAAACTTTATTTTCTTGTTACGATGATTTTCTGCTTCACTCTGAAATTATATGAACTTTTCAAATGTTTCAGACTCTTGTTTCATTAAGTAGATATACCCATATCTGCTCAAATCATCTGTGAAGGTCAGAAAATAATGATACCTGCTACGAGCCTCAATATTCATCGGACCACATACATCTGTATGTATGATTTCCAACAAATCTGTTGCTCTCTCCATAGTTCCGGAGAACGGCGTTTTAGTCATCTTGCCCATGAGGCACGGTTCGCAAGCATCAAGTGATTCATAATCAAGTGATTCCAAAATCCCATCAGTATGGAGTTTCTACATGCGCTTTACACCAATATGACCTAAACGGCAGTGCCACAAATAAGTTGCACTATCATTATTAACTTTGCATCTTTTGGCTTCAATATTATGAATATGTGTATCACTACGATCGAGATCCAACAAACCATTTTCGTTGGTGTGTATGACCATAGAAGGTTTTATTCATGTAAACAGAACAACAATTGTTCTCTAATTTAAATGAATAACCGTATTGCAATAAACATGATCAAATCATATTCATGCTCAACGCAAACACCAAATAACACTTATTTAGTTTCAACACTAATCCCGAAAGTACAGGGAGTGTGCGATGATGATCATATCAATCTTGGAACTACTTCCAACACACATCGTCACCTCGCCTTTTACTAGTCTCTGTTTATTCTGCAACTCCCGTTTTTGAGTTACTACTCTTTAGCAACTGAACCAGTATCAATTACCGAGGGGTTGCTATAAACACTAGTAAAGTACACATCAATAATCTGTATATCAAATATACCTTTGTTCACTTTTACTAGTCTCTGTTTATTCTGCAACTCTCGTTTCGAGTTACTACTCTTAGCAACTGAACCAGTATCAATTACCGAGGGGTTGCTATAAACACTAGTAAAGTACACATCAATAATCTGTATATCAAATATACTTTTGTTCACTTTGCCATCCTTCTTATCCACCAAATAGTTGGGGTAGTTCCGCTTCCAGTGACCAGTCCCTTTGCAGTAGAAGCACTTAGTCTCAGGCTTAGGACCAGACTTAGGCTTCTTCACTTGAGCAGCAACTTGCTTGCCGTTCTTCTTGAAGTTCCCCTTCTTCCCTTTGCCCTTTTCTTGAAACTAGTGGTCTCGTCAACCATCAACACTTGATGTTTTTCTTGATTTCTACCTTCGTCGATTTCAGCATCACGAAGAGCTCGGGAATTACTTTCGTCATCCCTTGCATACTATAGTTCATCACGAAGTTCTACTAACTTGGTGATGGTGACTAGAGAATTCTGTCAATCACTATTTTATCTGGAAGATTAACTCCCACTTGATTCAAGCGATTGTAGTACCCAGACAATCTGAGCACATGCTCACTAGTTGAGCGATTCTCCTCCATCTTTTAGCTATAGAACTTGTTGGAGACTTCATATCTCTCAACTCGGGTATTTGCTTGAAATATTAACTTCAACTCCTGGAACATCTCATATGGTCCATGACGTTCAAAACGTCTTTGAAGTCCCGATTCTAAGCCGTTAAGCATGGTGCACTAAACTATCAAGTAGTCATCATATTGAGCTAGCCAAACGTTCATAACGTCTGCATCTGCTCCTGCAATAGGTCTGTCACCTAGCGGTGCATCAAGGACATAATTTTTCTGTGCAGCAATGAGGATAATCCTCAGATCACGGATCCAATCCGCATCTTTGCTACTAACATCTTTCAACATAATTTTCTCTAGGAACATATCAAAAATAAAATAGGGAAGCAACAATGCGAGCTATTGATCTACAACATAATTTGCAAAATACTATCAGGACTAAGTTCATGATAAATTCAAGTTCAATTAATCATATTACTTAAGAACTCCCACTTAGATAGACATCCCTCTAATCCTCTAAGTGATCACGTGATCCATATCAACTAAACCATGTCCGATCATCACGTGAGATGGAGTAGTTTCAACGGTGAACATCAATATGTTGATCATATCTACTATATGATTCACGCTCGACCTTTCGGTCTCCGTGTTCCGAGGCCATATCTGTTATATGCTAGGCTCGTCAAGTTTAACCTGAGTATTCCGCGTGTGCAACTGTTTTGCACCCGTTGTATTTGAACGTAGAGCCTATCACACCCGATCATCACGTGGTGTCTCAGCACGAAGAACTTTCGCAACGGTGCATACTCAGGGAGAACACTTTTAGCTTTAAATTTTAGTGAGAAATCATCTTATAATGCTACCGTCAATCAAAGCAAGATAAGATGCATAAAGGATTAACATCACATGCAATCAATATAAGTGATATGATATGGCCATCATCATCTTGTGCTTGTGATCTCCATCTTCGAAGCACCGTGCTCGTGATCTCCATCTCCGAAGCACCGTCATGATCACCATCGTCACCGGTGCGACACCTTGATCTCCATCGTAGTATCGTTGTCGTCTCGCCAACTTATTGCTTTTACGACTATCGCTACCGCTTAGTGATAAAGTAAAACTATTACATGGCGATTGCAATTCATACAATAAAGCGACAACCATATGGCTCCTGCCAGTTGCCGATAACTCGGTTACAAAACATGATCATCTCATACAACAAATTATATCACATCATGTCTTGACCATATCACATCACAACATGCCCTGCAAAAACAAGTTAGACGTCCTCTACTTTGTTGTTGCAAGTTTTACGTGGCTGCTACGGGCTTAGCAAGAACCGTTCTTACCTACGCATCAAAACCACAACGATAGTTTGTCAAGTTGGTGCTGTTTTAACCTTCGCAAGGACCGGGCGTAGCCACACTCGGTTCAACTAAAGTGAGAGAGACAGACACCCGCCGGTCACCTTTAAGCAACGAGTGCTCGCAACGGTGAAACCAGTCTCGCGTAAGCGTACGCGTAATGTCGGTCCGGGCCGCTTCATCTCACAATACCGCTGAACCAAAGTATGACATGCTGGTAAGCAGTATGACTTATATCGCCCATAACTCACTTGTGTTCTACTCGTGCATAGCATCAACGCATAAAACCAGGCTCGGATGCCACTGTTGGGGAACGTAATAATTTCAAAAAAATTCCTACGCACACGCAAGATCATGGTGATGCATAGCAACGAGAGGGGAGAGTGTTGTCCACGTACCCTCGTAGACCGACAGCGGAAGCGTTATCACAACGCGGTTGATGTAGTCGTACGTCTTCACGATCCGACCGATCAAGTACCGAACGTACGGCACCTCCGAGTTCTACACACGTTCAGCTCGATGACGTCCCTCGAACTCCGATCCAGCCGAGTGTTGAGGGAGAGTTTCGTCAGCACGATGGCGTGGTGACGATGATGATGTTCCACCGACGCAGGGCTTCGCCTAAGCTCCGTAACGGTATTATCGAGGTGTAATATGGTGGAGGGGGCACCGCACACGGCTAAGAGATCTCAAGGATCAATTGTTGTGTCCATGGGGTGCCCCCTGCCCCCGTATATAAAGGAGCAAGGGAGGAGGAGGCCGGCCCTAGGAGGGGGCGCACCAAGTGTGGAGTCCTACTAGGACTCCCTAGTCCTAGTAGGATTCCACCTCCCATATGGAATAGGAAAAGAGGAAGGGAAAAAGAGAAGGAAGGAAGTGGGCGCCCCCCTTCCCTAGTCCAATTCGGTCCAGACCAAGGGGAGGGGTGCGGCCACCCTTGAGGCCCTTTTTCTTCTTTCCCGTATGGCCCAATAAGGCCCAATACGTATTCCTGTAACTCTCCGGTACTCCGAAAAATATCCGAATCACTCAGAACCTTTCCGAAGTCCGAATATAGTCGTCCAATATATCGATCTTTACGTCTCGGCCATTTTGAGACTCCTCGTCATGTCCCCGATCTCATCCGGGACTCCGAACTCCTTCGGTACATCAAAACTCAATAAAACTGTCATCGTAACGTTAAGCGTGCGGACCCTACGGGTTCGAGAACTATGTAGACATGACCGAGACACGTCTCCGGTCAATAACCAATAGCGGGACCTAGATGCCCATATTGGCTCCCACATATTCTACGAAGATCTTTATCGGTCAGACCGCATAACAACATACGTTGTTCCCTTTGTCACCGGTATGTTACTTGCCCGAGATTTGATCGTCGGTATCTCGATACCTAGTTCAATCTCGTTACCGGCAAGTCTCTTTACTCGTTCCGTAACACATCATCCTGCAACTAACTCATTAGTCACAATGCTTGCAAGGCTTATAGTGATGTGCATTACCGAGTGGGCCCAGAGATACCTCTTCGATAATCGGAGTGACAAATCCTAATCTCGAAATACGCCAACCCAACAAGTACCTTTGGAGACACCTGTAGAGCACATTTATAATCACCCATTTACGTTGTGACGTTTGGTAGCACACAAAGTGTTCCTCCGGTAAACGGGAGTTGCATAATCTCATAGTCATAGGAACATGTATAAGTCATGAAGAAAGCAATAGCAACATACTAAACGATCGAGTGCTAAGCTAACGGAATGGGTCAAGTCAATCACGTCATTCTCCTAATGAGGTGATCTCGTTAATCAAATGACAACTTATGTCTATGGCTAGGAAACAAAACCATCTTTGATTAACGAGCTAGTCAAGTAGAGGCATACTAGTGACACTCTGTTTGTCTATGTATTCACACATGTATTATGTTTTCGGTTAATACAATTCTAGCATGAATAATAAACATTTATCATGATATAAGGAAATAAATAATAACTTTATTATTGCCTCTAGGGCATATTTCCTTCACCACTGCATGGAAGCTATCCTCGGCCACCCGTCCACACCTCCTACATTGGTCACTGACCTCAAGGTGTCTTGATTTTTTAACTTGGTGCATTGGTAATCCTTCCTGTAACAATTTTCAAGCACAAATCTTCATCTTCTGCGGCACATCAGTTTTCCGGAACATACGCCAAACCAGCCGGTCCCCGTCAGGTCTCGTACTTGTAGCCAAAGTGATATTTATGTTTTTTGATAAAGGGTAATAAATTTGTACCAATACGATACTAATTACACTCGGGCTATGCGACAATACAATATCAAGACCAAGTCAAGATAGTGAGGATGGACACAATTATAAATAAATAAAAACTAGAAAATGAAAAATAATGAAAGCTGAGGCGCCCAACAACACACAACAAATAAACATCACTACCATCCACCGTCTTTTTTTACAAAAAGCGTCAGCTCTATTATAAATATTCAACGGAAGTACAAAGCACCTCAAACATAACAAAAATTACATCGAGGTCCATGGACCACTAAACGACCATTGCCGCCGCCAGAACGAGCCGTTGACGGGTCGCTGTCGTCGCTCCCATATCGGAGCCGGCCTGACCATGTCGATGACAGTCGGGATGTCTTCGTGCACATGCCCCTAAGGACTAGTGCCCTGGAACCGCAGTCGTCGTCGTTGAATCCTCGAATTGATCTGAACAATCTGACACCAAAAATCGCTGTTGCATATGCACAACGAGAAACCCTAACCTCGCCGCCCCAAGGAGCTGGCAAGAATCTACGCCAGAGCTCTGTCTAATACGTCCTAACGGACAAACTTGAGGAGGATCGAAGCCCGGAAGACTGACTCGAAGAAGCAGTGTCGTTATCCGTCCAAACGCCACCCCAGCGAGGAGTAAAACCATACCTATCTACTAGAGGGAGCCAAGACACCAGGATTCTCCTCCCCGCCACCAGCCAGCGGAGCAGCAGGCGGAGGGGAGACAAAACCACGGGCTCGCCACAGAGATCGAGGGGAGGAAAACTTTCCCAAGTAACTTTCAACCAGAGAAGAAGATAGTAACGGCTGCCATGTATTCTTTGAGATTGTACTAGTATAGTCTGGTAGTAGAGGAGTTTGTATTGTCTTGACGTTGGAAACAATTGTCCACCACCATCTACCGTCTTTGACCCCACACAAACTATGAGAAGGTTCTCTTAAACTAACACCCCTAGGAATGAAACGAAGCACCAATGTCGTGCCGCTGGATCCAACCACTAAAGGTCATATATTGGGTTTTCACCCCCAAGGGCACATCTAGCAATCAAAGAAATACCTTCAACAAACACATGGGTGTTAGCACTACCATCAAAGGACAGACCTTAGACTTTCACCAAAGAGTTCGAGTGCCGGAGTACACTAAAATTTAGATGACCAGCCATTTGAATGCATTATTGGACTAGAAACCAACCAAAGAATGCTAATTTTTTTAAATAATACATTTTTTATTAATTTGCACAAATATTACGCGCAAAAAATGATTTTCAAAATTATACACCGTCGGCCCACAGCAGGCCGACTGGTCCTAGTCGGCCCACAGCAGGCCGACTGGGGGCCTATCTGCTTGCTGCTGGCCGATTAGGCTGTCGGCCACCAGATCAAGTCCAGTCGGCCAACTGGTGGCCGACAAGGTCCAGTCGGCCTGTTGTGGGCAACAGGCCCGACAGGAACTAATTGGCCTGCTGTGGGCCGACTGGTGCATGCATACCATATTACAAATTTTTTTGCCCCGTACGATATTACATTTTTTTTCAAAACTATGACGTATTTTCCCGCCACCCGTTTCTCATCCACCCGTTTCCCGCCATATGTTCCCGCCACCCGTTTCCTGCCATATGTTTCCGCCAACTCTTTCCCGCCACCCGTTTCCCGCCATATGTTCCCGCCAACTCTTTCCCGCCATACTGCAGTCGTTCTTTTCCGCCATTTTCTCCTCTCTACCTATAAAACCCACTTCAGACGGAGGTGGATAAGAATTCCAGTGTAGTGTAGTTGAGATGTCCCATTATCCTTTCGATCGTAGTTTTCACCCTGGGATGAGCAGGACTCTTCTAAGCCTAGCTACAGATTTCAGGATGGACAATAGGATAGTTCCATGGGACGAACTCACCGGTAGTGACACCATAATGAATGAGTTGGCTCACCAGTTACATAGGTCTGGGTGGTCTGAAAGGACCTATGAGGAGGTACGTAAAGAACTTCTTAGGTTGCATGAAAGGTGGAAGAAGGTAGTGGTGCCGAAGAGTGAAACTTTCAGAAGGATTGCAGCAAATAATCCATGTTTATGGACTGAGGAGAGCGAGGACGAAGATGATATCTTCATGCCGCCGCTTCCGGGTTCTGCATCATCGAAGGGCAAGGGTTCTTCATCGTCGAAGGGCAAGGTTTCTGCATCGTCGAAGGGCAAGGTTTCTGCATCGTCGAAGGACAAGAGTTCTTCATCGTTGAAGGGCAAGAGTTCTTCATCGTCGAAGGGCAAGAGTTCTACATCGATCGAGGATGACGATGATGACTTCATGTAGTTTTTATGTTCTATATTGTGAGTTCAGTCGTACGTGCCGTTTAATTTAGATGTAGCTCTATCTAGTTGTTTGTAATGTCTTGTTGTATGAGCATTATGTTCTATCTAAATATGATCTTGTAGTTTGGATAACAGAGTACTAAGATAGAGTAGGCATATGTCTCATACATAAGTACATAGTCATTTGTCTCATACATAGAATAGACATAAGTCTCATACATAGAATAGACATAAGTCTCACACACAAATAGATGGTAATATCTCTACTGATAGATAGAAGCGTCTGTGACGACGTATGGCCTGGCGGGGAGGCGGATCTGGAAGCGGCGACCATCCCCACCTGTCGGGTGCCCTAATGTGACGAGGAGGAATCTCAGACTCTTCCTGGTCATGTTGTGTATCCTGTGCGGGGCCTGGTGGAGGAGTCGAAAATATGTTCATCCACTGGGTGTGCTGCGACATCTGAGCTTGTATGTTCTCCTCGGGATGTTGATCACTCCCCCACGTATCATGTGATGCCGACATAGACGCCTGATATCCGTAGGCTCCTGCACGATGGAACGTTTCATCATGAAGAATGAGGTCGCGTCAATTAATATTGCCACACTTAATAGCGCCACACTTAATACAAATTCAGAACATAGTGCCACACTTAATACAAATTCAGAACATACTACTGGTAGCTTAGCTTCTTCCTCTCGCCCTTACTCCTCTACTGCCTCTACCTCCTCTTCTTCCTCGGTTGCCTCGTCCACGCCCAGTGACGGAAGTGGGACAATTAGTGTCCCTATGGCCAAATTCATTGCATAGAATGCATTGCCTAGTCGGACCTCCTGCTTCAGATTCATCCATATCATTCCGGATGCGCTGACACTGCCGTCTGCCTCTACTTGTACGCATATGCTCTGGGTTTGGAATGTAACGCCTTTCAGCGGGGTTGACGGTGTTGAAATTACCCATTGATCAAAAACCCATCAGCTCACCGGTCCAGTTATCAAGGACAGACTCTTTCAGAAAAATGGAGACACAAATGATATTGCGTCCATTCCAAGCTGCCCGCAAGCAGCAAGTACATGTGAGCAAGGTAGGTGAAGCAATTTCGGTTTGTTGCATGTGCACTCACACGTTGGCCAGGCTTCATTACCAATTTTCACCTCATGCGTCCTCAACTCATTTGCACATCCAAATTTGTTGTTGGCTAAGCGGACCTCAAACCTTCTTTCTTGATTACCGATGGCGACTACAGTGTGTGGCCTAGCTTTTTGCATCTTGTTGTCCATGTACTTCGTGACTCTTTCACAATACCGTGTATTCGGGTTGTTGAAGATATGATGCTCTGCTTTTTGACGTCTATCTCTGAAATACTTGACGGTGCCATAGAAAATACCCTCAATGATGGTTGTAAGTGGCAATGCCCGGTTTCCTCTGAGGACAAAATTGTATGTTTCCGCGAGGTTCGTTGTCATGACACCGTACCTTGCTCCATGTGTGTCATGTAGCAAAGACCACCTCTCCAGAGGCTCATGCTCTATCCACTGCTCGAAGGTTTTAATCGACCTCCCAAGCCTTCTCCTAGTACCAGGTGGGTCAAAGCCTGGCAAGTCACATAGCCCAACAGGCTCCTCCTCCACGGCCGCTGTTCCTGTTGCCAACTGTGCAGCTACTGCTTCACCATGTGCCCTCACCGCTGCATCTCTTGCAGCTTTCCTGTCCCTCACGTGTCTCTGCGTGCACACATTAAGTCTGTCGCGTATCAAATTGTACTTCCATAACTGGTTCTGCTTGCAGAGTTTTTTGAACAGATTCATCAGGTTCTTATTTCTAAACTGCGAGAAGAAATTAGCCCCCAGATGGCGCATGCACCAACGGCTCTGCAAGTCCTGCCATGGAACTTGTTCCTCAGGGCCTGGGTTTGTCAGTGTCCTTATCGCACTGAGTATACCTGCATGCCTGTCATGAAGGATGCACACATTGGGCTTCTCCTTCACAACCGATATTTTCAACTGCCTGAAGAACCATGTCCAACTTTCAATGTTCTCAGTCTCCACAAAAGCAAATGCGAGTGGGACGACTTGATTTTGGCCGTCTTGACCTATGGCTGTCAGGATCTGACCCTTGTACTTGCCTGTGAGAAAAGTACCGTCGACACATATCACCGGTCGGCAATGCCTGAAAGCTTCGATGCATACACCGAAAGAGAAGAAGAGACGATGCAGCACCCTCACAGTTGGGAACTCTGGCATGAACATGTCTTGGATATCGATATAGGTGCCTGGATTCCGCTGCTGTAGGGTGTGGAGGAGCTGGACAACAGAGTCATATGCATCAAAATAAGAGCCAAATCTCCTCTCAAGCGCCGCATGCTTAGCCCTCCAAGCCTTTCCATAAGAAATTCTATACTTGAACCTGGCGAAGACTTTTGTCTGGACTGCCTTCACTTCCATAGCTTTGCCCTGCACTATCTCATCGTAAAACAACCGAGCAATAAGCGTGGATGAAAGGTTGGCATGATCTTGAGGGATGCAGGGAATAAGACAAGTGTGATTAACTAAGTCACTTATCACCCAACTTGTGCCATACTTAGGGAGAAAGCCGTGCACCCTGGCGGGACAATCTGCGTTCTTGCATACCATTGTCAGGAATTTCTGACTGGACACCTGAGCTGTGAAAACCCTTTGCGTGGACATTGCCCAATTAATTATTGCATCCTTCGGGACTTGCTTGTTCGGATACATAGCACCCGTTGCAATATTGTTCTGGTGATATTGCCAGGCTGAATCATGTCCATCATTCACAGTCATTGCAGATGAGAAGTCATGATTCCACCATGCAGGATTCGGGACCTCCTCTGCATTTTCTTCTTCATCTGACTCGTCAGAATCATCGGCATGACCCCTTTCAACATCGGTGTCTTCTTCTTCCATCTGGTCCTGCATGTGCCCATCTACCTCGTCAGCGTCCACCTCGCCATTGTAATCACCATCGGCATTTCCTCCTTCTACCTGACTACTCTGCCCTGGTTCATAACCATAAGCATTTCCTCCTTCTACCTGACTGCTCTGTCCTTGTTCGTAACCATCATCTCCAGCATTTGAAATAGATAACTGCCTCCCTACACTGCTATGACCAGGATCGTAGCCACCCTCGCCTTCATGTGCAGTGACCTCCTTCACGACGGGAAGCACTAAAGCAATAGGATTGCATCCCCTTCGTTCACAACCTTGTAACCACCGCACCCAATCGGAGTCGTGCTCTATTGGCCTCAAATAAAAGTAAATTATTGTACTTGACCGTGTCCATAATGCATGAACACCGATGGTGTGTGTTTCAGTATCAAGACCTAAACTTGCCGCAATCCATTCTTTCAACTGACTGACAGACCATGTTTGAGGTGCGCTCATTGGCACCTCTATGTGAGTAAATTCACTCAAATCTGCTCCCATCTCAGTTGTTTGGACAGTACCAGGACCGTAGTAAAATCTGAACTTCACTACATCAGACATCTCGGCTCACCTATTTTTTTCAACAACAAAATACAATTCACTAACAAATATTAGACATGTTTATATATATATTACAGGATATTAACGGAGCAACTAAGACAATTCACACACCTACAAGTATATTACAAATATTTGCCGGAGCAACTACAAATATTTACAGATTTTAATATTTGACTGCCTATATTATGGATTTTACCGGAGCTACTCCAAATACTGACACTCCTAAATACATCACATCCACATATAGTACGGAATATCACCGGAGCAACTCCACATTTTTACACAAATAATTAGTTGACATCTAAATATATTTACGTATACTACCGGGGCAAATAACAATAATCGCACACCTAATTTATTTCACATCGAAACATATTAACAAATACTACCGGAGCACCTACGAAAAATAAAATGTTTGCTGAAATATACCCTTGAAGCGTGTATGTGAACGAAGAACGACGAACGGCGGCCACCAAACTGCCGGTGCTCCGCCTCCAACGAAGAACGACGAACGACGAGCTTCACCTCCACCACCTCCACCACACTGCCCCAACTTCACCACCACCACCTCCACCAAAATGCTCACCACAACCACCACGAGCTACCCCATCAGTAGATCGAGACCTTTTTTGGCTGCCCTAACTAAGTTGAATCCATTCATGATGCCAAAACCGCAAAAAACTGGCTCATTTAGGTGTAGAAATTGGTGGCATTTTTGTACAGAGAGAGGAGAAAGCAAGAACAGAAGAAGAACAGAAGCTTGGGCGTGGAGCGTGGAGGAAAGGGAGGATAAGGCCGCAGGGAGCTGGGCCAGCCGCGCGCGAGGTGGGGCCGCATCCTGTCAGCCAGCAGCAGGCCGATCGGCCCGCGGCAGGCTGACAGGGGCGCGCCCGCGCCGACAGCTCCCTCCCTCCCCCTCGCGACGTGGCCAACCCAATCCGAGGCCGACACGTGCCAGGCGGGCCAGCTGTCGGCCGGCTACTGGCCGACTGCGCCCACTCGGCTCGCTGCGGGCTGACTAGGCCCAGTCGGCCCGCTGCGGGCCGACGGTGTATTATTTTTGAAAAATAATTTTTCTGCGTAATATTTGTGCAAATTAATAAAAAAATGTATTATTTAAAAAAATTAGCCCAAAGAATGGCGTGTAGCAACCCCCCCCCCCCCCCCCCCCAACCCCACCAGATAATTTGCTCTCACAATGAACAATCTTTCTACTAGAGTAACAAGATTACTACACCTATATTGTACCTCTCGTATCTGCAGATCTTCTCGTCGCATGAGATCATCACAATGCCGCCTTTCGTCCCTAGCATGCTAATCACCAATTCAGTTCATCATTTGGGTTGTGGTTGGGGGAAGATGGGATTTGCAGATGCCTTCTCATCTCGTGTACTTCTTCAGGCAATCTATGTAGCACATGGCGGCTTGGCAGTTGCCGGAGTAGATCACCTTGAGCAGTCACATTGTGAAGTATACTGCGCCGCCAAGATTGTGTGCGTATATAAAGATGAAGATATGCAAGCCATGGTCAATCACACAAGATTGAATTCCCGTAAAAAATACATTAGATGAATAAGGAGAACCTTAGGATCGCATCAAAAGGACAAGAAAGTTTTATTGCCAGTCGCCATAGATTGTCTCCCGTAGTCTGGGTTGGCAGTGAGAAATCGACCATGTTTGATCGCTTTTTTGCCTGCTCAGTGGGTTGGCTTGGAAGGGCTTTATAATGGCATGCCTTGCTATTTCTGGAATCACGTAACTAGGTGACATTTATATCCGGGTTAAAATTTGGAAGCGATATGGACCAGTGGAATCCCTTTAATTGCATCATCATATTTTCAGGAGTAATTTTTACATGTATGGTTTGCTTTAATTTCTAAAATTGTGCATCATGTTGTAATGCAAAAGCTAATCCTTTTTTTCTTTTTACTTATATATACTAGGTTCAAAGTCAGGTCATGCTTTAAGAGTTAGTAACTTTTGATCGCGGTCAATCTGGGAATCGTGACATCTACTACATAACATTTCCTTTTCCATTTATATTAAATTTCAAGAATAATAACAAGCACATATATGACCCTCTTCTCATACTGGTCAGCATCCAGCCCCGGTCGCTACATCAAGGTCACATACTACTTGGGAAGGTGCAGGTGTAGATGCACCGGCAACCATGGGCGGCGCAACCACCAACTCCGCCCTTGAACTGGCGCGCACAGTCCGCCTTGCACTTGGCCGCCTCGCACTTGGTACCCGTCGGGATCACCGCCGAGCAAGTGTCTTGGAAGTACTGGGGCCCAACTGCCTTGCCCGCCATGCCGCCTGCATTACGCATTTTTCAATTATTATAAGCTCGTTAACCTAAACTGGGAAATTTCCTGCAGGTACTTGCAGTATATGTATCAATATCCACGGATGCATCGTAAGTTCATAACATCTTTGTACCTGACGATGATGCGACGAGGACCATGGCTAGGAGCAGTACCATATGGATGGTCTTCATATTTGGCGTCGGTTGATAGGATTTCCCTTGTACTGCTGGGTTGGGTAGTGCTTGGTTGTTCTCTTGGTTCGCGATCGTCTTCCTCTGCTGTCCAGGCTTGGTGGATCCGGTCAGGCCGGTTTTATATTGGTGATGCGCTTGTTACTTTTGGAAATATAGGAAGCACACAATAAATGCATTGATGGTCAGATATACGGATATAGATGGGACCAAATTATTACACGTTTCTTTATCTCTGGAATTCTGGAGACTGGAGCGATAGGCTTCTGTGTGAGAAAGCTACATTGGCGTGGATGGATGGGATCGCATTATCCTAGTCCAGTAACACTTTATGTACTAAAATGTTCTGAAACTTTATTGGCAATTTGGCATGGATTGATATGGGATCACACTTGGGCCAGTTCTGTTGGGGCTTTTTGCTAGCTGTGGAATTCTAGGTTGGGCTTCTAACATAAGTTGGGGAGAGGGCAACTTATTTCCACAGCCTGTCGTAAGCCCAAAAGAACTGGCCTAACTATGGCCCTTGCCCCTTGTGCCGACTGGTGCACGAATGTGACCCTCATTTTTTTTCCAGATGCCGCTTCATTCTCAGACATTGGAAAATGGCTATTCAGAAATTTCGCATCCACGACGTGGACACGTCCGCATGGCACTTGTTCGACTCCGTTCAGGCCTGGTGGGGGAGCACATGCACCACGGGCACCACCGACAGAAAAGCAAAGGCATCGATTACCATGCTAGTGTCATGGGTCATCTGGAATGAGCGCAACGCAAGAGTGTTCAGGCAAAAGAGCGCACCTCCGCAAATCTTGCTCAACATCATTGTCGACGAGGCAAACCTTTGGATCAAAGCTAGGGCAAAGAAACTAGGGTCTTTTTTATCGCGAGAATAATTGTCATGCCGTAACTTGAGTGTGTGTTGTAACAAACTCTTTCTCCTCCTTATTTAATATACGAGGCAAATCTTTTGCCTCCGTTTTAAAAAAGAAAAAAAATTGGCCCTTACCGCATGATATGTCAGTTTACTTGCAAGCCGGATGACAAAGCTAGGTCATGGGTTTAGAAAATTCATAGAGAATATCTTAGTAGATAAAATCTTACGAATAATTGTATTGAGCTAACTGTGAATTTTCACTTGGCGTAAACTTGGAACAAAATAATATCATCATTAAGGCAATAAGTAAGTAAGGAAAAAGTGAGTCGCCAAAAAATAGTAAGGAAATAATGTTAATACAAACAAATGCTATTTTCATACTATAAAGAGTATTACACGACACACATCTCATGACGATTATTGAATTATGAATGGAATTTTAAGAATGGAGTGAAGTGCATTCTAGGTCTCTGAAGTATTTCAGGGGTGTCATGTAGGTCCTCAAACTATGAAAATCGGCATTCAGGTCCTCGAAGTGCAGTAAGTGTGTCATTCAGACCCAAAATCTGTTCCACCCCATCTGACCGGTCAGCTGGCGCCATTGACCTGTGGCATGTTAGAAGGGGGCCCCGAAATGTAACGGCTGCTGACGGAAATATGCAAATAAATTCAAATACATGGTTTAAAAAAATGTTCGCTATATGGAAAAATGTTCACGACTTTAATAAAATGCGCATTAGTTAATAAAATTTTCGAATATGGAAATATGTTCGCAACTTTATAAAACACACCGTGAACGATGAATTTGAAAAAAGTTCACGAACAATGAATTTGTAAAAAAATGTCCGCCACATTAAGAAAATGTTTGCGAACAATAAATTTTATTAGAAAATAGAATATGTTCATGAACAATAAATTCGAAAATATGTTCGCGAACAACAAAAAAAGTTCGCGAATATGAAATAAATGATCACAACTTTAAAAATGTATTCACGAACAATAAATTTAAAATATGTTCGTGAACCACAAATATTGTTTGTGAATATCGAAAAAACTTCGTGAACGATAAATTTGAAACCAATGAATTTGGAAAACGTATTCATGATTTAAAAAAGGTAGACGGACGATAAATTTTAAAAGAAAAGAAAATATGATCGCAAACGATAAATTTCAAAATATGCTCACGATCCACAAAAAAGTTTGTGAATATGGAAAAAAAGTCCGTGAATGATGAATTTGGAAAAAAATTACACAAATTTCATAAATGTTTATTAATTTTAATAAAATTGGGATTTACAATTTTTGTGAATTTAAAAATGTGCACCGATTTACAAAAACGTTCGGGGTTAAAAGAATGTTCATGAATTTTATAATATGTTTATAAATTTACATAATTTTCATTAATTTAAATGTTCAAGGTTTTATAAAATGTTCACAAATAGTGAAAGTTCATGACTTTAAAAATATCGCTAAAGTTTTCAAATTTATCGTTCGTGATTAAATGTTCATTAATTTGTGGTTCACAAACACATTTTCAAAATTCTTGTTCGCAACATTTTTTAAAAGTCTTGAACAGTTTTCCTTGTTTGCGTACATTTTTTGAAATCATGAATTTTAATTTATTTGGAGTGAAGTATATTGATCATTCCCTGGAATTTATTTGAATTTATTTGCATATTTTCGTCACCAGCCATTAGCTTGCGGGACCACTATCCGATGTGTCACAGGTCAACAGCGCCTGCTGGCCGGTCAGGCTGGGTCGGACAGATTTTGGACCTGAATGATACACTTACTGCAGTTCAAGCGGACCTGGATGCCGATTTTCATAGTTTGAGGACCTACATGACGCCCCTGAAATAGTTTAGGGACTAACAATGCACTTCACTCTTAAGAATGCATGTGTTTCAAATTGAATTTTCTAACTCATAATTATTTTTGAACAAACATGCACGTTGCTTCAATCTCTTTTTGTTATACATGACGGTTTAAACTCTTGTAAAAATTGTATTCTGTCAATAATTTATTGTTTTGCTCTGCTAAAAAGTTATATTTTCCACATGATTTGCGTTAGTTCATACTTTGGTATGCATAAATATATTTCCTTTTTTCTTAAAAAGGGAGGTTAAACACCAGACCTCTACATTGACTGATGCATGCGACCCTCACTTATTGTTATTCAATGTTTACAGTATACACACAAATTAGACCATGCAATTTCGTCTCAAAGAAAACAATTGGAGTTCAGCATTCAGATAAGCTGCATCACATTAAAGTGCAAAGGACGCCGATCGAACCGCGAGGTGGCTGCTGCGGCGAGGGCAAGCATTGCAGGAGAGCAAACGGCGAGGCACAAACTCCCCGCTACCGCTATGACACCAATGGCAACCTTGGCCGTCGTCGGTATCTCGAAGCATGTGGTATGTGACGTTGATGTGCACTGGAAACTGTTGAGTATATAATTATGAAGAGTGTAACATCCACACGTATGGGGGTTAGCCAACTCACCCACACGCCTCCATCACCGTTCAATAACTTCTGCACGAATCTTGGCACGAATTAGCTGATTTTGTATGCCACGTAGGACAACTCGCGTGTGTGGTGTGTGAGAGAGGTCACCACACATCCGTTTTACCACACGAAGGGGCCGGTGTGTGGGCGTTTAGCAGTTCGCCCACACACCAGTTTTCAGTCACGCACAAGGGCTGGTGTGTGGGCGTTTGCCATCTCGTCCACACGCCCGCCTCCTCTTCCACACCCAAGCTGCCAGTTGCCATGCGTTTTGCAGTGTACATGGCAACTGCCCTAGTGTGATTGCAAGCAGATGACAACTCTCTTTTTTTTTACCCGAACATGTCAGTTGCCATATGTTTTGCATGATACATGGCAAACTGCCCTAGCGTGCACGTAAGCAGATGGCAACTCTTTCTTTTTACATGGCAACTGTCCTAGCGTGCTTGTGAGCACATGGCAACTCTCTCTTTTACCCGAACATGTTTTTTTGTCATGCCTTTTTTTAGTGCTACATGGCAATTGCCTAGTGTTAGTAGGGGCAACTCCTAAAGTTTTGAAATCATGGCAACTGCAGTAGACCAGACCACACATGGCAACAGCTGTAGTTGTCCAAAAAATGGCAATCTGAAACTTTGACATGAGATGGCAACTGCAGTTGAGAAAACATGTCAACTGTAGTTGTCCGACATGGCAACCGTAGTTCAGCGACATGGCAACTGCACTTAAACGAACATGGACGAGGGTCCGGCCCATGGCAACTGCGGGCGCGCGGTAAAGTGTCACGTGGGGCGTGCGGGCCCACGAGGTACGAGGCCTGACGTACCGGACGTGTGGGCGTTATCTATTTCGCCCACACGCACGCGTGTAAGAGGGACCGGAAGGGAAAAAAAGATGCGTGTGGGTGCTAGTTGTTTTGCCAACACACAGGCGTGTGGGCTGGTCCTCTTAGGCACCACACAAAACGCGTGGGCAGATCCCTTAAGCCCACACATGTGGCAGTTATCGGCGTCCTATAATTATTAGGAAATATAGGATAGACTAGGAGGCTCAAGCAATACAATCAATCGATTTCACCATATCTTTCTATCCATTCTAACATGGTATCAGCCTAATCTCGATCCAAAACCCTAGCCGCCGCTGCTTCCACACCCGTGCGCCGCCCCGGGCGGTCGGCCTACATAACCGCCGCCGGGGGCCGTGCCGCCCGTACCTAGGGTTCGTCCGCCGGTCGTGTTGACCGGCTGCCCTAGAGAGTCTTTTTCCTGAGCCCTTGCTCCGGGTATTTTCACTCTCCCGCCGGTTATTTTGATTGGCATTTTCTTTTTGGTTTTCTGATCTATGCTTGATCGGTTTGCGTCTCACGCCGCCGCCGTCGACCCCCATGCACCTCTATTTCGACACCGGTGCGACCGGCAGGCTCTTCACCGACCCGACGACCTCGCGCTACAGGCGGCCCCTCACGGCCGTCGTCCGCGCGGCGGCCCGCTCGTCGATCTACGCCGGCCGTCACTTCCTTCTCCGACCGGAACACCTGCATCGCCCCAACCCGGCAGCCTCGCGCCATGCGGCGACCAATCATAGCCGCCGTTCGCGCGTCGGCCCGCCCGTCGATCCATGCCACCCGCCTTCGCCGCGTCTGCACGGCGCGGCCCTGCGGTCTGCCTCACCAGCCTCGTTCCCGGCTGCGTCGTGCCGGCTGCGTCAGGCTCGTCGGTTGCCTCAGCTCGGGCGCCGCTACTACGTTGGTGGCTCGGGCCTCGCTGCCTGGGCGCCGGCGCTGCTTTGGTAGCCTGGGTGCCGGTGCTGACGCGCTCATCTGCACGACGTCCCACGCTGTCCGTCATCGTCGGCTTCATTTCGGACTCCGCCGTCACCCCGCCTCCACCGAACGGCATCCCCGACCTCGTGCGCGACCGGCTTGATCACCTGCTCGCCGCCGCGATCCGCCCCATCTACGCCGCGCGTCCGACCTGGGCCATCGGTTGCGCGCGCCTCCCTGGTCCCGTGAAGATCTTCCCGAGTTCAGCGCGCCCCTCCACCGATCGAGCAACGGGCTGCCGCTGCGTCGCCCCGTGGTTCTCCCCGCGGCTGAATCGACCTGCGTGCTGCCGCTGCGTCGCCCCTTTGGGCCGTAGTGCCCCCGCCCGCGGTCTACTGCCGCCCCGAGTACGTCCGTTCCAGGCAGTCTCCATGGCAGCACCAACCCTCGTGTTGCCGCTGCGTCGCCCCATCGGGCCGTAGCAAGCGTGGCACACGATCTCCGCCGCCGCCGGAGGCCGTCCATGCGGCTGCACCGACTCTCGTGCCGCCATTGTGTCGCCCCTTCGGGCTGCAGCCCCAAGGTCTTCCCGCTGTTGCCCCGACCTGCCTACCGCCGCTGCGTCTCCCCTTCGGGCCGTAGTGCTGCGGCCCGCGGTCCACTTTGCCGTCCCCGCGCGTCGACTTTCTGTGGTATGCGCCACGCCGTCTCCCTTGGCGCGGGAACGCCATCGTCCACGCCGGTCTTCGTCATGCTGTCGGGTTATTCGCCTCCTTCGAGCATCGCCGCCGTGCTCCTAACCTAGCCGCCGCTGCCATCAGGCCGCCGTCGCCGCTCTTCTATGGCAGCCGCCGCTGCTACCCCCGTAGCTGCCGCAGCCGCCCGTCCACCCCCTTCGTCTTCGTCCAGCACTAGCCCGTCGCCAGCATTGCCGTCATCTACCCCGACCACTTCATCTACTCCGACAACCGCGGGCGACATCAGCCCTGCGCCGATGGACGCCACAATCGCCGTCGAGTTCTTCTCTGCTGGCCCCTCCGACATGGCGTACAGCTTGTGCAGGTCCCCGTATATGCATGCCCGGTGCTGGCAACACCGATGCGTTCCTTTGTCCACGACGTGTCCTCGGGCCTGACAAGCCTAGAGCGGCGCTTCGTCAACTTCGTCTTCGTCCGTCTACGCATGCCCGGTGCTAGCAACACCGATGCGTGTCTTCGTCCACGACATGTCCTTGGGCTTGGCAAACCCGCCACGACGCGTCGTAAACACCGTCCTCTACCTGGCGCACACTACTTCGACACCACTGCGCCCATGAATGACTCGGCGCCTCTTTGTGCCCGCGGCTCCGGCGACTTCCTCGACGCCGGCCACCCCGACTCAACATCGACCACGGCGTTCTTCGCATGCCTACCTCATCACGGCTACACCACCCACACTCTTGGCTACATCGACAAACAGTACAAAGGGCTACCGCCTTGCTTGTGCAACCTCGTCGGTTCTCACTCTAGCCATGACTTCCGCGATGCATCGACCGTTACGACTGTGTGGGGGGGGGGGGGGGGCGGGTCCGTCGGTTTGCCATCGGATTCTTCTCTAGTCTCACCGTCTGCGTCGCTACCCTTGTGACTATGGAGGGGATGTTGAGTATATGATTATTAAGAAGTATAGGATAGACTAGGATTTGGTCCTGCTTTGTCTTGTACTCCAAGTTGGTCATTGTACTCCTATATATGCCCACGAGGCTCAACCAATACAATCAATCAATTCCACCAATCC